>NC_056746.1:962068839-962668839 GCF_019279795.1 Protopterus annectens
GTGGGAGAATGCTCAAGGGGCAACATATCAGCTCTGGCAAAAGAATCTGCATCCCATAACTGCCCTGTACCTAAACAGTTTGGTTCTCCCATACCTGACGCAGGCAATGATACCACCCTGGAGGATGTGACTGACCCCTGTGTCACACACAGTTGTGGTACCATACCCCACACCAGGGAACCTGGAGGTAAAGGAAAATTAGAAGTTATGTACCTACCATAATGTTCCATGTTAGTTGTCTTCTCTCGCCTTCTTTCTTGCTGGATGGGTTCGGAGCCGATCCTCGGCTCCGACTCGGCACTTGCTAAGTTCAAGAGTCACTTCCACCAGCTCGAGGCAGCCCCATATCCCCTGATGCAAGGCGGTAGATTACCCAGATCTCGTTTGGTAGCTAGAGGAAAAATGCCTACTATCTTCCCCCAAGGGAAGAAGAACAACTAACCTGAGAAAAAACTGTAAGGGGAACCCAGGTAACTAAGTGCAGAGCTAACTGGTGTCCAAGGGAGAAATCTCCCAGAGAAGAGGATAGTTCAAGGTCTGTCCAGGCTAGGGGGACAGGAGGGAGGGACGCAAGAAAGAAGGCGAGAGAAGACAACTAACATGGAACGTTATGGTAGGTACATAACTTCTAAATGTTAAGTTGTCAATCTCGCCTTCATTCTTGCTGGATGGGACCGCGTCCCTAGCACCTCTATCCTGGGTGGCTCAATGGAACAGACTCTTGAGAACTGTGGAACCAAAACTCGCCCTGTCCCTGGAGGCCAAATCCAATTTGTAATGTGAGACAAAGGTATGAGGAGTGGCCCAAGTGGCTGCTGCACAAATAGTGTCTAAGGGTAGTCTAGCCTGAAAGGCTGTAAACCTAGGAGGAAACTCCCAGATATGCTCAGAATTAGTTCAAAATGATGTGAAGATTATTGATCCTACAGACATTGCCAACATACTGGCTGAAAGGTTCAGTGCAAACTTCTCCCCCCCCCCTAAAGGAGAGATATCTATACCAAATGATTGTAGCCCCCCAAACATCTCTAACGCCCAGGTGAGAACTGCTCTCTCCAAGGCAAAGAACACAGCATCCATGGGACCTGATGGTGTCCCCGGCTGTGTGCTCCATGAACTCAACGAGGAATTAAACCCACAGTTAGGACAGCTGTTTAATCTTAGTCTCACCTCCGGATCGCACTCCAGGAGTGGCGCAGCGACTGTGGTCCCACTCCACAAAGGCGGTGCCTCCACCGACCCTGGAAATTACCATCCCATTAGCTTGACAAGCCTTATCTGCAAAGCCATGGAGAAGATCGTAATGGATCTCATAAATAAAGACATAGGGAACTTGCAGACTTTGGATCCAACCCAGTTTGGCTTTGTCAAAGGCAGATCATGCCTTCTAAACTTGGTTGACTTTTTCGAAACAGTCACCAAGGCCATTGACGAGGGAAAGGCAGTCCATACAGCCTACCTAGACCTGGCAAAGGCTTTTGATACAATACCTCACTCGGGTATCATTGAAAAACTCATCAACTTAAATGTAAACCCATACATTACAAGATGGGTTGCAAACTGGCTGAGTGACAGAACCCACAGGGTCAGAGTTGCTGGCGCCATGTCAGACTCAAAGCCTGTCACAAGTGGTGTCCCACAGGGCTCAGTCCTGGGCCCACTCTTGTTTGGCATCTACTTTTCTGAAGTACAAGCAAACACAGGAGGGTTATGACTGACAAAGTTTGCAGATGACTGCAAACTGGGCGCCGTAGTTGAAAACACATCCGACACAGATATCCTTCAGAAGGGTCTCACAGAAACGGATAACTGGTGCCAGAGCCATGGCCTAAAGTTAAATGCCAAGAAATGCATAGTCATACCCTTCGGGAAAAATAAGGTTACCCCTAGCTACCATATAGGTGGCAATCCCCTGAACACAGAAGAAGTTATTAGGGACCTGGGTTGACAGTAGCCTTTCATTCGACACTCATATTGCTAAAGTAGTTAGGAAGACCTTCTACATTGCCCACCTTATCATGAAGGGATTCACATCTAGATCAAGGGAAGTCATAGTCTCCCTATACTCATCACTCATCAGACCAATGATCGAGTACAATGCCCCACTCGGAATGTATCTGACCCAACACTTGCAGCAGCTGGAGAGGCCACAAAAGTTCCTCACCAAAAGGATAAAGGGTCTCAAAAATCTGTCTTATGCTGCCCGACTGAAAGAACTCCAGTTATATTCAGTTGCTTACCGCTTGCTCAGAGGTGACCTATGCCTGACATACAAGGCCATGTCAAACCCAGATTTGATGAACATGCTTCATCTCAAAAAATCTAGATCCCCAGAGCCACAAGGGCGGGAGACTTAAACCTCGACACGGTTATTAATAGGATGTGCTGGAGGGACAGATTCATCACCCAAAGACTCCCTATGCTGTGGAACAAAATCCCGGTTTATGTGAGGCAGAGCACCTCGCTGGCCTTGTTCAAGAGGAATCTTGACCAATGGATGGGAGATCGCAGATACACCCCAGGGGTTACCTCAGTGTCACTGCTCGACAGAGGCACAGCAAAATAATGGGCATAGTTTCTCCAAACTAAAGGGGTGGCGTAAGCCACAAAACTATGGGCTAGGCTTATAAATGCCCTCGGGCAGATAGCCTAGTATGAACCTATGAACCTATGAACCTATGTGGCTAGGCCTCTGGTAGAATGTGCTTTTGGTATTGAGGTCAGCTGTTTGCCCCTAAGCTGATAAATATAAGAAATAGTGGAAGACAGCCATCTGGATAAGGTCACCTTAGAAACAGGGAGACCTTTCTTATTTTCAGCATAAGAAAGAAAAAGCTGATCAGACTTTCTAGATTGCTTTGTTCTGTCCAAGTAATATCTGAGTTGGCGATGAACATCTAGGCAATGCAATTTTTGTTCCGCCCTGTCAGAATAATTGGGAAAAAATACTGGAAGATCAATAGATTGGTTTAAATTTGTCTTAGAAACAACCTTGGGCAAAAAGGATGGATTAGTTCTCAAAGATACTCTATCCTTGTGGAAGACCAAGTAAGGGGGACGAACACAGAGAGCATGAAGTTCAGACACCCTTCTAGCCGAAGTAATAGCGACTAGAAAGAGTGTCTTCCAAGAGAGAAATTTTAACGAGCATGTAGCAGCCGGTTCAAAAGGGGGAAGTATTAAGGATGCCAGCACTAAATTTAGATCCCACTGCGGTGGAAGATCCCTAAAAGGGGGTTTAAGTAGGAAGATCCCTCTGAGAAAGGCTTTGCAAAGTTTGTGAGACATAATGTTCTGGTCTGCAAATCCGACATGAAAATTCGAGATTGCTGCCAGCTGGACTTTAACTGTGGAAGAAGAAGAACCAGAGTGAAAAATTTCAGCTAGGAAGTCCAAAACTGACTGAATAGGGGCAGTAAAAGGATCTATGTTCTTAGACCTTGCCCAAAAGGAAAAACGTTGCCATTTGCTAGAGTAAATCCTTCTGGTAGAGGACTTTAGAGAAGCTACTATGATATCCCTAACAGGATTAGAGATCATAGGAAGCCTGGCTAAGGAAGGAAGTGGAGCAACCAAGCAGTGAGGTTGAGGGAACGAATGGACCGGTGCAGTTGACCCGACTGGTGGGTCAGAAGATCTGGAACTGGGTCCAGATGCCAAGGCTGCACTACAAGATGTCGATGAAGGAATGGGAACCAAATTTGTTGAGGCCAGTAAGGAGCAATGAGAATCAGCTTGGCTCTCAAGTCGGTAGCTTTCTGAGGCACTTGAGGAATCAACAGAAAAGGGAGAAAAGCATAAAGAAGTCCCCGGGGCCAATCCTGGGTTAGAGCGTCTCTGGGGGGATGGCCTGGAAGTGGAAAGAGAGAGGAGTCTGGGAATTTGCTGTTTTGGGGTGTAGCAAAAAGGTCGCAGCAAGGATGGCCCCACTTCTGAAAAATCTCTTCCGCTATAGATTGTTTGAGAGACCACTCGTGAGGCATGAGTATAGCTCTGCTCAACCTGTCCGCTATCATGTTGGTTTTCCCGGGGATATGCGTTGCTATCAGAAACCGCTGAGAGGAGATCGCCCATTGCCAAAGTCTGAGAGCTTCTCGACACAAAGGATAGGACTTGGTCCCGCCCTGTTTGTTGATATACCATACTACGGACATGTTGTCCGTGTGAACTGCGATAGTTCCTAAAGGAAGAAAGTCGTTGAGGGCTTGCAACGTTAAAAGCACTGCTCTCATCTCTAGGACATTTATATGCAGGTGGTATTCGACCGGTTGCCACGTGCCATGGACCATCCTGCCCTGATAATGCCCCCCCCACCCGATCAGGGAGGCATCCAAAGTGACCGTGACTACCGGGGCCGGGGGGGACAAATGGTCTGCCCTGATGGACTAGGGGGGAAGAAATCCACCAGGATAGGTGGCTCTTGCAGATCTGTGTGACAAGGATCTTGTGACACATGGGAAACTGCTGGAAGGACCATTGGGTAAACAACATCCACTGTAGGAGACGCATGTAAAAGTGAGCCGGAGGAAGAAGTGTAATGGCAGCTGCCATTAGGCCTAACACTTTCAGGACCAACCTGGCTTGTACCTTTTTGCTGAATAGGATGATTCGAACATGATTTTGGATATCCAGGATTCTTTGATTTGTTAGATTTGCTGACATCCGAGTAGTGTCTAGATCTGCGCCTATAAAGGTAATAGATTGGCAAGGCGATAAGGAAGACTTTTCGAAGTTGACAGAAATCCCTAACTGGCTGCAGAGACGTAGAGTGTAATCCCTGGCCTGGAGAAGTTGATGCCTGGTGGTGGCTGTGAGGAGCCAGTCATCTAGGTACGGAAACACCTGGGATCCCTGACGTCTCAGGTGAGCCGTGACCACTGCCATGCATTTCGTCAACACTCTGGGGGCTGTAGTGAGACCAAAGGGCAGGGCTCTGAATTGAAAATGACTGGTCCCCAGCCGAAAGTGGAGAAACCTTCTGGAGCGTCTGTGGATTTTTATGTGATAGTACGCATCCTGAAGGTCTACAGAGCACATCCAGTTGTCTTTGTCCAGAAAGGGCAAAATCGATTGAAGTGTGACCATCTGAAAACTCGTCTTTTTGACAGACTTGTTTAGTCTGCTGAGGTCTAATATTGGTCTCCAGTCTCCCGTCTTTTTGGGGACCAAAAAGAACCTTGAGTAGATTCCGGATTCTAAATGGCCTGCTGGAACTGGCTGGATGGCCCTTTTCTAGAAGTTTTGAAACCTCTAGCTTTGCAATTTCCCTTAGACCGGGTGGAACGCCTGGAAGGGATCCTTTTGAGGAAGGGCTTTTCTCGAAAGGTATTTTGTAACCCTCGGATATGATCGACTGTACCCATTTGTCTTGAGAAAGGGAAAGCCAGGCTTCTGGGTACAGTGACAATCTCCCCCCAACTGCCTCCAAGGGTGGGCAGTCGGGCAACACCTCAGGGATGCTGGAAGGGCTTGTCAGAGAGAGGCTCTCTGCTGCCCTGGTTCTGCGGACCCCCTCTGCCCCTAGGGCAGCGTCTGTTGTTATTACCCCCTCTGCCTCTGGGGGTAAACTGACCACGTGCGTCAGGCGTGACTCCTTGAGATTTTCGGAACCACATTTTCCCTCCCTTCTGACCTTTGGGGTAAGGCCTTGAAGGGGTGGAGAAACAGACTCCTACGGCAGAAAGAGTCTTGCCGTCTTGCTCGCACCTGGTCAAAGTGTCCTTCACCTGAGGTCCAAACAAAGTTGTCCCATTGAAGGGAGAGTTTGTGAAGGACACCTTAAAGGGGTCTGCAAAATTGCAAAGTCGCATCCAGGACTGACGTCTGAGAGCCACTCCTGTGCCTGCAGCTCTATTCGCTCCATCGGCTGCATAAGAAATAAGCCGCATGGAGGAGTTAGTTATGGAATTTAGGATTCCCAGCTGAGAGGCAATCTTCTCTTGAGCCCCAGCAGCTGACGGATCCTGTACCACCGCACCCAATTCCTTGAGGATATCTCTTTGAAGTCGGGTGAAGTGACATAGATAATTCAGCGAACGCATAGCAAAGGTCGCTGAGGAAAACATCCGCTTACCATACCTGTCCATGGTCCTAGACTCCTTGTTAGGAGGATGGACTGGTATGGAAGGATCTGAAAGTTCCTTTTTGGTGGCAGCCGCCACCACCATGGCATCAACCGGGACACGTTTGGTGAGAAACTGTTTTTCAGTGGGGGCCATGATAAATTTAGAGGGCCTCCTGGGGACTGGTTCCACAGAATCAGGAGATGCCCACGCCTTTTGAGCTATCACGTCCATGAGGGGGTCGAAAGGCGGAGAAACCCAGGAGGTGGAGGGTCGAGATCCAAAAGCCTCCAGGTATACCGACTCATCCTCAGAGGGGTTAATGGAGGGCCAGTTCCCCCTCTGTTTCAGGAGCTCAAGAATGTCTGAAAAGGAGACATCCTCAGAGGGGGATCTTGGGGACCCCTCCGACCCATCTAAGTCGGTATCTGATGTCATAGACTCAGGGGAGTCTAAATGCTTCCTCTTGCAAGTCCTCTTATGCGGGGGTTCCCCTGAAGGATCAGGAGAAACCTCGGAAGAGGAAGGTATTCCCAATGGGGAAACCTGGGGCGATGGATCTCTGGGTCCGGGAGCAAGAGAGTGGGAAGAGATATCTACAAGCACTGAAGAGGGAGGAGCTAAAGGGACCGACTGTTGACTCAGCTCGGGGGCTAGTACACTCCTCATCACCTCAAAGACTCCCCTCCCGGGGAGGACCGAGAGCTCCCGCTCCGAGGAAACAGGAATCCCCGGCCCCACCGAAAGGGAAGGCTCCGAAGCAGATGTCGGTGCCGAGCTTACCAAAGCCGAAGCTCCGAGGGGGAGAACGGGGTCGGACAAGGATCTGATGCCACTCACCCCCTCGGAACCGACAAGGGAAGCCCGATGACTAGATCCCTCCAAGGACGGTCTCAAGGAGGAGATAGGAGTCGAAGACGAGGGAGCCGAAAGGAGTGGTATCGACTCCGAGGCACCAACAGTCACAGTTCCAATAAGCTCTGGCTCCGAGCTCTGAAGGAGAGTCAAAGGAGGAATTTCTGGAGGGTGTGGAATAGTGGTCGTCTGCTGAGATGGGCTATGAAGTATCTGGGCCAGTGCCTGTGATTTCAGCAGTCTACTTACCACTCTCTCCAAGTCATGGTCTGAGAGTCTGGAAGACCTTGAGGATCAGCTCCGATGGCTCCGCTCTGAAAGTAAGGGAGAGGCCGGAGCCGAATGAATAGAGTCCAGCGACGGAGATCTGGATCTCTTTCTCGACTGCGCCATCGGAGCCGAAGAACCTTCGGTTCCAGTTGGAGCCGACAACTTGTCGGCTCTGAGCTGGGTCAGAGATGTGTCGGCTCCAGCCGGAGCCGACACAGGCATGGAAGCAAGAGTATCGGCACCGATCGACGCCGATACCGAACCTTCAGAGAAGGAAGGATCGGCTCCAGCCAGAGCCGATGTCGACTCCGAGAGAGTCGGAGCCAAGGTTGAAGGCTTGGACACTGAAGCCTGGGCCTTGGGAGGCTTTGAGGGCTTCCCCGAGCCGGACTTAGCCGGGGAGCTCTCAGGCTTTAATAAGCCCCTGAGAATAAGTTTATTTCTATGTTCCTGTAGGACTCTCTGGCTGAAGGAGTGGCAAATAGCACAGGAGTCCTGCAGGTGTAGAGGTCCCAGGCAATAAATACAAGAAGTGTGACCATCTGTCAGAGACATCTTCTGACAGCACGAGTCACACTTCTTGAAGCCTGAGACCCTAGCTTCTTTAGACATGACTGCCTCAACACACACACACTACACAGTCAGTCCAAAAATTAAACTAGATTAACAAAAACCAAGTACAGGGAAAAAACACACAGACACACCCAAACAAACCCTGACAGGAAAAATATAGGAGGGGTAAAGACCTAAGGCCCGACTAGCAAAAATATAAATAAAGGGAACGGGACACTAACGGGAATAGGGCTAAGTGAATCGGGAAGTTAACAAAGTAATATATATATATAAATATAAAGTACTGGGGTGGACTAAAGTCTCAGAAAAAAGGTAGAAAAAATTCACTTACCAGGAGCTGGTAAAAAGTTACCTCATGAGCGAAGCAGCAAATGAGATCTGGGTAATCTACCGCCTTGCATCATGGGATATGGGGCTGCCTCGAGCTGGTGGAAATGACTCTTGAGCTTAGCAAGTGCCGAGTCAGAGCTGAGGATCGTCTCCGAACCCATCCAGCAAGAATGAAGGCGAGATTGACAACTTAACATGGAGTGGTTCGACAGCTTGCCCATGGCTGAAGCTACTCAGAGACAGAAGCTATATGCTGAGACATATTTTGTGATTTATTAGCATGATTTTTAGGTGCATAAAGGGGAGATTGTGAAGTGGAGGGGTACACGACATCTAAGTCCATCAAATCAGCAGACAAAATTCTAGCCAGATCGATACCAGTTCTAGCTGCATAATCAGTCCTGTAAACAAATGGACAAAACTCACTATATTCCTTTACAATAACAAAGTCTGTTTCTACAGGGATACTATCCTGAATACTGCACTTAGCAAAATGATAACAATTTCAGTAACCCAGCCCAAGGCAGAAATATATGTCCCAAAGGACCACAAAATGAAGACATAAAGACTAAAATCAGCCCAAAAATAATAGAAACTGCATAAAATAATATTAGATAATGACATAAGTATGAAATTAAAAAGATTTCTGTCAGAAATGTGTTCCAAACAAAATGTCATCAAACCATAACCTACTATATTCCTTTACAACAACAAACAAAAGTCTATTTCTACAGGGATACTACTCTGAATACTGCACTAAGCAAAATGACAGCAATCTCAGTAACCCAGCATGAGGCAGAAATACATGTCCCAAAGGAGCCCAAATTTAAGAAATAAAGGCTAAAATTAATCCAAAATAACAGAAACAGAATAAAACAGTCTTAGGCAAGGAATTGAGTAAGAAGAATTCCTGCCAGAAATATTTCATAAACAAAATAATGCCAAAAATTGCAATTGTTTAAAATGTCATTAAATTACATATTCTCTTATAAACTTGAAATATAAAGAAAAAAACAGTACACGCAGCAAGTTTTCCTATCAAAAATCAACATAAAGCCTTAAATCAGTGTAAATACATCCATGATTTACTCACGATTATGGAAGCATGGGGTAATGTCAGGGATGTACTAAAATGGCCCCAGTGCAGAAACGGTCTTAAACATTCCCCAAAGACCATAAAATGTACAGAAAAGGTTTTAAACCCCACAGAAATCAGTAATCCACCTAATATGTACAATATAATTTTTTACTGCCTGTAAAACAAAATGAAATACTGAAAACATATTTTTTTTGTTTAGAGAAGCAAACAAACCAGCATTCTACACAGTTAAAGGACTGACAGAAAAAAGCAGAGGGAGGAATAAAAAAAAAAAATCAGAGTTTCTTATCTGAGCTCTGAAGAAAGACAGCAAGACAGAAAAAGTCTGCATAGAGATGCTTCTCTTCCAGTGGTACAAGAAAAAAAATGAGGGGCTACCGTCTGTGGCTGCAAAGGACTTTTCTGCTTCTGGCAGCTGATTGATTCTTCACACCCACAGACAAGCAGGGGAAGGAGTTTTGAGCTATAACAGACTGCCAGAGGGAAGGTAGCAGGGCACTACTACCCATATGCCAGTAAGGCAGTGTGCTTGCTGAACATAGCAACATGCTGCAAAGGTCTGAAGGGAGGAAATTTTAAAAAAATCGAGAAGAAGAAAGGTCCAACAATAGATCCCTGAGGAACTCCAAAAGAGAAGGAAGATAGAGGCTGGTGTCCATTTCCAAATTAAACTAAAAAAGTTAGTTGATGGAGTAACTGCTGAGCCACTGTAGTGAATTACAAGCAAAGCCTATATTGCTTATAAGATTGATTAAAATTTTGCAGTTGAAAGAATTACATTATTTGTTTTAGGCTGATAAAGACAGCTCCAGTAAGGAGATGTTAGGTGATGTTAGAGAATATTTTGTCAATGGCCAAGCACAAAGTGGTGGAGGTACTACTAAATTAAGATGAAATCCATTGTTTTTGAGTTTATATACATATCTTGTAACTGTTGCAGAACTTTTTATGAAGTAGTTTTTGAATATTTTAGTCACAGAATATATGATGGTGATGAGTCAATAGTGTTCTGGTGCAGCTGGGATGTTTGTTTTCAGAATGGAAATAATTGAGGTACTTTTTTCCTTTTCCTGAAAACATCAGTTGTGACAGAGAAGCTGAATAAATGTGTTAGTGCATCTACAATACAGCTTAAGTGGATCTGCAATACAATATTTTAAACACCTTTATTAAAACATCACATAAGACAGGCACACAAACACCAACAGAAAATAAGACAATATTAACATTATTTTCCAATTTGCACACATTATACATTATGTCTTCTTTTTTATAACTGTCTTTCAAACGAACATTACATAAATCTTTCAATTCCTGTATTCGCTCCTCCTGAACATTATTCTTCATGTATTGTTCCCATAAATTCCGTTTATTTTTTTGTAATATGCCCCTTCCCTTTTCTAAAGATCCCTTTTACAGTTTTTTATCTTTTACAATATTAAATACTTCAAACACATTCCATTTTTAAGTAACTGCCTTTTTGGCAGCCAAGAGAAATAAACTTAAAATGCTGTACTCTAGCAAGACAATTCAGATCCTGTGTACCAGCTCAAACACATAATTTCCTTAGTTACACAAATTTGTTCCAATATTTCTGACATAGCACTCTGTAGAGAATTTTTTTAATCTGCCAACATATTGCACTTTGAAAAAAATGTCTCCCCATTTACTTCTTTCTTCCCCATCACACCTCCAACATTTGCTATCTGAGGATTTTTTTAAAGTCTGCTTGAGGTATAAAAATACCTAAATTCTTAAACCTTCTTAACTTTGTTGCATACTTGGGAGTTCTACATATGTTCTCCCATTGTTTCCCTGTAAACTGCTTTTCTAGTTTCTCTTACCAACCTTCTTTAACCTCTTCTGATTCTTATAGTTAGTATGCAATATTAGATATGCCACACTAATTACTACATTTTAACAGCAACTTCTGTTGTAGACTTTTTTAAAACACCTTTATTGAATATGACTCCCCAAAGTTTTAGTGCCTTCCACACTTTTAGACCAGTAGCTGCACAGACAAAGGCTAATGGTGAAGGTATCTCAATATACATCAATAACAAGCATACCTCTAGGGTGATCATACAGGATAATGTGCTGGAGTTCCTCCATATGCAGATCACCATTATCAAAATCCCATACCATATCCTAGCCAGCTATAGGTCACAGGTTACCCTCCATGTCCCAAAAAATCACAATACATACTTGGACTGACTGCAGACACTTACCATTCCCATACTTTGGAATAAACTACCGATCTATATCAAATAAAGCTCCTCATTAGCACTCTTCAAGAAAAATCTTGATGATTGGATGGAAAATAGAAATTCACCCTGGGGATCACCTCTGTGGTTCTGTTCGACAGTGGCACAGAAAAATAATTTTCTTGGGTGGCAAAAGCCAGGGTACCTTTTTGGCTGGGCTTGTATAGGCCCCAGGGCCGGTAGCCTAGTACCTACCTATGAACCTATGAACCTAACACCCTACTCGTGGAAGACTTTAATTACCCTTCCATAGACTGGGAATCCTATAAGGCCTCAAATCTACAGGCAGAAATTCCTGGACTTTGTAAACACAAACATCTTTATCCATATGTCGAATACACCCACTACAGACTCCAACATACTGGACCTCATGCTCACAATTATGGGAGAATGCTGCCCCCCCATGTCTCTTCCTCCTTGGTATGGTCCAACCATAACGTTGTCTCCTTCGAAATAAAAATCAGCTCCATAATGCCATTAAAAGCAATAACAGTTAGAAACTATTCCAAGGCAAATTGCCTGTTATTAAGTGATGGCTTGTCAAAATTTAATGTCCCTTCAAACCCCAAGAACACATCAGACTATGCCAAATTGCTCTCAGAAACTCTGTACAACCATGTCAATGGCTGCATACAGGCTGCTGTATCTACCACAAGTAAGCACAGAACAAGCCCCAGAAACACAAAAGGAAAAAAAATGTTTGCAAAAATCAGGGAGGCTAAAAGATAAAAACGTTGTCATCAAAGTAAATAGATACCTAAGAGATCTAATTAGGTCAAGCAAAGCCAACTTTGAGGTAAAGATGTCCTCCCAGAAGAAAGGTAACCATAAGGCCTTCTACAGCTATATTAAAAACCTCAAGGGCAACACACAGCAGTCCACTGAACTGGTGGTTAATGATGCTACATTCACTGAGCCTGGCAATATAGCAAACATGTTAGTAGACACATTCAGTGCCAACTACCCTCCCATTCTCACCTCAACCATCCCCCCAATAATACCTTCAAACTTAACTCTTCCAACTATGACTAGAGAGCATGTACTGGCCGCACTCACTAAAGCCAAGAACATGGTCTCAATGCACCCCAATCACATCCCAGGATGCCTCCTGAATGGTCTAAAATATGATTTATCAGGATCCCTGGAGTCATTTTTTAACTATAGTCTTAAAACAGATGTTGTGCCACATAAATGGAGTACTGTGACTGTCATCACCCTTCATAAGGGAGGACCTTCAACAAATTCTGGAAACTACAGACTCATTAGTCTGACTAATCTTATTTGCAAAGCCATGGAAATAATTATCATGGAAATTATCAATAAGGACATAGCAGACCTCCAGACACTGGATCCATCCCAGTTTGTCTTTGTCAAGGGAAAGTCATGCTTACTGAATATGGTGAACGTCTTTGAAAAAGTGGTTTACTATTGAAAATGTCAAACGGCACTACATCGACTGTACTATAGTCGAACACGGAAGTTCGAAAATAGTAATGTCGACGACAAAAAAACAATCTAGGACTGTGTTTTAACATGGGTCGAGGTAGGGGAGATGTTTGTAGTTCTGAATAATACTGAACACCTACCTCGACCCATGTTAAAACCATTCCTAGATTGTTTTTTTGACGTTGACATTACTATTTTCGAACTTCCATGTTCGACTATAGTACAATCGACGTAGTGCCGTTCGACATTTTAATAGTAAACCTGAAAAAGTCATCAAGGCAATGGATGACAGGAAAATGAGAAGTTATGTACCTACCATAATGTTCCATGTTAGTTGTCTTCTCTCGCCTTCTTTCTTGCTTGATGGGTTCGGAGCCAATTCTCGGCTCCGACTCGGCACTTGCTAAGCCCGAGAGTCAATTTTACCAGCTCAAGGCAGCCCCATATCCCATGATGCAAGGCGGTAAGTACCCAGATCTCGTTTGGTACCTATAGGCAATAACACCTAGCACAAAAAACTTCCCAGAAGGAAAGAAAGGCAAAAAGCCTAAAGGATAGGCTATAAGGAAGACCAGACAACTAGCTGGTCTTAAGAAGCAATCTTCCAGATATGGAGAAAAAGGTCTGTCTAGGCCAGGGGGCAGGAGGGAGGGTCGCAAGAAAGAAGGCGAGAGAAGACAACTAACATGGAACATTATGGTAGGTACATAACTTCTCAATGTTAAGTTGTCAATCTCGCCTTCATTCTTGCTTGATGGGACCGCGTCCCTAGCACCTCTATCCTGGGTGGCTCAATGGAACAGACTCTTGAGAACTGTAGAGCCAAAACTGGCTCTATCCCTGGAGGCCAAATCCAATTTGTAATGAGAAACAAAGGTATGAGGAGTGGCTCAAGTGGCTGCTGCACAAATAGTATCTAAGGGGAGTCTAGCCTGAAAAGCTGTGGAAGTGGCTAAACTTCTGGTGGAATGCGCTTTAGGTTTTGAGCACAGCTGTTTGCCCCTGAGCTGATAAATTTTGGAGATGGTGGAAGAAAGCCATCTAGATAAGGTCACTTTGGAGACAGGAAGGCCTTTCTTATTTTTAGCATAAGAAAGAAAGAGCTGATCGGATTTTCTGAATTGTTTTGTTCTGTCCAAATAATATCTGAGTTGGCGGTGAACATCAAGATAATGTAATTTTTGTTCCGATCTGTTGGAGTAATTAGGGAAAAATACAGGGAGATCAATAGATTGGTTCAAATTAGTTTTCGAAGCCACCTTAGGCAAAAAGGATGGATTAGTTCTCAAGGATACCCTGTCCTTGTGGAAGACCAAGTAAGGGGGACGAACAGAGAGAGCATGAAGTTCTGACACTCTCCTGGCCGAGGTAATAGCAACAAGGAAGAGTGTTTTCCATGAAAGAAACTTCAGTTGGCTCGAAGGGAGGAAGAATTAAGGATGTCAGCACTAGATTTAGGTCCCATTGAGGAGGAGGATTCCTGACAGGAGGTTTAAGGAGAAAAATTCCTTTTAGAAAGGCTCTACAAAGCCTGTGGGACATAATGTTGTGATCTGCAAACCCAACATGAAAGTTCGAGATAGCAGCCAACTGCACTTTGACCGTGGAAGATGAAGAGCCCGAGTGAAAGATTTCCGCTAAAAAATCCAAAACTGCATGAACAGGGGCAGTAAAGGGATCTATATTCTTTGATTTTGCCCAACAAGAGAAGCGTTTCCACTTGCTGGTATAAATCCTTCTAGTAGAGGATTTAAGGGAAGCCAATATGATATCCCTAACCGGGTTAGAGATCATAGGAAGCCTGGCTAAGGAAGGAAGTGGAACAACCAAGCTGTGAGGTTGAGAGAAGGAATAGACCGATGCAGGTGACCTGATTGGTGGATCAAAAGGTCTGGCACTGGGTCCAGATGCCACGGCTGCACCAATAGGTGACAGTGGAGGAACGGAAACCAAATTTGTCGAGGCCAATAGGGGGCAATGAGAATCATTTTGGCTCTCAAAACGGTGGCTTTCTGGAGTACTTGAGGAATCAACAGAAAGGGGGGAAAGGCATAAAGAAGTCCCTGGGGCCAATCCTGGGTAAGAGCGTCTCTGGGGGGATGGCCTGGCAGTGGGAAGAGAGAAAAGAAGTCTGGGCATTTGCTGTTTTGGGGAGTAGCAAAAAGATCCTCAACATGGGCGGCCCCATTCTAGAAAAATCTCCTCCACTATAGATTGTTTGAGAGACCACTCGTGAGGCATGAGAATAGCTCTGCTCAATCTGTCCGCTAAAATGTTGGTTTTCCCAGGGATATGCGTTGCAACCAGAAACCGATGAGAGGAGATCGCCCATTGCCAAAGTCTGAGAGCTTCTCGACACAAGGGGTAGGACTTGGTTCCACCCTGTTTGTTGATATTCCATACTACAGACATGTTGTCTGTGTGAACTGCAATTGTTCCCAAGGGAAGAAAGTCGTTGAGGGCTTGTAACGTTAAAAGCACTGCTCTCATCTCTAGGACATTTATGTGCAGGTGGTATTCAAACGGTTGTCACGTCCCATGAACCATCCTGCCCCGATAATGACCCCCCCACCCAATCAGGGAGGCGTCCGTAGTGACTGTGGCTACCGGGGCCGGGGATACAAAAGGTCTGTCCTGATGAATCTGGGGAGAGGAAATCCACCAGGATAGGTGGTTTTTGCAAGTTTGTGTCACCAGGATTTGGTGATGCATGGGAAGTTGTTGGTAAGACCACTGGGTGAACAACAGCCATTGAAGAAGACACATGTAGAAGCGGGCCAAGGGAAGAAGGGTAATGGCCGCTGCCATGAGGCCCAACACTTTCAGGACCATTCTGGCTTGCACCTCTTTGCTGGCAAGGATGATCCGCACGTGACTTTGGATATCTGAGATTCTTTGGTCTGTGAAGGTTGCTGACATCCGAACAGTGTTTAAATTTGCGCCTATGAAAGTAATAGACTGGCAGAGCAATAAGGAGGATTTTTCGTAGTTGATCGAAATTCCTAATTGAGTGCAGAGATTTAGGGTGTAATCCCTGGCTTGGAGAAGTTGATGCCTGGTGGTGGCTGAAAGGAGCCAGTCGTCGAGATATGGAAACACCTGGAATCCTTGACGTCTCAGGTGAGCCGTGACCACTGCCATACATTTGGTGAACACTCTGGGGGCTGTAGTGAGACCAAAGGGCAGGGCTCTGAATTGAAAATGACTGGACCCCAGCCGAAAGCGGAGAAACCTTTTGGAGCGTCTGTGAATTTTTATGTGATAGTACGCATCCTGAAGGTCTATTGAGCACATCCAGTTGTCTTTGTCCAAGAAGGGCAAAATTGATTGAAGTGTGACCATTCGAAATCTTGTCTTTTTCACAGACTTGTTGAGTCTGCTGAGATCCAATATTGGTCTCCAATCTCCCGTCTTTTTGGGGACCAAAAAGAACCTTGAGTAGATTCCGGGCTCTGAATGGTCTGTTGTAACTGGCTGAATGGCCCTTTTGTGTAGAAGCTTTGATACTTCTAACTTTGCGATTTCCCTTAGACCGGGTGGCACATCTGGAAGGGAATCTTTGTGAGTGAAAGGACTTTCCTCGAAAGGAATTTTGTAACCCTCGGATATGATTGACTGTACCCATCTGTCTTGTGAGAGGGAACGCCAGGCTTCTGGGTACAGCGATAGTCTTCCCCCGACTGCCTCCAAGGATGGACAGTCGGGCAACATCTCAGGGATGCTGGAAGGGCTTGTCAGAGAGAGGCTCTCTGCTTCCCTGGTTTTGAGGACCCCCTCTGCCTCTAGGGTGGCGTCTGTTATTATTACCCCCTCTGCCTCTAGGGGTAAACTGACCACGTGTGTCTGGCGTGACTCCTTGGGATTTACGGAACCACATTTTTCCGCCCTTCTGACCTTTGGGGTAAGGTCTAGAGGGGGTAGAAAAATGGACCCCTACGGCAGAAAGAGTCTTGCCGTCTTGCTCACACCTGGTCAATGTATCCTTCACTTGAGGGCCAAACAATGCTGACCCATCAAAGGGAGAGTTTGTGAAGGACGCCTTAAAGGGATCTGCAAAATTACAGAGCTGCATCCAGGATTGACGTCTGAGAGCCACTCCTGTACCTGCGGCTCTACTCGCTCCATCTGCTGCATACAAAATCAGCCGCATGGAGGAGTTAGCTATAGAATTAAGGATTCCTAGCTGAGAAGCAATCTTTTCCTGGGCCCCTGGAGCTGTAGGATCCTGTACTACTTCACCTAGTTCTTTAAGGATGTCCCTTTGGAGTCTGGTGAAGTGACATAAATAATTCAGCGAACGCATGGCAAAGGTCGCTGAGGAGAACATCCGCTTACCATACCTGTCCATGGTCCTAGAATCCTTATTAGGAGGATGGACTGGTACGGAAGGAACTGCAAGTTCCTTCTTAGTGGCGGCCGCCACCACCATGGCATCAACAGGGACACCTTTTGTAAGGAATTGCTTTTCAGAAGGGGCTGTAATAAATTTGGACGGCCTCCTAGGAACTGGCTCTACAGAATCAGAAGCCCAAGCCTTCCGAGCAATAACCTCCATAAGGGGGTCGAAAGGCGGAGACACCCAGGAGGTGGAGGGTCGAGATCCAAACGCCTCTAGGTATACCGACTCATCCTCCGAGGGATTTATGGAGGGCCAGTTTCCCCTCTGTTTTAGGAGTTCTAGGATGTCTGAAAAGGAGACATCCTCAGAGGGGGATCTTGGGGACCCCTCCGACTCATCTAAGTTGGTATCTGAAGTGGTAGACTCAGGGGAGGATCTCCTGACGGGTCAGGAGAATCCTCAGAAGAGGGGGTTCTTCCCAGTGGGGAAACCTGAGGCGGTGGATCTCTAGGTCCGGGAGCAAGAGAGAGAGAAGAGATATCGACAGGCACCGTAGAGGGAGGAGCTAAGGGAATAGACTGCTGACTGAGCCCAGTGGCCAGCACACTCTTCATCACCTTGAAGGCTCCCCTCCCAGGGAGATCCGAGAGAACCCATTCCGAAGAAACAGGGACTCCCGGGCCCACCGAAAGGGAAGGCTCCGAGGCAGATGTCGGAGCCGAACTCACCAAGGCCGAAGCTCCAAGGGGAAGAGCGGGGTCGGACAAGGGTCCGATGCCACTCACCCCCTCGAAGGAGACCAGGGAAGCCCGACCACCGAATCCCTCCAAGGAAGGTCTCGAGGAGGAGATAAGAGTAGATGCTGAAGGTGCAGAAGGGGGGGGGGTATCTGCCCCTCAGCCATAGCCGTAACCATTCCTGTAGACTCCAGCTCCAAACTCTGGGGTAGAGTTGAAGGAGGAACTTGAAGAGGGTGTGGACTAATAGTCGTCTGTTGAGACGGACTATGAAACATCTGGGCCAGTGCCTGTGATTTTAATAATCTGCTTACCACCCTCTCTAAATCATGGTCTGATAACCTGGAAGACCTACATGATCGGCTCCGATGGCTCCGTTCCGAAAGAAGAGGTGAGGCCGGAGCCGACAGTATCGGTTCCAAAAAGTAGACCTGGACCTCTTCCTCGAAGGAACCATCGGAGCCGACAAACCTACGGATCCAGACGGAGCCGATAACTTTTCGGCTCCGAGTGTAGATCTAGATATATCGGCTCCAGCCGGAGCTGATACAAGCATGGAAGTAGTGGTGTCAGAGCCGGTCGGCGCCGACACCGAAGCCTGGGCCACATGGTGGTCAGAGCCAGTAGGAACCGACACCAAAGTGACCATAGCAGTATCGGCACCGATAGCCATCGGTGCCGAGGATTTAGACAAGGTCGGATCGGCTCCAGCCGGAGCCGATCTCGACTCCGACGAAGTCGGAGCCAAGGCCGAAGGCTTAGACACAGAAGCCTGGGCCTTAGTAGTCTTAGAAGTCTTTCCCGGAGCCGATTTGGCCGGGGAGCCCTCCGGTTTAAGGAGTCCCCTTAAAATAAGCTTATTTCTCCTTTCCTGCAGGACTCTCTGGCTAAAAGAGTGATATATTGCACAGGAGTCCTGCAGGTGGAGAGGTCCCAGGCAGTATAAACAAGAAGTGTGACCGTCTGTCAGAGACATCTTCTGACAGCACGAGTCACACTTCTTGAAGCCTGAGACCCTCTGTTCTTTGGACATTATTGTATACACAAACAGTACACACAGAGTCCGAAATCAGACAACTAGAGTTAAAGAATAATAAGTAAAAACCTCACACACACACACACACACACACACACACACACACACACCCTGACAGGGGGGGGGGTGGGAGGGAAAGAAAGGCCTGACTAAAAAGATGAAGGAAATATAAAGTTAGTCAGAAAAGGTCTTACAATTAACTGAAAGTGATAGAATTCTCAGAAAAGTAGATTTTCTCTGATTGGGGCGACTAGAAGTTTAAATATAAAGGCTTCGCACATCCACTGTACTTCAATAAAATACTTTTATTGCTTCAAAAGCGGATTTATGAACATTATTATAGTATCAAAAATAAAGATCCTAAAAATGCTTTGTACAGACACCTTAAAGAGGTAGGAGATCAACATTTTTTTACATTTATAATTATAGATCAGGAGTATGTGAACCCAAGAGGTGGAGATTGGAAAAATAAATTAGCTTGTAAAGAGAGTAAGTGGCAGATGTTAGTAGATGCCACAAGAACCCCTGGACTCAATGATTTTATAAGTATCAAACCCTTCCTTAAAAATAGAAGTTATGTTCTTACCATAACGTTCCATGTTAGTTGTCTTCTTCTCGCCTTCTTCTTGCTGGATGGGTTCGGAGCCGACCTCGGCCCGACTGCCACTCTAAAAGCTCGAGAGTTGGTTCCACCGGCTCGAGGCTCCCCTTATATCCCACAATGCTAGGCGTGAGTTACCTCAGATCTCGTTTGTAAGCTAGGCCCAGCCTATAATAGTAATAGAATAACTAGTAACAAAGTCCACCTCTAAAAACAAGGGAGAAGAGAAGGGTGACCTACATCCTGATCCAGGAAATATGCACAGCAGAGCATATACCTAAAGTATAGAGGTGGTAGAAAGAGAGGTCACAATCAAAACTCCTCTAGGTCTGTCCAGGCTAGGGGGAAGGAGGGTGGGACGAAGAAGAAGGCGAGAAGAAGACAACTAACATGGAACGTTATGGTAAGAACATAACTTCTATATGTTAAGTTGTCTATCTCGCCTTCATTCTTGCTGGATGGGACCGCGTCCCTAGCACCTTGTCCCGGTGGCCTATCGGAACAGACTCTTGAGAACAGTGGAACCAAAGTTAGCTCTATGTCTAGAAGCTAAATCCAGCTTATAATGAGAAATGAAAGTGTGAGGAGTAGCCCAAGTAGCCGCTGCACAAATAGTGTCAATAGGCAGTCTATCTTGGAAAGCTATAGAAGTAGCCAAGGCTCTGGTAGAATGGGCTTTAGGTTTGCTAGGCAGCCTTTGGTGTCTAATTTCATAAACAAGGGAGATCAGAGATGTTAGCCATCTGGATAATGATACCTTTGAAACTGAAAGTCCCTTTCTGCCTTCTGCATAAGAGATGAACAGCTGGTCAGATTTCCTGAATTGTTTTGTTCTATCCAAATAGTACCTTAACTGACGATGAACATCTAGCCAATGCAATCTTTGTTCAGATCTGTTAGAATATTCTGGAAAAAACACCGGGAGGTCAATGTTTTGATTTAGGTTAGCCGAGGAGGCTATTTTTGGTAAGAAGGACGGATTGGGTCGTAAAGATACTCTGTCCTTATGGAACAACAGATAAGGAGGTCGGCAGCTGAGTGCATGAAGTTCTGAAACTCTTCTAGCTGAAGTAATAGCTACTAGAAAGAGAGTCTTCCATGATAGTAATTTCAAAGAACAGGAGGCTGCAGGTTCGAAAGGGGAAAGAATCAAAGAACTAAGAACTAAATTTAGGTCCCAGGGAGGAGGAGGATCTCTTATAGGAGGTCTGAGTAGAAAAACTCCTTTCAAAAAGGCTTTGCAAAGTTTGTGGGACATTATGGCAGACTCTGAAATGCCCACATGAAAGTTAGAAATAGCTGCCAATTGAACTTTAAGAGTAGATGGAGATGAACCTGCATGGAAGAGTTCAGCTAGAAAATCAAGGACCATTTGGATGGAAGCAGTGAAAGGATCTATGTCCCTTCCTTGAGCCCAATAGGCGAAACGTTTCCACTTACTCAAATAAATCTTTCGAGTGGAAGATTTATGGGAAGCTATCAAAATATCTCTAACAGAGTGAGATATTTGAGGAAGCCTGGCTAAGGTTGGAACTGGAGGAACCAAGCAGTGAGGTTCAGAGAGGGGAGGGAGCGATGTAACTGACCCGACTGATGGATCAAAAGATCTGGAACTAGGTCCAGATGCCAAGGTCGCTCCAACAGAAACTGATGTAGAAAAGGGAACCAAACCTGTCAAGGCCAGTATGGAGCAATGAGGATCAATGAGGCCTTCTGAGCGATAGCTTTCTGTATCACTTGAGAGATTAGTGGGAATGGAGGAAATGCATACAGAAGTCCCCGGGGCCAAACTTGGACTAGAGCGTCTCTGCTGGGTTGGCCTGGTAAAGGGAATAGGGTGAAATAATCTCTGCACTTGCTGTTTTGGGGAGTAGCAAAAAGGTCGCAGCAAGGCTGACCCCACTTGAGAAAAATTTCTCTCACAACAGAGTCTTTCAGAGACCACTCGTGAGGCATGAGGATAGCTCTGCTCAACTTGTCCGCGATTTGATTGGACTTCCCGGGGATGTGCGTTGCTATCAGAAAACGCTGAGAAGAAATCGCCCATTGCCACAGTATGAGTGCTTCTCGACACAGGGGGTAGGACCTGGTTCCGCCTTGTTTGTTGATATACCACACTACAGACATATTGTCCATCTGGATTGCTATCGTTCCCAGGGGAAGAGAGTCTTGAAGGGCTTGCAACGCTAAAAGCACTGCTCTCATCTCTAGAACATTTATGTGCAAGTGGCATTCTTCTGGTTGCCATGTGCCCTGGACAGTTCTGCCCTGATAATGCCCCCCCCACCCGATCAGGGAGGCGTCCGTTGTCAGAGTAGCAACCGGAGGGGGAGGAACAAAGGGTCTTCCCAATAAGAGCTGAGGGGAAGACATCCACCACAGAAGATGATTCCTGCATGTTTGCGTGATCATAATGGTGTGGGACATCGGAAGTTGCTGGTATGACCATTGTGTGAAGAGCATCCATTGAAGGATTCTCATGTGGAATCTGGCTAATGGAAGCAAAGGTATGGCAGCCGCCATAATCCCCAATACTTTTAGAACTAACCTGGCTTTGACTCTGTTGCTGCTGAAGATGAGCAAGACCAGTTTTTGTATGTCTGTTATTCTCTGATCTGTTAGCCTGGCAGACATGTTGACTGTGTCTAGAATTGCGCCTATGAAGGTAATAACACGACAAGGCGACAAAACAGACTTTTCGCAATTTATTGAAATGCCTAAGTTTTGACAAGTGCGAAAGGTGTAGTCCCTGGCTGTTAGAAGAAGATGCTCGGTGGGAGCTGTAAGGAGCCAGTCGTCCAAATATGGAAACACCTGGAATCCTTGACGTCTCAGGTGAGAAGCTACCACTGCCATACATTTGGTAAACACCGGGGCAGTGGTGAGTCCAAAGGGCAGGGCTCTGAATTGAAAATGACTGGTTCCCAGCCTGAAGCGGAGAAATCTTCGGAGCGTCTGTTCATTTTATATGATAGTACGCATCCTGAAGGTCTATAGAGCACATCCAGTTTTTTCTTCCCAATAGGGGAAGGATGGACTGTAGCGTGACCATCCGAAATCGTGTTTTCTTGACTGACTTGTTCAAGATACTGAGATCCAAAATTGGTCTCCAGTCCCCTGTTTTTGGAACTAAAAGAACCTGGAGTAGATTCCGGATCCTTGCTGGTCTGCTGGAACTGGTTGAATTGCTCTTTTTGCAAGCAGTTTTGAAACTTCCAAAGCTGCAAGATCCCTTTGAGCGGGTGGAACATCTGGAAGGGATTTTTTTGATCGGTTTGGAATGCAAAGAAAGGGAATGGAATAGCCTTCGGAAATGATGGACTGTACCCATTTGTCTCGAGTTAGGGATAGCCAGGCTTCTGGGTACAGTGACAATCTTCCCCCGACTGCCTCCGAAGCTGTACAGTCGGGCTACACCTCAGGGATGCTGTAAGGGCTTGTCGGAGAAAGTTTCTCGATTGCCCTGGTTCTGCGGACCCCCCCTGCCTCTAGGGCGACGTCTACCATTGTTGTTCCCCTCTCTGCCTCTGGCGGGGAACCGACTCTGTGCGTCAGGCGAAGTCCCTTGAGATTGTTTGTGGAACCACATTTTTCCACTTTTCTGGCCCTTGGGGTAAGGCCTAGAAGGAGTAGAAAAACGGACTCCGACGGCAGAAAGAGTCTTGCCATCAGTCTCGCACCTAGTCAAGGTTTCTTTCACTTGAGGACCAAAAGAGATGATCCATCAAGCGGGAATTAGTGAACGACGCGTTTTAAAGGGGTCCGCAGTTGCATAACCGCATCCAGGCATGCCTACGTAAGGCCACTCCTGTTCCTGCGGCCCTGCTCGCTCCATCAGCCGCATACGAAAGGAGGCGCATGGAGGAGTTAGCTATGGAGTTCAGGGTAGCCAGCTGAGTGTTCATCTTGTCTTGAAAACCCGCAGCTGTAGGATCCTTTAACATATCACTCGCTTCTTTGATCAAGTCCCTTTGAAGACGAGTAAAATGGCATAGGTAGTTCAGCGAACGCATTGCAAAGGTCGCTGACGAGAACATCCGCTTCCCGTACCTGTCCATGGACCTAGATTCCTTGTTAGGTGGATGAACAGGCACTGAAGGATCAGCTAGTTCCTTCTTAGTGGCAGCAGCAACCACCATACCATCCACAGAAACTCCTTTTGTCAGAAATTGCTTATCTGTTGGTGCTGTGATGAATTTTGAGGGTCTCCTGGGAGTGGGGTCCACTGAATCAGGAGCCGTCAATGCCTTTTTTGCTACCACCTGCATGAGGGGTCAAGGGAGACACCCAGGAGGTGGAAGGGCGAGAGCCAAACGCCTCAAGGTACACAGATTCATCCTCCGAAGGGTTGAGGGCTGGCCAATTTCCCCTCTGTTTGAGGATTTCTAGAATGTCTGCAAAAGAGACATCTTCAGAAGGGGAACGGGGGGAACTCTCGGAATCCTCTAAATCTGTGTCAGAGGTGACGGACTCAGGTGAGTCAATGTGTTTCCTCTTACACTTTCTCTTCCGAGGGGGCTCTTCTGCCAAATCAGGAGAGGCCTCGGAAGAGGATGAGAGCCCCACAGGGGATTCCTGAGGAGCTGGCTCTCTGCGGTCCGGGATGAGGGAGTGAGTCGACTTGACCTGAGGCACCGTAGAGGGAGGGGCGGACGGAGCCGACTGTGGAGTAGAACCAGGTTCTAACACACTCCGCATGACCTCGAACGCACCCCTGTCAGGCAGAGCCAGAGGTCCCCGTCCGAGAAGCTGAGAACCTCCCTCGGCACCGGCAGTGATGGCTCCGAGGCCGATGTCGGAGCCGAACTCACCAGTGCCGAAGCTCCGAGAGGAAGAGCGGGGTCGGACAAGGGTCCGATGCCACTCACCCCCTCGGAGCCGACGAGGGAAGTCCGGCACCGAGATTCTTCGAAGGAAGAAATCAGAGCCGACGACGGAGCCGGAGACATCTGTATCGGCTCTGATGCTACCACAGTCTCGGTTCCGAAATGCCCCGGCTCCGAGCTCAACGGAATCGGAGGAGGAACATATTGATGGACAGGGGCAGGCATCGACTGATGAGTCGGGCTCTGAAGCATTTGGGCCAGTGCCTCGGACTTAAGAAGTCGACTCACTACCCTCTGAAGGTCATGATCCGACAGCCTCGATGACCTAGAGGAGTGAGATTTATGGCTCCGTTCAGACAGCAGAGGAGATGCTGGAGCCGAATGAACGGAGCCAAGGGATGGTGACCTAGATCTCTTCCTAGATGTCGGCTCCGAAGGTCTGGTCGGAGCCCACAAGGATAGTTCTAATACCTCGGCTCCAGCCGGAGCCGAGGGAACCACAGAAGCTGTAGACTCATCGGCTCCACCCGGAGCCGATGCAGATGTAGGTTTAGTAGCCTTAGGTCTCGGCTCAGTAGCTGGAGCCGAGGACCTAGAAGCCTTGGAGGGCTTCCCAGAGACAGAGAGGGAATCCTCAGGCTTGAGTAGACCCCTTAGGATCAATTTGTTCTTTCTTTCCTGCAGGACCCTGGGACTGAAGCCGTGGCATACAGCACAGGAGTCCTGCAGGTGCAAAGGCCCCAGGCAGTAGACACAAGAAGTGTGACCGTCTGTCAGAGACATTTTCTGACAGCACGTCTCACACTTCTTGAAGCCTGAGACCTTTGTGTCTTTAGACATCTTAGAACAAAAAAAAAGTGTAATCACACACACTCAGTCAAACACACTGATTACACCTTATCTTATTTTTAAACTCAAAAATAAAACAACTATCAAAAGTTTTAATTAAGAGAAACAACACACACACACCACTAGGGAATGAAGAAAGGGCCTGAAGGCCCGAGGGAGAACTTATAAGTTCTTGTGGGGAAGAAACGGGATTTTTGTGAAAAAAGGGGTAGAATTCCACTAAACTAAGGGAAACAAGAGTTAAAATTAAAAATAAAGGGGTTTAAGTATACTAACTTTACTGAAAGTTTACTCACCAAGAAGCCGGTAGAAAACCAACACCTCGATCGCTTAGCGGCAAACGAGATCTGGGGTAACTCACGCCTAGCATTGTGGGATATAAGGGGAGCCTCGAGCCGGTGGAACCAACTCTCGAGCTTTTAGAGTGGCCGAGTCGGAGCCGAGGTCGGCTCCGAACCCATCCAGCAAGAATGAAGGCGAGATAGACAACTTAACATTGTAATATATATATAATGTAAATTTCAGAATTGAAGGGCTATATGCAATATTGTATTTATAATACCATATTTATTAGAAGTATTATATTTATTATGCAATATTTATTATGCAATATTTACATGATTAGACTTATCACATATAGATATGTATTTATGTAAATGAATTTATGCAGTTATTAGATAGGTATTATATATGAACATATTCAAAGATTTTATTATATTAATATTATATATATTTATCTATTGTAAGTTTTTAAAAATAGGGAGAAGTCAGAAATTGTTGTAACATTATCCACTTGTCACAATTAGTTATATACTTAGTTATTTTTAAGTTATATTATGGGGAGATGTGCAATATATTCAAGTGTGTGCCTTTAAATCTATTAGGCTGGTTTGGCGCCAAATACAGTTTAAATATCAGAGACACTTTCATCATGTTATGTTCTGAGGAAGTCTGCAATCGGCAGATGAAAGCGCTTAACATTGATTTTATTTGCTTTTTGTGTGTGTTTTATGTGGACCATTCTGTCGTGTTGCTGTTGAAGCAATAAAAGTATTTTATTGAAGTACAGTGGATCTGCGAAGCCTTTATTGCCGTTTTCCAGCAGTCGGCTTTTGGAGTATAGAGTTTCTTCATACTACCTTCATTTTCCCAGTTGCAGTTGCTGGCATGGCTGGTATCGGTGAGGACACGCAGACAAGCCCTGATATGGATGAATTGACTCAGTTACGAGCGGAAGTCATTGGTCTACATGCGGAGATGAAAAAACTAGCGAACATGTTTCAAAGCCTTATGGAAGCAACCAAACCAGCTTTAGACAAACACATGGAGCCGGCAAACCATCACAATGTAAGCACGCATTGCTGTTCTAAAAAAGAAATAGTTTTAACTCTCGGTACGAGTGTTGATACAGATATACCGAATGGCCAGCTTAGTCCAGAGAACTGTTTATCTGACACTCGGCGTGAGTCTCTGGAAATAATTCAAACTGAAGACAAATTTATATTGTCCCCAGACAAAGACTTTACTTTTGATTTTAGTATGCTGCATGATCGTTTGGATTTGGAGAGAAAAAGGGGCTAAACCTAAGACACAAACAGTGCTCAAAACATACGCGATGGCAGGAAGTAAAGATATGGGCACAACAAAAGGTACTTTTTTTAAAAAGACTGTTTCAAGCCCTAACAAGGGCACTTTTCCAAATGAGACTGTAAACAAGAAGAGTAGTAGGAACAAAGAAGTTATTAATGAAAATGATGCATTTAATCAATTTTTAAGTAATGATTATGATTTTAACACTGTTTATCAAACACCACGCCCTCAAGTGGTAAGCACAAGTAATTCGCTTAAAGAAATGATTCACAATTTTGGTAAAAAGCTAACTCTTATTAGGAATTTAAAGGTAGACAATGCTTATTTAAATAAATGTATAAGTATTCAAGAAGTCCCTAAGGGAATTAGATTTTTTAAATTACCCATGGGATTGGTATACAATGACCAAGTTAAGTATGAATTTAACAACTTGTTTGATGAATTTGGTTTTAAATATATGAATTTATTAATACAACACAATGATGAGAAAATGTCTACTCTCATTCACGAAGTAGAAATTATAAATCACAGTATTTTATCACATAATGAATTCAATTCATGGAAGGAACTGTACAATAAGCAATTTTATCTAGCTGACAAACAGGCACAGAGTGTATTTGATAGAAAACATGGCAAGCTAGATAGGGATGTGGAAATATATAGGGCCAACAGAGCATATATTTGGCCCCAAGATAGGAAGTCTACACAAACAGATAGAAAGTACAGTGAGAGAGAAATGAGAGATGAACATAAAGAAAATTTTCAGGGAGGAAGATTTCATCCAAATTTCAAGAAAAATCCATTTCATCACAACAAATTCAACAAGAAATTTTAAATGAAGAAGAAGCAGTGGATAATGTGGTAAGGGAAAGAGAGGTTATAAGTGATGATGGTAAAGTGTCTACAGATGACAACTTGGTAGACTCAGTAGAGAATTCACAAAGTAAGCAGATTATGAGCACTTTTAATGGTTTTAATGTATATAATTATTCAGATTTTATAGTCAAAGAGGAATTTTATAACTTATTTGCCAAAGGTATGAAGTTTATACCAAATTCTAGTTTTAGACTAGTTGAAAGTATTAAAGATGTTAAGTTATTCTGTAGAAAGCTGAAATTAGCTTTGCAATTTAATTCAATTGAGCAAGATAGACCCCATTTAGAAGGGACGTTAAAGAAAAAGAGTAGTTATATTCCTATCAGTAACCCTATTGTTAGTCATTATGAGAATTTGGTTTGTAATGACATTTATAAATTCAACAAGCATTTTATAAGAAATAAACAACAGTGTTATGTAGACAAGGACAATTTAAGTATAGAAGAAAGAGAATGTTTGAACAAATTAATAAAGAATCCTGACATCAGAATAATGAAACCAGATAAGGGGGGAGGGGTGGTTATTTATCCGAATTATGAATATAAAGCTGCTATACATAAAATTTGATATGAATCAGGAAATTATGAAGCTATATCCATGAACCAAGTACATATAGGATACAGACGTATAGATTTATCTATCGAAGAATACTTTTTGGACAATAGAATTACTAAGGAAGTATATGATTTCATACGGATAGAATTTCCTATGATGGCACATATAGTGGGCATCCCTAAGGTCCACAAATCAATTCTCCATCCACCCTTCAGACCCATTATTTCTGGATCGAAATCAAAAACCTTTAATATTGGTTATACTATAGATAGATGGGTCAAAAACATATATAACAATATACCACACTTGATGATAGACTCATGGGATTTTTTAAGTAAATTAACACCACAGGTGTGTAATATGGAATATATTTTTGTGACGATAGACGTCTGTGATTTGTTCTCATGTATTCCGAAAGAAGAGGGTTTAGACTATTTCTGTAAAAGTTTGAGAACTTATTCTAATTTAAGTTGGGATAAAATTGTTCTTATTTTAGATATGATGTCACTGATTTTGGACCATAACTACATATCATTTGAAGGTGAAGTTTTCAGACAGAATAAAGGTGTGGCAATGGGTGCATCATGTGCACCCATTTTTGCCAATTTAGTCATGCTAGAATGGGAGAACACTTATGTGTTCAATAGTATATATAAAGACAATTTAATGTTCTATGCTAGATTTTTAGACGATATTTTTGTTTTATGGAAGGGTGATAAAGAAGATATAGTCAAATTTATAGAATACATTAATACCACCACAGAGTTTTTAAAGTTTACTTACAACATTAGTGAAAAGGGTATTTCGTATTTGGACACCTTTATTTATAAGACAGTTGATGGTTTTGCATCTAAGGTGTATAGAAAAGGAACTTTTTCTAATGACTATATACATTTTAGTAGTAATCACCCCAGACATATTTTCAAAAATATTGTCAAAGGCCAATGCATAAGGGGAGCCAGAATGTCTTCTACGAAAATTGACATGGAAAGTGAGATGACTCTTATTTACCATTTATTTCAGGATAGAGGTTATCCAAAAGAATTATTGGAAGATACTATCAAGTTTGTAATCTCCCAATGGAATCAAAAATATCTACCTTTAATGGGCAAACAGGATGTTAAACATATTAAAATCAATGATAATACATTCAAGGAAGGTAGAGTATGTGTGTTAACTTATTCCCCACATGTTAATTATATTAAGGAGATAGTGGTGAGATATTGGGACATTATTACAGTTACAGAAGCCACCAGAGAAAAGTTGGGTTTATTGCCTACTATCGTATATAGGACAGCACCTAACATCAAGAAACTATTAGAGAAGAGCGATAGTCAAGGAGAGAACAAGAAGAATATAGAAACACATACTAAGAAATGTGGAAATTGCAAACAATGTCAATACATAAATACTTCACCCCACATACAGTTAGAAGATGTAAACCATACCAAAATCAAGAGCAGGGGAGGGTGTTGTTATACTAAACAGGTGGTGTACTTAGCTAAATGTAAATCCTGCCCAGCTTTCTATATTGGAAAGACTGAGAGGCAATTAAAAAAGCGGGTTTATGAACATTATTACAGTATCAAAAATAAAGATCCTAAAAATGCTTTGTACAGACACCTTAAAGAGGTAGGAGATCAACATTTTTTTACATTTATAATTATAGATCAGGAGTATGTGAACCCAAGAGGTGGATATTGGAAAAATAAATTAGCTTGTAAAGAGAGTAAGTGGCAGATGTTAGTAGATGCCACAAGAACCCCTGGACTCAATGATTTTATAAGTATCAAACCCTTCCTTAAAATGTAATATATATATAATGTAAATTTTAGAATTGAAGGGCTATATGCAATATTGTATTTATAATACCATATTTATTAGAAGTATTATATTTATTATGCAATATTTATTATGCAATATTTACATGATTAGACTTATCACATATAGATATGTATTTATGTAAATGAATTTATGCAGTTATTAGATAGGTATTATATATGAACATATTCAAAGATTTTATTATATTAATATTATATATATTTATCTATTGTAAGTTTTTAAAAATAGGGAGAAGTCAGAAATTGTTGTAACATTATCCACTTGTCACAATTAGTTATATACTTAGTTATTTTTAAGTTATATTTATACATTATTTAATAATTATGGGGAGATGTGCAATATATTCAAGTGTGTGCCTTTAAATCTATTAGGCTGGTTTGGTGCCAAATACAGTTTAAATATCAGAGACACTTTCATCATGTTATGTTCTGAGGAAGTCTGCAATCGGCAGATGAAAGCACTTAACATTGATTTTATTTGCTTTTTGTGTGTGTTTTATGTGGACCATTCTGTCGTGTTGCTGTTGAAGCAATAAAAGTATTTTATTGAAGTACAGTGGATCTGCGAAGCCTTTATTGCCGTTTTCCAGCATTCGGCTTTTGGAGTATAGAGTTTCTTCATACTACCTTCATTTTCCAAGTTTAAATATAAACACTTACCAGGAGCTGGCAAAAGGAGGACCTCATCAGTGAAGCGGCAAACGAGATCTGGGTACTTACCGCCTTGCATCATGGGATATGGGGCTGCCTTGAGCTGGTAAAAGTGACTCTCGAGCTTAGCAAGTGCCGAGTCGGAGCCAAGGATCGGCTCCGAACCCATCAAGCAAGAATGAAGGCGAGATTGACAACTTAACATCTGTGCATACTGTCTACCTATATCTGGCTAAGACATTTGCTACAATACTTCACTCAGGCAGTGTCAGCAAACTTACAGAACTAGGTATAAACCCTTTTATAACATGATGAATAGTTAGCTAGCTCACTAATAAGAGACAAGAAGTTAGAATCAGCGAGGTCACCTTCACAAAGAGGGATGTTATTGGGGTCCATTGAGACCATGTTTTTGGCTTTAGTGAGTGCAGCCAGGGCTATGTGCTAGGCTCACTCTTCTTTGTCATCTACATCTTGGATGCCAAAGCCAATGTCAAAGGTTTCTGGCTAACCAAGTTTACTCATGATTGCAAACTGGCAGCAGTCACTGAATCAACCCAAGACAAGAACACCCATCAGGAAGGTCTAAAACAGACAAATACATGTTGTGAAAGCAATAGCTTAAAACTCAATACCAAATAATGCATTATAGTACCTTTTGGGAAGTCTGCCACCCCAGTTAACTATGCCATCAATAAAACCTCCTTAAAAGTTGATTCACTGGTCAGGGATCTGGGAATTCATATGTAAATTGTAACCTAGCATTCAACCAAAATGTGTCCAAGATATAAAGAAAATCCTTCTATATTGCTCCACTTACAGGCAAGGGCATGGTATCTAGGTCCAGAGAGCTCATCATACCACAGTATTCAGCCCTCATTAGGCCCATCATAGAGTACAATGCCCCCTACAATATGTACCTGATAAGACACATGCAGCAACTGGAGCACCCACAAGGTTTCCTTACAAAAGGAATACAGGGAGTAAACACAATGTCCATTGCTGATCGCCTCAATGCCTGTCTCTTTACTCAGTATCATACAAACTTCTGAGAGGTGATCTTTGCTTGGCATACAAGGCATCTCTAGACCTCGATTTGATGAATATTTTGCACATCTGCAAAATAAACAGAACAGATTAAAAGACATAAATTTTGTTTGCACCATAAATAGGACATGTTGGTGAGACAGATATTTTTCTCGGAGAATTTCCAATCTCTGGAACAGGCTCACCATCCATGTGAAACAGAGTTCCTCCCAATCCCTTTTTAAGCACAACTTGGGCCAATGGATGGGTAATTGGAAACTCAACCTTGGTTTGGTTCCTATATCTCTGATGCACAGGGGCAGTCTGTAAATTACTACCTATAAATCAAATATAAATCAAATATCTAGGTCACATTTAAGTTCTATAGCTAGGCTTTTAGGGGCCCTAATGATCATTAGCTTAGTATACACCTATGAAACTATGAACCTATGAACCTATCCCTTTCTATATTCCTACACTCTGATATCAATCCACAATTGGGACAGCAGTCTCTAACCTGCGGTCTGAACTATTTCTTGGACTCATCCCACTCTAATACATTTCCCTCTCTAATTATTTACTCTGAATACGTTTGTTCCTTTGCCAGTTTTCTCCTGTAAATTCCAGCCCCCTCTTATCTAGTTTCTGTATCCCTACTCGCAGTCATCCCTATTAGCAAAATCTCTTTCTCTATTCATGACTTAGACTAGTTCTTTGAATACTTTCTGCAACTTTATGAATATAAAAAGAAGTTATGTACGTACCATAACGTTCCATATGTGTTGTGCATTTTCATTCTTCCTCAACTGATAGGTTCGTATCCAATCCTTGGATCCGACTCGGCCATTACTAAAGCTCGTGGTAACCAGAAAGCTCTTGAGCTTCTCCCTTACTCATAATGCACCAACCCTAAGCTACCTCAGATCTTGTTTTCTGATTTTTACCAGAAAGGAATGGTTAACATGCATAAATATAGGAGACATAAAATTACATGTACTCAGTAAAGAAAAAACTATATCTGGAGTTCAATATAAATAACAATGATGTTCCTCTAACAGCTCATTCGTCCAGAAGTTTGTGAACAGAAAGGATGGGGCTGGTAGGTGGGAAGTTGAGGAAGAATGAAAATGTGCAATGCAGATGGAATGTTATGGTAGGTACATACCTCCTTTATCTGATGTTGTCAATTTTCATTCTATCCTCAACTGTTGGGACAGGGTCCCCACCTACCAACAATCCTGGGTGGACTCTAAGGATGGATATTACTGAGCACAGTTGAATCAAATGATGCTCTACTCCTGGAGACCAGATCTAATGTGTAATGAGTAATAAAAGTATGTGGAGTAGCCCAATTTCTGCTGCACATATGTCATCCATGGATGTTCTGGAAAGAAAAATTAAAGAAGTTGCCAAGGACCTAGAGGAATAAGCTTTTGGTAAGGTAATAACCAATTTGCTATAGACAAATGAAATACAATCAGTTAGCCATCTGGCTAAAGTTACTTTTGCAACTGGTTTAACCAATTTCAGTTCTGCAAAGGAAACAAACAATTGTCTGTTTTTCTGATGTTTTTGTCCTATGCAGGTAAAAATGTAATTGTCTGTGAACATCCAATAAATATAACATGCATTTGCCCTTGCTTGCAAAATTAGGGAAGAATACTGGCAAATTAATGGATTGATTGATATTAGATTCTGAAACCACCTTGGGAAGGAAAGAGGCATTTGTTTGTAATGTTACTCTATCCTTGTGAAAGATTAAGTATGGAAGTTTTGAAGACAAGGCTTGAATCTCTGAAATTCTTCTAGCAGAGGTAATCGCTACAAAAAACAGCTTTCCAAGTAAGGTATTAATTAAGGTCACATCTAGCTGCTGGTTCAAAGGTGGAACGTATTAGTGTCTGCAGTACCAGACTGAGATCCCATGGGGGAGTAGGGTCCTTAAACAGAGGTCTCAAAAGGAGAGTGCCTCACAAGAAAGCTCTGCACAACTTATGACAGGCTACTGAAGAGCCCTCAAATCCAATGTGAAAGTTTGATATAGCTGCTATCTGAACTTTAATGGATGAAGAACTAGCCCCTTCTTTAAAAAGTAAGGCTAAAAACTCAAGTACGTTATATTTCGGAGCTGAAAAGGTTTCAACATGATTTTGTTGTGTCCAGAAAACAAATCTTTTCCATTTACTTGAATAGTGTCTTTGTGTTGAAGGTTTATGGGAAAATAAAAGTATATGTTGGACAGGGGAAGGGAATATCTGTTGTCTGTCTATTAAGAGAATTGGAGAAACCAGGCCATCATCCTGATGTTTGAGATGTCGGGATGGATCATGCCTGTCTGGTGAGCAGGAGGTCTGGAGTCAGATACAGAATCCAAGGGCTGTGAAGTAAGTGAGGCCAAGTGAAAGGAAACCAAATCTGTCAAGGCCAGTAAGGTGCAATGAGGATGACTTTGCTCTTCAACCTAATACCTTTCTGACGAAATTTTAGAATTAGTGGGATCGGTGGGTAGATATAAAGTAGACCAGGGGGCCAGTCATGAGGTACAGCATCCCTCAGTGATTCCCCTGTAGGGGGATTAGGGAAAAGTAGCTGCTGCAATTTTTGTTCAAGGGAGAAACAAAACGATCACAGCAAGGCTGGCCCTATCTACGAAAATAATTTCTGTCTCTTTCTTGTTGAAAGACAACTCGTGAGGAAGAAGACTGCACCTGCTCAGTTTGTCTGCTATCACACTGGACTTTCCCAGAATGTGCTTTGCTTTGAGAAAGCAGTTGGATGAGACTGCCCATTGCCACACACTGAGTACTTCTTGACACAGGGGGTATGATCTGGTCCCTCCTTGTTTGTTGATGTACCAAATTACTTTCATATTGTCCATTTGAAATGCAACTGTCCCCGAAGGGACAGCATCCTGGAAGGCCTGCTACACTAAAAACACTGCTCTCACCTCTAGGACATTGATATGAAAGCCACTGATATGAAAGTTGGCCTCTTCAGAGGACCAAGTGCCTTGGATTGTTTTCCCCAGGAAATGCCCCCCTACCCCATCTGTGAAGCATCTGTGGTCACTATGGCCTTCGGCTGAAGTGAAATGAATGAACGGTCTTGCAGGACCTGATCTGACTGAATCCAGCACCTGAGATCTCTCTTGCATGTCAGAGTGATTCATATCTGAGTTGATATGGGTTGGTAAAGTATCAACTATTGTGTTGCTAGCATCCACTGGAGAATCCTCTTATAAAATCTGGCTAAAAGTACAAAGGTTATTGCTGCTGACATTGATTCTAGAGCTTGAAGGACCAAGCAGGATAAAATCTTGGTACTGCAGATTATTTTTCTGACCTGTGATCTTGAGGGAGGCAATGATGTTATCATTGACTTTGTCTTGAAAACTGCTCCTACGAATTCCAAATTTTGAGCTGGTTCTAGTTGCAACTTGTCATAGTTTATGGTTATTCCCAGATGAGAACAAGTCTGGAGAACTTGACTTCTTACCCTTATCAACTGATTCCTGGTCGGGGAGGTTATGAGCCAGTTTTCTATATATGGAAACACCTGGAATCCTTGCAGTCTCAAGTGAGCTGCTACTGCTGCTATACATTTGGTGAACACCCTGGGGGCTGTGGTGAGACCAAAGGGCTGAACCCTGAACTGGTAATGACTGGCTCCCAGACAGAAGCGTAAATACCTTTAAGATTGTCTGTTCATTTTTATGTGATAGTACGCATCCTGAAGGTCTATCGAGCACATCCAGTCATCCTTGCCCAGAAAGGGTAGAATGGAGTGAATTGTGACCATCCAAAACTAAGTACACTGAACTGATTTGTTTAGTTTACTGAGGTCCAGAATTGGCCTCCAGTCCCATTTTCTTTGCCATTAAAAGAAATTTTAAATAAGTTCTGGATTCAATCTGGTCTGGTGGGACCTCCTGGATGACTCTTTTTTTCTAGCAGCTTTTGTATTTTTATTGCTGCTTCTTTCCTCTAACTGGGTGGAACATCAGGAATCTTGCATACAGTAAGAAGTGGCAGGGAAAAGGGAATTATATAGCCACTTGAAATAAATATTCCTTGGCACCCAAGTATCTTTTATTATATCTATCCAGGCTCTCTGGTGCAGGGATAGTCAACCCCTGCTTGCTTCCAGAGGTGGATATTCGGACCTTCTTTCAGGAGCACTTGTAGGGTCTATCAGAAAAACAATTGCTGGACCCCTGGTTTTGTGAGCCTCCTCTGTCGCAATGACTTATTGTCCATTAGAGTTCTCCCTCTGCCTTTGGGGAAACTATGAGTTCTCCCTCTGCCTTTGGGGAAACTATCTCCACATGTGCCCTGAAAAGGACTTTGAGACGTTCTGAACCACATCTTCTGATCACCTCATTGATTCCTAGAAAAGGATCTTTCAAGGATCAGAAAAATGTATGCTCACTGAAGACAAGGTCTTTCCATTCTTTTCATGCTTAAAGAGTGCATCTTTCACTTTTGGGACAAATAACGTACCGTCATCAAAAGAAGCATTGACAAATGAGGACTTGAAAGGCTCAGCAAAATCACATAATCGCATTCAGGCATATCTCCTAATGGATATGCCTGAACCCTTTTCCCTAGAGGATTACAGAGTAGCTAAGTGATGGGCCACAGAAGGTTCAGTCTCAGTAGTAACAGTCCCTGAAAGGGATTTTGAAATCTCTTTCATCAAATCCCTTTGTAGTCTTGTAAAAAATTGTCAAATACATACCTAAGGGCAAAAATCGCTAAAGCATAAACATGCTTTCCAAACCTGTCCATCGCCCTAGACTCCCTGTTCGGGGAATGGAATGAGGAAGTTTGCTCAGCAACTTCCTTCTTAGGGGCTGCTGCCATGACCATGGCATCCATTGGCACCCCCTTACACCAGAATTACTTCCCGACAGGTGGAGTCAGAATCTCATCTGGCCTCTTAGAGATTGACTCAACTGAGTCAAACTCCTTCCATGTCTGCCTAGAGACCAAATAAAGGAGCTCATCGGCAGGTGGAGTAATCCTGGAGGTAGATGGGCCAGCTCCAAAGGCTTCTAGAAATACTGAATCCTGTGTTGAAGGGTTGGTGGAGGTCAAACCACCTCTCTAAGGATTTCAAGAATGTCTCCAAATGAGACATCTTCCAGAGGTGATCACAGGGACCCTTTTCCCTCATCAAAATTAGTATCCTCAGTAACTGACTCTTGTGGATAGTCCAAGTGCTCCTTTTGCACTTCCTCTTCTAAGGAACTTCCTCAGTGGGATAATCTGGTAAAGTGTTGGAAGAAATCATAATACCCTGTTGTGTGATCTGAAGGCCTTGAGCTGACTGTCTGTGTGGCATAGAATGATGTGGCTCTAAGCACAGAGACATTTGGGAGCTGGATTGTAGATCCAAAGCAGGTGGATCTGTTCATCCTGTCAGAACAGATAACACTCTCTTCACAACCTCAAAGGCAGACCACTCCAAAGAGAAAGAAGACAGTGGCTCCTAGACAGGCTTCTGGATCACTGTCTCCCTCTGCCCCAACAGCAATCCCCCAAGGTGGAAGCAGGAGCTGAGCTATCCAATGCCAAAGCTCCGAGGGGCAGAGACAGTTCCAAAAACCTTGGAGTTGACTCCAGCTCCTCAGACCCTATGAGAGTCACCCAGATCCAAACTAGTCAGAGCCAGTGCACTGAGAGTAGTCTTTAAATCTGAAGATAAAGGAATCTTCAGATCCAAGCCAGACAGACCCAGAAGGTTCAGATCCAGGGACTCTGAAACCATTGGTAGGATCAGAAAAGGAGTAGACAATGGCAGTGTAAGAGATGGATGGGCTGCCTGACCTGAAGGGGTAGGAGCCGGAAGAACTCCTTTCCGAATCTGCAATGAGAGAAACTTCTTCATCATCTTGTCCACATATTCCTCCATTAGACTCCAGGAAGAACAAGATGACGCAAGGGATGATGACCTTTAATTGCATCTCTCCAGGAAGGGAGAGGGAACTCTAGGATCCAACCTCAGAGAACATCTTGTCTTTGAAAGAATCGTCGGATCAGAAGAGCTTGGACCCAAAGATTTTCTGGTTGGATCCGAAGGAGAGAGTACCTGAGCAGATTTAGGATCCATTTTAGATTTTTTCTTTGGTGGCTCTCATGAAGGCGTGGAAGAAGTAGATGGCCACAGAGACTTAGCTAAGGTCTCCATAACTTTTGTTTTGGGGAATTGAGCCCCAAAGGTAGCCTCTCCAAATGAAGATGGAAGCAGACCTTTCAATATTAACTTATTTTCCTATCTGCTAAGGCCCTTGGATTCAAATTCCTGCAGAGAGTATAATTCTCCTGTAAATTATGAGTGCCTAAACAATATAGTCATAAAGTATGGGCATTTGGTAAGGAAAATGTATGCCCATGCTTCTGACATTTTTTGTAAACAGCCGGCACTTTGTCAGACATGAGGATTTTACAAAAAAAAATAGAAAAGGGGGAAATGTATGTATATATATATATATATATATATATATATATATATATATATATAGATAGATAGATATAGATATATGGAAAAAAGGATGAAAACGGGGGAGAAAATACCAACTATGTTAATAAAATTACACAGGTGTGAACACAATAAAGAAACTGGAAAAAGTAGGTGAAGAAAATTACCGACAATGGGAGTGTAAAACAAGGGAGATATATATAAATATATAGAAAAAAGCAGGACAAACACACCTACCTTGACAAATGCTTGAGAGTTCTGGCTAATCATGTCTTTCGCAAAAAGCGGAAACAAGATCTGGAGGTATGTTAGGGGCTGGTGCATTATGGGTAGTGGAAGAACTTGAGAGTTCTTGGTGGCCATGAGCTTTAGTAATGGCCAAACTGAATCCAATGATTGGATCCGAACATAACAGTTGAGGATAGAATAAAAACTGACATCAGATAAATAGTTGCTTAACAACAACCTTTCCAAACTGATGCATATTATCCAAATACTTGTTTTTTTCTCTTTAGTACTCTGCAGTTGTTCCGCTACTTGTTCTGTGGCATTCCCCTTACAGTGTAATGCTTTAACCTTTGTCAGCCCTCAAAATAATTCATATTACTTCTTAACCATGCCTCTTTCTCTTTTATTTTTATTCTACTTTTAAACTCTACTTTCTTGTCAATTTCAGTGCTTTTTTTTCCCTGTTTTTCTGTTTTCCTTAGATAAGGAATGGTTTCATTGGCAAACTCTCTCTATGAGCTTTACTGTCAGAAAAACGACAATCAGAATCCTTTTCTGCTTGCTTTTTCACTTTTTTCTTGGGTAACCTTTTTTTCCCTCCTTAGGCTACTCTGTATCAAAAAATTATTTGATGTTTCAGGAAAAATACTCTGAAGATAGCTGTATACAGCAGCTTGAATCACATTTGTCTCTAAAGATTCCCTGAATGGTGGGATAAATTTGCTTCTGTTCTGCCTAGTGCATGTTGAATAATAATTTCCCACAAGCACTCTGCTGTCTCCAGTTTTTAATACTTTATCTTTCTGCTACACTTTTATTAGGATCACCTCCTTCTGCTGGTATGATTGCATCTTTACTTGTGCAGCTCTTGACTGCTTTCTTATAGCCAGAGTTGGGACATACACTTGATGTGCCCTTTCAATTAACAAATCTTGCTGTAGAAAACTAGTCTAGTTCCTTATTTGTGCTTCCATAATATTAATATAGTCTTTTTCTTCCAGTTTATCAGGTACAGGAGAAAATCTCAGGTTTCTCTGTAACCTCTGTCTTCCAACAGTATTTTTTTTGAAACAGCTCTTCTTGACAAGCCTCATACTCTACCAGCCTTTTTCTTCATTTCAACCTCTGATGTTTGCAGTTTATCAGTTCATCTGAATAGCTAGTTAAAGCTTCTTCTGTTTTTCCAGCCTTTTGTTATCTGGGTTGATGTATTCCTTCCGTGTTTCATTTATTTTAATAACTTATTTTTTCCTCCAGATTACTGGAAGTCATCTATTGTTCCCAAGCTGAAGCTTGAAGTGATTTTGCTGAATAGCTGCAAGATTCTTCCCACCCAGTGTTTTCTCTTCATTTTTTTCTGGTTAATTTTCTTTTAGGTTCTCTAAATTCCTTCTTTGCTGACATCCAGGCAGTGTGCTTCCTAGCCAGTAACCAAATTTTACCCAAAAAGACATTTTCACTGGCTCCCTTTTCTCTGTTTCTGTTTTCACACTGGAACAGCTAAAATTAATTTGTTGATCAGAGTGCAGCCATCTCAGAAGTCCACAATCTGCAATAAAGTTTGACACTCTTTTTTTCATAAAGATAAGCATGAGGTGCAGTGGCCAAGTTGTTGATGAGAAAATACAAATGCATAAGTAAACTTAACATAACAGTAGATGTTCAAATAGGTCACTGTTGCAGTAGCCTAAGGTATTCAGGTTATATTCATGACCAGCTTATCAAAGCTATGGGTACTTTTTATGTGTTCCAACTTCCAGGAGCTCGAGCAGAGCTCCAGATAAAAAGCAAGTTGAGCACCAAAAGCATCAGAGATTTCTTGTTCCAAGAAGGGAGGCAATAGCCCTGAAAAGAAATAAGTTGGGAAACTGAAAGCAAGAGAAAGTATATACACAGAGGTTTATACATCCACACCATGAAAATAGAGAGGAAAAACAACTACAAAAGGGGGCCTGGAGGGAGTGGACAGCTACTGCAACAATGATCTATTAGAACAGCTCCTGTTATAATACATTTACTTAAGCAAATGTATTATGTTCAACATTAGATTAATGTTACAGTAGCCTAAGCCATTCAGGTAGATTATAGTAGCTTAGAATCAAAAAGGGAGGAGGAAGTAAATTAAGAATTCAGGAGCCCCTGGATAATGGTCCTAGCAAATCCTGTTTTGTACCTGGAAAAGGAATCCAGTTTATAGTGGTTTGTAAAAATATGTACAGAGGACCAAATTGTTGCCTCCAAAATACATCTAGAATCCATCCACCCCTTTCTAGGAAGCCACAGAAGATGCCAATATTCTGGTGGAATGGGTCCTAATCCTGTCTGGAAGTGGCCTGTTATGGTGAGAATAGCAAAAAGAAACAGCATGAGACAACCATCTTAAAACTGGCTGCTTTGACACTGGTTGTCCTTTTCTCATACTTTCACAGGAGACAAACAGCTGAACGGCTTTCCTGAAGGACTGAGTTTTGTCTATGTACATCCAGTGTATGAAGAATTCTTTCTTCTTTGATTTTAGAAAAAAAGACAAGGAGATTACTAGACTGACCCAAGGTAACTCTAAAACCACTTTAGGCAAAAAAGAAGAAACACTGTTCTTGTGGAAAATGCGGTAGGGCTGAATCACCATAAGAGTCTGCAATTCAGATACTCTTCTTGCAGAAGTTAGGGCAATGAGTAAAACAGACTTCCATAATTAGAACATAAATTCAGCCTAATCAGCTGGATGAAATGGAAAAAATTAGCTTCTCAAGCAGAAAGTTAAGATCTCAAGGAGAAGCAACCTGCTTCCTAGATGGACAGATATGCAAAATCCCTTTAAAAAACTTCTTGACTTGGGAATAAGAATAAGGAGAATCCAAGGGCAGCTGAGGAGAAATGAGGACAGATGGATCTTGATAGGAGAGTAAGAAAGGCCACAAGAAAATAACTCCCAAATAATCAAGAACCAGAGGCAGCCAGAAAATGAATGGTTCCTGGTCCTAGGAATTGCACCAACTAGAAAATATTTTACGCTTCTACATATATGATTTTTTTTCAGAATGGGGTGTATCAAACTATCCCTGTGTTATGTGAGTAAATCCAGGTTGTGGGGAAACTTGTGGTAGGTACCTTTTACTAGTTTTAAAATGGGAAAAAAACACTGTTGCTTAGGCCAAAAGGGAGTCACCAACACTATCTTTGGGGAGTCCTTCTACACCTTTAGAAGAAACCTGGATATCAGTAGAAATAGTAGAAATACATAAAGGAACATTTCTATCCATGGGAATGAGAAAGCATCTGTTTTCCATGCCTGTTTGCAAGGAATCCTGGAACAGAATTTCTTTAACTGTATGTTATTAGAGGAGGCAAGCAAATCTACTTGAAGGACCCTCACAGCTGGAGCAATTCCTGGAACCCCCTGGGTGCACTTTCCATTTTCCAGGGTCTGTCCTGGTCCCGCTTAGCTTGTCTGCAACTATGTTTTGATCTGACAGAATTTATGAAGCCTGACAAGTCAAAATGAGCTGAGCTGCCACCTCCCAGGATATTATAGCAAGTCTGCAAACAGGGTGAGATCTGGTACTCCCCTGTTTATCTATGTATCACATCAATCATCTATTGTGATAGACTGAAGAGGAAGTGGAAGAGAGAGTGTGAGACCTTGATTCCAGCAGAACTTGTCTTTACACCACACAACTTCCTTCATTATAAACCTTAGAACCAGGATCTGAAAGGTTGAAGGGTACAAATGCCAAGTCTAGACTGACTTGAGGTACCACTGAATTTTCTCATGTGAAGTCTGGCCATATACCACAAAATCCTGAGACATTCCCTGGCAGATATATGGTTTTGATTGGAAAAAAAAAAAAGAAAAACATTTCTTGGAAGAAAAACTTTTTTTTAGCATATACTTGCATCTGTACATATGTATTGTTCATTTCTTATGTGATCCTATTCACCCGGGCAGTTCCTGCAAATGGTCCATTGTGATCAGTAAACTACCTAGTGAGTAAGTAAGTAATTAAGTAAATAAATAATCTAAAAGACATCCCAGGAAAGCTATTCTGTGAGAAGGGATGAAAAAGATTATTGTATCACTTGAAAAGTCCAGACTGTGCAGAATATTCTGAACACTTGCTAAGGACTCTTGGCAACTGTCTGCAATTTTAAGACATTCATCCAAGTACGAAGAAATGGGAATGCCTTGAAGTCTGCAATAAGCAATTAATGGAGAAAGGCACTTTGCAAATAGCCTTGGTACTGCACACAGTCCAAAAGGTAAGAGAGAACTGAGAATGTAAGCCAGACACAGAAAGTCTTAAGCAATGGCTGAAATGTTTGCCAGTGGAAATATGTTGGCAGCATCTTCTAAGTCTAGCTTTACCATGAATGTTTGCAAAGAGGTAAGAGGTAATAAAGTCTGAAAGGAAAACATTTTGAACTTTGAGACCTTGGCAAAAACACTGAGAAAGGAGAGGTTTGGCACAGGCCTCTAGGTGCATTCTGCCTTTGGCACCAGAAAAAGCCTGAATAAAACCCTTTTTCCATCTGACAAGCAGGTACTGGTTCCCCAAAATAACATATGTTCCAGAACTAAAGGAAACTGGGATATTGGTTTTAGTAGGCATGGAGGAATCCCATTGCCAAATGTATCCCATTGAATGACTTTCAGAACCCATTTGTCTAAAACACTCTGGTGTCAGAAAAGAAGACTTTGACTCAGACAGAATAAGAGATTGCCAGAGTTGGGGCAGATGCCTGAAGAGGCGGTCATTCTGACTTTTTGGACTGTCCTTGACTTTAATAGGCTTTCCATTTCTTTTAAAGGCCTCCTTACCATTGGTTTTAAAAAATATGTTTGCTGGCAGCTTGCTTTTTGAATTACTTTTTGAAAACGGGAGCTGAAATGGAAGGTTGCAAGATTTTGCTCAACTCTTGAATCAACTTTCCCCTTTCAAAAAAAATGTCTTAAGCACCCCAGCAGTAGAAGGGCCAAGCAGGACATCTTTGTACAGGGGAGAATGAAACATTTCAGTCTGTCATCTTCACAGGAATATTTTGTGAATGTAACCAAGCAAACCAGACATTATCAGCAGTGGTCATAAAAACACTTTAAGGCATGTTTAATTACATGAGAGGAAGAAACAAAAACGTCATTCATCTAATTTTTCATCTCTGAAGAGAGAAAATTAAGAATTTACTTTTTCACATTCTCAAAAGACACAATTCTGAATGTTAAAGTGGCAGAAGAATAAACTTTCTTCCCATATATGTCAAAAGCTTTCTAATCCTTGTCAAAGGGATTGGGGTTAACATTAGTTTACCTAGAAGAAGCAGTTTTTCAATAGGGAAATCACTACAGGTTTTGCTTTAGTATTATAAAACAAGTAATCCTCAGTCTGACATGCCCTGTATAATGTAACTAATCAGAGTTCCTATAGGCAAGGAGGGTGACTGTCCGGTAAACTACAAGCTGTCAGAATGGAAAACATTTTAAAAGCTTGTAAAACAGGAGGAACAGCTGCAGGTTGAGGAACATTCAGTTGTAACAAATCATAAGACATTTGCTGAGAAATATTAATTTCATTCTGATCTCCTTGGAAAAGCACTTTCATTTTTGCTAAAGTTTCAGAAAAAGAAAAGTCTTCTGGGGAGAAATCTGAAGTAATGCTTTCCTAATGAATCAGAATCTTCAGGTTGTGAAGAAAATCTTAAAGCACAATATTCTTCTCCCAGTTCCTGCTATTCTTACTGAAAACTAGAGTCAGAAAGAAAAGGAAAGTGCATTTGTGTAAGTTCTGCTTACTGTAACAGCATATGTTCAAATGCCTCAGTGTCTTTGGCTATATGGCTTGTATCCTGCCTAAGATACAACAATCGGACAGCTTTACAAAGGTCTGGCTCCCTCCTACACCTAGATTTTAATTGCTTATTAACTAGCTCCTTGGAGGGAAATCAACAGTCAGAATGTAGAGAATTTCAGGACTTTCTTGCCCATACAGAGAGAGAGAAAAGCACTTACCCCAAACCTCCAGAATATATAAACTATGGCAAATTACTTTATATCCAACAGCTAACTATCTAAGTAAAGGAATGGAGGGTGGGTGCAATGAGGAATTTGAACATCTACTGTAACTGTAAGTGAAACTTACACAACTGAGCAAAGTTCATCATTCTCATTGCTGCAATAGCTTTTGGCTATATGAGTTGATTGCCAAAGCCTTTCTAATCTGGGAGAAGAAAGGATAAGGAGCCAGGAGCCCCTGAGAAATAGTCCTAGCAAAGCCAGTCCTGGACCTAGAAAAGAAATCCATTTCATAATGCTTTGTAAATGTATGTACAGAAGACAGTGTAGCTTCCTCTAGAATACATCTAGAGTCCACCCTTTCCAGTATGCCATCATAGAAGTCAAGGCCATAGTAGAATGTGCAACTGCTTGGAACAGATATGTCGTGGTGAGAGTAACAACAAACAATAACAGAGGGCAACCATCTCAAAATTGCCTGTTTTGACACTGGTTGTCTATCCTTTGTCCTATCATAAGAAATCAACGGCTGAACTGCTTTTCTAAAGAACTTCATGCTGTCAAGATAGCATCTGATGCATGTACACAATACGCGGAATACTTTCTCCCTGGTTCTAAGAATCTGGATAAAACACTAGCAGATTGATGTCCTGATTCAATGTGAACTATGAAATAGAATTGGGCATGAATGAGGGATTTATTCTTAATGATACAAGATCCCTATAGAAGATCAAATAGGGTTTAGTTCATCATGACAGCTTGAAACTCAGATACTCTTCTTACAGATGTCAGAGCAATGAGAAAAGCATTCTACAATGTAATGACTTTAAGTCTGCTTGATGTTCATGTTTAAATGGAGACATTAACTTCTCCAACTATGGTTAACTTTTCCAGCACAAAGTTAAGATCTCAGGAAGAAGCAATCTGTTTACAAGGAGGTTTACAGTATACAATTCTTTTCAGGAACTATTTTACTAAAGACCTAGCAGAAAGTGGAGGATCCATGTGCAGATATGATGTAATGACTCCAACATATACCTTTTTTTTCTTTTCTCCAAACAAATTTATTAAATTTTCACATATGACAAAGGCAATCTTAGATTTATATAAATGAAAAATATACAAAATGATACCACTTTAGTTGCAAACAGTTTACATCATAGACACCATTGAAACAAATGTAGGTGAAAACATTATACATCACTTATAAACCATCCAGTCATTGTCAGTTAAACATTATATGGCTCATCAAATCCTGCCTCATAAAGCTTCATTCCTGCTCTGCATATATTGTTCCCACAATTCCCTTTTTTTCTTATGTAGTTTGCTCCTTCTCTAATCGAAGATGTACCTTTTTAGAAAAGTATGAAAGGCCAAAGGGAGAACAGAATTCGCACGTGTTTCCCTCTGAGGGCCCTGATTATTGGCTAGGCAGCAAAAGAAAATATTTTCTAGTTTCCAAAATAAGAAGTTATGTACCTACCATAACGTTCCATGTTAGTTGTCTTCTCTCGCCTTCTTTCTTGCTGGATGGGTTCGGAGCCAATCCTCGGCTCCGACTCGGCACTTGCTAAGCTCGAGAGCTAATTTTACCAGCTCGAGGCAACCCTATATCCCATGATGCAAGGCGTGACTACCCAGATCTCGTTTGGTAGCTATAGAAATATGCCCATTATCTTCTTCCAACAGAAGGAGAAGAAAGTAACCAAATGTGTAAACACAACACAGGGGAACTAGTAAAACTAGTGACCACTCACAAGTGGAGTCCATAGGAAGAATAAACTCGTCCCCAGAGAAGAGTACAACTTCAAGGTCTGTCCAGGCTAGGGGGAAAGGAGGGCAAAGAAAGAAGGCGAGAAGACAACTAACATGGAACGTTATGGTAGGTACATAACTTCTTAATGTTAAGTTGTCAAACTCGCCTTCATTCTTGCTGGATGGGACCGCGTCCCTAGCATCTCTATCCTGGGTGGCTCAATGGAACAGACTCTTGAGAACTGTAGAACCAAACCTAGCTCTATCTCTGGAGGCCAGGTCCAATTTGTAATGTGAGACAAAGTTATGAGGCGTGGCCCAAGTGGCTGCTGCACAAATGGTGTCAATAGGTAGCCTAGCCTGAAAGGCTGTAGATGTGGCTAGGTCTCTAGTAGAATGTGCCTTAGGTTTAGAGGGCAATTCTTTGCCCCTAAGGAGATAAACATGGGAAATCGTGGAAGAGAGCCATTTTGATAAGGTCACCTTGGAGACCGAGAGACCTTTTCTGTTTTCTGCATAAGAAAGAAAAAGCTGATCAGATTTTCTGAATTGTTTAGTTCTATCCAAGTAGTATCTGAGCTGGCGATGAACATCCAAATAATGCAGTTTCTGTTCCGCTCTGTCCGAATAATTCGGGAAAAATACTGGAAGATCAATAGACTGGTTAAGATTCGTCTGGGAAGCCACCTTGGGCAAAAAGGATGGATTTGTTCTTAGAGATACTCTATCCTTGTGGAAAACAAAGTAGGGAGGTCGAACACAGAGAGCATGAAGTTCAGACACTCTCCTAGCTGAAGTAATAGCCACCAGAAAAATTGTCTTCCAAGAGAGAAACTTTAAAGAGCATGTAGCAGCCGGTTCGAAGGGGGGAAGAATCAGGGATGTCAGCACTAAATTCAGGTCCCATTGTGGAGGAGGATCTTTAATTGGGGGCTTTAGTAGAAAGATACCCCTGAGAAAGGCTTTACAAAGCTTGTGAGACATTATGTTCTGGTCCGCTAAGCCAACATGAAAATTTGAGATTGCTGCCAGCTGGACCTTGACTGTCGAAGAAGAAGAACCCGACTGAAAAATCTCAGCTAAGAAGTCCAAAACTGATTGAACTGGGGCAGTAAAGGGGTCTATGTCCCTGGACTTTGCCCAGAAGGAAAAACACTGCCACTTACTAGCATAAATCTTTCTGGTAGAGGACTTTAGAGAAGCTACTATGATATCCCGTACAGGATTAGAAATCATAGGAAGCCTGGCTAATGAAGGAAGTGGAGCAACCAAGCGGTGAGGTTGAGAGAGCGAATGGCCTGGTGCAGATGACCCGACTGGTGGGTCAAAAGATCTGGAACTGGGTCAAGATGCCAAGGCTGTACCAATAGATGGCGATGAAGGAACGGGAACCAAATTTGTCAAGGCCAGTAAGGGGCAATGAGAATCAACTTGGCTCTCAAAACGGTAGCTTTCTGAATGACTTGAGGTATCAAGGGGAATGGAGGAAAAGCATAAAGAAGTCCCCGGGGCCAAACCTGGGTTAGAGCGTCTCTGGGGGGGTTGGCCTGGGAGTGGAAAGAGGGACAAGAAGTCTGGGCATTTGCTGTTTTGGGGTGTAGCAAAAAGGTCGCAGCAAGGGAAGCCCCACTTCTGAAAAATCTCCTCCACTACTGATTGTTTGAGAGACCACTCGTGAGGCATGAGAATAGCTCTGCTCAATCTGTCCGCAATGAAGTTGGATTTCCCGGGGATGTGCGATGCTATCAGAAACCGATGAGAGGAGATTGCCCACTGCCAAAGTCTGAGAGCTTCTCGACACAGTGGATAGGACTTGGTCCCGCCCTGTTTGTTGATGTACCATACTACGGACATGTTGTCCATCTGAACTGCAATAGTTCCTAAAGGAAGAACGTCGTTGAGGGCTTGCAACGTTAAAAGCACTGCTCTCATCTCTAGGACATTTATGTGCAGATGGTATTCGAAGGGTTGCCAAGTGCCATGGACCATCCTGCCCTGATAATGCCCCCCCCACCCGATCAGGGAGGCATCCGATGTGACTGTGGCAACCGGGGCCGGGGGAACAAACGGTCTGCCCTGGAGGACTTGAGGGGAAGAAATCCACCAGGTCAGGTGACTCTTGCAAGATTGTGTCACGATGATCTCGTGGCGCATGGGAAGCTGCTGGAAGGACCACTGGGTGAATAACATCCATTGCAGTAGCCGCATATGGAAGCGAGCCAAAGGAAGAAGTACGATGGCAGCCGCCATAAGTCCTAGCACTTTCAGGACAAACCTGGCCCTGATCTTTTTGCTGAGTAGGATGATCTGAACATATTTTTGGATGTCCAGAAGTCTTTGATCTGTGAGTCTTGCTGACATGAAAATACACTAGATCAGAAAATGTCAAGTAGTATCCAAAAACACAGTAGTCACGAACAAACAGCTTTAATGAAGCTTTCGGGTCTACATCCTTCATCAGCACATAAAATCAACTTATACAAACCACATTTAAATATAGGAACATTTGAAAATCACATGAACAAGCCAGCCATTCAGAAAAAGACCCAAATTAATTATGCAAATTATTTAAAAGCACATCATACCTAAATTTCTTAAATACTCTATTGTACTTATAAAATACATATATAAAAAAATATATACATATACTTAAATCATCCATATTAAAATAAAATATAAGGAACATTAGAATAAATGATAAGACAAAACAATTCTCATAAATTCTCCCTTTGTCGCTTAACTAACACTGGTTTTATACTTACTGACCCATTTAGGCCTGGAGGTTTATCAGCCTGTAGACGTACTATCCATTCATATTCCTTCAATAACAGAATATTATCTAGATCACCACCCCTAATGCCCATTTGTACCATACAGATGCACCTAAATTTAAATGCATGTGTTCGAAATTCATGTAAATGTCTGAATAATGCGTTTGTCTCAACCTTCCTTTTAATCTCAGACCTATGCTCTGTTATTCTATCTTTAAGCTTCCTAGATGTTTTTCCCACATAAAAAACATTACATGAAGTGCAGTTAGCAAGATAAACTAGCTTAATGGTATTACAATCTGCTCAAGAAACAAATTGAAACCATTCACCTGTTATGGGGTGCTGGAAGCTACTACTACTATCATTGATATCAGAACAACAGACACAATTGTAACACTTAAAGGTCCCCATACTAGCTCGTATAGGGACGGATTCAGTCAAAAAATCCTTATAACATAAAATTTGTTTAAACGTTTGACCATTTCTAAAAGCAAACCTTGGAACTGGACCTAGTAAATCATTTAAGTCTGGTTGAGACATCAAAATTATCCAATTCTTTTTAATTATTTTACAGACATTATTAGTATTAGCATTATAAGTGGTGGTAAATCTAAGAACAGAACTGTTGACTGACCTATCACCTTCCCCTTCTGTTGTGCAACATAAGTGGTTCAGGGATAAAGAACCAAAAACTGGTCTATAGGGGACCCTTCTTCCTTGCTTCACCTCCTCATAACTCATATTAACATCTCCAGGATGATACCCATTCTCAGTAAATTCTTTCCTCATCTTCTCAGTTTCTTCCAAGAAAACTTCCTCATCAGTTGTTAACCTACTAACCCTTATCAGCTGAGATTTTATAATACCTCTATAGATATGCATTGGATGCATACTGGCAGTATTTAAATACCTTGCTGCATGCACATCCTTTCTGTGTACCCTTGTTTCCAACCTACCAAGTTGTTTATAAAGCCTTACATCTAAAAAATCTATTTTGTCTAGGGAAAAGTCCATCTTAAACTTAAGGAAGCATGTTATGGTGTTAAGATAGGAGAGGAAACTTTCTAACTGAATCAAAGTCCCCTTCCAAATGAAAAAACAATCATCCACAAACCTACAGTAACAATCAAATAAACGCGCATACTCATTATTCCCATTTAGAATATATTGCTTTTCCCATACATATAAAACTAAATTGGCAAAAGTATTATACAGATGTACCCATGGCCACCCCAGTTAACTGCTGGTAGGGAACACCATCAAAAATAAAAATATTCTTCGTCAGAACTAAATCTAATAAAAGGCAAATATTTTCAATTTCACGTGTCTGCTCAAAAGATTGCATCGTTAGGAAACCTCTTACTGCCTCAATCCCATAATCTATTGGAATAACTGTAAAAAGCGATGCTATGTCCAGTGTAACCAAGAAGTAATCAGAACTAGTTTGGTGATTAAACCACATATCCAATTTTTCTAAAAAGTGAACAGTATCTTTCAAAACAGTTTCACACTTAAGTAGATACTTTCCTAACACTTTTTGTAAATATCTTGAAATTGGCTCGGTCACCCATCCCTTGCCAGACACGATAGGCCTTAATGGTGGATCACTCATTGATTTATGCACTTTGGGGATACCATAAATTTGTGGGATTTTGGGACATGTTACTGTTAAGTAACTAAACAGTTCAATTGTAATATCTTGATTCAGTTGCATATCATATAACGCCAAATTCACCTGAGAAACATGATCTTTCACATTTGCAAATGTTAATACTTTAAAAGTACTTGCGTCAGACAAAAATTGCTTAAACCTATTCATATACCATACCCTATCCATCAACACTGTAGCCCCTCCTTTATCAGCTTGTTTTAGTATGATACTACTATCTTTTTTAATTTGCAACAACTTGTATTCATTGAAAGATAGGTTATATTTAACATCTCAATTTCTATACTTATTCTTAATATTATATAAAGCTCTTATCTCATTTTCAACAACATTTAAAAAGGCTAAAATAACTGGTGAAAGTTGAGGTACAAAAAATAGAAGTTATGTCCTTACCATAACGTTCCATGTGGAGTGTTCATCTCGCCTTGGTTATTACACATGGGTTCGGAGCCGATCCTCGGCTCCGTGTCGGCCGCCTGCAAGCTCTGCATCGAGAAGAAGCTCGAGATCACCTAATACCCACAATCCCCCTCTGCCTTTACCTCAGATCTAGTTTGCAAGCAAACCAGTCATAGAGAGCACACACACATACCAAAAATTTACCTAATGATAGGATTATCTATATACATATATATATATATATATACATATATACACAAGTGTATCATGTAATACAACTAATGCAACTGCAGAAGGAGAATACTCCAGACCAGGCACCAAATCGAACGTTCTTCCTAAGGGTGGGAAGGGTGGGAGTGTAATAACCAAGGCGAGATGAACACTCCACATGGAATGTTATGGTAAGGACATAACTTCTATATGTGAGAGTGTTCAATCTCGCCTTTGTTCTTACACATGGGTAGCGTCCCTAGCTCCATGATCCTGAGGAACTCACGGGAGAACGTTCTTGAGCACAGTGGAACCAAAGGTTGCCCTATCCCTAGAAACCCTGTCCACTTTGTAATGAGAGATAAATGTATGTGGTTTAGCCCAAGTAGCAGCCGCACAAATCGTGTCTAATGGTAAGCGAGCTGCGTGAGCTAAGGATGTAGACACTGATCTGGTAGAATGTCCTTTAGGTTTGACTGATAATGTTTCATTAGAAGCCTCATAAACGTATGTGATACAATCAGTTAGCCATTTGGAAAGAGTTCGTTTCGTAACTGCTACACCCTTTCTGCTGTCAGCAAAGGCTACAAACAGTTGATCAGATTTCCTGTGATCTTTTGTTCTATCCAAATAAAATCTGAGTTGTCTATGGACATCCAATTTGTGCAACATATACTCTAATTTATTAGAGTGGTTTTTGAAGAAGGTGGGTAATTCAATAGACTGATTAATATTATTAGTAGAGCAAACTTTGGGGAGAAAGGATGGATTAGTGCGAAGGGATACTCTGTCAGAGTGGAAAATTAAATAAGGGTGTTTAATAGAAAGAGCTTGAAGCTCAGACACTCGCCTAGCGGATGTAATGGCCACTAGGAATAGAGTTTTCCACGATAAAAATTTCAATGGGCAAATTGAGGCTGGTTCAAAGGGGGGCAACATCAATTTAGAAAGTAAGAGGTTCAAATTCCACAGTGATGTAGGACTTCTAATTGGTGGTCTGATATGAAAAGATCCTTTTAAAAAAGCTTTACAAAGTCTGTGAGCCATAATAGGCGCACCACATTCTTCCACATGATAGTTAGAAATGGCAGCCAACTGCACTCTTAAAGTAGCAGGAGAAGCTCCTTCATGAAACAATTCTGTCAAAAACTCCAAGATCTTGTTCAACGGGGCTATAACAGGGTGCAAATTATGTTAATTAGCCCAGAAGACGAAACGTTTCCATTTACTGGTGTAGGTCTTTGTAGTGGAAGCTTTATGAGAAGCCACTAAAATATTCTGAACCGCCGGTGTAAGGGAATCAGACCTGGCTAGAAAGCGGAGCAGCCAAGCTGCTAGATGGAGTGATTCGAGAGATGGGTGAGGGACTCCTGACGAGTGAGTCAGTAGATCTGGCTCTGGGTCCAGCATCCAAGGTCCCCGAATGCGGTGATGCAAAAGAAAGGGGAACCAAATCTGACGAGGCCAGAATGGGGCAATGAGGATTATCGTCCTCTGAAGGTTGTTGGCTTTCTGCAGAAACTTTCCAATCACGGGAAATGGAGGAAAACCATACAGGACACCTCGGTGCCAATCGTGCACCAGCGCGTCCCTGGGGACTTCCCCTGGAGGGGGTAATAGGGCAAAGTAGCTCCTGCATTTGGCGTTCATTGGAGACGCAAACAGATCGCAGGAAGGCTGGCCCCACTTGCGAAATATCATGTTCGCAATTGACTGTTTGAGGGACCGCTCGTGAGGCAACAGTATTGCTCTGCTCAGCCTGTCGGCTATGACGTTGGATGACCCTGGGATGTGTGTTGCGATCAGAAAGCGACCCGTGGACTCCACCCATTGCCAAATTCTCATGGCCTCTCTGCATAGTTGATAAGACCTGGTTCCCCCTTGCTTGTTTATGTACCAGACTACGGACATGTTGTCTGTCTGAACTGCAATAGTTCCTAGAGGAAGAAGGGGAGCAAAGTGTTGCAACGCTAAAAACACTGCCCTCAACTCCAGAACATTGATGTGCAGATTGTACTCCAGATTGGTCCATTCGCCTTGGACTGTCTGTCCCTGAAAGATGCCCCCCCACCCTATCAGGGAAGCGTCCGTGGTTATCGTCGCTGACGGTGTGGGCAGCACAAATGGTCTTCCACTGGAAAGGTTGCAAGTCTGAAGCCACCAAGTTAGGTGTGATTTGCATGTGTTTGTTATCAGAATTTCGTGAGTCAGAGGTAGCTGTTGGAATGACCATTGTGCAAACAGGAGCCATTGTAGAACTCTCATGTGCAGTCTTCCCAATGGTATCGCAATGAGAGAAGCTGCCATGAGACCCAAGACCTTCAGAACCAGCTTTGCCGGGGACTTTTTGGACGAAAGCAGGAGAGAAATGTTGTTTTGAAGTGCGACTATCCTTTCTGTAGGAAGCCTTAGAACCAAATGATGCGTATCTAATTCCGCTCCTATGAATAAGATATGCTGTGATGGCTGTAGTAAAGATTTTTCGAAATTTACGGAAATTCCAAGGTGAATACAAAGTTGTAGGGTGTAATCCCTGGCCTGTATCAGTTGACGCCTGGTGGTGGCAGACAGGAGCCAGTCGTCCAGATACGGAAACACCTGGAATCCTAGGCGCCTCAGATGAGACGCTACCACTGCCATGCATTTGGTGAAAACCCTGGGGGCTGAGGTCAGACCAAAGGGCAGGGCTTGAAACTGGTAGTGACTGGCTCCCAGCCGGAAGCGCAAATGATCCCTGGACGCCCTGGCCATTTTGATGTGGTAGTATGCGTCCTTCAGATCTATTGAGCACATCCAGTTGTCCTTCTGTAAGAATGGAAGGATCGATTGAAGCGTGACCATTCGGAACTTTTCCTTCTTGACAAAGGTGTTGAGGTTGCTTAGGTCCAGAATCGGCCTCCAGTCCCCTGTCTTCTTTGGAACTAAAAAGAACCTTGAGTAAGTCCCGAATCCTATTTGGTCCGCTGGGACTGGTTGGATGACTCTTTTTTCTAGCAGCTTTGAAATTTCTATAGCTGCTGGGCCTCGCAGATGGGGTGGTACATCTGGGAGTTTTTTCTTTGGAATGGGGGTAGATAGGAATGGTATTTTGTAACCTCTGGTAACAACGCTTTTTACCCAGTTGTCTGTTGTAATGTTTTGCCAGGCCTGAGGGTATAAAGCTAAGCGACCCCCGACTGCCTCCAGAGCAGGACAGTCGGGCCTCCTCTCAGGAGTGCTGGAAAGGTTTCCCAGGGGGTGTATCCCTGTCACCTTGGTTTTGGACCCCTCTGCCGCCCGGCGGCGTCTTCCACCTCTGCCCCTCCTCTGCCTCTAGAGGGGCATCACCCTGTGTGCCTGGGAAAGATCCTTGGAGTTTTGAAACCACATTTTCCCACCACGTTGCCCTTTGGGGTACGGTCTGGAAGGGTGGAAAACGGACTCCGACAGCAGACAGAGTCTTTCCCTCCTGTTCACACCGGGTAAGGGTCTCCTTTACTTTAGGGCCAAAAGTGTGGCACCATCAAATGGGGCGTTAGTAAAGGAAGACTTGAAGGCTTCCGCAAACGAACATAAGCGCATCCAGGATTGCCTACGAAGAGCAATCGCTGAAGCCGCTGCCCTACTCGATCCTTCGGCTGCGTATGATATCAGCCTCATGGACGAGTTAACAATGGATGTAAGGGTATTTAGATGTGCCGAAACTTTCTCTGAGACCGCAGCATCTGTAGTACCCTGGAGGGTATCTCCCAACTCTTTGACTAGATCCCTCTGTAAGCGTGTAAAATGAGTCAAATAGTTCAGGGAACGCATAGAAAAAGCCGCTGAACTAAATATGCGCTTCCCGTATCTGTCCATAGTCCTAGAATCTCTGTTAGGCGGATGGACAGATGAGGAAGACTCCGACATCTCCTTTTTCGTGGCCGCTGCCACCACCATGGCGTCTACTGGAACTCCTTTAGTGAGGTAAGCCTTGTCTTGGGGTGCAGTAATGTACTTATTAGGCTTCCTAGGGACTGGTTCCACCGTGTCATTGTGTCTCCCACGCCCTTCGAGCAATCAACTCCATTAACTCATCGAAGGGCGGAGTGACCCAGGAGGAGGAAGGGCGAGCACCAAATGCCTTCAGCAGAACTGACTCATCCTCAGAAGGGGGGAGGGACTGCCAATCACCTCTCTGCTTAAGAATCTCCAAGATGTCAGAAAAAGAGACATCTTCCGTAGGTGACTTTGGGGACCCTTCTGACTCATCCAAGTCAGTATCGGATGTTAAAGATTCCTGTGGAGAATCTAAGTGTCTCCTCTTACACAATCTTTTCCTAGGGACCTCTTCGGGGGGAGCATCCGAAGAAGCCTCCGAGGAAGAGGGGGCACCCTCCAGGGGTGGCTGAGACACCGGTGCTCGACGCTTGGATGTGGCCGTTGGTGCAGAGGAAGATAACGGTCCTTTAAAGGGAGGAGAGGCTGCTTCTACTGATGTGGTTGTCTGGGTAGACAACACCTTCCTCATGAGATCGAAGGCCCCTGGGTCCCGAGTCGAAGAATCTCCCGGTTCCAAAGAAATGGGAAGAATCCCCGAGACAGGCACCGAAGGCATCGACCCTGAGGACGGAGCCGAATCGATCCGCGCCGAGGCCCCGAGGGGAAGAGTCGGAACCGAAACGTCGGTTCGACTCTCGGCCCCGGAACCAAGGACAGATCGTCGGCTCCGAGACTCCGGTACCGGATCCGACGGAGTCGAGGTGAAAGGAACAGACCGAGAAAAGGACGGTTCTGGACCCGAGGGCTCCACAACCAGTAGATCAACCTCTTCCGGCTCCAAAGACTGGACAGGTCTCGGAGGAGGAATGGATGGAGACAATGGGAGGCCTTCAAGTTTCGACACCAACTGGGTGGAAACCGAAATAAGCTTGGATAGGGCCAAATGTTCCAATAACTTCTGCACCACACGGTCCACATCGATATCGGAGAGCTTAGAAGAACGGGTCGAAGGAACCGAAGACGGAGCCGACCTCAATAGTGTCGAGGGAGGGAGCTCCATCACCGGTTCCAAGACTCGAGGCTCGGAAACTGACAACAGTTGAACACTCGGCCCCGAAGTCTGTGGAACCGGTGATCTAACTTTAGTGGAAGAGCTCGGAGCCGATGACTTGGGCTCCGACGTCTTCGATTCCTTCGTGGACTTGGATGCCTGGTCAGTAGCATCCAGAGCCTCCTGAAAGGAAGGTTTTAATAAACCCATGTCCATTAACTTCCTGCGCCTATCTGTCATGACCCTCCCACTGAAAGAATGACAAATAGAACAGTCTTCTTGCAGGTGGAGAGGGCCAAGACAGTAGACACAGGAACTATGGTTGTCAGTTACTGACATTTTTTGCCCACATTGGCAACGCTTGAAACCTGATTTGGCCTTTTCAGACATGTCAAAGTAAGTAGAAAGGTAGTCAAACCCAGAAAAAGAGTCAAGTCCGGTAAAATTGTCAAATCCAGTAGTGAAGTCAATCCAGTTGTCAAATCCAAAGAGGGGTGGTAGGCCCTGAAGAGAACTCTGACTAAGTTTTATAACTTTAACGGAACCGAGATTCCCTTATACCTTACCACACTCACACACATTATTATTAAACAGGTTATAATACTAAAGTACCAGAGAAAAAACAAGAATAAAATTCTAAATCTTATCTGAGGTGCTCGAGCTCGACCCAGTGATGCGAACGCTGCAGCGGCAAACTAGATCTGAGGTAAAGGCAGAGGGGGATTGTGGGTATTAGGTGATCTCGAGCTTCTTCTCGATGCAGAGCTTGCAGGCGGCCGACACGGAGCCGAGGATCGGCTCCGAACCCATGTGTAAGAACAAAGGCGAGATTGAACACTCTCACATCACTCAGTTTTTTGCATACACAGTTCGAATCATTAGTTTGTTTAAACAAAGATTTAAGCATAACGTTTCTTGCAAACAATTTTACATCAGTTAAAATGTCCACAATATTGTCCTTAAAAGTAGGGATGAATTTCATTCCATTTTTTAACAAATTGTAGTGTTGCTCAGTCAAAACATAGTTAGAAAGATTAATAGTACCTTTTAACAAGCAAATCCCTGTCCTCACCGCCGAGGAGCCTTGCTCGGTAGCTTCGGACTCTCGTTCTTTCTCTTCAACGCTTGTACCGACTTCTGCAATGTTTTCTGCCCTTGGGGCTCTTGTAAATTTCTCTGCTGAACCACTACCTTCTCCGGTTGTTTTAACCTGAAAGGTAAAAAAGAGGAAATCTCCATCTGTTTACGCTTTTCCTTTACTTCCGCTCCAGATACAGAGATCTCTGCTACGGGTGTAACTACAGATTCATTAACTTCTCCGACGAGCTCATCACTCGGTGGTATCTCCTCCCTTCTGGCACCTCCATTCACCGTAGTACGCTCACACTGACGCATCAAGGCAGGAACTGAAGCAGACGTATTTGGCACGCCCATTTCATTATTGGCTACAACTAATGCCGGTGATGGCGGCAATTCAAATTTGTCCAATTCATCAAGAAGCCTATTAACCGGCTTCACTGACCTACTATTAAGTCTCTCAGTTCTCCGTTGAGCAAAATCCTCTCGCCAACTAAAAATATGGCCATTTTAAAATCTTTAATATCACGTTGAAGCTTTAAGCTTCTTTTGCATTTCTAATCTATAGTCAAGTGCTTGAACACGATTAATAAACAACTGATACTGTTCATTCAAGCACTCCGTACCACATAGTTTAAAGACTTCCTTTTCAAGACAGTCTATTTCTTCCAATAATTCACTTTCCACTTTCTCGAAAAATTGATTCATTAACTTCATATAACTCTTACTGAGTTCAAGATTCAATTGTTGCCACTGCATTAAAAGTTCCTGGTGGGTATTTCCATATGATGGCATCTTTAGTATACGCAATCCATGTGGTACTACCCCCAAGTCTAAATAGGCTAAAAAACTAAGCCTCTGCCATTGTAAATGGTTATAACTTTGAACTTTTTTCTCTAAATGGCCAAGCAGCTTATTAAACTCAGTTAAGTCATTAGTTACATTATCACCTTGTGAAGACTCCACAACCTTGGATTGTAGCAACGGATTAGTTGACTTAGTTAGTAACCTTTTAGTTGAACTCATCCCTGCAATGGCAGTGTAGATACACAACAATATCGAAACAGCTGGCTTTAAATTCCTCCTATATTGTTGTAAGTGGCCACCTGCTACAACAATGTTCCACCACGAAAATACACTAGATCAGAAAATGTCAAGTAGTATCCAAAAACACAGTAGTCCCGAACAAACAGCTTTAATGAAGCTTTCGGGTCTACACCCTTCATCAGCACATAAAATCAACTTATACAAACCACATTTAAATAGAGGAACATTTGAAAATCACATGAACAAGCCAGCCATTCAGATAAAGACCCAAATTAATTATGTCTTGCTGACATCCCAACAGTGTCTAGTTCTGCGCCTATAAAGGTAATAGACTGGCAAGGTGACAAGGAGGACTTTTCGAAGTTTATGGAAATTCCTAACTGGCTGCACATATGAAGAGTGTAGTCCCTGGCCTGGAGAAGTTGATGCCTGGTGGTGGCCGTGAGGAGCCAGTCGTCTAGATACGGAAACACCTGGAATCCTTGACGTCTCAGGTGAGCCGTGACTGCTGCCATGCATTTGGTGAACACTCTGGGGGCTGTAGTGAGACCAAAGGGCAGGGCTTTGAATTGAAAATGACTGGTCCCCAGCCGAAAGCGGAGAAACCTTCTGGAGCGCCTGTGAATTTTTATGTGATAGTACGCATCCTGAAGGTCTACCGAGCACATCCAGTTGTCCTTGCCCAAAAGGGTAAAATGGACTGAAGCGTGACCATCCGGAATCTTGCCTTCTTGACAAACTTGTTTAGTCTGCTGAGGTCTAAAATTGGTCTCCAATCTCCCGTTTTTTTGGGGACCAAAAAGAATCTTGAGTAGATCCCGGATCCTATTTGGTCTGCTGGAACTGGCTGGATGGCTCTTTTTGCTAGAAGTTTTGATACTTCCAGCTTTGAGAACTCCCTTAGACCGGGTGCAACGTCTGGGAGGAATACCTTCTGAGGAACAGGATAGTTTTCGAAGGGAATCTTGTAACCCTCGGATATGATCGACTGTACCCAAATGTCTTGAGAAAGGGAAAGCCAGGCTGTTGGGTACAGCGACAATCTTCCCCCGATTGCCTCCAAGGGTGGACAGTCGGGCAACACCTCAGGGATGCTGGAAGGGTTTGTCAGGGAGAGGCTCTCTGCTACCCTGATTCTGCGGACCCCCTCTGCCTCTAGGGCGGCGTCTATTGTTATTACCCCCTCTGCCTCTGGGGGTAAACTGATCATGTGCATCCGGCGTGACTCCCTGAGATTTACGGAACCACATCTTCCCTCCCTTCTGACCTTTAGGATAAGGTCTTGAAGGGGTGGAGAAACGGACTCCTACGGCAGAAAGAGTCTTGCCGTCCTGCTTGCATCTGGTCAATGTTTCTTTCACCTGAGGTCCAAACAAAGCCGAACCGTCGAAGGGAGTATTTATGAAGGACGCCTTAAAGGGATCTGCGAAGTTGCAAAGCCGCATCCAGGACTGATGCCTAAGGGCCACTCCTGTGCCTGCGGCTCTACTCGCTCCATCGGCCGCATAAGAAATGAGCCGCATGGAGGAGTTTGTTAAGGAATTTAGGATTCCCAGCTGCGAGATAATTTTTTCTTGAGCCCCGGCAGCTGACGGATCCTGTACTACCTCACCTATTTCCTTGAGAATATCTCTCTGAAGCCGGGTAAAATGACAGAGATAATTCAGCGAGCGCATAGTGAAGGTCGCTGAGGAAAAAATCCGCTTACCGTACCTATCCATGGTCCTAGACTCCTTGTTAGGAGGATGGACAGGTACAGAAGGATCGGCAAGTTCCTTCTTGGTGACAGCTGCCACCACCATGGCATCAACAGGGACACCCTTGGTGAGAAACTGCTTGTCTACTGGGGCTGTGATAAATTTAGATGGCCTCCTAGGGACTGGTTCCACAGAATCCGGGGCCGCCCATGCCCTTCGAGCCACCACTTCCATGAGAGGGTCGAAAGGCGGAGACACCCAGGAAGTGGAAGGTCGAGATCCAAAAGCCTCCAGGTATACTGACTCATCCTCGGAGGGGTTAATGGAAGGCCAGTTCCCCCTCTGTTTAAGGAGTTCCAAGATGTCTGAAAAGGAGACATCCTCAGAGGGGGACTTTGGGGATCTCTCCGACTCATCTAAGTCAGTAACAGATGTTGTAGACTCAGGGGAGTCTATGTGCTTCCTCTTTCACGTCCTCTTATGCGGGGGTTCTCCCGAAGGATCAGGAGAAACCTCGGAAGAGGAAGTTCTTCCCAGTGGGGAAACCTGGGGCGATGGATCTCTGGGTCCGGGAGCAAGAGAGTGGGAAGAGATATCAGCAGGCACCGAGGAGGGGGGAGCTAATGGAACCGCCTGTTGACTCAGCTGAGGGGCTAGAACACTCCTCATCACCTCAAAGGCTCCCCTTCCAGGGAGGCCAGAAAGCTCCCGCTCCGAAGAAACAGGAACTCCGGCCCGCCGAAGAAGGCTCCGAGGCCGATGTTGGTGCCGAACTCACCAACGCCGAAGCTCCGAGAGGGAGAACGGGGCCGGACAAGGGTCCAATGCCACTCGCCCCCTCGGAGCCGACGCGGGAGTCATGACGGCTGGATCTCTCCATGGAAGGTATCATGGAGGAAATCGGAGTAGAAGACAACGGAGCCGAAAGGGGTGGCATCGGCTCCGACGCACCAACAGTCAAAGTTTCGAGAAGCTCCGGCTCCGAACTCTGGAGGAGAGTCGAAGGAGGAAATTCAGGGGGATGAGTGATAGCGGTCGTCTGCTGAGATGGGCTATGGAGCATCTGGGCCAGTGCCTGTGATTTCAGCAATCTGCTTACCACTCTCTCCAAGTCATGATCAGAGAGCCTGGAAGACCTAGAAGATCGGCTCCGATGGCTCCGCTCCGAATGTAGAGATCCCGGAGCCGAGCGAATCGACTCCAGGGAAGGAGACCGAGAGCTCTTCCTAGTAGGAGCCATCGGAGCCGAAGACCCCTCGGTTCCAGTCGGAGCCGATAACTTATCGGCTCCAGTCTGGGACATGGAAATGTTGGCTCCAGCCGGAGCCGACATCGACTTCGATGCAGGTGTATCGGAGCCGGCCGCACCGATACCACTGCCTCTAAGAGAGAAAGATCGTCTCCGGTTGGAGCCGACCTAGACTCCGAAGGAGTTGGAGCCACAGCCGAAGGCTTCGAACTGAAAGCCTGGGGCTTAGGTGGCTTAGAGGGCTTCCCCGACCCTGTCTTGTTCGGGGAGCTCTCCGGCTTCAATAAGCCTCGTAGGATTAATTTATTCCTATGTTCCTGCAGGACTCTGTGGCTAAAAGAATGACAAATGGCACAGGAGTCGGTGTAGAGGTCCCAGGCAGTACACGCAAGAAGTGTGACCGTCTGTCAGAGACATCTTCCGACAGCACGAGTCACACTTCTTGAAGCCTGAGACCTTCAATTCTTTGGACATAATTATGTCCAGTGCACCAACACACACACACAAAGTTCACCCACACAGTTAACTAAGAAGAAGGGGGGGGGGACTAAGTACAACACTCAAACACCCTGACAGGAAGTAAGGAAAGGGAGGCTTAAGGCCTGAAGGGGAAAATAACTAAACCTATTAGGTTGAGGGAGTATAGGGTTAAGGAGATAGGCTATAGAAAGGCTAACTCTAATACTAGACAAAAAGGCTTGAAAAAGGGGAAGATTTTAGACTGTAAAAAGTTAAATTACAAAAAACACTACCTGAGCTGGTAAAAGAAGACCTCTTTGCGAAGCGGCAAACGAGATCTGGGTAGTCACACCTTGCATCATGGGATATAGGGTTGCCTCGAGCTGGTAAAATTAGCTCTCGAGCTTAGCAAGTGCCGAGTCGGAGCCGAGGATCGGCTCCAAACCCATCCAGCAAGAATGAAGGCGAGTTTGACAACTTAACATTAAAATTTTCTATAAGGTTTACTGCTGCATACCCCATGAAAAGAGTGCCTAAAAGGAATTAGAATTGAATTATCAAGGCAATTGGTTGAAGATGTTTGCGATTAGGGTGTATCACACTCCTTCTGTCTTATGTAAATAGGCCTAATTTGTGAGGAATTAAAAGTTATGTACTCACTATAGCTAGGCATCTGTGTTGTCCATTTTCATTCTACTTCAAACCATGAGTTCGGATCCGACTCGGCTGCATGCCCCAAACCTCAAATCCAGCTCCCAAGCTCCTCCCTCTACTGCATTATTCCATACCCATTACCTCAGATTGAGTTTTTTGCCATAAAACCCTATAGATAAACAGAGACAGGTATAGGTGACAGAAAGGAAGGGCTCAAACTGAGAATAAGAAGTTATGTACCTACCATAACTTTCCATGTTAGTTGTCTTCTCTCGCCTTCTTTCTTGCTTGATGGGTTCGTACTCAGCACTTGCTAAGCTCGAGAGTCACTTTTACCAGCTCGAGGCAGCCCCATATCCCATGATGCAAGGCGGTAAGTACCCAGATCTCTGATGACAAAGGGCAATAGCACCAAGCATAAAATACTTCCCAAAGGAAGAAAGAAAACTTACAGATGGAAGAAGGACCAGGTCTGAATGGTCTTCAGCATAACAGTTTCTTATAACAAGGTCTGTCCAGGCCAGGGGGAAGGAGGGAGGGTCGCAAGAAAGAAGGCAAGAGAAGACAACTAACATGGAACGTTATGGTAGGTACATAACTTCTTAATGTTAAGTTGTCAATCTCGCCTTCATTCTTGCTTGATGGGACCGTCCTAGCACCTCTATCCTGGGTGGCTCAATGGAACAAACTCTTGAGGACTGTAGAGCCAAAACTGGCTCTGTCCCTGGAGGCCAAGTCCAATTTGTAATGGGAAACAAAAGTGTGAGGAGTGGCCCAAGTGGCCGCTGCACAAATAGTGTCTAAAGGAAGTCTAGCTTGAAAAGCTGTAGAAGTAGCTAAGCTCCTAGTTGAATGTGCTTTAGGTTTTGAGCACAGCTGTTTTCCCCTGAGCAGATAAATTTCAGAGATGACCGAAGAAAGCCATCTGGACAAGGTCACTTTAGAAACAGGAAGGCCTTTTTTATTATCCGCATAGGAAACAAAAAGTTGATCAGATTTTCTAATTTTTTTGTTCTGTCCAAATAATATCTAAGTTGACGGTGGACATCAAGATAATGTAGCTTTTGTTCATCTCTATCTGAATAGTTTGGGAAAAATTCAGGGAGATCAATGGATTGATTCAAATTGTTCTTTGAAGCGACCTTAGGCAAAAAGGTTGGGTTAGTTCTCAAAGATACTCTGTCTTTGTGAAAAACCAAATAGGGGGGTCGAACCGAAAGAGCATGAAGTTCAGACACCCTCCTGGCCGATGTAATAGCCACTAGGAATAACGTTTTCCAAGACAGAAATTTCAGGGAACAAGAAACAGCTGGCTCGAAGGGGGGAAGAATCAAGGATGTCAGCACTAAATTTAGATCCCACTGAGGAGGAGGATTCCTGATTGGAGGCTTTAGTAGGAAAATTCCTTTCAAGAAGGCCCTGCAGAGCCTATGGGACATAATATTATGATCTGCTATCCCGACATGAAAATTGGAAATAGCAGCCAATTGAACTCTGACTGTGGAAGAAGAGGAGCCTGCGTGAAAAATCTCTGCTAAGAAGTCCAGGACTGCCTGAACAGGGGCAGTAAAAGGATCAATATTCTTGGCCTTAGCCCAAAAAGAGAAACGTTTCCATTTGCTTGTATAAATCCTCCTGGTAGAGGATTTTAGCGAAGCTACTATGATGTCTCTAACTGGGTTAGAGATCAAAGGAAGCCTGGCTAAGGAAGGAAGTGGAGCAACCATGCTGTGAGGTTGAGAGAAGGGATAGACCGGTGCAGCTGACCCGATTGGTGAATCAGAAGATCTGGTACTGGGTCCAGATGCCACGGCTGCACCAAAAGGTGATGATGGAGGAACGGGAACCAAACTTGTCGAGGCCAGTAAGGGGCAATGAGAATCAATTTGGCTCTCAAAGCGGTAGCTTTCTGGATAACCTGAGGGATCAGAGGAAATGGAGGAAGGCATAAAGAAGTCCCTGGGGCCAATCCTGGGTCAGAGCGTCTCTGGGGGATGGCCTGATAGAGGAAGAGGCAGAAGAAGTCTGGACATTTGCTGTTTTGGGGAGTAGCAAAAGATCGCAACATGGGCGACCCCATTCCAGAAAAATCTCTTCCGCTATAGATTGCTTGAGAGACCACTCGTGAGGCATGAGAATAGCTCTGCTCAATCTGTCCGCTACAATGTTGGTTTTCCCAGGGATATGCGTTGCTACCAGAAACCGATGAGAGGAGATCGCCCATTGCCATAGTCTGAGCGCTTCTCGACACAAGGGGTAGGACTTGGTTCCGCCCTGTTTGTTGATATACCAAACTACAGACATGTTGTCTGTGTGGACTGCAATTGTCCCTACGGGAAGAAAGTCGTTGAGGGCTTGCAACGTTAAAAGCACTGCTCTCATCTCCAGGACATTTATGTGCAGATGGTACTCGAACGGCTGCCACGTCCCATGAACCATCCTGCCCTGATAATGACCCCCCCACCCAATCAGGGAGGCATCCGTGGTGACAGTGGCTATCGGGGATGGGGGTACAAAGTACCTGCCTTGGTGAACCTGAGGAGATGTGATCCACCAAGCAAGATGATCTTTGCAAGTCTGTGTCACCAGAATCTGGTGATGCATTGGAAGTTGTTGGTATGACCACTGTGTGAACAGCATCCACTGAAGAAGGCGCATGTAGAATCGAGCCAGGGAAAGAAGAGTAATGGCCGCAGCCATGAGGCCTAATACCTTTAGAACCATTCTGGCCTGTACTTTCTTGTTGGCCAGAATGATCCTGACATGACTCTGAATGTCTGAAACTCTTTGATCTGTAAGGGTAGCTGACATCCGAACAGTGTTTAAGTTTGCGCCTATGAAGGTAATAGACTGGCAGGGCAATAAGGATGACTTTTCGAAGTTGATCGAGATGCCCAAATGAGAACAAAGATTTATTGTGTAATCCCTGGCTTGTATAAGCTGATGCCTGGTGGTGGCTGACAGGAGCCAGTCGTCGAGATACTGAAACACCTGGAATCCTTGGCGTCTCAGGTGAGCCATGACCACTGCCATGCATTTGGTGAACACTCTGGGGGCTGTAGTGAGACCAAAGGGCAGGGCTCTGAACTGGAAATGACTGGACCCCAGCCGAAAGCGGAGAAATCTCCTGGAGCGTCTGTGAATTTTGATGTGATAGTACGCATCCTGAAGATCTATTGAGCACATCCAGTTGTCCTTCTGTAAGAAGGGCAGAATGGACTGAAGAGTGACCATTCGAATCTTGTCTTCCTCACAGACTTGTTGAGTCTGCTGAGATCCAATATTGGTCTCCAGTCTCCCGTCTTTTGGGGACCAAAAGAACCTTGAGTAGATTCCGGCTCTGAATGGTCTGTTGTAACTGGCTGAATGGCTCTTTTTGCAGTAGTTTTGAGACTTCTAACTCTGCAATTTCCCTTAGACCGGGTGGTACATCTGGAAGGGAATTTGAGGGGAAAGGACTTTCCTCGAAAGGAATTATGTAACCCTTGGATATGATCGACTGTACCCATCTGTCTTGAGTGAGGGAATGCCAGGCTTCTGGGTACAGTGATAATCTTCCCCCGACTGCCTCCAAGGAGGGACAGCCGGGCAACATCTCAGGGATGCTGAAAGGGCTTGTCAAAGAGAGGCTCTCTGTTTCCCTGTTTTTTTGGACCCCCTCTGCCTCTAGAGCGGCGTCTGTTGTTGTTACCCCCTCTGCCTCTAGGGGTAAACTGACCACGTGAATCCGGCGTGACTCCTTGGGATTTGCGGAACCACATTTTGCCACCTTTCTGTCCTTTGGGGTAAGGTCTAGAAGGGGTGGAAAAACGGACTCCTACAGCAGAAAGAGTCTTGCCGTCCTGCTCACACCTGGTCAAAGTTTCCTTCACCTGAGGGCCAAACAAAGCTGACCCATCAAAGGGAGAATTTGTGAAGGACGCCTTAAAGGGATCTGCAAAGTCACATAGCCGCATCCAGGCTTGGCGACTAAGAGCCACACCTGTACCTGCGCCCTACTGCTCCATCAGCAGCATATGATATTAGCCGCATGGAGGAGTTTGCAATGGAATTAAGGGTTCCTAGCTGCGAAGCAATTTTTCTTGAGCCCCTGCAGCTGTAGGATCCTGTACTACTTCACCCAGCTCCTTAAGGATATCCCTCTGGAGTCTGGTGAAGTGACATAGGTAATTCAGCGAGCATAGCAAAGGTCGCTGAGGAAAACATCCGCCACCGTACCTATCCATGGTCCTAGAGTCCTTATTAGGAGGATGGACGGGCGGAAGGATCTGCAAGTTCCTTCTTGGTGGCAGCAGCCACCACCATGGCATCAGCGGGACACCCTTAGTGAGGAATTGCTTGTCACCTGGGGCAGTGATAAATTTTGAAGGCCTCCTAGGGACTGGCTCTACAGAGTCAGGAGCTGCCCACGCCTTCGGGCAATAACTTGCATAAGGGGTCGAAGGCGGAGACACCCAGGAGGTGGAGGGCCGAGATCCAAACGCCTCTAGGTATACTGACTCATCCTCAGAGGGATTGTTGGTGGGCCAGTTTCCCTCTGTTTAAGGAGTTCTAGGATGTCTGAGAAGGAGACATCCTCAGAGGGGATCTAGGGATCCCTCTGACTCATCAAAGTCAGTATCTGAAGTGACAGACTCGGGAGTCTACATGTTTCCTCTTACAAGTCCTCTTCCTAGGAGGATCTCCCGAAACATCAGGAGAATCCTCGGAAGAGGGGAAATTCCCAATGGGGAAACCTGAGGCGGAGGATCTCTGGGTCCTGTAGCAAGAGAAGTGGCAGAGATGTCAACAGGCACTATAGAGGGAGGAGCTACGGGAACAGACTGCTGACTGATACCAGTGGCCAGCACACTCTTCATCACCTCGAATGCTCCCTCCCAGGCAGGTCCGAGAGAACCCGTTCAAGAACTAGGAACTCCAGGGACCACCGAAGGGAAGTCTCCGAGGCAGATGTCGGAGCCGAGCTCACCAGGCCGAGGCTCCAAGGGGAAGAGCGGGTTCGACAAGGGTCCGATGCCACTCACCCCTCGGAGGAGACCATGGAAGCCCGACCACCGAATCCCTCTAAGGAAGGTCTCTAAGAGGAGATAAGAGTAGAGGCTGAAGGAACAGAAGGGGGTATCTGTCCTCCAGCCGTAGCAGTAACCATTCCGAAGACTCCAACTCCAAGCTCTGGGGTAGAGTTGAAGGAGGAACTGTAACGGGTGTGGACCAACAGTCGCCTGTTGAGACGGACTATGTAACATTTGGGCCAGTGCCTGTGACTTAAGTAATCTGCTGACCACTCTCTCTAGGTCATGGTCTGAAAGTCTGGATGACCTTGAAGATCGGCTCCGATGGCTCCGTTCCGAAAGGAGAGGTGAAGCCGGAGCCGAAAGTATCGGCTCCAAGGAAGGAGACCTCGACCTCTTCCTGGAATGAGCCATCGGAACCGATACTATAGATCCTGTCGGAGCCGAAGACTTATCGGAGCCGACAGGAAGCCTCGATGCATCGGCTCCAGCCGGAGCCGATACAGCCACAAAAGTAACGGTGTCGGAGCCGATCGGAGCTGACACCGATGCCTGTGCCACATGGTGGTCGGAACCGATCGGAGCCGACACCGAAGTGGTCGATGCAGAATCGGCACCGATAGCCATCGGTGCCGAAGGCTGTTAAGCCAGAATCGGCTCCAGCCGAGCCAATCTCGACTCAGAACGAGTCGGAGCCGAGGCCGCAGGCTTAGACACAGAAGCCTGGGCCTTGGAAGATTTGGCTGATTTAGATGGAGCCGACTTAGCCGGAGAGCCCTCCGGCTTAAGAAGGCCCCTAAGTATCAGCTTGTTTCGTCTTTCCTGCAGGACTCTCTGGCTGAAGGAATGACAAATAGCACAGGAGTCCTGCAGGTGAAGAGGCCCCAGGCAATACAGGCAAGAAGTGTGACCGTCTGTCAGAGACATCTTCTGACAGCACGAGTCACACTTCTTAAAGCCTGAGACCCTCTCCTTTGACATGGTGTTTCATAACACACACACACACCAGTCAAAGAATTAAATTAAATAAAATACCAAAAAGGTATTACTAGAAAACACACACACACACCCTAACGGGGGGGGATGGGATGGGTAAAGTTTGACTAAAAAATATTAGTAGAGACAGGGAATTTTCTGTCAGAAAATCTATATAATTAACTTAAAACTAAAAATTAAAGGGTTTTTAGCAAAAAGGGGCTAAAATATCAAAGTAGTGAATCACTTACCAGGAGCTGGTAAAAGGAGGACCTCATAAGCGAAGCGGCAAACGAGATCTAGGTACTTACCGCCTTGCATCATGGGATATGGGGCTGCCTCGAGCTGGTAAAAGTGACTCTCGAGCTTAGCAAGTGCCGAGTCGGAGCCGAGGGATCGGCTCCGAACCCATCAAGCAAGAATGAAGGCGAGATTGACAACTTAACATCTGTTGTTTCCAAAAATAATCCTATAGGTCTCTCCAGAAAAGATGGGTGGGGGATGGATGGGAGGGAAATTGAGGAAGAATGAAAATGGACAACAAAGATGCCTAGTTATGGTGAGTATATAACTTAAATCTGATGTTGTTCTTTTCATTCTTCTTCAACCCATGGGACAGAGTCCCCGGCTATGCTGATCTTCGATGGCCCTCATGGAAGGATATTCTGGGGTACTGCCGAACCAAAGGCAGCTCTGTTTCTAGAAATTATTTCCAGTTTGTAATGAGTAACAAAGGTATGAGCACTGGACCATGTGGCTGCAGCGCATATATCATCAATAGATGTTTTGGATCAAAAAGCAGCTGAAGTAGCCATGGATCTGGTTGAATGAGCCATGGGAGGTTTGGGTAAGGTCATGCCTTGTTGAGAATAAATCCAGGAAATACAATCTGTAATCCATTTAGCTAGAGTAACTTTAGAGAATGGGTGACCCATCCTTTTGGGTGAAAAAGAGACAAAAAGTTGGTCTTATTTTCTAATTTGTTCAGTCCTGTTAAGATAAAAATGTAATTGTCTGTTTACATCAAGGAGATAAAGCATGTACTCTCCTTTATTTGAAAAATTAGGAAAGAAGACTGGTAAATAAATGGACTATTTAATGTTATTTTCAGAAACCACTTTGGGTAAAAAAGAAGGGTTTGTCCATAATATAATCCCATCTTTATGATAAATTATGTAAGGGTTTTTTGAGGAAAGAGCCTGGAGTTCAGATATTCTCTTTGCAGAAGTAATGGCTGCTAAGAAGACTGTTTTTCATGAAAGGAATTTTAGATCAGTTTTAGCTTAAGGTTCAAAAGCTTTTTGAGTTAGACCTTGTAGCATAATTGTTAGATCCTAAGGAGATGAAAGGTCCTTTATTGGTGGTCTTAGAAGAAAAATACTCTTCAGAAAAGCTCTGCATAATTTGGATGAAGCCAACAAATAATTTCTGTCTCCTGTGTGAAAATTAGAAACTCTTACCAATTGAAATTTAATTGTACAGAAACTTGATCCTTCTTTTAAAAGGATTGCTAAGAATTGAAGTACAGCAGAAACTAAAGCAGAAAAAGGGTCAAGCTCATTATTCAAAGCCCAAAGGGAGAATCTTTTCCACTCGCTTTTGTATAATTTTCTAGTAGATTCTTTTTGAGAAGCCAAAATAATGGCACATACAGGGAAAGACAGCCTGGGTTGTCTAACCATTAGTGGATGTGGAGAAACCATACAGTTAGTTTGGGTCCCTATTAGAACCACGAAAGAGTAAAATGTCGAACGGCTAAAAAGCTGAATTTTCAGTTACTCAAAATCGGTTTTGTGGGTAACTGCGCACCCCATGTCCCCCACTAATTATATATACCAACTCTGAGATCGCACTACAGTGAGGAAAGGGCAAATTTTTTAATCTTCACTGTACTGCAATCTCAGAAAACCGATCTTGAGTAGTTGAAAATTCGGCTTTTCAGCCGTTCAACATTTTACACTTTCATGGTTCTAATAGGGACCCGTTTGTTTGAGGGCCTGCATGTTGGGATGATGGATTCCTGATGGGTGAGAAAACAGAACCAGAGTTGGCTCCAGTATCCATGGAGTATAATGAAGGTGAGACCACAGGAAGGGGAGCCATGCTTGCTGAGGCCAGAAAGGGGCAATGAGGATTACTGAGCTCTTCAGCTAACTAGCTTTCTGCAGAATTTGAGAACCAAAGGGAGAGGGGGATAAGCATAAAGAAGACCCAAGGGTCAAACTTGGACTATAGCATCTCTTGGTGACTCCCCACAGGAGCATTTGTTGTTGTGGGTGCAAAGAGGTCACAGCAAGGTTGTCCCCAATGATGGAAGATCATTTCCGCCACAAATCGATTGACAGACCACTCATGAGGCATCAGGATGGACCTATTTACTTTGTCTGCAAGAATGTTGTTTTTTCCCGGAATGTGCACCGCAATTAGAAAGTAGTCTGATGAGAGTGCTCATTCCCAGATTCCCATGGCCTCTTTTTTCTAAAGGGGATAAGATCGAGTTCTTCCTTGTTTGTTGCTGTACCAGACTACAGACATGTTGTCTATCTGAACTGCAATAGTCTCTAAAGGGGGAGCATCATGAAAATCCTGCAACACAAGCAGGACTGCTTTGATGTCTAGTACACTGATATGCAGATTGGTCTCTTGTGGGGGACTATGTGCATTGGACTGTTTTTCCCATGAAATGTCCCACCCACCCCAGTTGAGAAGCGTCCGTGGTCATTGGGGGTCACACCACTCAACTGTCCAGCTTTTCGCAGACTGTCCAGATTTTTGCTTCATATTTTCGGTCTGTTCCTCATAAAATTTGTAGTTTTCTGGATTTTTGTGTCAAATCAGTGAGGACTGAATTCACTAAATAATGACAGGCATTTGAGTTTCAAGAATCATATCCTTCAGAAAATGTATAATAACAGAAGATCTTTTAATCTAGAAACTTTTTAAGTTTATAAGAGCAATATTTAAAATCTGTCCCTATTTTTGAAGCTTTGTCCCTCATTAGTTTTGGCTTTGTCCAGATTTTTCTCTGTCAAAACGTTGAAAGCTATGTTGGGGGTGGTAGAACAAAGGGTAGACCCAGATGAATATCGTCTGACTGAATACTCCAGTGGATGTTTTGTTTGCAAATCAGAGTAAGCTTGACTGGAAAGGAGAGAGAGTGATGAAGAACAGACCACTGAACAGCTAGAGTCCATTGAAGAACACACATAAAGAAATGTGCCAATGGAAGTAATACAATGGCTGCTGCCATGAAACCTAGTGCTTGAAGCTCTGGTCTTGCTGAAGGAGATGGATGGGAAAGAAGTAGATGAACTTGACTTCTGATAGTGGAAATGAGGTGGCAGTGATGCTACCTATGTTGTCATATCCAAAAGTGTACCAATGAACTCCATGCTCTGGACTGGTGTTAAGTTTAATTTGGCATAATTTATTGTTTTACCCAGTGATTTGCAAATCTGGAGCAAACAGTCCCTGGCATGTAGAAGGAGATGCATGGAGGGGGTGGTGAGGAGCCAGTTGTCTAGCTATGGAAACACTCAGAATCCTTTTAGTCTCAAGTGAGCTATCACCACTGCTATACGTTTGGTAAACACCAAGAGCTGTGGTGAGTTCAATGGGTAGGGCTCTGAATTGGTAATCACTGCCTCCCAGCCAAAAGCGTAATTGTCTTCAAGACCATCTGTCTATTTTGATATGATAGTATGCATCCTGAAGATCTATCGAGCAGATCCAATCGTTTTTGTGAAGAGAAGGTAGAATGGTCCTCACTGTGACCATTCGAAACTTTGACTTCTTCATATACTGATTCAAATTGCTTAGATCCAAATTTGGTCTCCGGTCACCTGTTTTCTTGGGCACCAAAAAGAAGTGTGAATAAATTCTGAATCCTATTTGGTCTAATGGGACCTTTTTGATAATGAGAAGTTATGTACCTACCATAACGTTCCATGTTAGTTGTCTTCTCTCGCCTTCTTTCTTGCTGGATGGGTTCAGAGCCGATCTTCGGCTCCGACTCGGCCACTTACTAAAGCTCGAGAGCTAATTTTACTGGCTCGAGGCATCCCTATATCCCATGATGCAAGGCAATGACTACCCAGATCTCGTTTGGTAGCTAAGGAAATTATGCAATATATTCCTCCAACTGGAGAGGAGGAGGAAGAGGTAATAATAATAATAATAATAATAATAATAATAATAATAATCCCCTGAAAAAGATCAACCTGATCTAGTGACACTAGAAAGCTGATTAGTTGGAAAAATTGGATCAAGACTCTTAAGGGAAGAGGAACAATCTTCTCGGTCTGACCAGGCTAGGGGGATGGTGGGGACGCAAGAAAGAAGAGAGAAGACAACTAACATGGAACGTTATGGTAGGTACATAACTTCTCAATGTTAAGTTGTCAATCTCGCCTTCATTCTTGCTGGATGGGACCGCGTCCCTAGCACCTCTATCCTGGGTGGCTCAATGGAAGAGACTCTTGAGAACGGTGGAACCAAAATTCGCTCTGTCTCTGGAGGCCAAGTCTAATTTGTAATGTGAAACAAAGGTATGAGGAGAGGCCCATGTGGCTGCTGCACAAATAGTGTCTATTGGAAGTCTAGCCTGAAAAGCTGTAGATGTAGCTAGAGCTCTGGTAGAATGGGCTTTTGGCCTAGAAATCAACTCTTTACCTCTGAGCTGATAAATGCAAGTAATCACAGAAGACAGCCATCTAGATAGAGTTACCTTGGATACTGGAAGGCCTTTCCTGTTCTCTGCATAGGATAAAAACAGTTGATCAGATTTCCTAAAATGTTTGGTTCTGTCCAGATAATATCTGAGTTGGCGGTGAACATCGAGATAATGTAGTTTTTGTTCCGCTCTATTAGAATAATTTGGGAAAAAAACTGGAAGATCAATAGATTGATTTAAGTTCGTCTGTGATGCCACTTTGGGTAAGAAAGACGGATTAGTCCTTAGAGAAACTCTGTCTTTGTGGAAGATTAAGTAGGGAGGATGAATGCAGAGGGCATGAAGCTCAGATACTCTCCTGGCAGAAGTAATGGCGACTAGAAAGAGTGTCTTCCAAGAAAGAAATTTCAATGAACAGGTAGCTGCAGGTTTGAAAGGGGGAAGAATCAAGGATGTTAAAATTAAATTTAGATCCCACTGTGGTGGGGGGGGTCTCTAATCGGAGGTATGAGTAAAAATATACCTCTAAGGAATGCCTTGCAAAGTTTATGTGACATGATGTTGTGGTCCAACAAGCCTATATGAAAATTTGAAATGGCTGCCAGCTGAACTTTTACTGTGGAGGAAGAAGATCCTGAATGAAATATCTCGGCTAGGAAGTCCAAGACCGAATGAATTGGAGCAGTAAAGGGATCTATATTCCTAGCTTTTGCCCAGAAGGAGAAACGTTGCCATTTACTAGTGTAAATCCTTCTGGTGGAAGATTTAAGGGAAGCTACTATGATATCCCGGACGGGATTAGAAATCATAGGAAGCCTGGCTAGGGATGGAAGCAGAGCAACCAAGCAGTGAGGTTGAGAGAAGGTATGGATTGGTGCAGCTGCCCCGACTGGTGGGTCAGAAGATCTGGAACCAGGTCCAGATGCCATGGCTGTACCAAAAGATAACGATGTAGGAACGGAAACCATATCTGTCGAGGCCAATAAGGGGCAATGAGAATCAACTTGGATCTCAAGGCGGTTGCTTTCTGAATTACTTGTGGTATCAGAGGGAAAGGAGGAAAGGCATAAAGAAGTCCCCGGGGCCAATCTTGGATTAGAGCGTCTCTGGGGGATGGCCTGGAAGGGGGAAGAGAGAGAAGAAGTCAGTGCATTTGCTGTTTTGAGGGGTAGCAAAAAGATCGCAGCAAGGAAGGCCCCACTTCTGAAAAATCTCTTCCATCACAGATTGTTTGAGAGACCACTCGTGAGGCATGAGAATAGCTCTGCTCAACCTGTCTGCTATGATGTTGGATTTCCCGGGGATATGCGTTGCTATCAGAAACCGCTGAGAAGAGATTGCCCACTGCCAAAGTCTGAGTGCCTCTCGACACAGTGGATAGGACTTGGCTCCACCCTGCTTGTTGATATACCACACTACGGACATATTGTCCATTTGGACTGCAATAGTTCCCAGGGGAAGAGAGTCATGGAGGGCTTGCAACGTTAAAAGCACTGCTCTCATCTCCAGGACATTTATGTGCAGGTGGCATTCGAAAGGTTGCCAAGTGCCATGGACCATCCTGCCCTGATAATGCCCCCCCACCCGATCAGGGAGGCGTCCGATGTAACCGTGGCGACCGGGGCGGGAGGAACAAAGGGTCTGCCCTGATGGACTTGAGGGGACAATATCCACCAGGTCAGATGCCTTTTGCAAATTGGAGTTATTATGATCCTGTGACACATGGGAAGTTGTTGAAAGGACCATTGGGTGAACAGCATCCATTGTAGGAGACGCACGTAAAAGCGGGCAAGGGGAAGAAGTGTTATGGCGGCCGCCATAAGACCCAATACTTTCAGAGCAAATATGGCCTGAATTTTGTTGCTGAGAAGAATCACATGGATGTGGTTTTGAATATCCAATATCCTTTGGTCTGTTAACTTTGCTGAAAGTTGTATGGTGTCCAATTTGGCACCTATAAAGGTAAAAGATTGACAAGGCGACAAGGCAGATTTTTCGAAATTTATAGAAATCCCTAGCCCTCTGCAAATGTGAATGGTGTAATCTCTGGCTTGGAGAAGTTGATGCCTGGTAGTGGCAGTGAGGAGCCAGTCATCTAGATATGGAAACACCTGGAATCCTTGACGTCTCAGGTGAGCCGTAACCGCTGCCATACATTTGGTGAACACTCTGGGGGCTGTAGTGAGTCCAAATGACATGGCTCTGAATTGGAAGTGACTGGCCCCCAGCCGAAAGCGGAGAAACCTTCTGGAGCGCCTGTGAATTTTTATGTGATAGTACGCATCCTGAAGGTCCACCGAGCACATCCAATTGTCCTTGCCCAGAAAGGGTAGAATGGACTGAAGCGTGACCATCAGGAATCTTGTTTTCTTTACAAACTTGTTTAGTTTGCTGAGATCTAATATTGGTCTCCAGTCCCCTGTCTTTTTTGGTACTAAAAAGAACCTTGAGTAGATTCCAGATCCTATTTGGTCTGCTGGAACTGGCTGGATGGCTCTTTTTGCTAGCAGTTTTGATATCTCTGGTACTGCTAGTTCCCTTAGACTGGGTGGAACGTCTGGAAGGGTTCCCTTTTGCTGAACTGGGGTTTGAATAAAGGGAATTTTGTAACCCTCGGATATAATTGACTGTACCCATTTGTCTTGAGAAAGGGAAAGCCAGGCTCTTGGGTACAGCGATAATCTTCCCCCGACTGCCTCCGAAGGTGGACAATCGGGCAACATCTCAGGGATGCTGGAAGGGTTTGTCAGAGAGAGGCTCCCTGCTACCCTGATTCTGCGGACCCCCTCTGCCTCTAGGGTGGCGTCTGTTGTTGTTACCCCCTCTGCCTCTGGGGGTAAACTGACCTCGTGCGTCAGGCGTGACTCCTTGAGATTTGCGGAACCTCATTTTCCCTCCCTTCTGACTTTTTGGGTAAGGTCTTGAAGGGGTGGAAAAACGGACTCCTACGGCAGAAAGAGTCTTGCCATCTTGTTCGCATCAAGTCAAGGTGTCTTTCACTTGAGGTCCAAACAAGGTCGAACCATCAAAGGGAGAGTTTGTGAAGGACGCCTTGAAGGGGTCTGCAAAATTACAAAGCCGCATCCAGGATTGACGCCTTAAAGCCACTCCTGTACCTGCGGCCCTACTCGCTCCATCGGCTGCATATGAAATGAGCTGCATGGAGGAGTTAACAATAGAGTTTAGGATTCCTAGCTGTGAGTTAATTTTATCCTGGGACCCAGCAGCTGACGGATCCTGTAAAACTTCTCCCAACTCTTTAAGAACATCTCTTTGAAGGCGGGTGAAGTGACACAAGTAGTTCAGCGATCGCATGGCAAAGGTCGCTGAAGAAAAAATCCACTTGCCGTACCTATCCATAGTCCTGGAATCCTTGTTAGGAGGATGGACAGGTACTGAAGAATCAGCTAGTTCCTTCTTGGTGGCTGCAGCCACCACCATGGCATCAACCGAGACACCTTTTGTCAAATATTGCCTATCAGGTGGGGCCGTGATGAATTTAGAAGGCCTCCGAGGAATGGGTTCCACCGAATCCGGGGCCATCCATGCCTTTCGAGCCACCACGTCCATAACAGGGTCGAAAGGCGGAGACACCCAGGAGGTGGAGGGTCGAGACCCGAACGCCTCCAGGTATACTGACTCTTCCTCGGAAGGATTAAGGGAAGGCCAGTTCCCCCTCTGCTTAAGGAGTTCAAGGATGTCTGAGAAAGAGACATCCTCAGAGGGGGACCTTGTGGATCCCTCCGAGTCATCCAAGTCAGTATCGGATGTAATAGACTCGGCGGAGTCTAGATGTTTCCTCTTACATGTCCTCTTACGCGGAGGTTCACCTGACAGGTCAGGAGAAGCCTCGGAAGAGGAAGATATTCCCAATGTGGAAACCTGAGGTGTTGGATCTCTGGGTCCGGGAGCAAGAGAGTGGGAAAAGATGTCAGCAGGCACTGTAGTGGGAGGAGCTGATGGAACTGACTGTTGACTACGCTCTGGGGCTAGTACACTCCTCATCACCTCGAAGGCTCCCCCGTCAGAGAGGCCAGAAGGCTCCCGCTCCAAAGAGATAGGAACCCCAGGCCGCACCGACAGGGACGGCTCTGAGGCTGATGTCGGGGCTAAGCTCACCAGCGCCGAAGCTCCGAGAGGGAGAATGGGGTCGCACAAGGGTCCGATGCCACTCGCCCCTTCGGAGCCGACGAGAAAGACCAGACACCCGGATCCCTCCAATGAAGGCCTCATGGAGGAAATCGGAGCAGAGGACGACAAAGCCAAAGGGGGGGGGTGGTGGTATCGGCTCCGAAGTCACAACAGTCACGGCTCCGAGGAGCTCCGGCTCCGAGCTCTGTAAGAGAGTCGAAGGAGGAATGTTAGGTGGATGTGTGATAGCTACCGTCTGTTGAGACGGGCTATGGAGCATTTGGGCCAATGCCTGAGACTTTAATAGTCTACTCACCACTCTCTCAAGGTCGTGGTCGGACAGCCTGGACGACCGAGAAGACCGGCTTTGATGGCTCCACTCCGAGAGCAGGGATGATCTCGGAGCCGAATGTATCGACTCCAACGAAGGGGATCTTGATCTCTTTTTTGAGATAGGTGGAGCCAAAGGAGCCAAGGATATGTCGGCTCCAGCCGGAGCCGACACTGAGTGCCCAGATTTAGCAGCATCAGCGCCGGATGGAGCCAATACTGTAGCTTGTGACATAGAAGGATCGGCTCCAGCCAGAGACGATCTCGTCACAGAAGGCGGATCAGTAGCCGATGACTTAGGACTTGGAGCCGAAGGCTTAACTGGTTTCGAGGGCTTCTCCGGAGCCGACTTAGTCAGGGAGCTCTCAGGCTTTAATAAGCCCCTCAGTATTAATTTAATTCTGCGCTCCTGCAGGACTCTTGGGCTGAAGGCATGACAGATAGCACAAGAGTCCTGCAGGTGCAGAGGTCCCAGGCAGTAAACACAAGAAGTGTGACCGTCTGTCAGAGACATCTTCTGACAGCACGAGTCACACTTCTTGAAGCCTGAGACCTTTGTGTCCTTCGACATAACTGTGTCGAGGAACCACTAAGTAACAAACAAAAAACACAGACACACACACAACACCCAATCCAATAACAAAAATTTAAACAGGGATACAAACACACTCAAACACCACACAGAATCCCTGACAGAAAATTAGGAAAGGGGGAGGCTTAAGGTCTAACTTAGGGGAAGGGATAAATAACTAGAAAAATAGGGAACACTAACGGGAATAGGGTTAAACTAATCGTTAAAAGAGTTTACACAACAACAATAGTGACTAAAACTAAAGGGGTGAGACTAAAAGTCTGAATTTTGAAAAACTTACCAGGAGCCGGTAAAAAAAGCACCTCGCAAGCGAAAGCGGCAAACGAGATCTGGGTAGTCATCGCATTGCATCATGGGATATAGGGTTGCCTCGAGCCAGTAAAATTAGCTCTCGAGCTTTAGTAAGTGGCCGAGTCGGAGCCGAGGATCGGCTCCGAACCCATCCAGCAAGAATGAAGGCGAGATTGACAACTTAACATCTCTTTTTTTCTAGCAGCTTTTGGATTTCTTGTGCTGCTACCTTCCTTTGACTGGGTGGAACGTCATGAATCTTCTTTCTTTTGGAAGTAGAGAGTAGGAAAAATGGTATATAATAACCTCTGGATATCATTCTTAGCACCCATGAATCTTGTGTTATACTTGTCCACGCATCTGCATGCAAGGACAACCATCTCCCGACTGCCTCCAGAGTTGGTAGATGAGCAGCACTTCAGAGGTTCGCAAGCTAAAAAAGCAACAAAACTACAAACTGAAGTAAAAGCCTCAAAAATTCAACAGCTTACAATTTTATTTATTTTTTATTTTTATTTTACATTTGTTGACCGGGATAGTCCGACTGGATGCATGTCCATTTTCAGCGGAGGCCCGGGGAGAAAAGCTCCAATGGTAAGCAGATACAGCATTACATAATACCAGCATTACATATTACAAACAGATTATTTACAGAGATTACATAAGTAAGCAAGTTAAACAAGTTCCACAGGTTAAAGTTAGTCCTGAGCACAAGTCAGGATTAAATTAAATTACACAGTAAACTAGTTAACAGATTTTTACACATTCGAGTTAGCCAGGCTTGATACATTGACATAGCCAGTTAAGTGACAAATGTTGTTTGAGTCTAGTTTTAAATTGACCTAAGGTGGGAAGTAAGGTAATATCAGCTGGAAGTGAGTTCCAGAATCTACTTACAGAGTTTGCAAAGAGAGAATCACCGGCTGTGTTATTAATTTTGCTAGTCTGAATTAGTAGTTTGTTAGAGGATCGAAGCGGTCTAGGATTGTTATAGGGGGTGATAATATTTTTAAGTGCAGGAGTATTGTCCGGATTATAGAGGATTTTATAGGCCATAATCAGTTGGTTATACTGGATTAGGCTAGGTAGTTCAAGCCAACCAAGCTGATTTAGATTGATGCAATGATGTGTCCTAAAAGGCAGCCCAGTGGCAAACCTGGCAATGTGGTTGTAGCAAATTGAGAGTTTAAGGACAGTCTTGTTCAAATTCGAGAGTAGAGGGGATGCATACAGAAGGGTTGAAAGAAGGTGAGAGCGAGCTATGGCAATTTTAGCTGGAGGGGTTAGGAAGGCTTTTATTCTGTAAAGTGACCCTAGTTTTTATTGATGGTTTTGATAGTTTGGTTAACATGTAGGTCAAATTTGAGATTATTGTCTATGATGACACCTAATAGTTTTGTAGATGGGTCAGGGGAGATTATTGTGCCATCATTTGATTTTATGGTAAATGTAAAAGCAGTAGACCTACGTGTTGGTGAAAATAACAGCATTTTAGTTTTTTTGGGATTTAGGATCAGACGATGTTCAGAAAGCCAGTTTTCTATTGTATTAAAGGTGGTCTGGGTAGCTGACCATAACTCTACTGGAGATGTGTCTGAGCAAATCAGAGTAGAGTCATCAGCATATTGGATACAGCTGACTTTTGGGATGACAGTATAAAGGTTGTTAATGAAGATGGAGAACAGCAAGGGCCCTAGTATAGAGCCTTGTGGTACTCCGAGGGTGTTAGGTAGAAGGTTAGAGAGTTTGTTCTGCCAGAGGACAGCCTGCTGTCGACCATTCAGGTAGGATTGAAACCATTGGAGGGCTCCAGTATCTAGACAGAATGTTTGCAGGGTGTGGATTAAAAGTTGGTGATCAACCATATCGAATGCCTTGGAAAGGTCCAAAAAGAGGGCTGAGGATATATAATTATTGTTGCGATTATGGTTTATGGTGTTAGTAAAGGCTAGGAGGGCTGAAGTAGTGCTATGATGAGGACGGAAGCCATGCTGAGTGTCTGCCATAAGGCGATTTTGGATTAGGTGGTGCATGAATTGTCTATGAATACATTTTTCCATAATCTTTGCAAGTGGAGAGAGTATAGCTATTGGCCTATAATTGGAGAATTCAGTAGAGCTGCCTCCTTTGTGAAGTGGGATTACATAGGATATTTTCCAGATGGTGGGAATTTTAGCTTCTACTATGGTTTGATTGATTAGTATTGAGACGGGGTAAGCAATAGCATCAGCTGATTTTTGTAGGTACTTGGCAGGGAGTTGATCAGCAGAAAGTGTAGTGGGTTTTAATTTTTTGATCAAGGTACGGATAAGTGAAGTGGCGACTGGTTGGAAGCTGAATGCAAGTAGGTTTCTAGGGGTGCTACTTTCAGGACCAGGGGAGCTAGGAGGTAGTTGGCTAGCTAGGGCTTGAATTGTCTCAGTAAAGAATTGGTTAAAACTATCAGAAACACCTTCAGGGGGTTTATCAATAGTAGCAGCACGGATTGCGGTTGAAGTTTGTCCAGGATGTAGTAGATTATTTAAACCTGCCCAAAACTTCTGAGGGTTATTTTGATTTACTGTCTGTAAAATACAGTAGTACAAACCCCCGTCTGTTCAGAACAACAAGATGCAAATCTCCAGAAAATGCTGTGTAATATGTAGGATCATTAAAAAGCCTCTTTAATAAAAATTATTTAAAATAAGATAAGTGCTTTTGTTTCAATGTAGCTTTGTGGCGAAACAAAGATACAAAGCCCCATCCAGTCATGTCTCTTTATGGTAATGCCTGAACCAGCTGCTCATGAGGTGCCTTCACAGCTGTGTAAGAGATCACCCTCATTGAAGTGTTTGATACGGATAACAGAGTGGCCAGTTGTGAAGATGTTCTTTTGATATTCTCTGCAGACATGGACTCTTGAGAAATTATTTGATAACTCTTTGGTCAAATCTCTCTGAAGTCTACTAAAGTGTGCCAGGTAATTTACTGACCTCAGAGCAAACATTGCTGAGGCACAGACTTGTTTTCTGAATCTGTCCAATGCTCTAGACTCCCTGTTTGGTGGATGAACAGCAGAGCTCTGTTCTGCTACTTCTTTCTTGGTGGCTGCCACCACCACCATACCATCAAATGGTACTCCTTTGCTCCAGTGGGATCTGTTTTTCAGGGGGCTAAGAATTTACTGGGTCTCTCTGGAATGGGTTCAATGGTATCCAGTTCCTTCCAAGCCCAGTGGAAAACTAAGCTGATGAGTTCATCTGTCGGGGGGGGGGGGTGAAAATGTACATGGGCCAGAACCAAAAGCTTCCAAAAATACTGATTCTTCAGGAGAGGGATTTTCAGAAGACCAGCCTCCTTTTTGTCTAAGGATCTCTAAGATGTCTCCAAAGAGTGTCTATCTGGGGGACCCTTCTCCTTCATCAAAACTGGTATCCTCCATGAGAAACTCCAATGGGGAATCTATGTGACTCCTCTTGCATGTTCTCTTCTGATGTACTTCCTCTGGGGGATGTCCAGGGAAGGTATCAGAAGAGAGGGACTGACTGGAAGCTTTTTGGAACTTGCTGTCCCTGTGGAATAGGTCTGATCCACTCAGAGCTTGGAACTGATGAGGGAATAGGGATAGGGTCCGAATAAATAGAAGGCAGTTCTCTGGATAGAGAAAAGATCCTTTCACCAACTTCAAAAGCAGACGAGCCAGGAGAGACCTAAACCAGCCAAGCCTCCCAGTGAAGCTACATTGAGACCAACACCGGATCTGTGCCTCAAGGAGGGAACCGGACCAGAACTGTCTAGATCGCTCAGGCTCTGAGGGGCAGAGACAGATTCAACAACATCAGAGTCAATCCCAGCCCCATGGATCTGACACAGACACTTCGGCTCTGAGACCAGTTCCGATCTGATATTATGAGAGCAGAACCAGTCAGGGATACCACTGGAGTCAAAGAAGAAATTGTCTTTGGATCCAACTCTGAACCTCTTAGGGATTTCAGATCCTGGGACTCTAAAACAGCTAGATGCATCACAAAAGGAGAGAGAACAGTGTGTGATGAAGTAGGAAGGCTCACAGATCTATTAGAGGACAGAGGCAGTATGACCCCCATCTGGACCTGAGCTCTGAGAAATTTTCACATTATCCTCTCCACATCCCCTCCTGACAAACTTCTGGAGGACTTGGAGACATAGTAGATGGAAGTCTGAAATGTCTTTTCAGTGTTTGCAACACAGGGGATCACAGAGTAAGAGATATAGGGTTAACTGCATACTCTGGTGTATGACCACTCTGAAATGTGGCAGTTTGGGATCTGAGGACCTAGGATCCAAAAACAGTCCCATAGGACTGGCAGATATGACTATTGGAGCTGTAGATTTTGGGCCAGAAGGTTTCGGATCCGAAGGTCAGGTCTTAGGCTCCGATACAGTTGGATCCAAGATCTTAAGGCTTTTGCAAGGTGGCTGCAATGAAGTTCTGGTGGACTTTGGTGGGGAGCATTTTCTTGAATCTGACGAAGCAGATTTAGGCATTTTAGAGGGGGCTTGAGCCCCTGCAGATACAGTAGAAGCAGGGAGTAGACCCTTTAATATGAATTTATTATGATGGTCAGCTAAGGCCCTGGGATTAAAAGTGGAACAAACTAACAGTTTGTATCCAGATTACTGGCTCTGAGGCAATAAATGCACTCCTTGTGGGCTTCCAAATTTGGAATCTTATGCCCACAAGAAGTGCATTTTGTGAAGCCCATCAGTTTATCTGACATGTTTACAAGGTCAAAGTAAATAAGACCAAAAGGTAACAATCTATTAAGAAATTTATTTTAAACAATACAGTGAAAGGCAATTTTAAATATATTTATATGTATTATTTTTATTTATTTTTTATAGAAAAGGAGAAAAATTACCAATAATGGTAATCACCTTAATTAAAAAAGTAAGTAGAATATCAGCTGTGGTAAGGGAAAAGAAGTACTATATGAATCAATAGCATCCCTAATGCCAGTGATAAAATGAGAGAGTGGGAGAACAGAAAAGTATATAATAGAAAAAACTTTTTAAAGATAAACTTACAATTAATCTTTAACAATAGCTTAATAGAGGAGCCCTGCACAATGGCAGTAAACAAGATCTGAGGTAATAGCGATGGAATAGTGCAATATGGTTAGAGGGAGGAGCTCGAGAGCTGGATCCAAAGTCTGGAGTATGTGACCGAGTCAGATCAGAGGAGCGGATCTGAACCCATGGGTTGAGAAGAATGAAAAGGACCACATTGGATGCTTGAGTTAACTGCCCTTGGCCAGTTTCATAAGAAGGGAATGTTGACTGGGCCAAGATCAAGTCATCACAATTATTTTTGAAAACTCCTTCTGAATATTCAGAATTACCCTGGATATCAGTAGAAAGGGTAGAAATGCATAAAGGAACACTCCCGTCCATGAAAATGAAACTGCATCTGTTTTCCAGACATGTTTGCAAGCAGCCATGGGTATGAATTTGCTCAGCTGTCTGTTTTGGAAGGAGGAAAGGGATTAAGGCCTGGAAGACCCACTCTTCATTCATTTTTCATTCATGAGAGTATGTCCTGGTCCTGCATACCTTGTCTGCTGCTGTGTTTTGCTCTGACAAAATGTAAAATGCTTGGAGAATTAAGAAGTGCTGAAGAGCTACCTCCCAAGCCATCAAAGCCAGCCTTCACAGACAGTATGACCTGGTATCCCCTTGCTTGTTAATGTAGCACATCAACTGTAGATGTCCTAGGGACCATAGATGATGAAGAGCTTTTAAGGCATGAACTACAGCCAACATCTCTTTTACATTTACGTGCTTTGGATTGTTTGAGTAATCTTACAGGCCATGCTCTTTTGCCCCATAAAAATTGCTACCCAAGAGAAATCTGAAAAATCCATAGTCATTGACTAACTTGGAGGTGGAGGAGAAAAGGGGAGACCTGAATTTGATTGTATTTCTAGTCTTCACCTGTACAGTTCCTTTTTTTTTTTTTTTTTAAATAAACCCCAAGATTAGAACCTGAAATTCCAATGGATGCAAATATTGGGTCCATGTTTTTTTTTAGAAATCGCTGAGTCTTTCTCATGTATAATCTGGCAAGAGGAATCATGAGATTCATAGATGCCATGAACCCTAGGATCCTGAGATATTCTCTGGCTGAAGTGAGAGACTGAGGGGGAGAAGCTCAGAAAAGTCTAGAGATAAAAACTGACCTCCTACGTCAACAAATACCTTTTGCTGTAGGGTATATATATAAGACAACCTAGATAGGCAATTTTGCATAATTGGGTCAAGAAAGATTTCTAAATATTTATCTGGAACCCCAGACTGGTCAGAAGAGACTAAACCACTTATAATGACTCTTGACATCAAGGAAAAGACTGCAGAAATGAGTTAGTCATCTAAATAAGGAAATATGTGAATGCCATTCAGTCTACAATGAGCTATGACTGGAGCTAGACTCTTTGTTAACACCCTTGATGCAGTACTTAATCCAAAGGGTAATACAAACAACTGGTAAAGTGATGCAGACATACAAAATCTGAGAACTTCCCTGCAGTCTTTGGTTATGGGAATGTGATGGCATGCATCTTTTAGATCTTGTATTGCTATAAAGATTCCCTGGGGAATGAGAAGTACAGAGCCTATCTGTTTTTTGGAGGACCTAAGGTTGTGAACCAGGGTTGTCACAAGCAGCATTAAATACATCCATCAAGGCTTGTAATAATGGAGGAATAGGCATAGAAGGAGGCATATCCTCTTGTAACATATCATAGTATTTCCTGAGTAAAAGGGGAACATCCATTTGTTCCCTTAAAAACAACTCATTCGTTCTAGTTATAATCTCCAAAGAAAGCTGTGAGAACCAAGCTTCCTTTGTATCTGAGATTAGGACTTAAGAATCTCTAGAAGAAGAAGAAGCCCTGGCTATGTCAGAATCATCTGACATATCTTCATCAGGAATATTTCTATTGACCTGATTTACAGATAATGCATTCTGAGTACCAGGATTAACTGTCTCTAACAACTTCTTAGCTAAGATAAGAAAATGTTTTATTTCTAACAAACATCATGCCTTTTGATGAGCAATGTTTAACGTTTGTTTTTTTCTTTACAGGTATCCCTGATGACTGACTAGGAGAATCTACTTCTACCCCATCAAGAGGTCTCTTCCCCCACCCACATTGAGTATTACAAGATGAAGAAGAAACATTAAAAAATAGCAAAAACAGAACAAAAAAAGGTATGTACTCACCATAACGTTCCATCTGTGTTGTCCATTTTTATTCTTCCTCAACTGTTGGGTTCGGATCTGATCTTTGGATCTGACTCGGCCACTTCCTTAAACTCGTGGAACACTGAAACTCTCGAGCTTCTCCCTTAAACATAATGCCCTAGTCACCTAACATACCTCAGATCTTGTTTGCTGCCCCTTAAAATTGCAAAGCAGTAGAAAATGATGCAACAACAGAATCTGTGACTCAAGCGAATGAACACCAGTTCCTCCAGCATTTTTCAATTCTTCCCAAACAAAAAAGAGAGGGTTGGAGGGAAGGAAGTTGAGGTGGAATGAAAATGGACAATGCAGATGGAATGTTGTAGTGAGTACATAACTTTTTTATCTGATGTTATCATTTTCATTCATTCCTCAACTACTGGGACAGAGTCCTCAGCTACCTAAATCCTGGGAGGACTCTAAGGAAGGATATTCCTGAGTACTGCTGAGCCAAAGGATGATTTTCCCCTAGAGACCAGATCCAATTTGTAATGAATAATAAAAGTATGAGGATTAACCCAAGTTGTGGCTGCACAAATGTCATCCAATGAAGATCTAGATAAAAAAGGCTGAAGAAGTTGCCATAGATTTGGTGAAATGTGCTTTTGTTGGTTTTGGTAAAGACGAGCCCAATTTTTCGTAAACAAAGGTAATACAATCAGTTAACCATTTGGCAAAAATCACTTTACAAACTGGTTTGCCTAATTTTGATTCTGAAAAAGAGAAAAATAATTGTTCTGATTTCCTGAAATGTTTCATTCTATGTAGATAAAACTGCAATCATCTGTGGAAATCCAAAATATGTAACATATACTCTCCTTTATTTGAGAAATTTCAAAAGAAGACTGGAAGGCTGATAGTTTGAATAATATTGGATTTTGACACCACCTTAGTAAGAAAGGAAGGACTGGTCCATAAGGATACTATATCCTTACGAAAAATCAAATAAGGAGGCTTGGATGACAGGGCCTGTAATACTGATACTCTTCTAACAGAGGTAATGGCCACTAAAAAGATAGTTTTCCAGATCAAGAATTTTAGTTCACACTTAGCTGATGGCTCAAATGGAGATTGTGTTAAAGTTTGCAAAACAGAAGTTATGTACTTACCATAAATAGAAGTTATGTCCTTACCATAACGTTCCATGTGGAGTGTTCATCTCGCCTTTGTTCTTACACATGGGTTCGGAGCCGATCCTCGGCTCCGTGTCGGCCGCTTGCAAGCTCTGCATCGAGAAGAAGCTCGAGATCACCTAATACCCACAATCCCCCTCTGCCTTTACCTCAGATCTAGTTTGCAAGCAAACCAGCCATAGAGAGCACACACACATACCAAAAATTTGCATAATGATAGGATCATCTATATACATATATACATATATATATATATATATACACAAGTGTATCATACAATACAACTATTGCAACTGCAGAAGGAGAATACTCCAGACCAGGCACCAAAACGAACGTTCTTCCTAAGGGAGGGAAGGGGAGTAAGAACAAAGGCGAGATGAACACTCCACATGGAACGTTATGGTAAGGACATAACTTCTATATGTGAGAGTGTTCAATCTCGCCTTTGTTCTTACACATGGGTAGCGTCCCTAGCTCCATGATCCTGAGGAACTCACGGGAGAACGTTCTTGAGCACAGTGGAACCAAAGGTTGCCCTATCCCTAGAAACCCTGTCCACTTTGTAATGAGAGATAAATGTATGCGGTTTAGCCCAAGTAGCAGCCGCACAAATCGTGTCTAATGGTAAGCGAGCTGCGTGAGCTAAGGATGTAGACACTGATCTCGTAGAATGTCCTTTAGGTTTGACCGATAAGGTTTGATTAGAAGCCTCATAAACGTATGTGATACAATCAGTTAGCCATTTGGAAAGGTTCGTTTCGTAACTGCTACACCCTTCCTGCTGTCAGCAAAGGCTACAAACAGTTGATCAGATTTCCTGTGATCTTTTGTTCTATCCAAATAAAATCTGAGTTGTCTATGGACATTCAATTTGTGCAACATATACTCTAATTTATTAGAGTGATTTTTGAAGAAGGTGGGTAATTCAATGGACTGATTAATATTATTAGTAGAGCAAACTTTGGGGAGAAAGGATGGATTAGTGCGAAGGGATACTCTGTCAGAGTGGAAAATTAAATAAGGGTGTTTAATAGAAAGAGCTTGAAGCTCAGACACTCGCCTAGCGGATGTAATGGCCACCAGGAATAGAGTTTTCCATGATAAAAATTTCAATGGGCAAACTGAGGCTGGTTCAAAGGGGGGCAACATCAATTTAGAAAGTAAGAGGTTCAGATTCCACGGTGATGTAGGAATTCTAACTGGTGGTCTGATATGAAAAGATCCTTTTAAAAAAGCTTTACAAAGTCTGTGAGCCATAATAGGCGCACCACATTCTTCCACATGAAAGTTAGAAATGGCAGCCAATTGCACTCTTAAAGTAGCAGGATAAGCTCCTTCATGAAACAATTCTGTCAAAAACTCTAAGATCTTGTTCAACGGAGCTATAACAGGGTCCAAATGATGTGAATTAGCCCAGAAGACGAAACGTTTCCATTTACTGGCGTAGGTTTTTGTAGTGGAAGCTTTATGAGAAGCCACTAAAATATTCTGAACCGCCGGTGTAAGGGAATCAGACCTGGCTAGAAAGGGAAGCGGAGCAGCCAAACTGCTAGATGGAGTGATTCGAGAGAAGGGTGAGGAACTCCTGACGAGTGAGTCAGTAGATCTGGCTCTGGGTCCAGCATCCAAGGTCCCCGAATGCGGTGATGCAATAGAAAGGGGAACCAAATTTGACGAGGCCAGAATGGGGCAATGAGGATTATCGTCCTCTGAAGGTTGTTGGCTTTCTGCAGAAACTTTGCAATCAGGGGAAAAGGAGGAAAAGCATACAGGAGACCCGGGGGCCAATCGTGCACCAGCGCGTCCCTGGGGACTTCCCCTGGAGGGGGTAATAGGGCAAAGTAGCTCCTGCATTTGGCGTTCATTGGAGATGCAAACAGATCGCAGGAAGGCTGGCCCCACTTGCGAAATATCATGTTCGCAATTGATTGTTTGAGGGACCACTCGTGAGGCAACAGTATTGCTCTGCTCAGCCTGTCGGCTATGACGTTGGATGACCCCGGGATGTGCGTTGCGATCAGAAAGCGACCCGTGGACTCCGCCCATTGCCAAATTCTCATGGCCTCTCTGCATAGTTGATAAGACCTGGTTCCCCCTTGCTTGTTTACGTACCAGACTACGGACATGTTGTCTGTCTGAACTGCAATAGTCCCTAGAGGAAGAAGGGGAGCAAAGTGTTGCAACGCTAAAAACACTGCCCTCAACTCCAGAACATTGATGTGCAGATTGTACTCCAGATTGGTCCATTCGCCTTGGACTGTCTGTCCCTGAAAGATGCCCCCCCACCCTATCAGGGAAGCGTCCGTGGTTATCGTCGCTGACGGTGTGGGTAGCACAAATGGTCTTCCGCTGGAAAGGTTGCAAGTCTGAAGCCACCAAGTTAGGTGTGATTTGCATGTGTTTGTTATCAGAATTTCGTGTGTCAGAGGTAGCTGTTGGAATGACCATTGTGCAAACAGTAGCCATTGTAGAACTCTCATGTGCAGTCTTCCCAATGGTATCGCAATGAGAGAAGCTGCCATGAGACCCAAGACCTTTAGAACCAGCTTTGCCGGGGATTTTTTGGACGACAGAAGGAGAGAAATGTTGTTTTGAAGTGCGACTATCCTTTCTGTAGGAAGCCTTAGAACCAAATGATGCGTATCTAATTCCGCTCCTATGAATAAGATATGCTGTGATGGCTGTAGTAAAGATTTTTCGAAATTTACGGAAATTCCTAGGTGAATACAAAGTTGTAGGGTGTAATCCCTGGCCTGTATCAGTTGACGCCTGGTGGTGGCAGACAGGAGCCAGTCGTCCAGATACGAAAACACCTGGAATCCTAGGCGCCACAGATGAGACGCTACCACTGCCATGCATTTGGTGAAAACCCTGGGGGCTGAGGTCAGACCAAAGGGCAGGGCCCGAAACTGGTAGTGACTGGCTCCCAGCCGGAAGCGCAAGTGATCCCTGGACGCCCTGGCCATTTTGATGTGGTAGTATGCGTCCTTCAGATCTATTGAGCACATCCAGTCGTCCTTCTGTAGGAATGGAAGGATCGATTGAAGCGTGACCATTCGGAACTTTTCCTTCATGACAAAGGTGTTGAGGTTGCTTAGGTCCAGAATCGGCCTCCAGTCCCCTGTCTTCTTTGGAACTAAAAAGAACCTTGAGTAAGTCCCGAATCCTATTTGGTCCGCTGGGACTGGTTGGATGACTCTTTTTTCTAGCAGCTTTGAAATTTCTATAGCTGCTGGGTCTCACAGATGGGGCGGTACATCTGGGAGTTTTTTCTTTGGAATGGGGGTGGATAGGAATGGTATTTTGTAACCTCTGGTAACAACGCTTTTTACCCAGTTGTCTGTAGTAAAGTTTTGCCAGGCCTGAGGGTATAAAGCTAAGCGACCCCCGACTGCCTCCAGAGCAGGACAGTCAGGCCTCCTCTCAGGAGTGCTGGAAAGGTTTACCAGGGGGGTATCCCTGTCACCTTGGTTTTTGGACCCCTCTGCCGCCAGGGCGGCGTCTTCCACCTCTGCCCCCTCCTCTGCCTCTAGAGGGGGCATCACCCTGTGTGCCTGGGAAAGATCCTTGGGGTTTTCGAAACCACATTTTCCCACCACGTTGCCCTTTGGGGTACGGTCTGGAAGGGGTGGAAAAACGGACTCCGACAGCAGACAGAGTCTTTCCCTCCTGTTCACACCGGGTAAGGATCTCCTTTACTTTAGGGCCAAAAAGTGTGGCACCATCAAATGGGGCGTTAGTAAAGGAAGACTTGAAGGCTTCCGCAAATGAACATAAGCGCACCCAGGATTGCCTACGAAGAGCAATCGCTGAAGCCGCTGCCCTACTCGATCCTTCGGCTGCGTATGATATCAGCCTCATGGATGAGTTAACAATGGATGTAAGGGTATTTAGATGTGCCGAAACTTTCTCTGAGACCGCAGCATCTGTAGTACCCTGGAGGGTATCTCCCAACTCTTTGACTAGATCCCTCTGTAAGCGTGTAAAATGAGTCAAATAGTTCAGGGACCGCATAGAAAAGGCCGCTGAACTAAAAATGTGCTTCCCGTATCTGTCCATAGTCCTAGAATCTCTGTTAGGCGGATGGACAGATGAGGAAGATTCCGACATCTCCTTTTTCATGGCCGCTGCCACCACCATGGCGTCCACTGGGACTCCTTTAGTGAGGTAAGCCTTGTCTTGGGGTGCAGTGATGTACTTATTAGGCTTCCTAGGGACCGGTTCCACCATGTCAGGTGTCTCCCACGCCCTTCGAGCAATCAACTCCATTAACTCATCGAAGGGCGGAGTGACCCAGGAGGAGGAAGGGCGAGCACCAAATGCCTTCAGCAAGACTGACTCATCCTCAGAAGGGGGGAGGGACTGCCAATCACCTCTCTGCTTCAAGATCTCCAAGATGTCAGAAAAGGAGACATCTTCTGAAGGTGACTTTGGGGACCCTTCTGACTCATCCAAGTCAGTATCGGATGTTAAAGATTCTTGTGGAGAATCTAAGTGTCTCCTCTTACACAATCTTTTCCTAGGGACCTCTTCGGGGGGAGCATCCGAAGAAGCCTCCGAGGAAGAGGGGGCACCCTCCAGGGGTGGCTGAGACACCGGTGCTCGACGCTTGGATGTGGCCATTGGTGCAGAGGAAGATAACGGTCCTTTATGGGGAGGAGAGGCTGCTTCTACTGATGTGGTTGTCTGGGTAGACAACACCTTCCTCATGAGATCGAAGGCCCCCGGGTCCCGAGTCGAGGAATCTCCCGGTTCCGAAGAAATGGGAAGAATCCCCGAGACAGGCACCGAAGGCATCGACCCCGAGGACGGAGCCGAATCGATCCAAGCCGAGGCCCGGAGGGGAAGAGTCGGAACCGAAACGTCGGTTCGACTCTCGGCCCCGGAACCAAGGACAGATCGTCGGCTCCGAGACTCCGGTACCGGATCCGACGGAGTCGAGGTGAAAGGAGCAGACCGAGAAAAGGACGGTTCTGGCCCCGAGGGCTCCACAATCAGTAGATCAACCTCTTCCGGCTCCAAAGACTGGACAGGTCTCGGAGGAGGAAGGGATGGAGATAATGGGAGGCCTTCAAGTTTCGACACCAACTGGGTGGAAACCGAGATAAGTTTGGATAGGGCCAAATGTTCCAATAACTTCTGCACCACACGGTCCACATCGATATCGGAGAGCTTAGAAGAATGGGTCGAAGGAACCGAAGACGGAGCCGACCTCAATAGTGTCGAGGGAGGAAGCTCCATCACCGGTTCCAAGACTCGAGGCTCGGAAACTGACAACAGTTGAACACTCGGCCCCGAAGTCTGTGGAACCGGTGATCTAACTTTAGTCGAAGAGCTCGGAGCCGATGACTTGGGCTCCGACGTCTTCGATTCCTTCGAGGACTTGGATGCCTGGTCAGAAGCATCCAGAGCCTCCTGAAAGGAAGGTTTTAATAAACCCCTGTCCATTAGTTTCCTGCGCCTATCTGTCATGACCCTCCCACTGAAAGAATGACAAATAGAGCAGTCTTCTTGCAGATGGAGAGGGCCAAGACAGTAGACACAGGGACTATGATTGTCAGTTACTGACATTTTTTGCCCACATTGGCAACGCTTGAACCCTGATTTGGCCTTTTCAGACATGTCAAACTAAGTAGAAAAATAGTCAAATCCAGAAAAAAGGTCAAGTCCGGTAAAATTGTCAAATCCAGTAGTGAAAGTCAATCCGGTTGTCAAATCCAATAAGGGGTGGTAGGCCCCGAAGAGAAACTCTGACTAAGTTTAATAACTTAACGGTACCGAGATTCCCTTATATATTACCACACTCACACAAAATATTACTAAACAGCTTATAACTCTAAGTACCAAGAAAAAATACAAGAATAAAATTCTAAATCTTATCTCAGGTGCTCGAGCTCGACCCAGTGATGCGAACGCTGCAGCGGCAAACTAGATCTGAGGTAAAGGCAGAGGGGGATTGTGGGTATTAGGTGATCTCGAGCTTCTTCTCGATGCAGAGCTTGCAAGCGGCCGACATGGAGCCGAGGATCGGCTCCGAACCCATGTGTAAGAACAAAGGCGAGATTGAACACTCTCACATCGTTCCATATGAGTTGTTCATCTTGCCTTCATTCTTTACTGATGGGTTCGGAGCCGATCCCTTGGCTCTGAGTCAGCCAATTGCAAAGCTCGAGGTCTTCAGATAGCTCGAGGCCAAGTCCCTATCTCATGATGCACCTAGAGTTACCTCAGATCTTGTTTGCTGCATATAATAATACCATATGTCATTATTTCACCCCCAAGAGAAGGTATAGAAGGACTGAGCAGCCAGGATGGATCCAGCATCACGGTCATCTAACAGCCCAGGAGGGGGTAGGAGGGAGGGATGTAACAATGAAGATGAGATGAACAACTCACATGGAACGTTATGGTAAGTACATAACTTCTTTATGTGAAGTTGTTCTATCCCGTCATTCATTCTTTACTAATGGGTAGCGTTCCAAGCACCATCAACCACGGGTGGCTTATGGGAGTATATTTCTCAGGACCGTGGATCCAAAGGAGGCCCTGTCTACTTTGTGATGAGTGTTAAAGGTATGAGGTTTTGACCAAGTGGCTGCTGCGCAAATGTTATCAATAGGAAGTCTGGAAGAAAAGGTAGAGGATGTAGAAACAGCTCTGGTTGAGTGAGTCTTAATTTTATGCTGTAAAGACATGTTAGCAGCTGAATAAGCAAAGGTGATACAATCAGATAACCATTTAGAAAGAGTTGTTTTAGCCACTGGTCTACCCTTCCTGGAGTCTGAAAAAGAAACAAAAAGATGGTCTGATTTCCTGAAATCTTTTGTTCTATCCAAATAAAATCTGAGCTGTCTGTGAATATCAAGATTGTGCAGCATGTACTCTAAATTGTTTGAATGGTTGGGGGAAAAGACTGGCAAATCAATAATTTGGTTGAGATTAGTTTCAGTGCAAACTTTGGGCAAGAAAGAGGGGTTTGTTCTAAGTGAGACTCTGTCAGCATGCAATATCAAATAAGGAGGCTTGACGGATAAAGCCTGAAGCTCTGACACTCTGCGGGCAGAAGTAATAGCCACTAAAAAGGTGGTTTTCCATGACAAAAATCTGAGGTCACATGAGGAAGCTGGTCCACATGGAGGAAGAATAATGCGGGAAAGCATAAAATTTAGATTCCATGGGGAATAGGGAGATTTCACAGGTGGTCTAATGTAAAAGGTCCCTTTGAGAAAGGCTTTGGATAACGTGTGTGACATAATATTCAATCCTTCAAATCCAAGATGAAAATTAGAAATGGCAGAAAGTTGAACACGAACTGTTGCTGCTGCAGCTCCTTTGTTGAAAATCATAGTCAAGAACTCTAAAATGGAGGCCACAGGGGCTTGGTAAGGATCAATATTGTTCTAGCCCATATAGAAATTTTTTTCCATTTGCTAAGATATAGCTTCCTTGTAGAAGATTTATGAGAGGATAAGATAATTTGCTTCGTTTCACTGGAAAGGTTATGGAACCTGGCCATGATGGGAATTGGAGCAGCCAAGCTGTCAGCTTCAGGGACTGCAGAGAGGGATGAAGTTCCCCCGACGAGTGTGTCAGAAGGTCCAGAACTGATTCCAGAATCCAAGGGTCCTCCAAAAGATGAAGTCAAAGGAAGGGGAACCAAATCTGACGAGGCTAATAAGGGGCTATTAGAATGATGGTCATTCCCAGGGTTTTTGCTTTCTGTAGAACCTTGGGTATCAACGGTATTGGTAGAAATGCATAGAGGAGACCCAGAGGCCAATCGTGTATGAGTGCATCTCCTAGAGGGGGAATCAGGGCAAAGTAGCTTCTGCATTTCGTGTTCATGTGACTGGCAAAAAGGTCGCAGCAAGGCTGGCCCCACCTGCGGAATATCCTGTCCGCTATTTCCATCTTGAGGGATCACTCGTGGGGTAGCAAGATTGCTCTGTTCAACTTGTCTGCTATCACATTGGATTTCCCCAGGATATGCATTGCCAACATAAAGCGCTGGGTGGAAATAGCCCATTGCCATACTCTGCCTCACGACAAAGAGGGTAAGAACTGGTTCCTCCTTGTTTGTTCAAATACCAGACCACTGACATGTTGTCTGTCTGAATCGCAATTGTACCCAGAGGAAGAGAGTCCTGAAAGTACTGCAACACCAAAAGTACTGCCCTCATCTTTAGGACATTGATATGCAGATGTGTCTCTTGATCGGTGCATGTGCTTTGGGCTCTTTCCCTGAAAATGCCCCCCAATCAGGGAAGCGTCCATGGTCACTGTGGCCACTGGAGGGGGTAGCACAAATGAGCATCCTATCGTAACATGAAGTGAGGTCAACCACCACTGAATATCCTTTTTGCAGGAATTCACGATCATTATCATGTGAGACATGGGAATCTCTTGGTAAGATCATTGAGTGAACAGCAGCCACTGTAGTATCCGCATGTGCATATGAGCTAGTGGCATGGCTAGAATTGCTGCTGTCATCAAGCCTAATAATTTCATAACTTTTGATGCTGGTGCTTTGTCCTTGGATATCAGAATGCTGACACGCTGACGGAGAAGAAAGACTCTTTCTATTGGAAGTCTTAGTGGGGTGGTGCTGGTGTCCAGTTCTGCTTCGATAAAAACGATATGCTGCGATGGCGACAAGGCGGATTTTTCTGAGTTGATTGTAATGCCCAGTTGATTGCAGACTGACATAGTGGACTCCCTGGCCTGAATGAGTTGATGCCTTGTGGTGGCGGTAAGGAGCCAATCGTCTAGGTATGGAATCACCTGGAATCCTAAACGCATCAGGTGAGCCATGACCACTGTCATGCATTTAATGAACACTCTGGGGGTTGTAGTGAGGCCAAAGGGCAGGGCTCAAAACTGGTAGTGATTGGCTCCCAGCCGAAAGCGCAGATGTTCCATGGATGGCCTGGTAGTATGCATCCTTGAGATCTATCGAGCACATCCAATTGTCTTTCCATAAGAAGGGAAGTATAGACTGAAGTGTGACCATCCGAAACTTCTCTTTCTTTACAGATTTGTTCAGTCGGCTGAGGTCCAATATGGTTCTCCAGTCCCCCATCTTTTTTGGAACTGGTCTGCTGGGACTGGTTGGATGACTCTTTTTCTTAGCAACGTTTGGACATCTATTGTTGTTTGTTCCCTGTACTGGTTAGAACGTCCAGGATTTTTCTTATGGGTGGAGGGGGGTGTGGCGAATGGGATGAAGTATCCTTTGGAAATGATACTTTTTACCCAGCTGTCTTTTGTTATTTTGAGCCAGGCGTCTGGGTACAAAGATAAGCAACCCCCGACTGCCTCCAGAGCAGGACAGTCGGGCCTCCTTTCAGGAGCGCTGGTAGGGCTTCTCAGAAAAGTGATCTCTGTCATCCTGGTGTTGCTGATCCCCTCTGCCGTGAGGGAGGCATCTTCCATTATTGCCTCCTCCTCTGCCTCTGGAGGGGGGTTCACCACGTGTATCCTGAAAGGCTCCTTGGGCTTTTTGGAACCACATTTTTCCTCCCCTTTGACCCTTAGGGTAGGGTCTGGTAGGGGTGGAAAAATGGACCCCGACTGCAGACTTTCCATCCTGCTCATACCTGGTTAAGGTTTCCTTCACTTTAGGCCTGAAAAGGGATGAGCAATCAAAGGGGGTATTCACTAAGGATGACTTGAAGGGCTCCACAAAGGAACACAAGCGCATCCAGGAGTGTCGCCTAAGAGCAACTCCTGTTCCCGCTGCCCTACTCGTTCCATCAGCTGCATATGAAATGAGACGCATGGATGAGTTTACTATAGAATTGAGGGTAGCAAGCTGGGTGGCAACTTTGTCAGTAGCTCCTGCATCTACTGTACTCTGAAGAGTATTTCCTAGCTCTTTAAGGAGATCTCTTTGTAATCTGGTAAAATGGGTTAAATAGTTGAGTGAATGAAGAGCAAAAGTTGCTGAACTAAACATGTGCTTCCTATATCTATCCATGATCCTAGAGTCTCTGTTAGGAGGATGGATAGATGAGGAAGTTTCAGACATTTCCTTTTTGGTGGCTGCCACCACCACCATGGTATCAACTGACACACCTTTTGTCAAGAAAGATTTGTCAAGGGGGCAGAAATTAACTTATTAGGCCTCCTAGGGACAGGCTACATAGTACCCTGAAACTCCCACACCCGTGATACCAGCTGCATCAGCTCATCGAAGGGCGGAGACACCCAAGAGGTGGAGGGCTGAGACCCGAAAGCCTTCAAGAGAACTGACTCATCCTCAGTAGGGTTTTTGGACTGCCAGTCACCCCTCTGCCTCAGGATTTCAAGTATCTCAGTGAATGAGATATCTACAGAGGGGGACCGTGGGGACCCTTTTGACTCATCCAAGTCAGTATCAGATGTTAGAGACACCTGGGGGAAGTCTAGATGTTTCCTCTTACACAATCTCTTCCTCTGATGGCATCTCAGAAGAGCAAGGGCCACCCAATGGGGCTTCCTGAGACTCTGGGTCTCTACGCTTGGTCAGGATGTGTGAGGCAGAAACAGACACAGGCGCTTTAGGGGAGGAGGAAGCCAGACCTGAGGTCAAGAATGTCTTAGGAGACATGACTCTCCTCATGGCATTGAAAGCACCTCTGCTCCGATGTGAGGGAATCGACAGATCCAAGGAAACCGTTGATACTCCCGGTACCAAGACAGTGGCCTCCAATCCAGAGGCAGGAGCCGAGCTCTTCCGAGCCGAAGCCCCTAGAGGCAGAGTTGGAACCAACAAGTCGGTCTGACTATCCTCCCTGCACCCAACCAGAGAGTATCAGCTCCTAGAGTCCTCGATCGGCACTGAGGATGTCAGAGTGAAAGGAGCCAAAGACATTGAAGCAGGCATCGTCTCCGAGGGTTCCACAATCAACAGGTCAGACTCCTCTGGCTCCGAAGGACCAGTATGGCTCAGAGGAGGAACAGTTTGAGCTGGTGTAAGGGTCTTCAACTCTGAAGACATTTGGGTTGAAGCCGATAAACTTTTTGCCAAGGCCAGTGCCAATAACAGCTTCTGCATCACGTAATCCACATCCAGATCAGAAAGGCGGATAGAGGACCAAGATGGGTGCACCGAAGGTGATACCGACTGTAATAATGGACTCTTAGCAGTTTCGGATACCAGTTCCAGGACTGGGGACCAGCTCCGAAAAGAAAAGACTGCCGGTTCCGATGACAGTGGAGCCAAAGTCAATGATTTTTTTTGATTTCTTTGATTCAGAAGTCTTAGAAGACCTTGAAGACTTGCTGGATCCATCTTGGTCGCTCAAAGCTTCTTGGAAGGATGGTTTCAACAAACCTCTGTCTATTAATTTTCTTTTCCTTTCCTGTAGGACCCTGGAGGAGAAGGAATGGCATATAGAACAGCTATCCTGTAAATTCAGGGCTCCTAGACAGTAAACACAATTTACATGGCTGTCTGTTACAGACCTCATTTGGCCACATTTTGGGCACTTTTTGAAACCTGTCTTAGGATGCTTCTCTTGGTCAGCCATTGCAATCTCAGAGAGAAAATTACTGTCACCACAAAAAATTCTTAACAGTAATTATCAACAAAAGCCTTAAATAAAATCAGACCAAGTCACTAAATGTTAAAGTGATAGAATAAGGTCTGTCTAAAACACACAATAAGAAAATTATAAGCAGACTATGCAATGAAAAAGAGGATAGCTGCTATAAGACACAGAAAACATTATCTAAGATTTTCTAAGGAATACTTATATCTGAAAAAAATTACTGTCAGCTGCAAAACGTCAACAGTAATTATCAAATCTAAGCCTTTTCTAAAAAAAAAAAAATTAAGGCTAAACACACCACACAGCAAATAACTATAACTATCTAACTATTTAGTACAAACTGACAAAAGGTCACTAACTAAGCACACTCTAGTAATTAGAAAAAGGTTTTTGAAAATAGGCCTAAAACAAGAGGCCAATTAGAATTTTAAAACACACTAAGGGAAGGGAATACAATGTAGGTAAACACATCAAAAAGCTGTAAGAGCTGTATAAAACTATTTTAAACTACCTAAACTATCTAAATATCAATATAAGTATGAAAAAAAGAGTTTTACTAGCCCGAGTCAAAGCAGAACCTCCGATCTGTTGCAGTGGCAAACTAGATCTGAGGTAACTCTAGGTGCATCATGGGATAGGGACTTGGCCTCGAGCTATTTGAAGACCTCGAGCTTTGCAATTGGCCAACTTGGAGCCGAGGGATCGGCTCCGAACCCATCAGTAAAGAATGAACGGCGAGATAGAACAACTTCACATACAATGTTCAAATCACAAGGAGGAGTAGAATCTTTTAATGGGGGTCTAAGTAGAAAAATTTCCCTTAGAAAGGCTTTACAAAGTTTAGAGGATGTTAAAGATGAGTTATTTACTCATATATGAAAATTGGAAATGGTAGCTAGTTGTACCTTTACAGTAGAAGAGCTAGCACCTTCATTGAAAATTGTAGCTAAAAATTTAAGAACTTTAGGAACCGGTGCTAAAAGGGGATCTAGATCCATTTGTTGTGCCCAAATGACACGTCTTTTCTGTTTACATCTGTAAAGTTTCCTACTGAAAGCTTTCTGTGATAATAAAAGAATATGATGGACAGGGGAGGACAGCCTGGACGGCCTAGTGATCAACAAAAGTGAAAAACCATGCGGTCAGTTTTAGGCCTGGAATGTCCGGATGAATCATGCCTGTCAGGTGAGACAGTAGATCTGGAGTTGGCTCCAGAAGACATGGAGGATGAGGGAGATGAGGCCAAAGAAAGGGAAAACAAATCTGATAAGGTCAGGGGTAATGAGGATAACTGTGCTCTTTAATCACGATGCTTTTTGAAGAAATTTGTGGATTAGAGGTAATGGAGTGTAGGCTTACAGGAGACTGAGGGGCTAATCATGAAGTAGAGAATACTTCAGTGACTCCCCCGGTGAGGGGATCAGGACAAAGAACTTGCTGCTCTTATAGAAGGGAGATGCAAAGAGGTGGCATGATGGCTGTCCCCTTCGATGGATAATCCTCTCCGCTACTTTCATGTTGAGAGATCACTCATGAGGTATTAGAACAGACCTGCTTAACTTATCTGCAATAATGCTGATCTTCCCCAGAATGTGGGCTGCTATCAGAAAATGACTGGATAAGATGGCCTTTGCCATACTCTGATAGCTTCTTGACAAACAGAGTAAAATTTGGTTCCCCCTTGTTTGTTGATGTACCAGACCACCCACATACTGTGTATCTGGATCACAATAGTCCCAGGGGAGAGTGTCTTGAAAGGCCAGCAATACTAGGAGGGCAGTTCTCATTTCCAGGACAGTGATATGTGTGTTGGTCTCTTCGGAGGATCTTATGCCTTGGACTGCCTTTCCGAAGAAGTGCCCCTCCAGCCGGTCTGGGAGGCGTCCATGGTCACTATGGTTTTGGGTTGGGGGACAACAAAGGGGTGACCTTCTTTACTTGACAGGAGTGTATCTACCACAGAAGACAATTTTTGCAAGCCTGTGTCATTTTGATAATGGATAATGGTTGATAGAAATGGACCACTGAGTTGCTAGTATCTACTGAAGAATCCTCATATGGTACCTTGCTAGTGATACTAGAAGGATTGCTGCTGACATAGATCCTAAACCTTGCAGGATCAGTCAAGCTGAAAGAGAAGAAATCTGAATGATCTTTCTGACCTGGTACTGAATAGTTTCAACTCCTGACACAGGCAGAAAGGATGTTTGAGTGAATGTATTGAGCAAGGCACCAACGAATTCCAATATCTGTGTTGTTTCGAGATATGATTTGTTGTGATTGATTGAAATCCCCAGGTGAGAGCATAAATGGAATACGTAGTCTTGAACTAGAATCAGATGATGCCTGGTTGGAGTGGTTAGATAAGGAATCACCTGGGATCCCTGCATTCTCAAGTGACTGCTACTACTGTCCCACACTTGGTAAACACCCTGGGGGCTGTGGTGAGACCAAAGGGCAGAGCTCTGACTTGCTAATGACAGGCTCTTAGTCAAAAGCAGAGCTATCTCTGGGATCGTCTGTTCATTTTGATAGGATAGTATGCATCTTGAAGCTCTATCAAGCACACTCAGTTGTCCTTGTGCAGAAAAGGCAGAATGAACTGAACTATGACCATCCGGAACTTTGTGTACTGAATGACTGACTTAGATTGCTGAGATCCAAAGTTAGTCTCCAGTCCCCTGTTTTCTTTGGAACTAAGAAGAATCATGAGTAAGTTATGGACTCTTTCTGGTCTGGGGGAAATACTCAGATGACTCTTTTCTCTAGCAGCTTGTTTATTTGTAGTACTGCTGTTTCCCTATGACTGGGTGGAACATTGAAGATTCAGTTTACTACTAGCAGAGGTGGATGGGAAAATGGTATTATATTACCTCTGGATATTATCCTCCAAACCCATGATTCTTTTGTAATTTCCAGCCAGGCTCTCTGGTGCAAGGATAAATGACTACCCAACTCCCTCCAGAGATGGACAGTCTGACCGCTTTCAGGAGCGCTGATAGGATCTGTCAGAGAAGGTATCTCTAGATCCCTGGTTAAGTGAACCACCTTTGCCATTGAGACTGTATCTCCCATTAGAGTTCCCTCTCTGCCACTGGGGAAATTGTCTCCACATGGATCTTGGAAGGGATGCTAGGATTTTTTGAACCACATTTTCTGTCCACCTCTTTGGTTCCTAGAAAAAGTCTGTTGAGGGGATGAAAATGTATGCCCACAGCTGACAGGGTTTTGCCTTCTTGCTACAGAGTGTGTATGTGTCTTTTACTTTGGAGTCAAATAAAGAACTTCCTTCAAAAGGAGCATTAACAAAGGAAGATTTGAAGGGTTCTGCAAAATCACACAAGCACATCCAGGCATGTCGTCTGATGGAAATGCCTGAAATCATCACCCTTGAGGTACCTTCAGCTGCGTGGGAGAAAAGCCTCATGGGCAAGTTTGAAACAGACTGAAAAGTAGCTAACTGCAAAGCAATAGTGCTCTCTGCCTTGGAGGATATAGTCCCACTGAGGGATTTGGCAAGTTCCTTAATCAAATCCCTCTGGAGTATCATGAAGTGTGTCAAACAAATTCACTGATGGAAGGACAAAGGCTACCAAAGCACAGACATGCTTCCCAAATCTGTCCAGTGCCATAGACTTCCTGTTGGGGGGGGGGTGGACAGGGGAATGTTCCTCTACTACTTCCTCCTTCATAGCTGCTGCTATAACCATGGCATCAACTGGTACTCCCTTGGTCCAATATGTTCTGTCCTTTGGTGGTGCCAGGATCATATCTGGTCTCTTAGGGATAGGGTCTGTGGTATCAGGCTCTTTCCACACCCATCGATAGACCAAATCAATGAGCTCATTGGTGGGTAGAGTCATACAGGAGGTAGGCAGCCCAGCTCCTCCTCCTTGGAAGGTGTTGCCGGGAGTCCAACCACCCTTTACTTTAGGAGTTCTAGGATGTTTCCAAATGAGACGTCTTGTGGTGATCTTGGGGACCCTTGCTCTTCATCAAAGTCAGTATCTTCTGTGACAGGCTCTTATGGAGAGTCCAAGTGCCTCCTTTTAACTTTCTCTTCCTGGGAACTTTTTCAGTGGGATGCTCCAGAGAAGTCCAAAAGAGACTAGTATACCCTGCTGGGTGTTCTGGAGACTACTTTGCAATTGTTGTACTGGTGGAACAGTTGGCTGAGGCTCTAAACGTAGTGTCGAATAGAGCTGAATAGTCAGAACTGAAGAGGGGAGAGAAGTCCGAGCTCTTGGAACAGAGAAAGCTCTTTACACTACCTTGAATGCAGAATGCCTTAGACAGAAGGAAACTGATGGCTCTGATAAGACATGTTTATGGAATGCAGACTCCCTCCGCTTCAAAGGCAGACTACTCAAGGAGGAAGTCAGAGATGAGCTATCTACCAATGAAGTTCTGAGGGGCAAAGACGAGCCAGCTTCAGAGTCGACTCCAACACTCCAGATCCAGCACCAATGCTATGGTCCCAAGAGTTGTCCGGCTCTGAAGTGTTCAGCACTAGGCCACACAGACATGCCACCAGAACCAAAGATACTAATATTTTTGGATCTGATGCAGATGACTCCAGAGTCTTCGGAAATGACGGCTCCAAAATGAATGGTCAGATCGAAGAAGGAGCCAATAATAGGGGAATAGTACTGATAAGGTTCTCTAGACTTGATGGGGTCAGAGCCCGAAGAACTCCCATTTGAATCCATGTAGAGAGGAATTTCCTCATCATCCTGTCCACAATGGCTTTGGTCAGACTCTTGGAAGATCATATAGAGGATGCTATAGAAGATGGTCTGGAGTGACGTCTCGGTGACCATTCCAAAAAAGGGAGGGAAGAGACAGGATCCAGAACCAGCTGTGGTGATCAAATCTGAATGGATTTTTCCACTCGAGATTTTGGATCTGAAGAGGTCAGATCCAAAACTTTAAGCACTTTACTGGGTAGATCTGATACGGGAGATGAGGAAGCGGTTGGATCTGGGGAACATTTTCTCAATTCTTTATGAAGGGATTCTCCCCTCTTGTCAGCTTTTTGGGGGTTTAAGCCCCAGACAATGTTAAAGCAGATTTAGAGGGGACTAAACCCTTAAAATTAGCTTGTTTTTTTCTGTCAATCAAGCCTCTATAATTGAAGGCCTTACAAATATCATAATTTTTATTGGGTCTATATTACGACATTGAAAAAGCCGTTAACTGAATGGCTTTATAATCAAAAATGCCAGTAATAGAACTCTCTTTTGTGGGGGGCTGTGCCCCCCCCCACTAATTATATATACCATCTCCGAGATTACGCTACAGTGAGGAAAGGGTAAATTTTCCAATATTCACTGTACCGCAATCTCACACTTCTATTACTGGCATTATCGATTATAAAGCCATTCGATTAACACCTTTTTCACTGCCGTAATATAGACCTTTTTTATCAGGGCGAGCTGAACCTAAATAACAGACACACTTTGAAAATATCTTAGGCAATGGAATATTATGACCGCAAGCCACACACTTTTTGAAACCAGAAGGTTTCTCAGACGTGATTAAGGACTAAAGAGGAGGACTGATACGAACATTTTTTTTTTTTTTTAGAAGGAAGATTAGAGGAGAAAAATACCAACTATGGTAAAAAGGAAGCACTAAAACGTACAAGGAATACACAAGTATAAAAATATAATTTGAAACAGGGAAGGGGGGTATACATTTTAAGAACAATATAGGAAGGGAGAAAGCACTTAATATTATAAAGATATAAAGGTTACAAGTTATAACTGATGGAAAAAGTCGCTTGAGAGCATACAGTGACCACATCTGTATGCTAAGGAGGCAAACGAGATCTGAGGTACATTAGATGACTAGGACATTATGGATAAAGTTGGAGCTCGAGAGTTTCAGTGTTCCATGAGCTGGAAGAAGCGGCCGAGACACATCCAAGGATCAGAGCTGAACCCAACAGTTGAGGAAAGAATTAAAATGACAACATTAAATCTCAGGTTTTAAAACAAAATTTCAGCAGAAAAAATACCATGTGCAAAACAAAAATACATATAAAGCATCACTGATCGTAACATAAAAAGAAGAGAATAAAACAGCAAAAATCTGGAGTGGTCTGACCTCATCTGTCAACCAGAGGAAATGTAATGTGATGACAAGGTGACATAAAGCTAGAAAACCAAATATTTCCAGAAAGTACCAGTTTTGAATACCAAGAAGACTGAGGGCATTTCAACAGTGATGCAATGGCAAAAGAGATCTGAAGAAGAAACTGGTTTACAGAGCATTATGGGAAATGCAAAAGGGCTGACAGCTTGGGGAAATTTTTTGAAGAACTCACTGAAAGCCCACAGCTTCAATCCTGCCATTTGATGAAGATGGACCTCCTCTTATGAGATCAACCGTCATGAGATTCCAAATCAATATACACTAAATAAAAGACATTATAGCACTTTTGCACAGATTTTAGGCATTTGCAAGATTGAAAATTAATACCATTTCAGTCTAAAAGCTAATGAAGTAAGGAGTATGCATAGACAGAGTGGTTACAGAACAAGTGCAATTCTACACACTTGTTCAGCCAATTTATGATGTAAGTATAAACTAGCGTACAACTCCATTAGATTCTAGCAGTCAAACGGAGCAAAACAGTAACACATGCTGACATAGGTTGGGATGAACATTACTATGTATGCATTCTTGTCTGTTCACTATAACCCTCCTCCCTTAATATATACACATAGATACACACCAGACTCCATATCTCTGTGTGTGTGTGTGTTTGTGCGCGCGTGTATTTTATACATATATATATATATATATATATATATATATATATATATATATATAAAATATAATATATATATAATATATCCCACCACACACACACACACACACACGTACATACACAGATACACACACAAGCACATACATACAGTGAAAGACAGATACATGCATGTCCACATAAAACCTACATAAGGAGTTCCCTCAAATAAGGACAGTTATGCACTGTGTGGTTTACACACATCATGCTGACTTGAACTTGTAAAATTTAGGGTATGCAGAGAGGTAACCCGCACTTCCCACTTAAAAAGCCTCTGGCAAAATAAGTTAGTTAAAAACAACCAGTCAGCCACTAGTTTACATTCTGAACAAAGCTACAGCTGTGCTCTTGACCACAATAAAAGTACAGGGCTAAAAGTTCTGCTGAGTGGAGCACTCAGGGTTCTCTCCTACTGCAGCATTTCAAATCTGCCAGCACCAGAAATACAGGAGGACATCACCAGCACAGTGAATGCTGCAGAAATGTCTTCATGCTCCACAACTCCAACAAAGTGAGAAGAGCAATAGCATCAATTCAGTAAAAAATCAATGCAATGAGACTGCTTACTTAACAGAAGTCTTGGGTATGTGTTCTCATTTTACCTCCAAGGGCATACTAAATGTTTATCCAGTGAAATGGAAGTTAACTCTATTGCTTCACCTACACACCAACTGATCAAATAAAGTTAATTCCCTGTCTTGTCGCCTACTCATACAAAAGAAGGCTAGTTCCACCTTATCACCGGAAAGGGGGATTCTGACATTCATTTATGCTGTAGAGTGTGAAAACTGATTGAATATACCAATGGGGGGAGTTCAAAGCATCACCTACATATGGCCACATAATCCCTATCTCTGATCCATGATGTAAGAAATAAGTGTATAGAACATTTTTTTTCAGTGAAACAGTGGTCTTAATAAGCTAAGAAAGTTTCTAAGCATATGCAAATTACTGTCATTTGCTTAAAAATGTGAAGGATATTCTAGATACAGCACAGCAACCTAGCAGTAAAGTTGGGCAACAAAGTGACCACATGAAATGGAAATTCCAAACTTCATTTATGCGGCTGTCAAAGGGAACATACTGGCCAAGCTGTGATTTATATGAATGAATATTCTCTATATTTTGAAGTACTTGACCTCCTTGTGACTATAGTTTAAGAAGCAAGTGGGAAAAATGGAAGATAGGTAAGCATGAAGAGTTATTACAGCACCAGCAAAAGTAGCCACCCATGATGAAGCTTTGCAGTTACATGAATCAAATGCTTTAAGCAAGTGAGCAATGACTATCTTCCTTTTACAGCATATTCACATAAGAAGAACTGGAGTAACACAAAAAAATTGGGCTACAGAGAACACGAGATTAGTCTGACATGACAGCCACAGCTGTGCCTTGTTAAGATTGGCTGATTAGAGCTGTGTTTATATGCTTCATACAGTAATGTACTGTTATGGAGAAGACAATCTATTTAAGCTGGGTAATATTACAGATACCACTACTATTATGTACAATGGCATATCACAATCAACTATCCCTTTTATAGCTCTATAAAGGTCTCAATGGTGTGTATACACAGGTATGTTCCTACCTGCTAACATTTCTCACAACATAAGCAGAAAAGTGAGTACCACACTGCCCATATGCATGATCAACTAGTACAATTGCATGAAGCACAGTGTCACATGTACAACTCAGACTTACAAATACCTGTTATCCAAAGTTGTCTCATCCTCCTTCCATAGTGATCAGCTTCGATGCTCCACATTTAGTACCCTACAGCCCAGATGCTTTAGAGGTCATCAAGTATGGCAGCCTACTCCTTACATCAATATTATAATGGAATGACTTGGACTCTCATTACCTTTGAAATGCACACTGTGGCAGTAAATTTTCCTGTACACTGCAAACTCTGTACTTCAGTGGAGAAGTGAGAAGCTTTTTTTTTTTTTTTCATTAAACACTTTTACTGAATTATCATTTGTGACATAGGCAAATTTACATTTATATAAAAGTAATCAAACTGTATTAACAAGTGCATGTTTACAAACATTATACTTCACATATATTGGTTATCCGGTTCGATCCTCGACTGGGGTGCCTTCTGTGTGGAGTCTGCATGTCTTCCCTGTGGTCGCGTGGGTTTCCTCCGGGTGCTCCGGTTTCCTCCCACATCCCAAAGACATGTAGATTGGACACTCTAAATTGGCCATAGGTGTGAGTGTGTGTACCTTCTGTGGAAGGTTGGGTGCCAGGCTGGCAACTCGACACCGTAAAAACTCCACTGCCAATCATGAGCGGACAGCTGATCCACTGTGGCGACCCCTAACAGGGAAAAGCTGAAAGAAGAAGAAGAAGACACTTCACATATAGTACGACATATCATATACCCTAAGCAACATTACATAAATTATTCAATTCCTGCCTTTTTTTTAAAACACGAAACATATTTATTAAAACATCACGACATAGGCAATCATATATTTATATAAATGAAAACAAACCAAACTGACACACTCCCAGCTGCAAACTTCATACATCACTTATAATCTACCCAGTCATTTTCAGTCAAACATTATATGGCTCATTTAAGTCCTGCCTTGTTTTAAACCTCACTCCTCCTCAGTATGTATTGCTCCCACAATTCCCATTTTTCCCCATGAAGTATGCTCCTACCCTTTTCTAAAGTCTCAATTCCAGTTGTTTTATCTCTGTTACTATATTCACTAGTTCTAGTATAGTTGGTTTAGATTTTGATTTCCATTTTCTAGCAATTGCTTTTTTGGCAGCCTCCATAGTTAGACACAAGAAGGCCGTAGCATGTTTAGGCAATTCTGATTTGGTATCATAGCTCAGAAAAATCATCTCCCTGTTCACACCAATCTCCCCACCCAACATCTGCAACACTGCATCCCACAGGGAATCATTAAAGTCTGCCAACTCACTGCACTCCTAAAAAACATGTTCCCAGTTACCTCTTTCTTACTCATCACACCTCCAACATTTGCTGTCTACCTGAGGAAAAGTTCAATGGAGTCTACTTGGGGTATAAAAAGATCTATGTAAATACTTTCAAGCAAAACTCCTAAATCTTCTAGATTTTGTTGCATATTTGGGAGAAATACATATATCCTCTGATTGTTTCTTTGTGACTTGCTTATCCAATCTCTCTTCCCAATCCTTTCTAACCTCCTCTGATTGATTCTCATAGTTATCATACAATATTTTATATGCTCTACTAATAATTCCTTTGCTAATGGCAATTTCTATTCTAGATTCTACTAACAACTCTACTGGTGCTGTTTTTACATTCAGGACACCCCATTTCTTTATCTTTGCCTATACTCTGATATCAATCCTTGATAGTGAAGACAGTCTTTAGCCTGCAGTCCAAATAAATTCTTGGTATCTTCCCATTCTATCTTTTCATTTCTAATTATTTGCTCCCAATGCCTTTGTTCCTTTGCCAGTTTTCTCCAATAAATTCCAGCCCCCTCTTGCCTATTGTCTATATCCCTAATTGCAGATATTCCTATCAGCAGAATCTCCTTTCTCCATTCCCGTGTTGGCATAGTTCTTAGGATACTTTCTGCTACTTTATAGATATAATATTCTGCATGATTATTGTTATCCTCCTTAAAAGTCTTCATCCAAAAATCCAGTCTCTTGTTTCTTGAGCTCCCCCCTCTCCAAAACATTCCTTCAAATTGGGTAACCCCAATCTTCCCTGTTCTACTGGAAGAATCAACTTATCTCACTTGACTCTTGCCATCTTCCACTCCCAGATAAAGTCATTCAGCTCTTTATTAATTGCTATCCATAATTTCTCCTCTGGTTGATAAAACTATGCCTAACCTATGTATAAGACTAATGGGAATAAACAAATTTTAACTGCTTGTATCTTACTATCCATATCCATATAACAAAGCTTCCATTTTCTCAGTTTTTATATTATCTTTTTAGTCTCTTCCCACATATCCTTAGCTGCCACACCAGAATCATAAATACTTAATTTTAACATGTGCCCATAAATATGGATATTGCTGAACCAATTTGTATGTGGGTACATCATTTACCGCTATTGACTTTGTTTTAGCTTCATTAATTTTGTATCCTGAAAAGATTTGAAACTGTCACAAAATGTTCCACAACACTGTAATGTCTATTTCTTGTTTTGTCAGGTGTAAAATAACATCATCTGCAAATAGAGTCAGCTTTTCTTGACTACAATACCAATTATATCTTTGAATTTCTGAATCCCTTATTTTCTTTGCCAATGGTTCTAAATATAATGAAAATAACAAAGGGGAAGGAGGACACCACTCCCTGGTTTCTCTGCTAAAGCAGAAATTATCAGACAGGACCCCACCCACATTAATTTTTGCCTCCAATCCCTCATCTATCCTCTTAATCAACCTTATAATTTTTTTTCAAGAAATGCAAATGCTTCCATTGCCCTTCTCATAAAGTCCCAGCTTACTCTGTGAAATGCTTTATCTGAATTAAGACCCACCAACAACAATGGTATTTTCTTACATTCTGCTTCCCTCTGGATCATCAATGTTCATTTAATGTTGTCAAATGTTTGCCTCCCCTCCGCAAAACCACACTCATCCACATGTATCAATTTGGCATTATTTTTGCCATTCTTTTATCCATTATAGACATGAACACTTTGTAATCATGGTTTAGTATTGAATTGGGCCTGTATGCAGCTGGATCTGACAGATCTTTACCCTCTTTAATACTCTTAAACAAGTCCTTCCAGATGTTTATCATTTTTTCCCCCCTAGCTTCCAAACTTCCACAAGAATACCATCTATTCCTGAGGACTTTCCTGAAGATTGGTTATACATCACAATTTTTATCTTATCTCCTCCTATCCTATCCGTTAGTAGTTAAGCCCTGTCTACCTCTAACCTTGGCATATTTAATACTTCCATAAATATTTCCATGTATATCTTTTCTTGATTTCCACATTTCTCTTCTTTATACAGATTTTCGTAGAATTTCTGAAATATTTCTAATATCTCTACAGGACCTCTTGTTACCTTCCTTGATATAGGCTCCCTAAGCTTGGCTATAGCCCTTTCTACTTTCTGTTGTCTAAGCTGTTATGTTAGAAGTTTTTGTGCTCAGGTTTTATTATTAAAAAACAGTTATTTAGCAGCAGTCTTTCTAAACTCGTGTATATTATCAAGGTAATCCCTTTTATTCTGCATAACATTCTGCAGCTGATCCTCTTCTTGTTCTGTGAGATTCCCCCTATTCTGCAATATTTTAACATCTATCAGGTCCTCTAAACAATTCTTGTTACTTCTTATCCATAGCGCCATTTCTTTTATTTCCACTCTATTTTTAAACTCGACCTTAATTGTATCCCATTCCCTACCTATATTTTCAGAAGTAGATTCTATCATCTCAAATAGCTCATGAATAATCTCTACTACCCATTCTTTAAATTCCTCTCTTTTCAAAAGATAGTTGGGGAAGTGCCAGTGTCTCATTTTTATTTCATTACACTGTGTTTTTATTTTAGTTATTATTGACCATGACCTGAAATAGTTATTTGGTGTGTATCAAGATCTACAATTAAATGCACATGTTCCTGTGAAATGTAAAACCTGTCTAGGCTAACCCAGCTTTTATATCTTGGGAAATAATATGTACATTTACTCTGAACTCTGAACTCCTATTATTGCATTCACATCTTCCAATCCAAATATTTTAAAAAATTTCTTCAAAAATCTACCCTCATTTTTTATATTTTCCCTTCTGGGCCACCCAGACACATCTTCACTGTTGCAAAGCAAATTCTATTCCCACCGATAAGTAATATTCCTTGCTGAAAACTGATTATTTTGCCCAGAATTTTCTTAAGCTCCATTATAGCAGTTTTAGGTGGAATATAAATCTATGTCAATGTAATCCTCCTCCATTGCCACTAGCCCCTTAGCACTACAAATCTGCCATTATTATCTTTTTATCCTCTTCTATCACTATTGGAGCTCCTCTTGCAATTAATATAAGTACTCCTCTTTTACTCTGTCCCAGATTTTCCTCTGAATAACCATCGTGAAAACCTTTCTATATCAAATTTGCATGTTCAGTACTTTCCATTTGTGTCTCCTGTAACATTGCTGTTTGCACTCTACATTATTTATCTGTGAGATCATTGAAATTTAAAGACATTACAGAAAGTATCATTGTATTAAGTTATTATTCCCACCTTTTTTGTACAACACCTTTCTTGTTAAACATCTAGTTCCAGCTTTTGTGTTACATACATACACTGCTTGGCAGGTTGAACAGTTTTGCTTTATGTCATATCCATTTCAGCCTATATCACATCTCAGAAAATTTTTGTTTTATTGAAAGCCCTCAAACAAACAAATCCCCAATACCACCCTAAAGCTATTAATTTAATACTAACACACACAATGATGTACATCTTCAAATATTGAGGTTTTATCATTCTAATGGAAACAAATGTCCTAAACTAACAGCCACACTCATAGACTTGAGTTAACCTAAAGGAAATGTTATCCAAGCTAAGATGCATGATGCAGCCTGTGTTTCTACTAAGTCCTAACTGGTTTTGTCTTATTTGTAGAGCTGTCTCAGCTGGGAAGCCCCTGAATGCTTTCAAAGGACATTATCTCTGAGTCAGGTGCTTTTTTCTTTTTTTTCTCCCAGCCAATCACTATCCACCAGAGCGTAACCAATTTCTCTTTATCAGATTATCTCCATGGAAACATGAGATCCAGACAATTTATCCTTATCTGATTGTTTCCATAGAGACATGAGAGACAGATACAGAATAGCTACTAAGCATACATTCATTTGCTAAAAAAACTTTATAACATTCAATATTCCTTTTCATTCACTTGCTTTCTTGTAACACTTGTGACTAAATCAATCTAAGGTCTTTAAACCAGACATTCACCCATGCAAGAATGAGTTAAAGCACACTACTTTTTCTTTTGCCATGTTGTTTTAACAAGGCTTTTTTTTACATAGCAGTGCCTACATTTCTTAAAATGGAACAATAAGAGAGAGAAGGGAGAAAGAAAGGAAAAAAAGAACAGCATCACCTTTTTATAATCTCCATCACATGCAAAAACAACTGAGAAAAAAATTACTTTATAGCAAGCAAAGAAAACCATACACCAGAAAAAATAGTACTATTAAGAAAAAAATGTTTTCTTTACTTACAGTTAACTTTCTCCCATCTCTTTCCCTCCCCAAAGCATTTTTTCCAAATATTAATGACATGAAGTAGGGCATATACGTAGATTCCCCCCACAAGTCCAACAAATTCTGAAAATGTTCAATATTTCCAGATTTTCTTGTTCTATCATATTTCGCAAATATAATTATTGGATTGTAATCCCACATTAAATTACTGGTTTTATTACTGTTTGTGATGCTCCTTGCACTGGCCCTGTAATCAAGGAGCCCCAATCCTCACCACTGGCAACAGCGGGGGATGTACACAATGGGAAGATGACAAGTACACATTTCCCTTAAGAGCACACAGAGATCACAGTCAGTCTGGGGCTGGTTTCTGCCTCTTTCTCCAGATCCGCAATAAGACTCTACATTGGCACAGCTATAGGGTTAAGATCTCAGCTGAGTGGTCAAGCCAAAACTGCCAGCACCCTCTCTGTCCAACCAGTGCTTCGTGTCCCTGCCAAAGTAGCTGACACACACATACTTACATACATACACACACACACACACACACACACACACACACACACACACACACACACACACACACACACACACACACATACTGAGATTTGATGTATATATAAACACACAGACACTCCTGGGGAAGGCTGGCACAGGTTTATTAACAATGCCCCCATCTGCCCAGACTATAAGGTAGTTATCACTGCCACCAACCACTGCTTATCAGCAACTCTAAGGCACTTACAAAGGGTGCCCAATTCTACTGTGTAATGTTACTATTATCCAAAAGATAAGTGTGACCAAGAGCAAGGCTATTTAGGAGTGGCATCTACAGTGTCACCAATTACATATGCGAATACTCTAAGAGCTTAAATATGTCTTACAAATATCAGTAACAAATATAGGTTAAAATATAGTTAATAATAAATAATGAAAGAACAAGACAACACTCAATAACTCAAAACAGTGACTACACAGGTTCATAGGTTGGTACTAGGCCATCGGCCCTAGGGCCTATACAAGCCTAGCCATAACAATTCCCTAGCTATTTCTTCCCACACTATTTACTTCCCTGGACCCCTGTCTAGCAGGGTGACTGACATGATCCCTGGGGTGAATTTTTCTCCCATCCAATCATCAAGGTTCCTTTTGCAAAGGGCCAAAGAGGCGCTCTGCTTGACATGTATGGGCAGTCTATTTCAGAGTCTGGGGAGTCTCTGGGTCAAGAACCTATCCCTCCAGCATGTTTTGTTTATTGTGATGACGAGGTTTAGATCCCTGGAGTGGAGCATGTGGCTCTGAGGGATTGGGATTTTTTTAAGTGTAGCATGTCCAATAGCTTTGGGTTAGACATGGCCTTGTATGTTAAGCAGAGATCGCCTCGGATTAGACGATATGCGACAGAGTATAGTTGGAGTTTTTTTTAAGGCGGTCAGCATAGGACATCTGCTTTAGGCCTGTGATTCTTTTAGTGAGGTATTTCTGTGGCCTTTCCAGTTGTTGCAGATGCCTTGAGAGGTACATACCAAATGGGGCGTTGTATTTTATAATAGGTCTAATGAGGGATGAGTACAATGGGACAATGATCTCCTTTTTTCTGGATGAAAAGCCCTTAGTGATGAGGTGTGCCACATAGAAGGATTTCCTGACTGTTGTGGTGATGTGGTTATTGAAGGTGAGACCACTGTCCACCTGTGTCCCTAAGTCTCTTATCACACTTTCGGTGTTTAGTGTACTGCCACCTATGTGGTAATTCACGGGTACATGTTTTTTCCCAAAGGGGATCACTATACATTTCTTGGCATTGAGCTTGAGCCCATGGCTCTGGCACCAAGCATCTGTTTCTGTAAGGCCCTTTTCTAGAGTATCCACATCATTTGGGGATTCAATAATGGCTCCCAGTCTGCAGTCATCTGCGAACTTTGTTAGCCAGAGTCCCTTAGTGTTGGTCTGTATTTCAGAGAAGTAGATGCCAAACAAGAGAGGTCCCAGGACTGAACCCTGAGGTACTCCACTTGTCACCTGTCTGTAGCTGGATTTGGAGTCAGCTACTTTTACAGTCTGGATTCTGTCAGTAAGCCAGTTGGCAACCCATCGAGTGACGTAGGGATTAATTCCCAGTTTAGTAAATTTATCTATGATTCCAGAGTGGGGGATGGCATTAAAGGCCTTGGAGAGGTCCAAATAGGCTGTGTGGACTGCCTTACCCTTGTCCACAGCTCTGGAGACTGATTCAAAGAAGTCAATCAGGTTCAGGAGACAAGATCAGACCTTCACAAACCCAAACTGGGTGGGGTCCAGTGTTTTAAGGTTGCCAATGTCTTTGTTTATAAGTTCCATGATAATACGTTCCATGGCCTTGCAGATCAGGCTCGTCAGACTGATGGTGCAGTAGTTCGCGGGATCCAAGGTGGATCCCCCCTTGTTGAGTGGGATAACTGTAGCTGTACACCACTCAGTGGGCAAGAAGCCTGAGGTGAGGGTATGATTAAACACAACACTTAGGTGAGGAGCCAGTTCATTTTGTAGTTCATGTAGTACACAGCCCAAGATGTCATCTGGTCCCATGGATGCTGTATTCTTAGTTTGGAGAGTGCGTTTTTTTACCTGTGTGGCCATTACCGGAATTTGGCGATCTTCCGGTATTGAGATGGGCCATTTAGGGGGTGAGAGGGAGGTGAAGTTGGCACTAAATTGATCTGCCAGGATACTGGCAATATCCTTGGGATCAGTATATTTAAAGCCATTCTGTTGTAGCTCAGAGCAGATCTGAGCATTGCCATTTAGATTCTTGACATAGTTATAGAATGCCTTGTGGTTGTCTTTGGAATCTTTGGCAATTTTATTTTTGAAACTAGCTTTGAAGGATTTTATGAGGGATCTCAGCTTCTTACTGAGGCTGGTAAGGGAGTTTTTTGCATCCTGGGATTTTCCTCTTTTCTGCAACAGTTTCTTCCTTTTGTTGTAAGGTTTGTTTATGGCAGGGGACCACCAGATTGGCTTCCTTTTTTGGAGAAGAGCATCTTGGTTCTATTTGGGATGGCATGATTCATGCATGAGTGGATGTGCTCGTACAGTGCCTTAGTGTAGGACTCAGCAGTCGAACTTTCAGTTCCCGTCTGTGTGAGTGTCATGAAGTTTGTAACTTCTGACTTGAGTAGCATGAAGTTGGCTTTGGAGAAGTTTTTAGGGAGGTTGCCTTACTGGGGGGTGGGGTTGGGATGTGGATGTTAAGGGTGATTAGCTTATGGTTTGACCTGACCAATGAGGGGGTGACCATAGGTGTGGAGCATCGATTTCCCATGTTGGTAATGACCAGGTCTAGGATATTGGAACCCCTGGTGGGACTATGGATTAGTTGATCCAGGGCATTAGAATTTATGAATTCCAAGAACCGTTGGGCAAAGGTGTTGGTACACAAGTAGTTTTCCCAGTTAATGACAGGGTAGTTGAAATCACCCAGTACTAGGGTGTTTGGTTGTATATTAATATTTTCCAGTATGTTTAGAAAGGTGCAGTGAGAATCTTGGGGCATGGTGGGGGATCTGTAGCAAGCTACAATTTGGATTGCAGTCTTACCTAGTGTTAGTTGCACCTGGGGAATTTCAGATGCATTGTGTTGGACAACTAACCTAGTGGTGTGAATATCCTTGGTGAATATGGACACTCCTCCAAATTAGTGTTTCGCTCCTGGTTTGGTGGCCGGAAAGTGTGTTAAGAGTTGTAGCCTGGTACTGCAGGGGTCCTCTCTGGAGCCTTGAACCACGTCTCAGTTACTGCACAGATATCGATGTTCTCCATTTTGAGGAGTGCCTCGAGAGAGTGCATTTTGAGGTTTAGACTTCTAGCATTGAGTAGCATTACCTTCAGATTTTGAATGCTTGTACCTGTTATGGTGGTGGCTGTGTTCTTTGAACTTTGCCTAAAAAAAGGCACTATAGGGGTGGCCAGAGACTTAGCCAGTAACCTGAATCCCAGGGGCAACAGGTGCAGACCATCTCTGGTAAAGCATCGTGGTCTGTCGATCATGTCTTCCCACGCAGACAGATACTGGATCCCCTTTGAATGACACTAGAAGCTTAGCCAATTGCTGAAGTCAATCATTTTGTCCGTATATTGTGGTATCTTTCTGGGTGAAGGCAGGATGCTACTCAGGGCTAGGGTCATACCTGCCTGGGCCACATGATCCGAGAACTCTTCCATGTCTCTTTTCATGTAGTCCAGGGAGGTATGTCTCAAGTTATTCACTCCAACATGGACAATGACAGAGTCATATTTGTACTTATTGCGGAGTTACTTGAGTGCATGAGTTATGTGGTGGATCCTGGCACCTGACAGGCAGCTGACTGCAATTTTCTCCTTGTTCAGCCTGGTGAGTGTGACATCAGTGTGCCTGACTATAGCGTCACCTATGACTAAAGTGTTAGGTGCATTGTCTTGCCTTAGGAGATGTTCCTGGGTGGTGCACTGGTGTTGTGAGCTATGTGAGCTATGTGACACTTTGGTTGTGATTGGTGTTTGTTTGCGTTTCAGCTTTGGAGGTCCTTGCTGCTTGGGCAGGTTAAGGGCCTCCACGTATGTGGATTTAGTGTTGCTATGTGTGGGTGTTGGTGGTGTGAGTTTAGAAGGGCTATGTGTTGCTTGAGGTGTAGTGTGGGTGTTAACCTTCTCCCCTTGACTGTCTAGCACAATCTTGGGTGGAGAGAGCTTTGCTTCCAGTTTGGCTATGTAAGTGCATCTCTCACAGGTTTTAGTGTTGGGTGGCAGGAGGAGAGGGTTGTCTGTGTACATGAGGCAATTGCTGCATTGTCCCAGTATACCCAGATTCACCAGGTGAACAGGAGAAATCAACGGAAGCTGACATGAATGGTTTGGTGCTTTTTTTTTTAACGTACAGGAGCTGTTTTCCCTTACTTTAGCAAGGTACTTTGCAATTATAGGCTGTTTAGTGCTTATGATTAATTTCTCCTTATTAATAAGGAGAGTTGAGTGCTTGTATCAGTTTAAGGCTTCCTAGTGTTTTCCAGCAGGTATTAGAGCAAGTGCTTGTCACAGGGATGCTTAAAGGTAAGATGAAAACAATGGTTTATCCTGAACACTGCAGTGTGCACTAGAGAAGTTAGATGTGAAAGTAGGTAACGTAAGTTTTACCTATTTAAAAAGTTAAGTTTTAGTGGAAAGTCACTATTTTTAAAACAGCAAGATAGATTGAAAGGGGGTGATCATTTTTGTATGCCGGTACTATGGAATACAGTAGAATGGCCAATAAATTTAAATAGTTGAAGGGGCGTGATTTCATAAAATGATAATTTTGTGCTTACTCACACAAGCCAGTGAAACAGAGAGGAAATGAGATATATGGTCAAATTAACATAAGAGGCAGGCAACTAGAAAGACAGTGGTATTTAAGAACATGACAGTGACAGGGTGGGTAGGGAAAAATTTCTGCCTGACTCACAAGAGACAGAGCTGTGGTGTCTTTTGAAGTTTTAATATGCAGTTAAAAGCAGAACACAAGGAAACACAAGTTAAAGAAAAAAAAATCACAGCACTCAAAATATAAAAAGGCAATAAACTAATACAACATACAACAAATAAAAAGCAAACCAACCTTTCTCTCACAGCAAAGTGTAGCAGAGTCTGGGTGAGCCTTTCCAATAAAGCTCTGAAATGTTTTATTTTACCCCTTAAATAGAAGGTTTAGTTCCTAGCTCAACCCCTCAGTTCACAAATGATTAACCTTAAGTGACCTCTTCTATCTTATGTATGAGTCCTTAATTGATCAGTTCTAATTTCTGCCTGACTCACAAGAGACAGAGCTGTGGTGTCTTTTGAAGTTTTAATATGCAGTTAAAAGCAGAACACAAGCAAAACACAAGGTGAAGAAAACAAATCACAGCACTCAAAATATAAAAAGCAATAAACTAATACAAAATACAACAAATAAAAAGCAAACCAAACTTTCCCTCACAGCAAAGTGTAGCAGAGTCTGGGTGAGCCTTTCCAAAAAAGCTCAGAGTTCAGAATCACATGAAATATTTTAAAACAACATTGCAGGACAGTCTCAAATAAATACAGAAAACATCTAAACTAATCTTTACTATATTCCTATCTATATCTAAGAGGGATTACTGTACCCTAGACTTACTTACAAACAACATGCATGGAGAAGTGCTGAAAAAGAAGCTATGTACCTACCATAACGTTCCATGTTAGTTGTCTTCTTCTCGCCTTCTTTCTTGCTGGTTGGGTTCGGAGCCGATCCTCGGCTCCTACTCGGCCATCTTCAAAAGCTCGAGAGCTGCTTACTGGCTTGAGGCCCCCCTATATCCCATGATGCCTGGCGCTAGATACCCAGATCTCATTTGGTAAGTCTAACTACAGACATAATAATAAAGGAATCCAATCCTAGAATGCATAAATCCTACTGGAGAGACTACTAGTCAGAAAGGAATAGCCAGAGAAGACTCAGCCAGTGAAAAATCAAGAGGAACTCTTCTCGGTCCGCTAGGATAGGGGGATGGAGGGTGGGACATAAGAAAGAAGGCGAGAAGAAGACAACTAACATTGAACGTTATGGTAGGTACATAACTTCTTTATGTTAAGTTGTCTGTCTCACCTTCATTCTTGCTGGTTGGGACAGCGTCCCTAGCACCTAAAGTCCTGAGTGGCTCATCAGAAAAGACTCTTCAGAACAGTGGAACCAAAATCAGCTCTGCTCCTGGAAACCAAATCCAACTTGTAATGCGAAATGAAAGTATGTGGGTTGGCCCACGTAGCAGCAGCACAAATAGATTCTATGGGCAACCTAGTCTGAAAGGCCACCGAAGTGGCTAAAGCTCTGGTGGAGTGACCTTTTGGTTTAACTGGCAATTCTTTATTCCTCAGTTGATATGTGAATGTGATGATAGAAGTCAACCACCTGGACAAGGTTACTTTGGACACGGGAAGACCTTGTTTACCGACTGCATAAGACAGGAAAAGTTGGTCCGATTGTCTAATGTCCTTAGTTCTATGCAAATAAAAGCATAGTTGCCTGTGAACATCTTACTGATGCAACTTATATTCCACCCTGTTGGAGTGGTTAGGAAAAAACACAGGAAGGTCTACGGACTGATTCAAGTTACTCTCTGAAGAGACCTTAGGAAGGAAGGAAGGATTAGTCCTAAGAGCAACCCTGTCATTGTGGAACACGAGGTATGGGGGACGGACAGAAAGAGCCTGGAGTTCCGAAACTCTTCTGGCTGAAGTAATAGCTACCAGAAAAAGGGTTTTCCAAGATAAAAACTTAAGGAACAAGAAGCTACAGGTTCGAAAGGGGGCAAAATTAGAGAAGCTAAAATCAAGTTTAGATTCCACGGTGGTGGAGGATCTCTCACTGGGGGCCTGAGCAGAGTGGTTCCTTTGAGAAAGGCTTTACATAGCTTATGAGACATGATATTGTTTTCCGACAGGCCAATGTGAAAATGTGAAATTCCAGCTAACTGAACTCTAATTGTAGCGGAAGCAGACCCAGCATGGAAGAGTTCTGCAAGAAATTCCAAAATGTGGTGTACAGGGGCTGAAAAGGGGTCTATACTTTTAGCCTCTGCCCAGGAAGAAAAACGTTTCCACTTACTAGCGTAAGTTTTTCTAGTCGTATTCTTGTGTGATGACAAAATGATTTCGTGCACAGAGGGGGAGATATCTGGAAGCCTGGCTAAAGTTGGAAGTGGAGCAAACAAGCCGTGAGCTGGAGAGAGCGTAGGGATTGGTGCAGCCCACCCGATTGATGAATCAGGAGGTCTGGAACTAGGTCCAAAGTCCAAGGCTGCTCGAGAAGGTGGCGATGCAGGAATGAGAACCATATTTGTCGAGGCCAGTAAGGAGCAATAAGGATCATTTTGCAGCCCAATACGGTAGCTTTCTGAATTAGCTTTGGGATTAGGGGAAAAGGAGGGAATGCATAAAGAAGTCCCTGAGGCCAATCAGGGACTAGAGCGTCTCTGGGGGAATGCCCGGGAAGTGGAAGGAGAGAGAAGAAATTGCTGCACTTGCTGTTAAAGGGAGTTGCAAAAAGGTCGCTGCAAGGTTGGCCCCATTTGCGGAAGATTTGGTCTGCAACTACCTGGTTCAGAGACCACTCGTGAGGTATGAGAATTGCTCTGCTCAGCCTGTCTGCTACGATGTTGGACCTCCCGGGAATGTGCATTGCAATCAGAAACCATTGGGAAGAGATTGCCCACTGCCAGAGTCTGAGTGCTTCTCGACATAGGGGGTAAGACCTGGTTCCACCCTGCTTGTTGATGTACCACACTACAGACATACTGTCCGATTGAATTGCAATGGTCCCAGTAGGAAGAGTCCTGCAGAGCCTGCAACGCTAAGAGCACGGCCCTCATCTCCAAGACATTTATTTGCAGATGGTACTCGTGAGGTTGCCAGGTGCCTTGGACCGTTCTGCCTTGATAATACCCCCCCCAACTGATCAGGGAGGCATCTGTGGTCACCGTAGCAACTGGAGGGGGGGGGAGTACAAATGGTCTGCTGTGGGACACTGATGTGGAAACCATCCACCATGCAAGGTGCTTCTTGCATGCTTGTGTGATCATAATCATGTAAGACATGGGAAGCTGCTGGAAGGACCACTGGGTGAAAAGAAGCCACTGGAGAATCCTTATGTGAAAACGAGCTAGAGGGACAAGTATGATCGCTGCTGCCATGAGACCCAGAGTTTGAAGGACAAACCTAGCTTGAATTCTTTTGCATGCTAATAAAATCTTCACATGCTGGCGAATCACTAATACCCTGTCTGGTGGGAGGCTCGCTGACATGTCTTTGGTATTTAAATTTGCGCCTATAAAGGTGATAGATTGACAGGGCGACAATGCAGACTTTTCGAAATTTATTGTGATACCTAGCCTGGAGCAAGTGCTGATACTGCAGTCTCTGGCTCGCAGAAGGTGATGCCTGGTGGTAGCAGTGAGGAGCCAGTCATCTAGATATGGAAACACCTGGAATCCTTGCCGACTCAGGTGAGCGGTAACTACTGCCATACATTTGGTAAACACCCTGGGGGCTGTGGTGAGACCAAAGGGCAGAGCTCTGAACTGATAATGGCTGGCTCCCAGCCGGAAGCGAAGGAATCTTCTGGAGCGTCTATCCATTTTGATGTGATAGTACACATCCTGAAGATCTATAGAGCACATCCAATTGTCCTGACCCAGGAAGGGCAAAATGGACTGTAGCGTGACCATCCGGAACTTCGTTCTTTGTACAGACCTGTTCAGTCTGCTGAGATCCAGAATGGGTCTCCAGTCCCCTGTCTTTTTTGGTACCAAAAAGAACCTTGAGTAAATTCCGGATCCTTGTTGGTCTGCTGGGACTTGCTGGATGGCCCTTTTTCTTAGCAGTTTTGAGACTTCTTGAACTGCTTGGTCCCTTAGATTGGGTGGAACGTCTGGAAGGGACTTGTTTGACCTTAAGGGGGTGCGAACAAAGGGAATTCGGTAGCCTCCGGATATAACGGACTGTACCCATTTGTCTTGTGTTATGTCTTGCCAGGCTCTTGGGTACAGTGATAATCTTCCCCCGACTGCCTCCAGAGGTGGGCAGCCGGGCAACCCTTCAGGGATGCTGGAAGGGCTTCTCAGAGAAGGATTCTCTGATGCCCTGTTTTTGCGGACCCCCTCTGCCATGAGGGTGGCATCTATTATTGTTCCCTCCTCTGCCCCTGGATGGGAACTCACCACGTGTGTCCCTGGGATTTCCGGAACCACATCTTTCCACTCTTCTGACCCTTGGGATATGGTCTGGAAGGAGTGGAAAAATGGACTCCTACAGCAGAGAGAGTCTTGCCTTCCTGCTCACACCTGGTAAGGGTATCCTTTGCCTGTGATCCAAAGAGAGAGGAACCATCAAAAGGGGTGTTGGTGAAAGACGCTCTGAAAGGTTCCAGAAAGTTACAAAGCCGCATCCAAGCATGCCTCCTTAGGGCAATGCCTGTGCCTGCGGCTCTACTCGCACCATTGGCTGCATATGAAATGAGCCTCATGGAGGAGTTTACCACTGAATTAAGAGTCACCAGCTGGGAGGCTGCCTTAGCCTGGGCCCCCTCAGCTGATGGATCTTGGAGGGTATCTCCAAGCTCTTTCAGGAGATCCCTCTGAAGACGGGTAAAGTGGCACAGGTAATTCAGGGACCTCAAGGAAAAGGTCGCTGAAGAGAACATCTGCTTCCCATATCTGTCCATCGTCCTGGACTTTTTGTTAGGGGGATGGACAGATGAAGAAGTTTCTGCCAACTCCTTCTTTGTGGCCGACGCTACCACCATGGCATCAACGGGGACACCTTTGGTCAAGAACTGTCTGTCCTGTGGTGCAGTAATGAATTTGGCAGGTCTTCTAGGGGTCGGTTCCACTGGGTCTGGAGCTGACCATGCCTTCTGAGCCACCACAGACATCAGTGGGTCGAAAGGCGGAGACACCCAGGAGGTGGAAGGTCGGGATCCAAACGCGTCCAGGAATACCGACTCATCCTCGGAAGGGCTTAGGTCAGTCCAGTTCCCCCTCTCCCTAAGCATCTCAAGGATGTCTGAGAAGGAGACATCTTCAGAGGGGGATCTTGGGGACCCTTCCAACTCCTCTAAGTCAGTATCTGATGTGACAGTCTCGGGGGAGTCAACATGCTTCCTCTTGCAATTCCTCTTGCGAGGTGGCTCCTCCGAATGATCAGGGGAGGCCTTGGAAGAGGAGGATACACCCAAAGGGGTGTCCTGGAGTGCTGGATCCCCACGCTTGGGGTCTGGAAGAGGGGCAGAGGCTAACGCAGGCACCCTATGGGGAGGAGCCAATGGGGTTGATTGTGGGACTGACTCAGGGGCCAGTACACTCCTCATCACCTCGAAGGCGTCCCTGCCTGGATGCAGAGAGTGCTCCGGTTCTGAAGAAACCAGAACCCCTCTCTGCACCGAGGGGGACAGCTCTGAGGCAGATGTAGGAGCCGAGCTCACCTGAGCCGAAGCCCTGAGGGGGAGAGCGGGGTCGGACAAGGGTCCGATGCCACTCGCCCCCTCGGAGCCGACGAGGGTGTCTTGGCACCCAGATCCCCCCAGGGACGGTACCATGGAAGGGATCGGAGCCGACGACAGAACCGAAGGAGAAGGTATCGGAGCCGATGGTTCCACGACTCAAACCCCAATGAACTCCGGCTCCGAGCTCATAGGATGAGTCGGAGGAAGAATATCTACAGATGTGGAAGGAGCCGACACCTGATGAGGGAGGCTGGACAACATTTTGGCTAGAGCCTGCGATTTTAGCAGCCTACTGACTACTCTTTCCAAGTCATGGTCCGAAAGTCTTGAGGACCGAGAAGAGTGGGATGAGCGATGATTATGCTCCGACTGGAGCAGGGGCGATTTCGGAGCCAAACGTATTGACTCCAGAGAAGGAAACCTGGATCTTTTTCGACTCTCAGATGGCTCCGAAGAATGTGTCGAGGCGACTGTGAGGGAGGAACATCGGTTCCAGCCGGAGCCGAGATGGATGGTATGGCTTCACCCATCGACGGCTCCGAACTGGGAGCCGAAGGTTTAGGTGGCCTGGAAGATTTCATGGGCTGAGCCTTCGCCAGTGAATCTAGGGGCTTAAGCAAACCCTCAGGATCAATTTGTTTTTGCGCTCCTGCAGGACTCTTGGACTGAAAGCATGGCAAATCGAGCAAGAGTCCTGCAGGTGCATGGCGCCCAGACAATAAACACAAGAAGTGTGACAATCTATCAGAGACATCTTCTGACAGCATGAGTCACACTTCTTGAATCTGGACGGCTTAGGATCCTTGGACATCCTGGAGGAAAACCAAGGACAAAAAATGCACACAGAAAGGTTAAAGTACTAACCACTAAAAATTGCAGACTACAGTTACCACAACCAAAAACTACAAGCAGTACTACAAACACTATAGATAACTATCACTAAACACTAACAGTGATACTAAGGAAAAAAAAAATATATATATATTTATTTATTTTTTTTTTTAAAAGAAGATAGAGAGAAAAGGTTATCCTCTAACTAAAACAGAAAAACCTTTCTGAGGTAAGGAGAAGGAGAGAAGGGGGGAGGGGAAACTCTCTAACTTAAACAAGTTTCTTGAAGAGAAGTAATCAGGATTTGAAGAAAACTAACTACAATACAACAGTTTTATCTAACAACTAATTCTACACTAAAAACTACCAGTTTTGTGACAAGAAAAATACAATAATAATAAAGTTTTATACGACCTGAGCCAGTAGAACAACCTCGCAGCAGAAGCGGCAAATGAAATCTGGGTATCTAGCGCCAGGCATCATGGGATACAGGGAGGCCTCAAGCCAGTAAGCAGCTCTCGAGCTTTTGAAGATGTCCGAGTCGGAGCCAATCCTCGGCTCCGAACCCAACCAGCAAGAATGAAGGCGAGATAGACAACTTAACATTGGATGTTTCTAGGTCCAAGACAAGATACAAAATGCCCACAGTCTCTCTCTAAGAGAGTTCTTAAATTACTATCAAACATTACTGTTGGGTCCGCTTGGATGACATCACTCTGTCACCTGCCTTCAGTTCCCAGGCTAACAGAAACTAACATAATTGTAACATCTCTGTGTGAGAAGTACATATCTCTCAGATGTTTGCAGAACTTGGAAGTCATGAACCAATAAAACGCTTTTACATTTGAAACCAAGTAATTATTTCTGTTTCAAGACAATAGAAAAACCTCTAGCTCTAGACATTGTGTCTGTTTCACTGAAACTGACAGATAATACAATTGTAAAACAATTTAAACTTATTTTTGTGTAGTTTTGCGAGTTAACTCTGTATGTTCTAGCTTCTACTATTAAAACATACATTTGCACAGGTATATAGTTTATGTACATTTCTGTTCTTTTCCAGTAGGATACACTGTGGGCACATCCTTGAAGATCAGTACTGTAAAAACCCTGTTCAACACACACTTCTGCACCAGTAGTTTAATATACACATAGTTCTCTTACATTTGTAAGACAAGCATATGAATCATATTAATAGTCACAAATGACATATGATCATTTACAAAATTCCAGATACCTGGGCTGTGAGTGTCAAACTGCTCATCTCCCTCACCCAAACCTGTCTCTGCTTCCTTTTCAATATACCCTTGATTCTTTTGGTCCATTCTCATGCTCCCTCCTGTCGCTCCAAAATTTTCTGTTGAAACAGTGGAAAAAGTTTCACAGGTACAGTCTCTCTGTGGTCTTTATTACCAGAAGAACAAGAAGCAGAATCTCCCTCTGTTTCACAGCTCACATTTTGTTGGAAAACTTTTGTATTTCCTCCTTAGCATGTACTTCATCAAAAATGATGTTGTTCCTCCAGGGAAGAATTCCCTGAAGACAGTTGGGTACAGCAGTTTGAATTTCATACCTGTGTCTCAACATTCCAGGAACAGAGTAATGAATTTACTCCTCTTCAGCCTGGTGTACAATGAGTAATCATTCTCCAGAAACACTCTGCTGCCTCCCACTGTTAGTATTTTGCCCTTCTGCCACAGTTTTGTCAGAATCAACTCCTTCTGCTGGTAGGATTGTATCTTTACTGTTAAAGGTCTAGATTGCTTTCTCATAGCCAGGTTTGGAGCATAGACACAATGTGGCCTTTCAACTAACAATTCCTGCTGTGGAATACCAGTCCAGTTGTGTATTTGTGCTTTCATAAAATTAATGCAGTCTGTTCCTTCCCAATTTTCTGGTATAGCTGAAAATCTCAGGTTTTCCCTACATGCTCAGTCCTCTAATTCTATTATTTTTGAAACATCTCTTCCTGAGCACTCTCATATTTAGCCAGCCTTTTTTTTTTCATTTCAGTCTCTGAGTTTTGCAGCTTTACCACCTCATCTGAATATTTATTTAAAGCTTCTTCCATTTTTTCCAGCATTTTGTTGTTTATGTTGATATACTCCATCGGTGTTTCATTTATTTTAACCAGGTCTTTGTGCAGTTGTCTTATATCTTATATCTTCTATCCCCTCCCTTCAGACCTGACTTTGCCTCTTCCCTTCTACTCCTACCTTACCTTCTTCTATCCTTCACCATTACTCAATGATAGATAATCCACTTCTGGACCCTTGTGTATATGTACTGGCAATTTATTTTATTTTTTTACACACAGCTGCATTACCTCTTTTTGTATCAGTAATTTCTGTTGTATTGTCAGTAGTCAGATTTATTCACAGGTGCCCTGCTTTTCTATCTATCTTTTTCAAAAACTCTGTACACTGTTTAAATTGTTGTAATTGCTATTTGAGGTTTTTTATCAAATTGTATGAATTGCATATATCACTGTGGAGCTTGTCTCCCTGGGCCTCCACTGAAAATGGGCACGTTTTGGCTCAGTGGGCATTCCCGGTAAATAAATGCAGTAAATAAATAAATAATAAATCTTCCTATAAGTTACTGGAAGTCATGTCTGGAGGTTGCATTTTTTTTTTTTTTGCTGAACAGCTGCATAACGTTCTCCAGTCACCATTTCCTTCCTCACTTTTTCTAACTGATTTCTTCCCGGTGCTCTGTATTTCTTTTTTCCTGGGATTCAGGCAGTACACTTACTAGCAAGTTACTGAAATTCATCCATAAACACAAAAGTCTACTGGCCTTCTCTACTGAGTTTCTGCTTTCACACTGGGAGAGCTAGAGTTACTCTGTCACTTTGAGCAATGCTACTGAATCAGGAAGTCTTGATATCTAAACACTTCAGCAACATTAGTTCAGCTTCAGTGTTATTCTTGATGCTTGCCCTGTTAGTTATATTTATAAAGTCAATGTGTGCAATAACATTGCCCTCTTGTGTCTTCTTGTACCAACACAGTACACAAACCATACCTATTGTTTCTTAGATAAGTTATGCATTATTTGAAGTCCATTTGTTTTTCAAAACCCTTCTGGCATTCATTCTGTGAAGCACATACGTGCTAGAAACTGGTTTTCTGTTTATTATCATGCTCTTCATAGTGTAGTCACTTTCAGGTCTGAAATACTACTGTCGTTTTATAACACTACAGCATGTGGCCCTACCTATCCTACCCTATGCATATACGAAAGCTGGAGGTGACTACTTTCTCTCCTGCTTTTACTTGTACAATACAGTGTGCTTCTTTGAACTGTGCAGCATTGGATGAGTACTATGATATTCAGGTGCAGACATCTCTTCAGTCAGCTCATTAAATACTCCTTTTAATCTGCAAGGTATTGCAACACTGAGTAGCTGACTGTCACCCTCTGCAATGCTATACAATTCTTTTGAAATTCCATACCTGGTTGTCATGGGATAACTATCCACTTGAGGAGACAGCTTAATGTTATGGCATCTTAGGTATGCAAAAATATGTTTGGATAACTTGTAAACAATTATGCAACTGTGGTCTGGCTAAAGAACAGAAATTGCCTCTGAGAAGGGAAAACTGGGATATGTAAACAAGAAACCCCTATATCCAACACTATTGTCCAAGAAATGTGGATTACTAATGGGAATAGATTTCCTAAGGCTTAAAATGAAAAGCCTGCTCATAAAACTGAACTCCATCACCACTTGTTGACTTTTGGAACTACAAAAAGTCCCCAAAACACCTGGCGTTTATGGCAATTTGTTACACACTCTACTGCCTTCTTTTATTAATGGCTGTAAGGCTAGTTCCAATGTTAACTGCAAATACTGAGGGGTATGAGGAAATGGCATATAGGTAATTTCTGGAAAAAATTTGATGCTAATTCCCTGGAAGTAATTTGCAGAACAAACCTGTTAAAAGTTGCTGTCAACCTTTGAAGTACAATGTAATTTTTTTTAACCTCAGTAGGGTGGACAGGCAGCTACAGGAGAGAAGAAATCATGGAAGTCAACTGGACCTATACTGGAAAGGCTGGAATTTCTTTAGGGGGGGAGGTGTTCATATTGTTGTTTCATACCTTGCCTTTATTGCTGAGTAATTTGGCACTTTGAGTAGCAAAGACCTTTTAGGAGTTTGGAAATTCCTGGTATATTGGAGAAGAGTATGTGGAAAATTTGCTTTCCAGTGGTCATTACTGTAGCCTTCTTTGAGGAGAACTGAAGTAGATTCCCAAACAGTAAAGCCCAGACAAGATGCCCAAATATGATGGGATGGCCAAAATCTCTGCTTTATTGTTTTTCTAGGAAGGACTGTATCTTAAGTCAGGTAAGCATTCAAACAAGTGCAGCTGTTGCTGATTGCAAAGATATATCCATAACACTATTGAGGTATTTTCCCCGGTCTATATTATAAAGCCAACTGCCCCTGAGCCAGTGGTAAACATTACTCAAACCGCTGAATCACTTACAAATGCCTTCTACCAGCACCTACAGGACTGCATGGATCAGGCAATCCCAAATAAAACTAAGACTCTCTGTACCAAAGGCAAGCGTCCAGTCTGGTGGACTCCAGCCATAAACAAGCTCTACAACAAAAGGAGGAAGCTACTACAAGATAGAGCAAAATCCTTGAAAGGTAAGACACCTTTGATCATTATAAGTAAAAAACTAGGAGCTCTCATAAAATCATCCAAGGCAAATTTTGAGAGAAAAATCGCCAAGGACTCTAAAGACAATCATAAGGCCTTCTTTAGCTATGTTAGAAACCTAGGAGGAAACTCCCAGATATGCTTAGAATTAGTTCAAAATGATGTGAAAATTACTGAACCTACACATATTGCCAACATACTGGCTGACAGGTTCAGTGCAAACTTCTCCCAAAAGGAGAGATATCTATTCCAGAGGATTGTAGCCCCCCAAACATCTCCAACGCCCAGGTGAGAACTGCCCTCACTAAGGCAAAAAACACAGCATCCATGGGACCGGATGGTGTCCCCAGCTGTGTGCTTCATGAACTCAACGAGGAATTAAACCCACAGTTAGGACAGCTGTTTAATCTTAGCCTCACCTCAGGATCATTACCCAAGGAGTGGCGCCGCGACTGTGGTCCCACTTCATAAGGGCGGTGCCTCCACAGACCCTGGAAATTACCGCCCCATTAGCTTGACAAGCCTTATCTGCAAAGCCATGGAGAGGATCATAACGGAACTCATAAATAAAGACATAGGAACTTGCAGACTTTGGATCCAACCCAGTTTGGCTTTGTCAAAGGCAGATCCTGCCTCTTAAACTTGGTTGACTTTTTTGAGACAGTCACCAAGGCCATTGATGAGGGAAAGGCAGTCCATACAGCCTACCTCGACCTGGCAAAGGCCTTCGACACAATACCCCACTCAGGTATCATCGAAAAACTCATCAGCTTGAATGTAAACCCATACATCACAAGAAGGGTTGCAAACTGGCTAAGTGACAGAACCCACAGGGTCAGAGTTGCTGGAGCCATGTCAGACTCAAAGCCTGTCACAAGTGGTGTCCCACAGGGCTCAGTCCTGGGTCCACTCTTGTTCGGCATCTACTTTTCTGAAGTACAAGCAAACACAGGAGGGTTATGGCTGACAAAGTTTGCAGATGACTGCAAACTGGCCATAGTCGAAAACACATCTGACACAGATATCCTCCAGAAGGGCCTCACAGAAACGGATAACTGGTGCCAGAGCCATGGCCTGAAGTTAAACGCCAAAAATGCATAGTCATACCCTTGGGAAAAACAAGGTTACCCCTAGCTACCATATAGGTGGCAATCCACTGAGCACAGAAAAAGTCATCAGGGATCTGGGGACCCAGGTTGACAGTAGCCTTTCGTTTGACACTCATGTTGCTAAAGTAGTTAGGAAAACCTTCTATATCGCCCACCTGATCATGAAGGGATTCACATCTAGATCAAGGGAGGTCATCGTCCCCCTGTACTCATCACTCATTAGACCTATGATTGAGAACAATGCCGCTTTGCGAATGTATCTGACCAGACACTTGCTGCAGCTTGAAAGGCCCCAAAAGTTCCTCACCAAAAGGATAAAGGGTCTCAAAAATATGTCTTATGCTGCCCGACTGAAAGAACTCCAGCTCTATTCAGTCTCATACCGCTTGCTCAGAGGTGACCTGTGCCTGACATATAAGGCCATGTCAAACCCAGATTTGATGAATATGCTTCACCTCAAAAATCTAGATCCCTCAGAACCACAAGGGCGGGAGACTTAAACCTTGACACGGTTATAAATAGAACGTGCTGGAGGGACAGATTCATCACCCAGAGACTCCCTATGCTGTGGAACAAAATCCCGGTACATGTGAGGCAGAGCACCTCTCTGGCCTTGTTCAAGAGGAATCTTGACCAATGGATGGGAGATTGCAGATATACCCCAGGGATTACTTCAGTGTCACTGCTTGACAGAGGCACAGCAAAATGATAGGCATAGTTTTTATTCAAACTAAAGGGGTGGCGAAAGCCACATAACTATGGGCTAGGCTTATAAATGCCCTTGGGCAGATAGCCTAGTATGAACCTATGAACCTAAAGAGTGAATACAAGTACATTGACAAACATGAGCGAAAATCAGAACATCAAACGTAATTGTTTGGCCAGCAGCACGGTCCTGGGGATAAGGAAATCTATCCTTCTCCTCACTGTAGTGCGGTCTCGGAGTTGGTATATTTAAGTGGGGGGGGGTGCACAGCCCCCCTGCAAAAGTGTATTATTTTAGTTTTATTTAGTTAATTTACATATACCTGCATGCTGTTGTTTAAAGAAACATGTTCGGTGTTTTGATTTTCGCTCAATACATTTTTCACTATTTTTGTACATCACTCTTTATGTGTCGATGTACTTGTATCTGCTCTTTAGCGCTTTTGGCTTTATAATTTAGACCTATTTTCCCTTATGACTGCCTACCCTACCTGTAAGAGGAAAATAGCTTTAGTACCTTTGACTTCGCACTGGAGGCAACACAAGCGGGGTTTGATTTTGTCTTCTTTCTGTTCTAAAATGAATATCTGCCATTGCAACACTTCTGAAAGGTAAATCATTGTCCCGACTGGTAAACTGCAAGAGACTTAGACATGCTTACTAAACTTTTAACAACACTAGATTACTTTTCATGTGGGAAGGTGGCAGCTGCAGCTGAAGTACTTAAAAGGTAAATGGGTTTGCTCGCAGATTTATGTAAATGCCCTGCTAGTGAAGTGCCTCTTTTGGAGCAGAGACTCATATGTCTACTTCCGTATAGATGTCTTTGTTTATTTTATTGTGGAGGTATAGTCCAACACTGAGATTCTTTTGAATGCAGTAGTTTACAATGCCCACAGTCATACTGTATTTATTTATTCATTCATTTCTTTATGTATATATGTATATGTTTATTTGTTTATTTATTCATGTATTTATTTATGTATGGCTTGTTAACCAGGTAGGCAAACTGGTCAAAAGACTTTCTTTTCAGCCATGACCCCAGCCACTGGGGTAAGACAGCACATTAACAACAGACAATACATTAACAGATGATACAAGTGAAATAAGAATGTCACCATGACATTTACATAACATTAACAACATACATTCCATCAAGATAACATGTATGGTATAAAAAATACTCAACTATCAATACAACAAAAGTTTGTAGTCAAGCGCAATAATACTTTTTAAACTGCTGCAAAGAAGAAATATAAGAGTTAAACTACTGTGCAAGTATACATCTACAAAGTGCTCTAAAGAGGGGCAAATTGGTTGCTGAAATGATGTGAGTCACAGCTTACTATGGAGGCAACAATAATGATTGTATGAAGTATAGCATAGAATGCTTAGCCAAGTTACCCTACTCAAAAGTAAACAAAGACAAAATAATCAAGGCAGACCAATAGCCACTTGTTAATTCATCAACAGTTTGTGATACGAATGTAATACGAAAGAGGGGAACATTGAGAGAGTGTGATTATTTGACTGTTGCCTCACTGTATCTCGACATTCTTTTCATTCTTTTTATTTCTTTTTGATATATAGAATCTTCTTTTTGATATATAGAATGATGTTATGTTCTGAAACATTCTAACCTTTTGAGCAGGCATAAGAGATGATGCTCTGTTCCGGAACATTCTGATGATTTCAGCAAGTTACATTTGATTACGAAACATAACTTGTTTACTACTTTTGGTTATGAAACATGACTTGTCTGGAGTTTTCTGGTAATGTACTAAAACTTGCAAGGTTATTGGAATATTCCAGTGTAGTATTTGAAATTTGCAGAATCATTGTACTTGGCAGGATTTGCTGTTCCTTCTGGGGTGGGTGGCCAACACCACAGAATGCTCTAGCAAGATCCGGCCTACACTGGAAAAGTACTGATTCTCATGACTTGTGGTAAACAACTTGGTTTTATATATAGATGGGATTCTCCACACTCAGACAAAAGCCTCACCTGTGGAGTGGATACACTGCCCAGGACTGTTTTCCCGATGAAGACTCCTGCCTGACTGCAACGCGGCTTCCCTGTCCAGACTGAAGACAGGATGAAGCTTTCTCTTTATCGGTGATGCATAATTTTCTTTAAATGTACTGTCTATTTCTATTTTCTATTGAATTCTCTGTTTTAGTAGAATAGAGTAAACTTTTAGTTATGTACTTACCATAACTTTAGATGTTTGGGATCCATCTCACCTACATTCTAAACTGATGGGTTCGGAGCCGATCCTCGGCTCCGACTCGGCACGCTATACTATAGAGCGAAGTCTCTAATTGGCTGAGCTATTCTATATCCCAGGATGCACCACCACCAATTCCCCAGATCTTGTTTGTCCGCACACATGCACCCACACATGCACTGCTGATATAACATTGCCAGATGTTTCAAGATGAAACGGTCGAACTTGAACCGTCCGGTCTCTTCTGATCTCCAAGGCAGGGGGAAGGAGGGTGGGTATTAGGAATGTAGGCGAGATGGATCCCAAACATCTAAAGTTATGGTAAGTACATAACTAAAAGATGTTATGTGATCCTATCTCGCCTACATTCTGTACTGATGGGACAGCGTCCCTAGCACCTGATTCCTGGGTGGCTCACTGGAAAACACTCCTGAGAACTGTGGAACCGAAGGAAGCTCGCCCCGAGATGCCACATCCAATTTGTAATGAGAAATAAAGGTGTGAGGAGAGGACCAGGTAGCCGCAGCACAAATGTCACTAATGGCAAGCTTAGCATGAAATGCTGTTGAAGTAGCCATAGCCCTTGTAGAATGAGCTTTCACAGTGGTTGTAAGCTCTCTATTAGAAATAAAATAAATATGACTGATACAGTCTCTGATCCACTTGGCAATAGTGACCTTCGTGACGGCTTTGCCCAATTTATTGTCTGAAAGGACACAAACAACTGATCTGTTTTCCGTGTTTGGTGCGTCCTATCTAAGTAGAAACGCAATTGTCTGTGGACATCCCATGAATGGAAGATATATTCTGCTCTGTCTGAGTAATTGGGGAAGAAAACTGGAAGTTCCAAAGACTGTTAAAGACAGAAACTAGAACAAACTTTGGGAACAAAAGATGGATTAGGCCTAAGGGATACTCTATCCTTGTGAAAAACCAGGTACGGCGGTTTGACACATAGGGCTTGAAGTTCCGAAACTCTTCTGGCTGATGTAATTGCCACCAAAAAAGCAGTCTTCCAGGAAAGAAATTTCAAGTCAGAAGTTGCTGCCGGTTCGAAGGGGGAAGAGGTCAAGGCACCTAATACGAAATTGAGATCCCATGGTGGAGCAGGATGAGAAACTGGAGGACGTAGCAGCCCAGCACCTTTCATGAAGGCTTTACACAACTTATTGCTCATCAAAGGTGGGTCTATACTTTCATGAAAATTAGAAATAGCTGCTAATTGAACCTTAATGGTAGAGACCGAAGAACCTTGATTGAATAGGGAAGCTAAGAATTTCAAAACGTCCGCCACCGAGGCAGTAATGGGATCTAATCCCCGGAGTTGGCCCCAAATGGCGAATCTCTTCCATTTACTATTATACATCTTCTTAGTCGAATTCTTGTGGGCCGAGGACAAGATATGTATAACTTCTGAGTCCAAAACCTGGTTCCTGACTATAGTCAGAAGTGGAGGAGCCAAGCTGTTAACTTCAGTGAGTGAAGTGACTGGTGAAGCTGTCCCGACTGGTGGATCAAGAGATCTGGAACCTGGTCCAGGAACCATGGACCGCCCAGTGCATATTTCCGAAGAAATGGCAGCCAGACTTGACGAGGCCAGTATGGGGCAACTAAAATCATCTTGCACTGCAAGTGAATTGCCTTCTGGATCACCCTGGGGAGAAGGGTAACCGGTGGAAAGGCGTACAGTAAGCCGGTGGGCCAAGCTTGGACTAGGGCGTCCTTGGGAAACCCCCCCAGAACCGGGGTAAGAGAAAAGAACTGTAGACATTTCGTGTTGAGGGGAGTTGCAAAGAGGTCGCAACAAGGAGTTCCCCATCTTCTGAAGATCTGAGATGCTACTCTGTCGTTCAGAGACCGCTCGTGCGGGGAGAGAATGGTTCTGCTCAGCCTGTCGGCTATCACATTGGATCTCCCCGGAATGTGTGTTGCTACCAAGAAATGGTTGGTTGCAACAGCCCAATTCCATACTTTCATGGCCTCTCTGCAAAGAGGGTAGGACCTAGTCCCTCCCTGCTTGTTCAGATACCAGACTACTGACATGTTGTCAGACTGAACGGCAATCATACCTTGGGGGAGGTAGCTGTGTAGTGCTTGAAGCGATAGAAGCACTGCCCTCATTTCCAGTATGTTGATGTGTAGGGAACTCTCGTCGGGGTGCCACTTGCCTTGAACTGACCTGCCCAGGTAATGTCCACCCCACCCCGTCTGGGAGGCGTCCGTAGTCAAAGTGGCCACTGAAGGAGGAGGAACGAAGGGTCGCCCCTGATCCAGGTTGGAGGAGGTAAGCCACCAACGGAGGTCCTGTTTGCACGTCTCCGTGATTATAATCTGGTGACTGAGAGAAAGTTCCTGATACGACCACTGGACCGACAGGAGCCACTGGAGAATCCTCATGTGTAATCTTGCTAAGGGGACCAGGAGAACGGTAGCCGACATGGAACCCAACAGTTGTAGGACCATCCTTGCTGGGGCTCGGCGTTTGAGGAGCAATGCTCGGACTTGAGATTGTAATGTTTCTATTCTCTCTGTAGGAAGATAGACCCACATTTGCCTTGAGTCTATATCTACCCCGATAAACCGTATATGCTGAGATGGCAGCAACACAGACTTTGCCCAATTGAAGGTGATTCCTAGGGAGGTTCCTAGAGATATAGTGGCTGCTAGGTTCTGTAATAGTAGATGCCTGGAGGTGGTAGTTAGGAGCCAGTCGTCTAGATACGGAAACACCTGGAATCCTAGACTCCTCAGGTGAGCAGTCACCACTGCCAAACATTTGGTGAATACCCTGGTGGCTGTGGTGAGACCAAAGGGCAGTACGCAGAACTGGAAATGACTGTCTCCCAGGCTGAAGCGCAGATGTCTCCTGGACGCCTGATCTACCAGAATGTGATAATAGGCATCCTTGAGATCTATGGAGCACATCCAAACACCTTTCTCCAGTAGCGGGAGAATGGATTGTAAGGTGACCATCCGGAACTTGGACTTCTTGACTGATCGATTCAGGTTGCTGAGATCCAAAATGGGCCTCAAGTCCCCGGTCTTTTTTGGCACCAAAAAGAATTTTGAGTAAGTCCCTAATCCGGTCTGGTCTACGAGGACCGGTTGGATGACTCCTTTTTGAAGCAGCTTTGAAATTTCGATGGCTGCAATATCCCGTTGACTGGGTGGCGGGTCCGGGATTTTCCTGGATGGAGGGGGGGTGTGTGAAAAGGGGATGACGTAACCTCCGGCGATGATTCGGAGCACCCATCGGTCTTGAGTGATACTCTCCCAGGCCTTTAGGTGCCTCGAAAAATGACCCCCGACTGGCTCCAGAGCTGCGCAGTCGAGCAATCCTTCAGGGATGCTGAGAGGTTGAAGAGCCACGAAAGGACTCGCGGTCTCCAGTGTTGTGGGGGCCTCTTCCGCCTCTGGGACGGCATCTTCCTGAAAAATTTCCCCGTCCTCTGCCTCTAGAAGGGGGATCGTCCTGCTGTGAGGGGTAATTCTTCTGAGATTTACGGAACCACATTTTCCCTCCTCTTTTAGCCTTGGGATAAGGCCGAAGGAGAGGAAAACCGTGCCCTCGGCAGTCAAAGTCTTACCCTCTTGTTCACAGCGGGTCAAGGTGTCCTTTACCTTGGGTCCAAACAAAGAGGACCCATCAAAGGGCGTCGGCAAAGGAAGACTTGAAGGCCTCCATAAAATGACACAGGCTGAGCCAGGCTTGTCTCCGTGAGCAACACCCCGCCGCTCTACTGCCCCTCGGCTGCATCTGAAATGAGCCTCATGGACGAGTTTGATATCGACGATAGAGTAGCCAACTGAGAGCTAACCGTCTGGGCCAACTGCTCAGGTAGGTTACCAGAGAGGGTATCTGAGAGTTCCTTGATCAGGTCCCTCTGAAGTCTAGTGAAGTGCGTGAGGTAATTCAGAGACCTTAATGTAAAGGCTGCTGAAGTAAGGGTGCGCTTCCCGTACCGGTCCATGCTCCTAGACTCCTTATTAGGAGGATGGACGGACGTCGAAGCCTCTGCCACATCTTGCTGGGTAGCAGATGCCACCACCATAGCATCTACAGCCACACCCTTGGTGAGAAATTCCTTTTCTGGGGGCGCTGACAAAAATTTGTTAGGGCGAGCAGGCACCGGTTCCACAGAATCTGGATGTTCCCACGCCCTTCGAGAGATCAAATCCAGGAGCTCATCGAAGGGCGGAGACACCCAGGAGGCAGAGGGCTGAGCCCCGATGGCCTTGAGGAACACCGACTCGTCAGAGGAAGGGGGTTTGGTCTGCCAGCCGCCTCGTTGTTTGAGGACTTCCAGGATGTCCGCAAAGGAGACATCATCCGAGGACGACTTGGGGGACCCTTCCGCATCATCAAGATCGGTGTCGGAGGTGATAGACTCGCCAGGGGAGTCGACGTGCTTCCTCTTGCACTGTTTTTTTCTTGGGGGTTCCTCCGAAGACTCTTCAGAGGGACCTCCAGGAAGAGGGGGACCCCCAATGGGGGTAACCTCAGGCCCCAGGGCTCTGCTGTCTTGAGACAGGGGAACTACAAAGGACCCAGTCTCCGTGCCTAGGGAAGGTGCCGGGGAGACGGTGGAGGCAGCCAAAGAAGATTTGGCCAAAGCACTTCTCATGGCTCTAAAGGCCGGACCCCCAGAATCCTGGGAAGGTTCGACCCCCAAAGCCATAACAGCAGACGGCACTCCTGCAGCCGATGCACCGAGAGAGAGGCTCAGAACCGAAAACATCGGTCCCGAAGCGTCACCCCCGGGGCCGACCGAAGAGGTCCGTGTACCGAACTCCGACCCGAAGGCCGGAGTAGGAGTAAGGGTCGGAGCCGACCCGGACACCTCCATCGGCTCCACCAGCACCGACTCCAATGGTGCCGAGGCTGTTGGAGGAGGAACCAAGGCTAAAGGGTGGACCATCGGCTCCGAAGCCGACTGGGCTGGAGCCGAAACCAACTTTTGGAAGACTGGAGACTGAAACAGCCTTTGGAGCACCCTGTCAATGTCCAAATCCGACATCTTGGAAGACCGGGAGGAGATCGAACGGGTCCGAGTAAACTTCTCCACCGGCTCCGAAGGACTGGGGGACCGGCTCCGAATTGTCTCGATCAAAATCGGTGCCGAAGGAGACTCCATTGTAATTTCCCTCAGTGCCGAAGAGGTCTTTGGCGCCGAAGGGGAAGAATCTGAGCGGGCAACTCTCATCGGCTCCGAAATCAGCGGAGCCGATGAAGGTGACCCGCCTCTCGACGCTCCAGCCATCGGCTCCGAAGCCAGAGGAGTCGAGGCTGGAGGCATCGAGGCAGACCGTTCCACCCTCGGCTCCGAAGTCCGTGGAGCCGATGGAGAAGCCTGCCAAGATTTCTTGGTGGTCGGTTCCGACGGACTGGTCGGAGCCGACGATTTCTTTTTCTTTGAGGGAGAAGAAGAGGAAGATAAGGCCTCTTCAAAAGTAGGTTTAATAAGTCCTTTTAGTATCAATTTATTTTTCCTCTCTTGGAGGACTCGAGAGGAAAAAGCGTGACACACGCTACAAGACTCCTGAAGGTGTTTGGGTCCTAAACAGTACACGCATAGGGAGTGATCGTCCGTTATGGACATCTTGTAGCTGCATCTTGTGCATTTTTTAAACCCAGAGGGTCTGTGCTCTTTAGACATAATGCTAAACAGTTAGAAAAACACAGGAAAAAAATGTATCTAACCCAGAACAATTTCACTTTACAGTAAAAGAGTAGTCAGCAACAAAAAAATTACACAACAGGAGGGCCAAGAACCCTCTAACTAAAACGGGTACTTGACCACCTCACGAAACTCACACAAAAAGGCTCACTCAAGCACGAGGGGAAGGCCCCTCTAACTTAAACGGAAACCTTACCCTGAAAGACAATTTTTTACCACAAAAATAATCAGAAAAACTCAATCATACACAACGATAGCCGTTAAAACAGCTTTTGGTTAAATTTAAGAAAATTTCTGACAGAAAATTCTTAGAAAGAAAGCACTTAGCTCAGCCAAGCTTGAGACCACGTCTTTGCTCGTAAGCGGCAAACGAGATCTGGGGAATTGGTGGTGGTGCATCCTGGGATATAGAATAGCTCAGCCAATTAGAGACTTCGCTCTATAGTATAGCGTGCCGAGTCGAACCCATCAGTACAGAATGTAGGCGAGATAGGATCACATAACATCTTGTGTTTCTGTTTTAAATAGACAAGTAGAGATTATTAGCTTGTTAATTTTCTTTGTGTTAGTAGAAATAAAAGTTTGTATAAGTTAACTTTTGGTGTATAGTGCTTTATTTAGAATCCTGCTCATTAGGCAATACACAGTTACAACCATTACTAATGTGGCAAAATATAGAATTATAGCAAGTATGACATACTATGATATACATCATCATCAAATTAATTGACATGTGTTGTCCCTAAAGGTAATATTATAGTACCAAACATCTGCTGGTATTAATATTCAGATACAGGAAAAACTCAGTATAGATCATAAAGAAATCTTCTTAAAAGAAACCCACAGAGGGAAGAGACTTCTTCACAAGCGTAGATAAAATTCAGAGGGGCTTGCTTATATCTTCACAGCCTCTGACATAATTTAAAAATGAACAAAAAAAAAAAAACAAGTGTAAACTGCAAGTGTTTAAAATCACTAAAAATAACCACGGACAATCCGGAGCAAAATGGAGTTGACTCTGATGATGCCTAAGGAAGGTGAAAGCGCTTAGTCGTGCTTGCAGTGTATTTATTTTATGCCCACTTGGATGTACTTTTAATAAATTGGTTCTGTTTTGCTCCGGATTGTCCGTGGTTATTTTTAGTGATTTAAATAATTTAAAAATGCTCCTTCAAGAAGCAGCAGTAATCCCGGGTGAGAGTCAAAATTGTCAGTACAAGTACCAGTTCATAAACTAACAAAAATTTGGTTAGAAATGCCAAGGGAGACTGTTGCTTCAACATTTTTAATTCAAGGAAGCTTCATAAAAAACTTATGAATCCCTTTCTGACTAAAGTGCCTACAAGGCTAAAACAATTTTAAAGGTAAACATACAAAGGTCTGTCAGGTATGTTCGTCACTGTAGAATCACCATAATGATACATCTGTCTTGTCAGTTTTCATTCTTCCTCAACTGATTGGCCTTGGATCCGACTTGGCCACTTTTTCCAGATCCCTGGATCCAGCTCTTGAGCTCCTCTCTTTAGCCATAATGACCTCAGTAACCTAACATACCTCAAATCAAGTTTACTGCCTCAAGTAAACCATGGTTTATACTATAAGGAATTTAAAGAAGTACAGATGAAAGAAACAGAACTGGAGCTCAAACAAAGAACAGAGGATGTCCTTACATTCACTGCTGCAGTATTCTTAATTATATGGAATTTCCTGACGCAGAAGCCTGACATCCGGCCAGTCTTCTAAAGACTTCTGAATTTAAAAGGTCTGCCAAAATCACCATATGCACCCTGCATAACTTAGGGCATGAAGGTGACGTTCAGGCTTACCACCAGTCTGAACATATCTTTTACATGGTCAGTCTGTTTACCTGTGTCTGTTTTCTGCCAGATGAATGCATTTTCTTTCTCGTGTTTTGCCTCTTGGTTCTTTTTGCAAGATAAGTGCCCTGTTAGGAATTTTGTATTTTCTTGTTTTTTTGTGTTCCTTGAGGTTAATGTCATCCAAGAAGGGTAAATGCCAGTGTGGGGGACAGATTCCCCATAGAAACTGCCACGATAAGTGTCTTTTTTGCTTAGGTGCTTTTCATGACCATACATCTTGTTCTATTTTTCAGGCATTTGTTCCAAAAACCGTTCTCTTAGACTTTCTTTCCTTGCCTTGTATCTTGAGAACCAGCGTCTAAGACTACTAGCTAAAGATACTGGAGGTAATTTCCCATCCAAAGAGTCAGCTGTTAGTGAAGAAGAAGGTGAAAAAGGTACAACCGGACTCTTCTGCTGTCCGGCCTCTTCCAGGTGTTTCTCCAGAAGTTGTTACAAACCTAGAGGGTCACCAGGCTTTGTTGTCCAATTTCTCTGCCATGACTGTGTTGGAGGCCGGTGAGGATCTGGCTGGCAGCATGTTTGCAGAGGCTTTGCAGGAGTCCACCTTGGGCATTCAGAGGGAACCATGGTTGATTTTTTCTTAGGGGCTTAGTGGATTTCTTCAGTTTCTAGCTGGGGAAGAAGTCCCTGCTGCGGTTCTCAACAGTCATCCTGGATTTGAGCCTTCTCTGGAAGTTCCCTTTAAAAAGAAACAAAAAATTAAACATGTTTCTTCTGCTTCTAGGGATCCACAGAGTGAGTAGCAGGCTTTTACTCAGGAGTTATTTTCTGCCCTAATGTCCTTAAAACTTCCTCATGTGGTTTCAGTTCCTGATCCTCCTTGGTCCTCTACCCCTCTTAAAAGGCCTAGAGACCAGGCTTCTTCTGAGGATGCATTGGACTCTGCTGATGAATCCTTAACTTATTCTACTCAAATTCCATATCCTTCGGACTATGGGCAGAGCAGGAGGAATCTATTAGTCCTGATGTTTCTTTGGAGGAAATTTCCTTTGGGGACACACTTTCTAGGATGATGGATTTTTTTAAGTGGGATTGTACTCAGGTCTCTGATATCCATAAAAGGTACGAGTTGTTGCAGGTGGACTCTCCTAAATCTGCAGATGTTCTTCTTGTCTTGGCTGCTTTACTGAATGCTTTCTCCAATGCCTCCCAGATGCCCGATTCTTTACCCCCTGCTCCCAAGAAGCTTGACAGGTTTTAAAGGGTTCCAGACTATTGTTCTATTTTATTCAAATGTCTTGCTGCTGACCTTTCGGTAGTGTTCGTAGCCTCTGATAAGCCATCTCTATTGCTTCCTATGCTCAGGTTATTGCCTTCTAACAAGGATAGCAGAACTGTGAACAGGCTAGGCAAAAAAGTTTACACTTCTGCTACCCTAGCTTTTAGGGCTATTAATTATCAGGTATTAGGTATGTGTTGGTCTTCTTTCTCAGGCCTGTCTACTTATTTCTGATTTTCCAAATGCTGAGAGCAAAACTTCTGTTCTTTCCTTGCTAGGGACATCCTCTCAATCTGTTCATCATTCTATTAAATATAGTTATGATACAGTGGATGCCTCTTCTAGGGCTGCTGTTTTTGGTTCAGTTATGAGGAGGTATTCTTGGCTTAGGCTTCAACTTCTACCTGATGATATTAAAGCTAAGTTGATGGATGCTCCTCGGATTCTAAACTTTTGTTTGGGGAAGCTGCTGCTGGTTTGTTTAAGTTCCTTCAGGGCATGCCTTATGAGAACTTAAATATGCTGCTTTTTTTCTATTTTTGATTGTCTTGCATATGTAATTGGAGCGTTTCTCCTCGGGTCTCCACTGAAAATGGGCCTTTAGCTCAGTTGGACCAACCCAGTTAACAAATGACAATAAATAAATAAATAAATAAATAAATAAATAAATCCATCCCTTCCCAGCTGCATTCCTTTTTCTCTTCCAGTTTGGCTTCAGATCACTCAGGATTCTTGGGTTCTGTCGATCATTTGTCAAGGGTACTTCATACTGTGGAAATCCCGTCCTCCATTTATGGGCATTCCTCAGCCTCCTCAGGAAAATCTTCCCTTTTTACTAAAGGTTCTTCAAGATCTCTTGTCTCAGGGTACTATTCAAGAGGTGCCTGTGTCCTAAAGGGGAAAGGGTCTACTCCTGACAATTTCTAGTGCCCAGAAAAGAAAGCACCCTATTCTAGACCACTCTCATCTAAACACTTTTCTAAAGATGCCTTCCTTTCAGATGTTGTCCCTTCAGATTCTGTTTCCTCTCTTGCTTCCTCAGGCCTATATGGTGTCTCTGGATCTCAAGGATGCTTATCTCCAGAGTCCGATCCATCCTCTTTTCAGGAAGTTTCCGTGTTTCTCTTTTGCTTCCTAGCATTTTCAGCTCTCTGCTTTGCCCTTTGGCCTTTCTACTGCCCAAAGGGTGTTTACCAAATGCCTTGCTCCTGTGATTGCCTTTTACAAACTTCAAGGAATCCAAATATTTCCTTACTTGGACGACCTATTGATTCAGACATCCTCTCCACAGAACTTTTTGCAAAATCTTCATTTAGCCGTATCCCTTCTTCAGAGCGTGGGGTTCACTATAAATTCCAAAAGGTCTTCTCTGACTCCTTCTCAGGATCATGTTTTTATGGGTTGCAGGATTCAGACGGTGCCAATGCTTGCATCACTGCTGTCTCCAAAGGCCTTAACCCTCATTTATTTTTTTCACACTCTTCTTCCTCTGGCTTCCATTACTGCCATGGAGTTTCTGAGAGTTCTGAGTTTCATGGCATCCACCATTCTGATGTTTCCTCTGGCCAAAGATCATATGAGAAAGTTTAAGCGGTTTCTGAAGTCAGTGTGGCTTCAACATGCCCATCCTCTAGAATTGTAGTTCCTCTTCTACTTTGCCTCAGACAGGAACTTCTCTGGTGGATTCAGCAGTTGTCTCTGAATCCAGGGATCCCTTTTCATCCCCCTCTTCCCTCTAAGGAATTGTTCACAGATACATCAGATATGAGATAGGAGGGGATGTTTGTCTCCCTAAAGGTATCAGGGTGTGGTTGCCTTGTCAGCAGAAGGAGCACATCAGTGTCAAAGAGATGAGAGTTCTTCTCCTGACTCTTCAGGCCTTTTAGTCTCTCTTTTCTCCAGAACGTCTCAAGGTATTCACAGACGATACCACAGTGATGTGGTATATCAACAAATAGGAAGAAACAAGATCGTATCTTCTTTGCCACTTGGCACTTCTGGTATGGGATCTTGCTGTCAAGTGTCAAGTGACTCCAGGCAGTTTATATCCCTTCCAGACAGAACATTGTGGCAGACACTCTGAGCAGGTTCTTAACTCAGTCCCATGAATGGATGATTCACAGGGATATGTTTCTGGACATTATCCACCAGTGGGGTACTCCTCAAGTGGATCTTTTTGACTCCCCTCTGAGCAGACATCTTCCTCTGTTTTGTGTCAGAGTCCCAGGTCCTCTGGTATGGAAGGTGGATGCCCTCTCATTCTCTTGAAAGGGGTTGTTTCTTTATGCATTCCCTCCCTTCCTCTCATTCCAAAAGTCCTGTTCAGAATTCAACAAGATGCTCCCAAAATCTTGTTGGTGACTCCCTTCTAGCCACAACAGCACTGGTTCCCTCTTCTTCTGCATCTAGCCAGGGGCAATCATCACAAGTTACCTCACAGGGTAGAGCTAATCACACAAGACAAGAGATCTCTTATCCATCCCCACCTGTCCACACTTTAGCTGATACTCTGGGTGACAGGATTTGGATTCCTCATAGACACCTTTTTTTCTGAGGATGTGCCACAAGTCCTGTAGGAGGCCAGGAAACCTGCAACTAGGAAATCCTACTTATCCAAATGGAAGAGGTTTTCTTTTTGGTGTCTCTCTTGTAATCTGGACCCACTTACTGTAGATGCTCCTTTGGTTCTCTCTTATTTGTATGAGTTGCTCAATGTTGGTTTGGCCTATTCTTCTATTAAGGCCTACCTATCAGCTATCTTTGTTTGTCTGCCTTTTTCTCTTCCATTAGCTGCTGGATTTGAGATTAAATAATTTCTTAATGGAATCCTTAATATTAGACCTCCCAGGAAGCCTGTTCCTCCTCCCTGGGGTCTTAATTTTGTTTTGAAGAAGTTGACTCAAGCTCTCTTTGAGACTGCTGCTTCAGCTTCCTTGCAGCATCATTGCTGGAAGACTGTTCTTTTATTAGGGCTTACTTCTGCCAGATGAGTGTCTGAGTTGCAGGCCCTTATGACTTGTCCACCTTTTTTTATTTTTTTTATGAGGACAGAGTGCACTTGCACACTAACCCTCTTTTATGCCGAAAGTAGTTAAAGAGATATCTCTTAATCAGTCTATTAATATGCCTACTTTTTCCCCTCTCCGCAAAATGATGTTGAGAGGTTGCTGCATACTTTGGACATGCATAGGCAGCTTGGAGTTTATTTGGATATGACCAAGGCCAGCAGAAAATCTGGTCAGTTATTTGATTCTTTTCATCCTTGATCTTTGGAGCTTGCTGTATCCAAGCAGACTATTTCTTCTTGGATTTAGGTTCATAGATTAGTACTAAGCTAACTGCACTTGTGAGCCATTTTAAGCCTAGCCAATTATTTGATTCTTTTCATCCTTGATCTTTGGAGCTTGCTGTATCCAAGCAGACTATTTCTTCTTGGATTTAGGTTCATAGGTTCATAGATTAGTACTACTCTAACTGCCCTTATAAGCCATTTTAAGCCTAGCCAGTTATCCCTTGTGAGACTCAAACCCAGCACCTTGTGTTAAGGCAAGCACCTTAACCATTAGGCCACCCTCCCAACCCTCTAATTTCTAAGGCTATTTCCTTTTGTTACACTTTTCATGGCAAGAGCCTTCCTTTTTCAATTAAGGCTCATTCTACTAGAGCTGTGGCTTCTTCTGGTGTTTTTTCAAAAGCTTAGATAGTAATTATATTGTTGAAACAAGTACCTGGACTTCTGTGCATACCTTAACCAAGCACTACAAGTTGAAAGGTATCTCTAGAGCTAGGGCTGGGTTTGCTAGTTCAGTTCTTCATGATTTTTTAGGGGATTCTTATGCTCCTGCCTCCTCCCTAGTTTCCTCTTGAGCTTTGGCACTCTGCCATATAGATAAAAATATTGCAGCAGTGAATGTAAGGAAATAGTACAGTTGTATAAAATCTTACCATAATGGTAGATGTCCTTGTCTTCAGTGCTGATGTATTCGCTCCTTGCCTCCATCCCCCAGTTTTTTACCTTCCTGGATGTACACATTACCTCTTGGGTTCCTTGGATTAGTGTGCCTCCTGGGGCAATCAGTTCTGTTTTTGGTAAGCCTGAACACATCACCTTTATGCCATACTTCATGCAGGGTGCATATGGCGATGTTCAGCATACCTTTTAAATTCAAAAGTCTTTGGAAGACTGGCCTGACGTCGGGCTTTTGCTGCAGGGAATCCTATATAGTTAAAAATACTACAGCAGTGAAGGCAAGGACATCTACTGTTATGGTAAGACTTCACACAACTGCACTTTCCCAAAGTATTATTCCTTAGGTTTCCCCAAAAGCAAAGGGAAGGGGGGTTAGGAGGGCAAGAAGCTGAGAAAGAACAAAAATGGACAACAAGATGTATCATTATGATGTGTACATAACTTTTTTATTTGATGTTGTCATTTTCATTCATTCCTCAACTGATGGGACAGAGTCTCCAGCTAGATGACCCTTGGTTGTCGTGGAAGGATATTTCTAAGTACTGTGGAGACAAAGGCAGCTCTGTTCCTAGAAACCAAATCCAATTTGTAATGAGTGATAAAGGTATGAGCATCGCACCAGGTGGCAGTAGCACAAATGCATCTATAGATGTTCTAGACCAAAAAGCTGAAAAGACTGCCATAGAACTTGTGGAATGAGCTCTAGGGGACTTAGGTAAAGAAAATCCTCTCTGGTTAAAGACAAAGAATATCCAATCAGTTAATCGTTTGGCTAAAGTTCCTTTAGAAACTGCCATGCCTAAAATCTGTTCGGTGAGAAGGTTACAAACAATTGGTCAGTTTTCCTGAAATCTTTGGTCCGATGAAAGTAGGACTGAAGTTGTCTGTGCATATCCAAAAGATGGAGCATGTATTTTCCCTTATTACAGAAATTTGGAAAGAAAACTGAGAGGTTAATCACCTGGTTAATATTAGACTCAGAAGCCACCTTAGGCAAAAAAGATGGGTTGGTCCATAAAGAGACTGACTTATCTGTGTAAACAAGTGCCCTGGGCTGTCTTCCCTTTGAAATCCCACCACACTAGAAGGGATGCGTCCATCATTACTACCACCACAGAGTGATCAGCAAGGAAAGGACATCCTTGCATTACTGAATGAGATGTTATCCATCAGGATATGTGTCACCTGCAAATTTCAGTGAGTTGAATCTTGGCATGAAGTGGATGGAAAAACTGGGACCATTGTACTGCTATGGACCATTGAAATATCCTCATGTAAAATCTGATCAATGGAACCATGAGTATTGTGGATGCCGTTAGGTCCAGAAGGCGAAGTATTAGTCTTGTTGGCAGAGGAGGGTGATGGAGAACCTGAGTGGCAGAGAGGCACTTGGAATTGGGACATTGGGTGATCTGCAGGCTTGTGTCTGGGTAGCATCTGATAAATTCTGTCTGCTGAATAGGTGACAGGTAACTTTTGTTAAGACTGACTATGATCCCTAGGTCTTGCAACATGTGGAGCAGAAGGTCCTGATGGTTTATCAATAGATTTCTGGAAACAGCTAACAGGAGCCAATTGTCAAGGTATGGAAAAGCTTCCAGGATGATCTCACCAAAGGTGATATCTTCAGAGTGGGATCTAGGTGAGCCTTCACCTTCATCCAAGTCTGTGTCTTCCATGAAGGACTCTGGAGAAGAATCTTAGTTCTTACATTTGCACGTCTGTTTTCTCTGAACCAGTTCTAAGGGCAGAAGGTCATAAGGTTCTAAACCAGACTGGAAGCTAATGTAGCAAGTAGCTTGGGAACCCTGTGGAACTAACTGTCTCTGTCTGACATGAAGGTGAGAAGCAGAAACGGACTCTAACTGGAGTTCAGATGGAACTGAACTAGATGGATGTGCCCTTTCACCTGGCATTGAAAGGACCTGCTAAAAAGCTTCAAGGGATGAGTATGCTATTGCCTCTGTCAGAACCAACCTGTGCCCAGACAGAAGGATGCCTCTGAACCTAGGAATCCACCTAGGTGCCGAGTTATTGAGAACCAAACCTTTCTCCCTCATCCATGAATTCAAGAAAGAACACAGGGGGATGGATTGACTGGCTTAAAGTAAACGTAGATACGACTTTAGACATAAAATAAGGATTAGTTCTCAAATAAACCCTGTCTCTATGCAAAATCAGATAAGATTGACTAACAATAAGAACTTGCAACTTAGATAATCTTCTTACAGAGGTCAGGGCAATCAACAAAACTGTTTTTTATATTAAGAACCTAAAGTTAGTCAGATGAGCTGGTCAACACAAAATTAAGAACACAACGAGCAGCCAACAGTTTTCTAGGAGCCTTCTTATGCAGCACCCCTTTCAAAAACATTTTAACATGATAATGCATTGAAACAGAGAAATCCATGGGCAGATACGCTGACATGGCCAACAAGTTAAACCTGCTAAAAGAGTAAGGCAGTCCACAGAAGAGTACTCACATGAATACTGTAAAAACAGAGAAAAGCTGTTCCTGAATGGGTGTTGGATACTTTGTAGACACCAACAAGGAAATCTTTCCCCATTTTCTAATATTTTATTTTCTAGTAGATGGCTTTCTTGCCTCCACTAATACCTGCTGCACGGGTCTACTTTAGGACCTCAAAAGCTTAATAGCTCGAATGCATATGGATCAAACTATATGCATCGAACTATTAAACAATCAAAGTCCAAAAAAAAAAAAAAAACACACAAAAAAAGAATTTAAACCGGTGTAGAAATCCACCTACGGAGATTTCCGTTTACATTTTCGATGTTTTGCGCTTTCGCTGTACTCATGTCGAGAATATCGTATTCAAGATTCTCTGACTTCGAGCACATAAAGTAGACCCCTACTGCATATCCTCAGGAAAAAAGGTGCATAAAATGTATTAAGACTCTGTCATTCTGGCAGATAGTTGTAGTTATTTGAGGTCAGGATGTATCAATCTTCCCTGAGCTGGAGTGAGTAAATCCAGTCTGTGAGGAAGCTTCTGGTAATTGTCCCTGGCCAATTCTGAAAGAAGGGAGAACCGCTGTTGCCTAGGCCAGAAGGGAGTCACCACAATGATCTTTGGAGAGTCATTCTGAATCTTCACCATGGATATCAGTGGAAAGGGTGAGAAAGCATACAGAAACTGTCCTGGCCAAGGAAAATAAAAGAAAAGAAGAAAAGAAAAGAAGAAAAGGCATCTGTCTTCCAGGCCTACTTGCACAGAATCCTGGAGCACAATTTTTTCAGTTGATTGTTTAGGCAGGAAACAAAAAGGTTACCTGAGGAATTCACCATTGATGGTTCAAATCTTGGCAGCCCCCTACCCACTCAGTTTCCATTTGAGAGGATCTACCTTCATCCTGCTTAGCTAGTCTGCCACATAATTTTGCTCTGATGGAATGTAAAATGCCAGTAGGGTGAGATTGCTCTGTAAAGCCATATGGTATGCTAACATGGCTAGTCTGAAAACGGGGTCAGATCTAGTTCCCTTTGTTTGTTTATGTGCCACATGACTGTGGTGTTGTCTGTAACAACTCGAGGAGCTCCTGGGGACTACAGATGATTCAGAGTTGACAGTCTTGATAAGCGCTAGTTAAATTTATGTGCTTTTGTCTGTCTTCCTTGTCCCAGACACCTTGCACTTTTGTTTCTCTTGACACTTCTCCCCAAGCAAAGTCACAAGCATCTATTGTGACTGACTGGCGTGGAGCAGAAGTGAAGAATGGGATACCAGGATTCAGGGATATTTAACATCTTCTGCAAGAAATGTCCCTTTTCACAAATCCTAGAACTGGAATTTCAAAAGATAAAGGGTGTTTATGCTGGGACCAAACAGACTTTAGATACAGCTGTTTCCTTCCAATGTTGAGTCTTGCAAAATGTATCATATAAATCATGTATGCCATGAGACCCAGAATCCTGCATTCCTTTGCTGTGACAGAAGTCTGTGTGGAATTGATCTTTTATTTTTCCTGTGGAAGAAATGGTCTCTAGCAGGCACCTCAGGAACAGTCTTGTGTGATTAAGTTAAAATGACATTTGAATATTTTCTTTAAATCCCAGCCTGTGTAGGAGATCTTTTACCCTGTTGAGAGAATCCTGACACTCTGAAAAAGACTTTGCAAAGATAAGCAAGTTGTCTTAATATGCAAAACTGTAGATACACTGTAGCCTGCAGTGGGCTATGACAGGAGCTAGACAATTTGTGAAAATGTTTGCAGCAGCAGATGGTCCAAAGGGTTAGGCAGACAATTGATAATGTGATCTAGGCACACAAACCTTAAGAAAGGCCTGAAATCTAGATGAATAGGAATGTGAAGATAATCATCTTATAAATCAAAGGTTACTAAAAATTTCAAAGAAGGACGAAGGGGTAACAGATTGTGAAGCAAAAGCATTTTGAACTTATGTACCATTGCAAAATGATTTAAGAAATAAAGATCTAGAAATGTTTTCCAGAATTTCTCCTTCTTTGACATTAAAAACTTTTTTGAATGAAATCTTTTCCGCATTGGGAAGGAGGAAGAGCTGTGACACTGCCAACCCAGCTATCTGGAAATTTGTAAACAATCCTATGTTATTTGTAAATATTGATATGATTTATACAGAACTGTATGTTATGCACTGAGCTTCAAGAATGTAACCACAGCATACACTGCTGGAAAATAGAAAATTAACTTACAAAACTTTAAGAAAATAAGTTGAAATTAAGTGTTTTACAATGTGCTATAAAATTAGTTTCATTGCAGCAAGACGGCAGGATGTCTAGAGCTAGACGTTTTTTCTATTATTTTGGAGAGAAGTAGTTACTATGTTTAAAATGTAAAGTGTTTTACTGCTCTATGACTTCCTAGCAGCTGGACTTCTGAGAGATATGTACTTCTCACACAGAGATGTTAAAATTCCTATTAGTATCTGTTAGCCTGGGATCTGAAGGCAAGTGACAAAGAGTGATGTCATCCAAACTGTTCCAGCAGTAATGTTTGATAGTAATTTAAGAACTCTCTCAGAGAGAGAGAGACTGTGGGCATTTTGTATCTTGTCTTGGACCTAGAAACATCCATTCAGCACTTCTGCCTGCATATTAGCTTAAGTAAGATTTAGGCATAGTATGTTCTTTAGAGATAGATAGGAATATAGTAAAGATTAGTTAAGATATTTTCTGTATTCATTTGAGACTGTCCTACAATGTTGTTTTAAAATATTTCCTGTGATTCTGGACTCTGCAGTTACTCTGTTGTTTGAGTATTGTCTTGTCCTTTTATTATTTATTATTAAATATATTTAAACCTATCTTTCTGGCTAGTATTTGTGAGACATATTTAAGTTCTTAGGGTACTTGCATATGTATTTGGTGACACTGAACAAGACACTCCTAAATAGCCTTGGTCTTGGTCACACTTACCATTTGGATAATGGTAACATTACACAGTAGGACTGGTCACCCTTTGTAATGGGCCTTTATAGTAGCCAATAAGTAGGGGTTTGTGGTGGTAATAACTACTTTATAGTCTGGGCAGGCAGGGACATAGCTAGTAAACCTTTGCCAGCCTTCCCCAGGTGTGTGTGTGTGTGTGTGTGTGTGTGTGTGTGTGTATGTGTGTGTGTGTGTGTGTGTGTGTGTGTGTGTGTGTGTGTGTGTGTGTGTGTGCGTGAGCTACTTAGGCAGGGACACGAAGCACTGGTTGGACAGAGAGGGTGCTGGAGGTCTTGGCTTCACCCCTCAGCTGAGATCTTCACCCTATAGCTGTACCAGTGGGGAGTCTTACTGGGGATCTGGAGAAAGAGGGGAGAAACCAGCCCCAGACTGACTGTGATCTCTGTATGCTCTTAAGAGAAATTGTACTTTACTGTGTGTGTACTTGTCATCCTTACATTGTGTATGTCCCTCACTGGTGGCACAGGATCGAGGCTTCTTGATTACCTGGTCAGTGTAGGGGAATCACATATTAATTGGTGGCAATGGTGGGATATCCACATCACATATTAATTGGTTGACAGTGGTGAGTTAGCCACATCACATTTTCATTGGCTTGTAGCGGTGTGGATATTGAATTCCTGTAGCCTGTGTACAGTGGTCACAGAAGGTGTTTGTACTCTCAATCAGCCACACAGTGAACATTCAGAGTTCATATTACAATTGTTTTATTTTTTTTGTTAAGCTTAGTTAGTCAGGGATAGCAGACAAGCATGTCAGCAGCGGATTATGGCAAGCTGACAAGGAGCCAGCTGGCTGAGATGTGCCAGGCTAAAGGACTGGTGCATGCCAACCTGACTAAAGCAGACATGATTGAAGCTTTAGTCACAGCTGCATCGCAGAATAGCAACCAGGAGGACAATCAGACTGGCCGTGGAGATGTACAGCTCACAGAAAATGGACAGCTCAACCTTTCCACAGAGGACTTAAAAATCCATCTGGAGTTAAAGGGACTTGAGCTAGAAGTCAATCATTGGGAAATGGAGGCAGCAAAGAGACTGAGGTGTCTAGAGACTGGGGAAAATGAGAAACTGCACCATCTGAAGGCTGAGGAAAATGAGAAACTGTGATGCCTGGAAGCTGAGGAGAAGGAGAGGCAAGAGACAATATGAAAAGGAATGCTGATTATTCACCAGAGTCATTGAGATAATGGGGAAAGGAGTAACTGAACCCCAGAAGCAACAAAGGTCAGTAAATTTCTTCCACAATTTATAGAGGGTGATAATTTGCTAGTTTCATTCATATGTTTGAAAGGGTATGTAAACAGTATAATGTGGGCGAAGAGGTCTGGGTACAGTTCCTGACCCCCTTGCTCCATGGTAAAGTTGTAACTGTAATTTCTAAACTGTCTGATACTGATTGTTTAAATTATAATGTTGTAAAGAATTGTCTTTTAGAATGTTTTAAGTTAATACCTGAAGCTTATAGGAAAAAGTTTCATGAACACATATGCAAGGCAGATGAAGGAGTGTGTGAATTTGTTGCTGAACTAAGCACTTATTTTCATAAGGTGGGTGAGTAGATATCAGGTCACCATTTTTGAAGGGCTGGCTGACCTTTTGATGAGGGAACAAGCCCTTAGCACTTTGCCTGAGGACATGAGAATCTGGTTAGCTGACAGACAATGCAATACTACACATGAGTTGGGGAAGAAGGGAGACCTATAACTAGCAAGCAGGGCATCACTGCACAAGAAAGGGACACCCAGTGCTCCTCATGGGTCTAAGGGAACCCATGGAGGGCAGTCTGCACAGTCCACCAGTAGTAGGGGAAGGCACTAGTCCAGGTACACATCCAGGACCAAGGATTAAATGTTTTAAATACAACAAGTGGGGCCATGTAGCATATACATGTCCATGGAGGCAAAGTGGGGAAGAAAAGGTGGGAGAGACAGTAAGTGGGAATGACAAAATGCCAACAGTAGGTTGTCTCAAGACAACAAGGGTACCAAACTACCACAAGAGGTTATATCCTATCTTAGTGAATGGGAAAGAGACCATTGCTAAGACAGGTACAGTCTCTGACCTAACCATTGTGAAGCCTGCAATGGTTACAGAGGAGCACTACTTGCATGAACAGTCTACTCCAGTCAGAGCTTTAGGAGGGACCCCATTCCAAATATCTTTGGCTAGGGTTCACCTTGACTGGGATGGTGGAAAAGAAAGCCAGCAAGTAGGTGTGTTTGAGGATATCCCTTCAGATGTCCTGATAAGGAATGATTTTGATAATGCAGTACCATGTGTGCATGCAGTTACACGCAGCTAGGCTTGGAGACAAGTATGTGGGTCTTGTAGCCTGGAGGAGACCCAGACAGACCACACACTTGCAGCCAGGACTGGTGAGGTGGCTACTTTAGGGAGGGAGTTACCCTGCAGCAGTGAGACTGAAGGTGAGCCACAGCTGCTTGTGGGTATTGATGTTCCTTCGGACAGAGTGACTGCAAGGGCAGAGGTGAGTAGTAGTAGTACCCAGGCTGACAGTGAGGCACCACTGTCACAGGATACCAGACTTCCTGTGTAAGGGGAGCTGGGAAGGGTTAGAAAGAAAGAGCTGAGACAGGCTCAGTTTCAGACCCTACATTACAAGGCCTGAGGGAGGTAGCTAGCTTCTCAAGGGAAGGGGGAATCTGTATAGTGGGACAAAGGGTTACTGTATAGAGACTAGACCCCCTGAGGGAGAGCTAGATGGTGAGAGAATACAGCAGTTGGTAGTGCTCAGAGCCTACCGTCTGGCACTTCTCGCCATAGCCCATGATATTCCCTTTGCAGGTCATATGGGCATAAAACATACGAAGAGATGTACTATGCAGAACTTCTATTGGCCTGGGATTTCCAGAGATGTACCACTAAGCATTATTTACACCACCGACACTACTTACCCATCCACATATAGTGCAACCCTATAATTCCTATCCAGACTCCCACCTAAAACCAACTTAAACTTTATAACCATGAATATCACACAACTAAGTTTAGTCTGTCTTCTCATAATTCTTTATAACACCACAAGTTATCACTCTAACAATATCCCTAAACTTAGTAGCACAGCACTACATTATTCACTCTCATATACAGACACCGCACATTATAATAATATATGCCCACATTTGCTCAAGAACTACATAATGGACCAATTCAGAACTAAACACATTATGCTCTCATTCCTATTCCAAAAAAACACAATACTTTCTCACACTCATCACCAAACTCCAACATCTGTATCACCATTTTAAAACCAGGCTCACCATAAGTGGGGATATCCACCCCAACTCAGGCCCAAATCCATCCTGTCTAACACAAACTGCTCCAACACAAATGTCAGAACATAACAATCCCACTATCTTCATCCCTGGGCAAATCAACAACAGCAGCAAAAAGTACAGTTGTGTACACTTACCATAAATGTAGATGTTCGAGTGTCTTCACTGTTGCAGTCATGACTGTGGGGTTCTCCCCTGCCGGCAGGCAGTCCTCGGTCGGCCAGAATCCCAAAGTCTGGGTCCGGCGTCGGCTGTTCAGCCATGCTCCCTGACGTCAGAGTGCCAGGAGTACAAAGTTGACAGCCAACGCCATGTTCTCCAGTTTTTCTTTCCCCAGATGTCAGGAGTCCCAAAATGAATAAGGTCCCATACCCTTTGCAAATACACCTCAGAAGAATGGTGAAAAAAGGAGCCACATAAAAGTAAAAAATAAGAGGGGACAGGAGGGAGGGAAACCCAGACTGCAACAGTGAAGACACTCGAACATCTACATTTATGGTAAGTGTACACAACTGTACTATGTTCATCGTGTTTCACTGTTGCAGTCATGACTGTAGGGTAGAATCCCAAAGCAGAATGAAAGGGAGGTGGTCATAAAGAAGAAGGGGTGGCTAAAAGGCCCTGCAAGACTGCAGAAGCAAAGCCTGCCCTAGACTTAGAGTAGAGAGGTAGATTGTAGTGCTTTGAAAAAGTATGCACTGAACTCCAAGTTGCAGCTTCCAAAATGTCTTTGGTAGGAACTCCCCCGAGGAAGGCAGTGGAAGTGGCAGCAGCTCTGGTGGAATGAGTCCTTATACTCCCTGGGATTTGCTTTCCATGGTGTGAATAGCAAAATCTGATTCCATGAGCAATCCATTTAGAAATGGTCTGTTTTGAAATGGCTTTACCTTGGGAACTTGAAGCATAAGAAACAAACAATTGCTCTGATTTCCTGATGTCCTTGGTTCTGTCCAGGTAAAAACGTAGTTGTCTGTGTACATCCAAGGAATGTAAGATCCTTTCCCCTTTATTTTGAGGAGTGGGGAAAAAGTTGGCAAGTGAATAGTTTGATTTAAAGCCACTTTGGAAACCACCTTAGGCATGAAAGTAGGATTAGTCCTTAAAGACACACTGTCTTGATGAAAAATAATATAAGGTTCCACAGCCATAATAGCTTGCAACTCTGAAACTCTCCTGGCAGAGGTCAGAGCTAACAGGATGGCTGTTTTCCAAGATAAAAACTTAATGATAGAAGTGGCAGCAGGCTCAAAAGGAGGTAAGGTGAGCTTTTCCAAAACTTAGTTGAGATCCCAAGCAGGAATGGGAGGAGATCTAGGGGGCCTTAAGTTCTTAGCTCCTTTGAGAAACTGTCTCATGAGCTGGTGGGAAAAGACTGGAGGGTCTGTATTATAATGAGCAGAAATAGCAGAGGCATGTATCGTAATGGAAGAGAAAGAGAGACCCTTATGTAATAGGTCTGTCAGGTAAAGTAAAATCAAAGGAATGTTAGGAAGAAGAGGATCAGAATCCTGAGCCTGCATCCAGGAACAAAATCTTTTCCTTTTTCCTGCATAAGATTTTCTAGTGCTAGGACGTCTGGCTTCTAAAATGACATCCATAACCTGCTTGGGTAGGAGAGAATGAATCAAAGACCCTGGATTAACCAGGCCGCCAGGCTGAGAGTTCTGACATGGGAGTGTAGAACCTGACCCTGGTGTTGGGACAGAAGGTTCGGAGTCTGTGGTAAAACCCAAGGGGGGGCTCCAGACAAAAGTTTTTCAGAGTTGGGTACCAAAACTGTCGAGGCCAATTTGGGGCCAGCAAGATTATCATCTTGGGCTTGTCCTGTTTGATCTTTAATAATACCTGTGGAAGAAGAGGAAGAGGCGGAAAGGCATATCCCGAGAGGTTTCTCCCACTGAATGATAGTGCATCCACTTTCCAAGCTTGTTCGTGGAAAGTCCCGGTGCAAAAAATCTGTAGTTGATGATTGAGGTGGGATGCAAAGAGGTCTATGTGAGGACATCCCCAGACTGCTGTTATCATCTTGAATATTTCGGTGTCCAGCAGCCACTCGTGTGGGTCCGAAAGGTTTCTGCTCAGACTGTCTGCCAGGAAGTTTTGCTTTCCTGGTAGAAACTGAGCTTGAAGGTCCAGTTTGCAAGCTAGAGCTGTGTTCCACAGATCCATGGCTAGTCTGCAAAGGGGGTAGGAATGAGATCCCCCTTGCTTGTTTATGTACCACATAACTGTGGTGTTGTCTGTCCGTATCAGTAGTTGTCCTGGTTGTAGAAGATTCCTGAAGGCCAACAGAGCTTTCTGAACGGCTAACATTTCCTTTAAATTGATATGCAGATGCTTTTGATCCTTTGTCCAAAGGCCCTGCAGACAGTTGCCCTGAAAATGGGCTCCCCATGCATAATCTGAGGCATCCGTGGTTAGTATCTGAGTGGCAAGAGGCAGACAGAAGGGTTTTCCTTTGTTTAGAGTACATGCCTTGGACCACCAAAGGAATTCCTTTTGAAGACAAGGCAGGACGGAGATCAGTATGTCTAAACTGTGGCAATGCTGAGACCATATACTTTTTAGGTACCACTGTATTTTCCTCATATGTAGTCTTGCATATGGTACGAGAAGGATGCAGGAGGCCATGTAACCCAAAGCCTGCAGGAATCTCCTTGCAGATAGCTTAGTTAAAGTTGCCAAGATTTTGAAAGTTGAAGCCAGCTGTAACTGTTTTTCATATGTCAGAAATGCCATCTGGGTTGTTGTGTTTAGAGAAGCGCCCAGAAAAATTATCTGTTGTGAGGGTGTCAAATTTGACTTTTTTATGTTTCCAGTGCATCCCAGGAACTTGAGAAGATTCTGAACAAACTGTAGATGCTGGAGTAAGACATCCTTGCTGTTTGCCTGAATAAGACAGTCGTCCAGATAAGGGTAAATTTGAATTCCCTTGAGTCTGCAATAAGCTACTACTGGAGCCAGGTATTTGGTGAAGACCCTGGGCACAGTAGACAATCCAAAGGGCAGTGCAGAGAATTGAAAGTGCCTCGATCCGGCCTTGAACCTGAGGTATTTTCTGCGGTCCTGCCTGATGGGAATGTGTAAATATGCCTCCTTTAAATCTAAAGTTACCATCCATGCATTTTTGGTCAGCATTGGAAGTAGCTACTGTAGAGTAAGCATCTTGAATTTTGGTATCTCTAGAAAAGTGTTCAAGACTGACAGATCCAGAATGGGTTTCCATGAGTTTTGCTTCCTGGGGACTAGAAAGAGCCTTGAGTAAAAACCTTGTCCCATCTCTGAAAGTGGAACTAGTTCTATGGCTTTCATAGCCAAGAGAGCTTCAACCTGGTTTAAGGCCTCTGTCCATTGATGTTTTGGAAGATTTGGCCATCCGCTTGGCCTTGGTAGGGTATGAAAATGGAATTTGTAACCTCTTGAAACCACATCCAGAACCCACTTGTCTTGGGTTATATGAGTCCAATTTTGGTGAAAAAGAGAAAGTTTTCCTCCGAGAGGGGCTTCCAGGCAAGAAGTTCCTGCAGCCCAACAGAGGGAGTCATTGAGTCTGTTTCCTATGAGCTTGCGACCTGTCCTCTCCTCTCCTAGGGGTGGAAGCAGTCCACTGTCTTGGTCTATAAGAGGCTTGTGTTTGAGGCCTTCCTCGGGAGCGTCTGTATCTACCCCTCTGAGGCCTGTCTGAATTGGGAAAGGACCAATTTTTAGTAGGCCAATTCCTACTAAATCTGGGTGGCTGTACTTGTAAGAAATCTTTAACTGTTTGCATGGATTTTGCCTTGTCCTCCATCTTTTTAATCACCTCTTCAGCTTTAGATCCAAACAAAACATTATGCTGAACAGGAGCATCCAATAATTTAGCTTTTACTTGATCTGGCAAATTTTGTTCCTTTAGCCATGCATGCTTCTAATTACTGTGCCAGAGGCAGCAGCCCTACAAGAAGCCTCCAAGGCATCAAATCCACAGTGTAAACCATGCTTCCCAACTTGTTCAGTGGCATGCATTAAGTCATGTAATTCCTTATCATCTGCACAGGCGGAAATGGAAGTTAGCTTTTGTTTTAAAACAGACAGGAGAAATTGCTGGTATTTCAGCATATGGAACTGACAGTTTAAAGCCCTAATAGATAAAGTAGCAGAAGTGTACACTTTTTTGCCCCATCTTTTCTAAAGATCTGGAATCCTTCTCAATGGGAATGGGGTTTTTAGCAGAAGCGGCCTTAACTCCCTTAGGACCCTGAGAAATGGTTTCAGGGTCAGCAGTAGGGTTCTTGTATAAAAACTGGTGAGAATCAGGAACCCTGTAATATCTGTCAGGCTTAACAGGAGCTGGAGGAAAAGAGTCAGGGGTTAAGTTAGCCTCCAAAAAAGCATCATCCACAATATCCAAAATAGGAGGAATAGCCAGGGGTCTATGTTGGGGAAGAAGAAGAAAATCCCTTAGTCTTTTCTTAGATTCCGAATACTCCTGTCCTTCCCAGTGGAAATGTTCCCTCATTTCATGTAAAGTTTCCCGAAAAGAGAAGTCCTCAGGGGGAGAAGCTGAAGGAATGGATTCCTCAGCATCAGAATCCTCATAAGGAGGGAAAGAATATTCTTGGTCAGAAGAAGAAACTGAAGAAACAGAAGCCTGATCAGAGGAGTCATAGTAAACTTCCTGCCTTGGCCTTTTATCTGGAGGGGGATGTGAACCCCTAATCATAGTAAGTAAGTCCTCCGCCATCTTAAGTAACTGTTTCTGTGACTTGGGAGCTGGATCAGAAGAGGCCTGTGTTGCAGTCTTTGATTTGGAAGGAGTCTTTGCCTTTGCCTTTGGCTTTGCCTTTATTAGAAGTTGAGTAGGCCTGAAAACCCCTTCAGAAGCCGGTACCTGCACAACGGCTCCGGACCCATCCGAAGGAGCATTGTCCGAAGGTCCTGCAACAGAAATATTCAAAGGCTTAGTTGGCTCCTCGTGGGAGTCCGTTTCGGCCATCGGTTCCGAAATGGCCGACGACAGGGGCTGCAAAAGCGCCTCACTGACGACGGCTGAACCTGAAGCTGGCTATGCATGAACGATATCGTCTGATTTGGACCTCGAAGGCCTGTCTTTGTCCTTGCGTCGTTTGTGAACTCCGATAGCCGGAACCGTATCTGACGACATTTTGTAATTAAAACGCCTACCAAAGTAATGAAATGCAAAATCGTACCTTCGTTTAATTGTACGTTGATTGAATCTAGCACAAAACCGACAACTAGCTACGTCGTGGTCAGGGCCTAAGCAAGGAATACAGTAAGAATGAAAATCCTTATGAGGTATTTGCTTCCCACATGAAATACAATTATTAACTTTTTCTGACATCAGACTGGAGCAAGAAAAAAGTTTCCCCAATGGGGTACTTAGCTTTGAGTAGGAGAAGAAAGTCTTCGGACTGAAGTTTGTTCAGAAAAAATTGTCAGGAGTCAGCTGACCAGCACTTGCGAACTGCTATCACCACACTGCAAGAAAGACTGGAGAACATGGCGTCGGCTGTCAGCTTTGTACTCCTGGCACTCTGACGTCAGGGAGCATAGCTGAACAGCCGACGCCGGACCCAGACTTTGGGATTCTGGCCGACCGAGGACTGCCTGCCGGCAGGGGAGAACCCCACAGTCATGACTGCAACAGTGAAACACGATGAACATCCAACCATCTTTTAATGCTAAATATTAATATTAGAAGTATCAAAAATAAAATACCTGAACTCCAGGCCACAACAGCACACTACTCCCCAGACATAGTCGCTTTAACAGAAACCTGGCTAAATAAAAACATAGCTAACTCAGAAGTTCTCCCTACCTGCTACAATATCGTTAGAGAAGACAGACCACTTCATAAAGGGGGTGGAACTGCCTTACTGTATAAGTCCAACTTAACTGTACGTCATTTACCAAACTCATACCCCTCCCCCATTAATTGGGACATACTTATCTCACAACTTCAACTTCACCCTAAAAAGGTCATCACCACAATTGTGATCTATATTCCACCTGGTGATACAATTACTAGTCTTGAAGACTTCTTATCCTGGTGTTCTTCCACATACTCACAAGAAACCTTATTCTGGGGGATTTCAACCTAGATTGGTTCACCTGCATATCAGAACCACCAAGTAATCTAATAAATCTCCATGGCTACCAGCAGCTACTCCAAATTCCAACTAGATGTGATAAAAAAATCTAAAAGGGAATCCATCCTTGACTGGGTCCTGACTAACAACCCCACATTGTACCCTCACACAGGCAGTCTCCTAGACACCTTAAGTGACCACAACATAATATACTTTACATATAGTAGAACAAGCATATGCAAAACCACTAATTATATATCCACTACAAACACAAAAAACTTCTCTCCTGAGGTCCTCAATACTTTACTCTGTAACTGTAACTGGACCCCCTAAAAACCCTCCCACTTGACCAGGCTGTAGCATATTTCAACAAAACATTTCTACAACACCTAGACAATGTCGCTCTATTGGGCAAAATCAAGGTTAGAACCTCTACAAACCCCTGGCTCAGTAAAAAAACCAAACAAATCCTCAAGTTCAGAGACACTGCCTGGCTTTACTATCAAAAAAACCAAAGAAACACAAAGCCTAACTAAGTACCAAGAACTGCGCAACCGTGCAAAAATAGAAGTTATGTTCTTACCATAACGTTCCATGTTAGTTGTCTTCTTCTCGCCTTCTTCTTGCTGGATGGGTTCGGAGCCGACCTCGGCTCCGACTCGGCCACTCTAAAAGCTCGAGAGTTGGTTCCACCGGCTCGAGGCTCCCCTTATATCCCACAATGCTAGGCGAGAGTTACCTCAGATCTCGTTTGTAAGCTAACCCCAGCTTATAATAGTAACAGATAACTGTAAAACAGAATCCACCTCTAACAACAGGAAGAAAGAAGGGTGACCTATATCCTGAACCAGGAAATATGCATAATAGCATATGTCTAAGAAAGAGGTGGTAGAAAGAGAGGTCACAATCAGAACTCCTCTAGGTCTGTCCAGGCCAGGGGGAAGGAGGGTGGGGCCAAGAAGAAGGCGAAGAAGACAACTAACATGGAACGTTATGGTAAGAACATAACTTCTATATGTTAAGTTGTCTATCTCGCCTTCATTCTTGCTGGATGGGACCGCGTCCCTAGCACCTTGTCCCGGGTGGCCTAACGGAACAGACTCCTGAGAACAGTGGAACCAAAGTTAGCTCTATGCCTAGAAGCTAAATCCAACTTATAATGAGAAATGAAAGTATGAGGGGTAGCCCAAGTAGCAGCTGCACAAATGGTGTCGATAGGCAGTCTGTCTTGGAAGGCTAAAGAAGTAGCCAAAGCTCTGGTGGAATGAGCCTTAGGTTTATCAGGCAGCTTTTGATGTCTAATTTCATATACCAGGGAAATCAAAGATGTTAGCCATCTGGATAATGATACCTTTGAAACTGAAAGTCCCTTTCTGCTCTCCGCATAGGAGACAAACAGCTGATCAGATTTTCTGAACTGTTTAGTTCTATCCAAGTAGTACCTCAATTGACGGTGAACATCCAGGCAGTGTAATTTTTGTTCAGACCTATTGGAATATTCTGGAAAAAGACCGGTAGATCAATGCTTTGATTCAGATTTGACGTCGAGACCACTTTAGGCAAAAAGGACGGGTTAGTTCGTAAGGATACTCTGTCCTTATGAAACAACAGATAGGGAGGACGACAGCTGAGTGCTTGAAGCTCTGAAACTCTTCTAGCTGATGTAATAGCTACCAGAAAAAGAGTTTTCCATGATAATAATTTTAAAGAACAGGAGACTACAGGTTCGAAAGGGGGAAGAATCAAAGAAGCAAGAACTAAATTTAGGTCCCAAGGAGAAGGAGGATTTCTTATAGGAGGTCTGAGAAGAAAAACTCCTTTCAAAAAGCTTTGCAGAGCTTGTGGGACATTAGGGCAGATTCAGAAATACCCACATGAAAGTTAGAAATAGCTGCCAATTGAACTTTAAGTGTAGAGGGAGATGAACCTGCATGGAAGAGTTCAGCTAGAAAATCGAGGACTAGTTGGATGGAAGCAGTGAAAGGATCTATATCCTTTCCTTGAGCCCAATATGTGAAGCGTTTCCACTTACTCAAATAAATCTTTCGAGTGGAAGATTTATGGGAAGCTATCAAAATATCTCTAACAGAGTGAGATAATTGAGGAAGCCTGGCTAAGGTTGGAACTGGAGGAACCAAGCAGTGAGGTTCAGCGAGGGGAGGGAGCGATGAAACTGACCCGACTGATGGATCAAAAGATCTGGAACTAGGTCCAGATTCCACGGTCACTCCAAGAGAAAACGATGTAGAAAGGGGAACCACACTTGTCGAGGCCAGTAAGGAGCAATGAGGATCAATGAGGCCTTCTGAGCGATAGCTTTCTGTATTACTTGAGAGATCAGTGGGAAAGGAGGAAATGCATACAGAAGTCCCCGGGGCCAAACTTGGACTAGGCGTCTCTGCTGGGTTGGCCTGGTAAAGGGAATAGAGTGAAATATTCTCTGCACTTGCTGTTTTGGGGAGTAGCAAAAAGATCGCAGCAAGGCTGACCCCACTTGAGAAAAATTTCTCTGACTACAGAGTCTTTCAGAGACCACTCGTGAGGCATGAGTATAGCTCTGCTCAACTTGTCCACAATTTGATTGGACTTCCCGGGGATGTGCGTTGCTATCAGAAACCGCTGAGAAGAAATCGCCCATTGCCACAGTCTGAGTGCTTCTCGACACACCCGGTATGATCTGGTTCCGCCTTGTTTGTTGATGTACCACACTACAGACATATTGTCTGTCTGGATTGCAATCGTTCCCAAGGGAAGAGAGTCTTGAAGGGCTTGCAACGCTAAAAGCACTGCTCTCATCTCCAGAACATTTATGTGCAAGTGGCATTCGTTTGGTTGCCATATGCCCTGGACCGTCCTGCCCTGATAATGCCCCCCCCACCCGATCAGGGAGGCATCCGTTGTCAGAGTAGCAACCGGAGGAGGTGGAACAAAGGGTCTTCCCGACAAGAGCTGAGGGGAAGACATCCACCACATGAGATGCTTTTTGCACGCTTGCGTGATCAAAATGGTGTGAGACATTGGAAGTTCCTGGTATGACCATTGAGTAAAGAGCATCCATTGAAGGATCCACATGTGGTATCTGGCTAATGGAAGCAGAGGTATGGCCGCTGCCATAATTCCCAACACCTTTAGAACTAACCTGGCTTTGATTCTGTTGTTGTTGAAAAGGAGTGATACCAATTTGTGAATGTCTGTTATTCTCTGATGTGTTAGTCTTGCAGACATGTTTATTGTATCTAGATTTGCGCCTATGTAGGTAATAGTACGACAAGGCGACAAAACAGACTTTTCGCAGTTTATTGAAATACCCAGCTTTTGACAAAACAGAAAAGTGTAATCTCTGGCCATCAGAAGGAGATGCTTGGTGGGAGCTGTGAGGAGCCAGTCGTCCAAATATGGAAACACCTGGAATCCTTGTCATCTCAGGTGAGAAGCTACCACTGCCATGCATTTGGTAAACACCGGGGGCAGTGGTGAGACCAAAGGGCAGGGCCCTGAACTGAAAATGACTGGTTCCCAGCCTGAAGCGGAGGAATCTTCTGGAGCGTCTGTTCATCTTTATGTGATAGTACGCATCCCGAAGGTCTATATAGCACATCCAGTTTCCTTTGCCCAAAAGGGGAAGGATGGATTGCAGCGTGACCATCCGAAATCTTGTTTTCTTGACTGATTTGTTCAAGACACTGAGATCCAAAATTGGTCTCCAGTCCCCTGTTTTCTTTGGAACTAAAAAGAACCTTGAGTAGATTCCGGATCCTTGCTTGTCTGCTGGAACTGGCTGAATTGCTCTTTTTGCAAGCAGTTTTGAAATTTCCAAAACTGCTAGATCCCTTTGAGCGGGTGGCACATCTGGAAGGGATTTTTTTAACTGATTTGGAAAGCGAAGAAAGGGGATAGAATAGCCTTCGGAAATGATGAACTGTACCCATTTGTCTTGAGTCAGGGATAGCCAGGCTTCTGGGTACAGTGACAATCTTCCCCCGACTGCCTCCGAAGATGGGCAGTCGGGCAACACCTCAGGGATGCTGAAAGGGCTTGTCAGGAAAGACTTCCCGATTGCCCTGGTTCTGCGGACCCCCCCTGCCCCTAGGGCGACGTCTACCATTGTTATTCCCGCCTCTGCCTCTGGCGGGAAAACGACTCTGTGCGTCAGGCAAAGTCCCTTGAGATTGTTTACGGAACCACATCTTTCCACCTTTCTGGCCTTTGGGGTAAGGCCTGGAAGGAGTAGAAAAACGGACTCCGACGGCAGAAAGGGTCTTGCCATCAGTCTCGCACCTAGTCAAGGTTTCTTTCACTTGAGGACCAAAGAGGGATGATCCATCAAACGGGGAGTTCATGAAAGACGTCTTGAAGGGGTCCGCAAAATTGCATAGCCGCATCCAGGCATGCCTACGTAAGGCCACACCTGTCCCTGCGGCTCTGCTCGCTCCATCAGCGTAAGAAAGAAGGCGCATGGAGGAGTTGGTTATGGAATTAAGGGTAGCCAGCTGCGTGTTCATCTTATCTTGGAAACCCGCAGCTGTAGGGTCCTTTAACATTTCACTCGCTTCCTTGATCAAGTCCCTTTGAAGGCAGGTAAAATGGCACAGGTAGTTCAGCGAGCATGGTAAATGTCGCTGACGAAAACATCCGCTTCCCGTACCTATCCATGGACCTAGATTCCTTGTTAGGTGGATGGACAGGTACTGAAGGATCAGCTAGCTCCTTCTTAGTGGCAGCCGCTACCACCATAGCATCCACAGAAACTCCTTTTGTTAAAAACTGTTTGTCTGCTGGAGCTGTTATGAACTTGGAGGGTCTCCTGGGAGTGGGGTCCACTGAATCAGGAGCCGTCCATGCCTTCTTAGCAACCACCTGCATGAGGGGGTCGAAGGGGGGGACACCCAGGAGGTGGAAGGACGAGAGCCAAACGCCTCAAGATACACAGATTCGTCCTCCGAAGGGTTAAGGGATGGCCAATTTCCCCTCTGTTTCAGGATCTCCAGAATGTCTGCAAATGAGACATCTTCAGAAGGGGAACGGGGGGAACCCTCAGAATCATCCAAATCTGTGTCTGACGTGATGGACTCAGGTGAGTCAATGTGTTTCCTCTTACACTTCCTCTTCCGAGCGAGCTCTTCTGCCAAATCAGGAGAGGCCTCGGAAGAGGATGAAATGCCCACAGGGGGTTCCTGAGGAGCTGGCTCTCTGCGGTCCGGGATGAGGGAGTGAGTCGACTTAGCCTGAGGCACCATAGAGGGAGGGGCAGACGGAGCCGACTGTGGAGTAGAGCCAGGCTCTAACACACTCCGCATGACCTCGAATGCACCCCTGTCAGGCACAGCCAGAGGTCCCCGCTCCGAGAAGCTAAGAACCCCCCTCGGCACCGACAGTGATGGCTCCGAGGCCGATGTCGGAGCCGAACTCACCAGCGCCGAAGCACTGAGAGGGAGAGGGGGGTCGGACAAGGGTCCGATGCCACTCACCCCTCGAGCCGACGAGGGAAGTCCGGCGCCGAGATTCTTCCAAGGAAGAAACGGAGCGGCAGCGGAGCCGAAGACAATTGTATCGGCTCCGGCGCTATCACAGTCTCGGTTCCGACACGACCCGGCTCCGAGCTCAAGAGAGTCGAAGGAGGAATATGTTGATGGACCGGGGCAGGCATCGACTGATGAGTCGGGCTCTGAAGCATCTGGGCCAGTGCCTCGGACTTAAGTAGTCGACTCACTACCCTCTGAAGGTCATGATCCGACAGCCTCGATGACCTAGAGGAGTGAGATCTTTGGCTCCGTTCAGACAGCAGGGGAGATCCTGGAGCCGAATGAACGGAGCCAAGAGATGGTGACCTGGACCTCTTCCTAGTTGTCGGCTCCGAAGGTCTGGTCGGAGCCGACACGGGAACTTCTACTACCTCGGCTCCGGCCGGAGCCGAGGAGGCCACAGAAACTGTGGACTGAGACTTATCGGCTCCAGCCGGAGCCGATGAAGGCAGAGGTTGAGAAACCTTAGGTCTCGGCTCAGTTGCGGGCCGAAGACCTAGATGCCTTAGAGGGCTTCCCTGTTGAAACAGACAGGGAATCCTCTGGCTTGAGTAAGCCTCTGAGAATCAATTTATTCTTTCTTTCCTGCAGGACCCTGGGGCTGAAGCCATGGCACACAGCACAGGAATCCTGCAGGTGCAAAGGCCCCAGACAGTAGACACAAGAAGTGTGAGCGTCTGTCAGAGACATTTTCTGACAGCACGCATCACACTTCTTGAATCCGGAGACCTTTGCTTCTTTAGACATTTTTTTGTCTTTGAACAGGTGTACACAAACACACACACAAACACACTAGTTACACCCTGTCAAGTTAAAATATAATAAAAACCAGTACTAGGATTTTAAAATAAAATAAAAGACACACACTCCACTAGGGAAGGAAAGGCATGTAGGCCCAAGGGAAGAACCTAAGGTTCTTGAGGGAAAAAAAACGGGAATTTTTTAAAAGGGGATAAAATTTACTCTAAACTAAGGGAATTAAGTAAATATATTAAAAATAAAGGGGTTTTGAAAGACTAATCTCACAAGAAAAGTTACTCACCAGGAACCGGTAGAAAAACCAACCTCGAAGCTGTAGCGGCAAACGAGATCTGAGGTAACTCTCGCCTAGCATTGTGGGATATAAGGGAAGCCTCGAGCCGGTGGAACCAACTCTCGAGCTTTTAGAGTGGCCGGGTCGGAGCCGAGGTCGGCTCCGAACCCATCCAGCAAGAATGAAGGCGAGATAGACAACTTAACATAATGCATTAGGCTGGACAAAAAGTCGTACTACATGACATTACAAACTAAATACCAACACAACCCCCCAAAATTTTGGAAAAATGTAAACCAGTTACTAAAACCCACTCAAAAGGCTACCCCCAAACCAACCACCCCTGACACTAAAGTTCCCATCCAAACACAATTCAACTCCCACTTTTTTAACTCAATTATATCCTTAGTATCACAGGACAGTTCCTTCCTCACTATCCCCCCCAACACAAATAACACTAATACAAGCTTTACCCTCAAAACAGTTTCCACCACTTCAATCAAAAGTATGCTCTCCAAACTAAAAACCTCAACAGCAGCCGACCTACTCCCCAGCTATTTCTTGAAATTCACAGCAGATGCTATTGCTATCCCAATCTCCACTCTCATAAACAGATTAATTGTTGGAAACTATGTCTCCAAACTCTGGAAAATATCCTATGTTACACCCATACACAAAAGCGGGACCTCCACTGAACTTAATAACTACAGACCCATTGCTTTACTTTCTCCCCTGGCCAAAATACTAGAAAAATGCATCCATACCCAGGTGCTAAAATATCTCCTAGACAGCAACATCCTGTCACCTACTCACCATGGTTTCAGACGTCCTATAATACCACTACAGCCCTCCTCTGCTTCACATACACAGTAAACCATCTCAGAAATGAAGGCCTGCAGGTGTCAACTCTTTTTTTGGATTTTTTTGGATATGTCCAAAGCATTTGACACAGTCTTGCACCAAATCCTGCTAAACAAACTAAACCAATATCACCTATCAAATTCCACTCTTACCTGGTTCAAAAGCTTCTTAACTGACAGGTACCAAGCTGTGAAATTGGAAAATTCTCTCTCTCCTCAGCTGCCCATAACTTTAGAAGTCCCACAGGGTTCTATCTTAGGACCACTACTATTCACAATCTTCACAAATGACCTCCATACCTCCACACAGCATGCATCTATCATTCAGTATGCAGATACCACTACCTTAATCTGTGCTGCACAAAACATTCCCACCCTCCTGCAAACAACTCAACTAGCATTCTCTGACATTGAAAACTACCTTACCAAAGCTACTTATCCTCAATCCAAAGAAAACTCAGCTTATGATTATAACCAGTTCTAACAAAAACACTGATAACAGTCAATTCACTATCTACTCCACACATGCTACTCCAATCACTCCAGTGGCACAGGCTAAGCTATTGGGAATAACAAATACAAGGAGAAAGTCGGCGTCACTGCTGGATGGTGAATTCCACCAAGAAAAACAAGACAGAGTAGCAAATGAAGTGAAATCCCAACCACGATGAAAAGATGCTAAAATCTTCAGTAATAAACCACTCGAAATGAAAGGTTTCCAAGAGCATATATAATCCAAAGGCTTTATTAACAAAAAATGAGCGCTTTCGCGTGGTCCATCCACGCTTCTTCAGATAATAATCATTAAACAGCTGTTGCACATTTATGCTTCTGCTAAGCGTGGGAATCTAATTAAATGAGATAAAATAATTCCTTATTTTTTAAAACATTGTTATTTAAAATTAGAACCATTATATATTGCATATAAATAAAGATATATATATAATTCCTAAACATCCAATTATAGATCAAGAAAGAAAAATCAAAATCATGTTTATGAATAGTCGTGTCATATAACAGTATATTGTGTGCAATATATGCATCTATTATAATTAGATACTATATGGTTCCAAGAACAAAACTAATGAAACATATTTTATCTGTATGTGCTTAGAAAAAGTATGACATGAGTCTATCTAAAAATGCCATGCATAAAACAAACCATATATAAATAATAAAATAAAATGAAACAAAATAAAACAATGAACAACTACTATAGCACTGTTCTACTCTATCAATAATGAATATTCAAATTTAAAATATTTTATAAATTACAAATCTAAGTATTAATGTAGATATATATATTAATAAATGAAAATTAATCTCATTATTAAATGCATATATATGCTATTTATTTATATATATGTACAACAAATAAAAATATATATATTACTTAGTATAAAAGCAATTGTAAATTACATATGTATACCATATATCCATATGAATATGGAAAATGAGCATGTGTATATAATATAATCTATACAAATATATATGTATGTAGAAAGAAGGTGTCTAAACTATACATATATATTGTGTCTCTGAGTATGCCCATAAAAATATATATACATGGGCACCATATGAACAATTACTTTCTAGATATAAGTACAGGCTTAATGGATAAGTAGTTGTTTATACCTGGAAATATGTGTGCGCCCAATTTCAATATCCAATTCAGCTCAGCAAGAGCCAAATTATTCTCCAGGTCCCCACCTCTATTATTTAGTGGTATCATTTTTAGATAGACTCATGTCATACTTTTTCTAAGCACATACAGATAAAATATGTTTCATTAGTTTTGTTCTTGGAACCATATAGTATCTAATTATAATAGATGCATATATTGCACACAATATACTGTTATATAACACGACTATTCATAAACATGATTTTGATTTTTCTTTCTTGATCTATAATTGGATGTTTAGGAATTATATATATATATATATATATATATCTTTATTTATATGCAATATATAATGGTTCTAATTTTAAATAACAATGTTTTAAAAAATAAGGAATTATTTTATCTCATTTAATTAGTTTCCCGCGCTTAGCGGAAGTATAAATGTGCAACAGCTGTTTAATGATTATTATCTGAAGAAGCGTGGATGGACCACGTGAAAGCGCTCATTTTTTGTTAATAAAGCCTTTGGATTATATATGCTCTTGGAAACCTTTCATTTCGAGTGGTTTATTACTGAAGATTTTAGCATCTTTTCATCGTGGTTGGGATTTCACTTCATTTGCTGCTATTGGGAATAACCACAGACTCCCACCTAAAGTTTGATAGTCATCTCAACTTAACTATTAAAAAAAGTACATGCCAAACTGGGATTACTCTACCGTATCAAACCATTTCTTACCAACAACACAAGATCAGCCATTGCTCGCTCCCAGCTTCTATCCACCCTACTCTATGCATCTCCCATTCTGACTAATCTCAACAAAACTTAACTAAGCAAAATGGAACCCTGCTATAACAGAATTGCCCGCTTTGCTGCAAATTGCTCATATAGAACTCATCACTGCACTACTTTGAAACAGCTCCACTGGCTTGAACTGCCCAACCTCCTAACCTACAATTAGCTCTGCCTCTGTCATTCAATCCATTACCTCCCCAATAAGTGTCCTGCCCTTAAAAACTAGTATAACATCACTCAGCCAAAAGGCCTCTTAGCTCATCAACCAAACTACTACTAGAAGTCACCAACAGCTACAATAGCTTTGGAGATGCACTATACAGTAGTTCAGTGGCTAAAAATGGAACTCTGTCCACACTAGCATTCAAAACACATTGTCCAAAGCCTCCTTTAAAGACTTCATCAGGCAACATCTCAAGCAAAGTTGGCAGTGCCATGATTGCTCCTCAGGCTAGTGAAAGCGGATAAGGTACACATACTAAACCTAGAGTACTTGATAATAGTATCCAGCAAAAGAAGAAACACCAACTGTACCACAGCAACGTAGTTTATTAAGGTAGTAAGCGCTTTCAGGGATCCAACCCCTTCATCAGACAACAAGTGAATAAACCTTACACAATTTATAGTGGAATCAATTAAGGATAATTGACTTTCCTTAAAAAAACAGTAACATTATTCTCTTAAGAATTATTAATTATAGCAAAAAACCCATAAAAATCATCAAAATGTTTTAGATAAGAAATGTGCAAAACTCTGCATATAAGGTTATTAAAAACAATCAACATATAAAGATGTTGTCACGCAAAAATCCTAAGAACATACATATTTATTAAAATCAACCATATGTGCAATAGAACTGCTTCATGTATACCTATGTTTTTATATATATATATATATATATATATATATATATATATATATATATATATATATATATATAAACATCAAATAACTTCTAAGCTATACTCATAGAAGTATAGTCATATTGTGTGCAATAACTTAAAGATAAATCTAAATGTATATAAAATCACATCAAATAAGCATAAAATAACTGATGGCTTAATGTTTTAATGGCCGAGCTTTTAAAAAAGGTTTCAAGGAAACCTTGTTATTCAGGCCGGGGGGTTTATCAGCGCTGAATAACATTATCCATTTCTGTTCCGCAGCCTCGGTGTCATTCACCAAATCCCTCCCTCTTCTATTATCAAATAAAATTTCTAAGACCAGAAATTTGAATGTATGATTGGATCCTTCATTTTTATTATGTATGCAAGAGCACTACTCTCTTTACAATTTCTAATGTCTCTGTAGTGTTCCAATATTCTATCTTTAAACCGCCTATTAGTTTTACTGATCTAGAAAGAAAAACATATGACACAATATGTGAAATAAACAACATTAGATTTGTTACAATCAGCATAATAGGCACTAAAGCCCATGTGTGGATGTGTAAAACTCCTGCCTGTGTGAACGTGTGTACAGGCTGTGCAACTTCTACACGCATATGTGCCTATCCTGTCAGATTTACACCAGGTACTAGGTACGTCAGACTTATAGCATAGATGGCTCTTCAATGTTCTATTGTTATGAAACATAAAATTCGGTTTAGCTTCAATTACACCCTTTAGATCTTCAATCATAGAAAGGATACCCCAGTTCCTATTAATAACATCACAGACAGTACTGATATTACTGGCAAGGTCAAAGGCATCCTCAGTTTATTATCAGCTGCTTTACTGGGTAAACTTGCATAACTGGGTTCTGCATCACTGGTAGAATTCGGGACAAATTTGTCTCTAAAATATGGTTTACAGCAGTCCATGCTTCATTTATATATCAATCATCTGACCATCACAGCCTCTCTCCAAAAAGTCAGACTTTAATTTCTAGAGTGCTCCATATAACTCTACATCATCATTAAAGAGCCTCATCACTCTAAATACTTGCCCTTTTATTACATTGCATTTGGTATAGTTTGGGTGCATACTTGTTTTGTGCAGGAAGTTATTTTTCCTAACTGGTTTCCTATAAAGACTAGTCTTAATATTATTCAGGTGGTCTTTGCTCACCCTCACATCCAAAAAATCCAATGGGTAATAATAATAAGTTATGTACCTACCATAACGTTCCATGTTAGTTGTCTTCTTCTTGCCTTCTTTCTTGCTGGATGGGTTCGGAGCCAATCCTCGGCTCCGACTCGGCCAATACTAAAGCTCGAGAGCTAATTCCACCGGCTCAAGGCTCCCCTATATCCCACAATGCTGGGCAGTAACTACTCAGATCTCGTTTGATAGCTATACCAAGCAACCCTAGTCTCCATAGAATGGAGTAGGGAAACCCACCTCAAAACAACCTATGTGAAAGGTATCGCAGACCTAAGAAAGGAGAAAAAGAGGTGGAAGAACGTGTGGGAATGACGACTTCCAGAGGAAGAACACAAACTGAATTCCTGTTGGTCTGTCCAGGCTTGGGGGAAGGAGGGTGGGACGCAAGAAAGAAGGCGAGAAGAAGACAACTAACATGGAACGTTATGGTAGGTACATAACTTCTTAATGTTAAGTTGTCCATCTCGCCTTCATTCTTGCTGGATGGGACCGCGACCCTAGCACCTTATCCCGGGTGGCCTATCGGAACAGACTCTTGAGAACAGTGGAACCAAAATTGGCACGGCTTCTGGAAACCATGTCCAATTTGTAATGTGAAATGAATGTATGAGGAGAAGCCCAGGTGGCTGCTGCACAAATGGAATCTATTGGCAGCCTATCCTGAAAAGCTACGGATGTAGCTAATGCCCTAGTTGAATGAGCTCTAGGTCTTGAGGGTAGTTTTTGATGTCTTATCTAATAGATGAAGGTAATTGTAGAGGTGAGCCATCTAGAGAGGGATACTTTAGTAACAGGAAGGCCCAATTTCCCTCCTGCATATGACAGAAACAATTGATTAGATTTCCTGAATTGTTTAGTCCTATCTAAGTAATATCTAAGTTGGTGATGAACATCCAAAAAATTTAATTTTTGTTCCGACCTGTTTGAATAGTTTGGGAAAAAGACGGGGAGATCAATAATTTGGTTTAGGTTTACTTGAGAGGAAACTTTGGGCAAAAAGGATGGATTAGTATGGAGGGATACCCTATCTTTGTGAAACACTAAGTAAGGAGGACGACTGCACAGAGCAGGGAGTTCAGATACCCTTCTCGCTGAAGTTATAGCTACTAGAAAAAGTGTCTTCCAAGAAAGCAACTTCAGAGAACATGAAGCTGCCGGTTCGAAGGGGGGAAGGATTAAGGATGCCAGAACCAAGTTCAAATCCCATTGAGGCGGGGATCTTTGATTGGAGGTTTGAGAAGAAATCGCCCTTAAAAGGCTTTACAGAGTTTGTGAGCCATGATGCTAGACACCAACATGAAAATTAGATATGGCAGCCAATTGAACTCTAATGGTAGATGCAGATGATCCTAAATGAAAGAGTTCTGCTAGAAAATCTAGCATAGACTGGATAGGTGCTGTAAAGGGATCTATGTTTTTTGACGTTGCCCAAAAGGAGAAGCGTTTCCATTTGCTACTATAAATCTTCCGGGTAGAAGATTTATGAGAGGCTATCAAGATATCTCTGACCGAGCGAGATATTGAGGGAAGCCTGGCTAAGGTCGGAATCGGAGAAACCACGCTGTGAGGTTTAGAGAAAGCAGAGATTGGTGCAGCTGACCCGATTGGTGGGTTATCAGATCTGGTACTGGGTCCAGATGCCAAGGCTGCTCCAAAAGGTAACGATGAAGAAACGGAAACCATATCTGTCGAGGCCAGTAAGGGGCAATGAGGATCATTGTCACACTCAAGGCGATGGCTTTCTGAATTAGTTGAGATATCAGTGGAAAGGGGGGAAAGGCATACAGATGTCCCCGGGGCCAATCGTGAACTAGAGCGTCTCTGGTGGGATGGCCTGGTAACGGGAAGAGAGTGAAGAAGTCATGACACTTGCTGTTTTGGGGAGTAGCAAAAAGATCGCAGCAAGGCTGGCCCCATCTTAGGAATACTTCTTCTAGAACTGATTTCTTTAGAGACCACTCGTGAGGCATAAGAATTGCCCTGCTCAAATTGTCTGCAATAACATTGGATTTCCCTGGAATGTGCATTGCTATCAGAAAACGCTGAGAAGAGATCGCCCATTGCCAAAGTCTGAGTGCCTCTCGACATAAAGGGTATGATCTGGTTCTGCCTTGTTTGCTGATGTACCACACTACGGACATGTCGTCCGTTTGAATTGCAATAGTCCCAGTGGGAAGAGAGTCGTGAAGGGCTTGCAATGCTAAAAGCACTGCTCTCATCTCTAAGACATTTATGTGCAAGTGGCACTCGAAAGGTTGCCACGTGCCTTGGACTGTCCTGCCCTGATAATGCCCCCCCACCCGAACAGGGAGGCGTCTGTTGTCAACGTGGCGACTGGGGGGGGGGGAGAGTGAAGGGTCTTCCTCGGAGAAGTTGAGGTGATGTGATCCACCAAGACAGTTGATTCTTGCATGATTGAGTTATCAAAATGGTATGGGACATCGGGAGCTGTTGAAAGGACCATTGAGTAAACAGCATCCATTGGAGGATCCTCATGTGAAAGCGAGCCAAGGGGAGAAGGGGAACAGCTGCTGCCATGAGTCCTAACACCTTCAAAACTAATCTGGCTTTGACTTTGTTGCATTGTAAGAGAAGGAAACTTGTTTTTGAATATCTGACACTCTCTGCTCTGTGAGTCTGGCTGAAAGATTGAGTGTGTTTAAGGTGGCCTATAAAGGTAATAGATTGACAAGGCGACAAGGCAGATTTTTTGAAATTTATCGAAATGCCTAGAGCTTGGCAAGATTGGATGGTGAAGTCCCTGGATAGAAGAAGCTGATGTCTGGTGGTGGCGGTAAGGAGCCAGTCGTCTAAATATGGAAACACCTGGAATCCTTGACGTCTCAAGTGAGCCGCGACCACTGCCATGCATTTGGTAAACACACGGGGGGCTGTAGTGAGACCAAAGGGCAGGGCCCTGAACTGGTAGTGACTGGCTCCCAGCCTGAAGCGGAGATATCTCCTGGAGCGTCTGTTCATCTTGATATGGTAGTACGCGTCCTGAAGATCTATCGAGCACATCCAATTGTCCTGACCCAAGAAGGGTAGAATGGACTGTAGCATGACCATACGGAATTTTGTTTTCCTGATATACTTGTTTAAGTAGCTGAGATCCAGTATGGGTCTCCAGTCCCCTGTTTTTTTTTGGTACCAAAGAGAATTTGGAATAGATTCCGGATCCTTGCTGGTCTGCTGGGACTGATTGGATAGCTCTTTTTGATAGCAGCTTTGAAATTTCTAATGCTGCTTGTTCCCTTAGACCGGGTGGAACGTCTGGAAGGGATCTTTTGGGTTGGGATGTGAATAAAGGGAATTTTGTAACCCTCGGATATGATCGACTGTACCCATTTGTCTTGAGTAAGGGAAAGCCAGGCTTTTGAGTACAGGGATAACCTTCCCCCGACTGCCTCCGAAGGTGGACAGCCGGGCAGCCCCTCAGGGATGCTGAAAGGGTTTATCAGAGAACATTTCTCTGCTACCCTGGTTTTGCAGACCTCCTCTGCCTCTAGGGCGGCGTCTTTTATTATTCCCCCCTCTGCCTCCAGAGGGGAATCGACCTTGTGCGTCAGATGAGACTCCCTCCACCTTTCCTCCCCTCTGACCTTTGGGATAGCGTCTAGAAGGAGTAGAAAAACGGACTCCTATGGCAGAGAGAGTCTTACCTTCTACCTCGCACCTGGCCAATGTATCCTTCACCTGTGGACCAGACAAGGATGATCCATCAAAGGGAGAATTGGTGAAGGATGCCTTGAAAGGGTCCGCAAAGTTGCATAGCCACATCCAGGCGTGACGTCGTAAGGCAACACCTGTGCCTGCGGCTCTACTCGCCCCATCTGCAGCATATGAGACTAGCCGCATGGAGGAGTTAACGATGGAATTCAGGGTTGCCAACTGGGAGTTCATTGTGTCTTTGAACTCCTCAGCTGTAGGATCCTTTATCAGTTCACCCATATCCTTGAGTAAATCTCTCTGGAGACGAGTGAAGTGGCATAAGTAGTTCAGCGAACGCATTGAAAAGGTCGCTGATGAGAACATCTGCTTGCCGTACCTGTCCATGGTCCTAGATTCCTTATTAGGAGGATGGACAGGAACCGAAGGATCGGCTAACTCCTTCTTAGTGGCCGCAGCCACCACCATGGCATCAACAGGGACACCTTTGGATAAAAAATCTTTATCTCTAGGGGCAGTAATAAATTTAGATGGTCTCCTCGGGGTGGGTTCCACTGAATCAGGAGCCGTCCAAGCCTTCCTTGCCACCACTTCCATAAGGGGTAAAGGGAGGGACACCCAGGAGGTAGAAGGGCGAGAGCCAAACGCCTCAAGATACACTGACTCATCCTCTGAAGGGTTAAGGGCTGGCCAGTTCCCCCTCTGTTTGAGGATCTCAAGGATGTCAGCAAAGGAGACATCCTCAGAGGGGGATCGAGGGGAACCTTCAGATTCCTCTAAGTCAGTGTCAGAGGTGATAGACTCAGGGTAGTCAATGTGCTTCCTCTTGCACTGCCTCTTCCTAGGGGGATCTCCTACCGGGTCAGGAGAGGCCTCGGAAGAGGAGGAAATTCCCAATGGGGAAACTTGAGGAGTTGGCTCTCTGCAGTCTCAGGCAAGGGGGTGAGTAGAAATCACCACAGGCACTGTAGATGGAGGGGCTGAAGGAGCCAACTGTGGAGCAGACCCTGGTTCTAGCACGCTCCGCATGACCTTGAAGGCACCCCTGTCAGACAAGGCCAGAGGCCCCCGCTCCGAAGAGACAAGGACCTCCCCCGGCACCGACAGGGACGGCTCCGAAGCTGATGTCGGAGCCGAACTCACCAGCGCCGAAGCCCCGAGAGGGAGAGCGGGGTCGGACAAGGGTCCGATGCCACTCGCCTCCTCGGAGCAGATGAGGGAAGCTCGGCGCTGAGATCCCTCCAAGGAGGAGATCGGAGCAGACGATGGAGCCGAAAGGGAAGGTATCGGATCCGACGCACCGACAGTCATGGCTCCGACAAGCCCTGGCTCCGAACGCAAAGGAGTCGGAGGAGGAATGTATTGGGGAACGGAAATAGCCACTGACTGCTGAGTCGGGCTATGCAGCATTTGGGCCAGTGCCTCGGACTTGAGAAGTCTACTCACTACCCTTTGCAAATTGTGGTCAGATAACCTGGAAGACCGTGAGGAATGAGTTTTATGGCTCCGTTCAGAAAGAAGAGGGGATCCTGGCACCGAATGCACGGAGCCGATAGAGGGGGAATCTAGATCTCTTCCTAGACTGTGGCTCCGATAAGAGTATCGGAGCTGACGGAGTTTTATCAACCTCGGCTCCAGCTGGAGCCGAGGTAACAGTATGAGGCTTGGAAACATCGGCTCCGACCGGAGCCGATGTCGAAGCCGACTTAACCTTTCCAGCAGTCGACTCAGAAACCGGAGCCAACTGTTTGGAAGTTTTAGAAGGCTTCCCCGACACAGACTGAGTCGGGGGGCCTTCAGGCTTTAACAAGCCCTGCAAGATTAATTTATTCTTGCGTTCCTGCAGGACTCTAGGGCTAAAACCATGACAAACAGCACAAGAGTCCTGCAGGTGCAAAGGTCCTAGGCAATACACACAAAAAGTGTGACCATCTGTCAGAGACATTTTCTGACAGCAAGAGTCACACTTCTTGAAGCCTGAGACCGTTGATTCCTTGGACATGATAAAGGGTCCAAGAAAAACACACACACAGGCCTTAATTAAAAATAAAATACCAGTCGCACAGGGGAACTAGAAGGGGCCTAAGGCCTAAAACTAAAGAGGTAAAAAAAAAGAAGGAATTAAGGGCAACAAAGTTGTCAAACTAGGTAAAGGGGTATTTAAAACTAAGGTTTTAGTGAAAAAGGAGTACTAGGGGTCTAAGATAGAAGATTTTAGAATTAAATCTTTGACTAACCTGCCTGAGCCAGTAGAAAAGCACCTCGTCAGCTATAGCGGCAAATGAGATCTGAGTAGTTACCGCCTAGCATTGTGGGATATAGGGGAGCCTCGAGCCGGTGGAATTAGCTCTCGAGCTTTAGTATTGGCCGAGTCGGAGCCGAGGATCGGCTCCGAACCCATCCAGCAAGAATGAAGGCGAGATGGACAACTTAACATTTAAAAGTAAATCTAAGGAAGTCTGTGGTCCCATTTAAATAACAAATAAATTTGTTCAACTCAACTTCGGTGCCCTGCCACAACAAAAAATATCATCCATGAACCTAGTATACCAAACTATGTGTTCACTATATAGCTCAATGGACAGAACAAGGGAACATTCCCAGTGCACTAATGAAAGGGTGGCATAGCCATTGGCACAAGTTGTGCACATCCTTCTGGATATAGTAATCACTACCAAAAATAAAGATATTATTTGTCAGAACAATATCCAATAAAGTACAAATCAAATCACATTTACTGGAAGTAACTCCTGCATTATTCCGCACTTCTCTCACATTGTCTTTTTCTCATTTATTCGGAATAATTGCAAACAGTGATTCTATATCTAAAGTTACAAAAAAACAATCAGTATATACAAAGGCCCATTTCAAACTGAGTGTCTCTAAAAAAGTTTTGGAATCTTTGAGAACTCTGTCACAGCCATCAAGCACAGGGTGTAAATTATTTTCGACATATACAGACAGAGGTTCAGTGGCCCATCCTCTGCTAGATACTATCGAGCGCATTGGTGGGGTACAAAGACATTTATGTACCTTAGGTAAACCATATACCATAGGAATAACAGGGTGGTTAACTGAAAAAATATTCAAAGAGTGGCTCATTTATCATGTCTGTAATCAATAGATCAAAAACCAGTAAGGATATTTTATCTATAATACCCTTCACCACAGTCAGTGCTACACACTCATACGGTCTCATGTCATTCAATAAAACATAAATTTGTTTAAAATATAAATCTTTATCAAGAACCACAATGCCCCCTCCCTTGTCAGCAGGTCAAATCTCTATTGAACCAAGGGCTTTCAAATAATTTAAGGTAGTATATTCAACACTAGATAAGTTAAAAAACATGTTAGAACAAACATCAGAAATCAACACTTCTCTTATCTGTCTATCACAGAATTCAATGAAAGCACCAATAGTAGCATTATTAGGGGGGATGTACACACTCGGCTTCTTAAAAATATATTTATCCGACTGAATAGATGAAGAAAACATAGCATGTAAAATCAAGTTTCTGCCAAAAAGTCTCAAATCTTTCAAGATATCAGTAAGGACAGCTTTCTTAGCCGATATAAAGTTCAAGACTTTATTCAGTAGTGTAATCTGGGCCTCAGTTAAAACATGTGAAGAAATATTGAAAATCAAACCTGTTTGAACCTCTTTCGGTTCTGTCCTTCTGCACTCAATGGTCTCCATGGATTTCGGTTCTTTGAGCGTCCTCTGATGGGGAGAGGATTCTCTAGTAAAAACGGCTCATATTATTTGAAGGTTGAGCATCATCAGCACTCCTCTGACCATTAGCGAACAGACGCTGATTCCTTGGGTCTTTAGGTTTCACTACCAAGCCTTCCCAGGCATTTGTTAGTATCGGAGATGGTTTACTGATAGAATTCTGCTCAAAAGCTGTTCTCTTCGTGCCCTCAATATCAGCTGTTAGTTCAGTTGCTGTAGGGTTCACTTGTACACTCGCCAACCCGGAAGTGGAAGGTGTTTGACTCAACGGCTCCGTTCGATCCCGCCACTCTAAGTCGATAGCTGTAACAGGTTCAGCTGTGGCTATATGCTGTACATTATTCATGATGGGCCATTCTCTTGCCCAGGAAAATACATTCCCTGCTTGAAAATCGTTGTAGTCTCTATTCAACGTATTTTTAGTGCCAGGTAACCTTTTTTTATAACCCAGTATGTTTTCGTGCAGTGTCTCCATCTTGACACCAAGCAACTCTGGGGGATATTGATCATATATCTGCCGATGTAGGAAATTAATGTTTCTGGCAAGTTCTTCCTCCTGCGGCTGGAAAAAATCAATAAGGAGATGTAGGTATCGTGCACTACACTCCAAATTAATGATTTGCCACTGCCTAAGCAATTCTGGGTAAATCTGTCCATATGTAGGCATTGTTAAAACTCTAAGACCTCTCGGTACAAGATTATTTTTAAGTGAAGCCTCAAAATGAAACTGTTGCCATTGGAGCCACTTAAACTTGTACAGTTTATTTTCGGGTTTATATTAGAACATCGAAGTATTACTACATCGAATGTTCTAATATCAAACCATTTCACTCGAAACACCACAACATCGAACACTCAGAACAGCAAATTTTTTTCCCAGGGAAAAAATTCACTGTTCCAAGAATGAAAAATCCAAATGTCCACAAGCAGCAGAAACCAGGAATAGTGATGTTAAAACTTCAAATCTTTATTTCACCACCACAAAACAAAATCCACAATAAAATCAAGCGCTTTCGCTCGGTTAATACTGAGCTTTCTCAAGATGAACACCTAAATGAAATAACATCATTATATAGATAGTAATGAGTCATGTGACTTGTTAGTTCATTAACATAATTAATAAACAGTCGTCATATTAAATACAAACATGTTAATAAAATTCATTTTTTGAGTTCATACTGCTAAAAATTAGAAGTTATGTACCTACCATAACGTTCCATGTTAGTTGTCTTCTCTTGCCTTCTTTCTTGCTGGATGGGTTCGGAGCCGAGGCACTTGCTTTAGCTTGAGAACTCCTTTTACCAGCTCGAGGCAACCCTATATCCCATGATGCAAGGCGGAACTACCTCAGATCTCGTTTGGTAGCTAACCTACCCTGCTAAGGACTAACCTAACATATTTAGGAAAAACCAAGTTCATAATAAAGAGTCCTCTAATGAAGGCTCAGGAGGAAACAACCTGATAGGAACTCTTCAAGATCTGTCCAGGCCAGGGGGAAGGAGGGAGGGACGCAAGAAAGAAGGTGAGAGAAGACAACTAACATGGAACGTTATGGTAGGTACATAACTTCTAAATATTAAGTTGTCAATCTCGCCTTCATTCTTGCTGGATGGGACCGCGTCCCTAGCACTTGTGTCCCGGGTGGCTCAATGGAACAGACTCTTGAGAACTGTGGAACCAAAACTGGCCCTGTCTCTGGAGGCCAAATCTAACTTGTAATGAGTGACAAAGGTATGAGGAGTGGCCCAAGTAGCTGCTGCACAAATGGTATCAATGGGTAGTCTATCCTGAAAGGCTGCAGAAGTGGATAGACTCCTGGTTGAGTGTGCTTTCGGTTTATAAGGTAGTTGCTTGCCTCTGAGAGAGTACACATGAGAAATGGTGGAAGACAACCATTTGGATAAGGTCACTTTAGACACTGGGAGACCTTTCCTGTTTTCTGCATAGGAGACAAATAATTGGTCCGATTTCCTGAATTGTTTCGTTCTATGCAAATAGTACCTGAGCTGACGATGGACATCCAAAAAATGAAGCTTTTGTTCAGCTCTGTCAGAATAGTTTGGGAAAAAAACTGGTAGATCTATGGATTGATTAATATTGGTTTGAGACACAACTTTAGGGAGAAAGGACGGGTTCGTTCTTAAGGATACCCTGTCCTTATGAAAAAACAAGTAAGGGGAACGGATGCAGAGAGCTTGAATCTCAGAAACCCTTCTTGCTGAAGTGACAGCCAGTAAAAATATAGTTTTCCAGGTCAATAACTTCAAAGAACATGAAGCAGATGGTTCGAAGGGAGGTAATATCAAGGATGCCAACATTAAATTTAGATCCCATTGCGGAGGAGGATGCTTTATCGGCGGCTTTAGGAGAAAAACTCCTCTCAGAAAGGCCTTGCATAATCTATGAGACATAATGTTATTGTCATGCAAGCCAACATGATACTTGGAAATAGCAGCCAGTTGAACTTTTACTGTAGATGAAGAAGATCCTGACTGAAAAACCTCAGCCAGGAAATCTAAAACAGAATGCACAGGAGCAGTAAAGGGATCAATATTCCTGGAATTTGCCCAAATAGAAAAACGTCACCACTTGCTAGCATAAACGGTTCTGGTGGACGACTTTAAAGAAGCCACTAAGATGTCTCTGACTGAATCAGAGATCATCGGAAGCCTGGCTAGGGAAGGAAGTGGAGCAACCAAGCAGTGAGGTTGAGAGAATGAATGGCCCGGTGCTGTTGACCCGACTGGTGGATCAAGAGATCCGGAACTGGGTCCAGATGCCAGGGCTGCACCAGGAGGTGACGATGCAGAGACGGAAACCAAATTTGTCGAGGCCAGTAAGGGGCAATGAGAATCAACTTGGCCCTCAAAACGGTGGCTTTCTGAATGACTTGTGGAATCAAGGGAAAGGGAGGAAAAGCGTACAGAAGTCCCCGGGGCCAATCCTGGGTTAGAGAGTCTCTCAGGGGTTGGCCTGGTAGGGGAAAAAGGGTGAAAAATCGGGGCACTTGTTGTTTTGGGGAGTAGCAAAAAGATTGCAACAAGGTGTGCCCCACTTCAGAAAAATCTGATCCACTACAGATTGTTTGAGAGACCACTCGTGAGGCATTAGAATGGATCTGCTCAGCCTGTCCGCCAAGAGGTTGGACCTGCCGGGGATGTGCATTGCTATCAGAAACCGATGAGAGGAGATTGCCCATTGCCAAAGTCTGAGAGCTTCTCGACACAACGGATAGGACCTGGTCCCGCCCTGCTTGTTGATGTACCAGACCACAGACATGTTGTCCATTTGTACTGCAATAGTCCCCTTGGGAAGAAAGTCGTTGAGGGCTTGCAACGTTAAAAGCACCGCTCTCATCTCCAGGACATTTATGTGCAGATGGTATTCTATGGGTTGCCACGTCCCGTGGACCATCCTGCCCTGATAATGCCCCCCCCCCACCCGATCAGAGAGGCATCCGTAGTAACTGTGGCAACCGGAGGAGGGGGAACAAAAGGTCGGCCCTGATGAAGAAGAGGGGAAGATATCCACCAATTCAGATGAGTCCTGCACGATTGCGTGACTAAGATTTCGTGCCTCATCGGAAGACTGTGGAACGACCACTGAGTGAATAACATCCACTGCAGAAGATGCATGTGGAAGCGAGCTAGTGGTAGAAGAACAATGGCCGCAGCCATAAGACCTAGGACCTTTAGTATCAGCCTGGCTTTGACTTTGCTGCTCTGCAATAAAATCCGAACGTATTTTTGGATGTCCAGAATTCTTTGATCTGTTAGTCTGGCTAACATTTTGACGGTGTTTAATTCTGCGCCTATAAAGGTGATAGATTGGCAAGGCCGCAGAGAAGATTTTTCGAAATTCACTGAAATTCCCAAACTCCTGCATAGCTGCAGAGTGTAGTCTCTGGTTGAAGAAGCTGACACCTGGTTTTGGCGGAGAGGAGCCAGTCGTCTAAATAAGGAAACACCTGGAATCCTTGACGTCTCAGATGAGCTGTGACCACTGCCATACATTTGGTAAACACTCTGGGGGCTGAAGTGAGGCCAAAGGGCAGGGCTCTGAATTGGTAATGACTGGTCCCTAGCCGAAAGCGGAGAAACCTTCTGGAGCGCCTGTGAATCTTTATGTGATAGTACGCGTCCTGAAGGTCTATAGAGCACATCCAGTTGTCCTTGTCCAGAAAGGGCAGAATGGACTGAAACGTGACCATCCGGAATCTTGCCTTCTTGACAAATCTGTTTAGACTGCTCAGGTCTAATATTGGTCTCCAATCTCCCGTCCTTTTGGGGACCAAAAAGAATCTCGAGTAGACGCCGGATCCTACTTGGTCTGCCGGAACAGTCTGGACGGCTCTTTTTTCTAGGAGCTTTGAAACCTCCTGTTCTGCCAAATCCCTTTGACCGGGTGAGATGTCTGGAAGGGATTGTTGAGGTACGGGATACCTTTCAAGGGATTTTGTAACCCTCGGATATGATCGACTGTACCCACATATCTTGTGAAAGGGAATGCCAGGCTACTGGGTACAGTGAAATCCTTCCCCCGACTGCCTCCAAGGGTGGACAGTCGGGCAACACCTCAGGGGTGCTGAAAGGGCTTCTCAGGAAGAGACTCCCTGTTGCCCTGGTTCTGAGGACCCCCCCTGCCCCTAGGGCGGCGTCTATTATTGTTACCCCCTCTGCCTCTGGGGTAAACTGACCACGTGTGTCCGGTGTAGCTCCTTGGGCTTTATGAACCACATCTTCCCTCCCTTCTGACCCTTGGGATATGGTCCAGAAGGGGTGGAAAAATGGACTCCAACGGCAGAAAGAGTTTTACCATCCTGCTCACACCTGGTCAAGGTATCCTTCACCTGAGGTCCGAACAAAGCCGAACCATCAAAGGGGGTATTGGTGAATGACGCCTTAAAGGGGTCCGCAAAATTACAAAGCCGCATCCAGGCTTGACGTCTAAGAGCCACTCCTGTGCCTGCGGCCCTGCTCGCTCCATCGGCCGCATAGGATATGAGCCGCATGGAGGAGTTGGATAAGGAATTCAGGATTGCTAGCTGTGAGGTAATCTTTTCTTGAGCCCCAGCAGCAGAAGGATCCTGGACCACTTCACCTAGTTCCTTGAGAATATCTCTTTGAAGCCTGGTGAAGTGACAAAGGTAGTTCAGCGAACGCATAGTAAAGGTCGCTGAAGAAAACATCCGCTTTCCATACCTGTCCATGGTCCTAGGTACTGAAGGATCCGCAAGTTCCTTCTTAGTGGCGGCCGCCACCACCATAGCATCCACAGAGACGCCCTTGGAAAGAAACTGTTTGTCCGTAGGGGCCGTAATAAACTTGGATGGTCTCCTGGGGACAGGTTCCACAGAATCTGGAGCTGCCCACGCCTTTCGAGCCACTACCTGCATAAGTGGGTCGAAAGGCAGAGACACCCAGGAGGTGGAGGGTCGGGATCCAAAAGCCTCCAGGTATACCGACTCATCCTTGGAGGGATCAATGGATGGCCAATTCCCCCTCTGTTTGAGGAGCTCAAGGATGTCTGAAAAGGAGACATCCTCAGAGGGGATCGGGGAACCCTCCGACTCATCTAAGTCGGTATCAGATGTAGTAGACTCAGGGAGTCTGTGTGTTTCCTCTTACGTCCTCTTCGAGGGGTTCACCTGCAGGATCAGGAGAAACTTCGAAGAGGAAGATATTCCCAATGGGGAAACCTGGGGCGATGGATCCCTGGGCCTGAGAGCAAGAGGCTGGCAAGAGGTGTCTACAGGCACCGAAGAGGGAGGAGCTAGAGGGATGGACCGTTGACCTGGCTCAGGAGCCAGGACACTCCTCATCACCTCAAAGGCTCCCCTGCCCGGGAGACCGGAATATTCCCGTTCCGAGGAAATAGGAATTCCCGGCTCCACTGAGAGGGAAGGCTCCGAGGCCGATGTCGGTGCCGAGCTTACCAAAGCCGAAGCCCCGAGAGGGAGAGCGGGGTCGGACAAGGGTCCGATGCCACTAGCCCCCTCGGAGCCGACCAGGGAAACCCGACGACCGGATCCCTCCAAGGAAGGTCTCAAGGAGGAGATCGGAGCCGAAGACGACGGAGCCGAAGGATGTATCGGCTCTGGCACCGAAACAGTTGCTGTCCCGAGAAGCTCCGGCTCCGAACTCTGGTGGGGAGTCGGAGGAGGAAGTTCAAGGGGTGAAGCAATAGCCGAAGTCTGCTGAGACGGGCTATGGAGCATTTGGGCCAGTGCCTGCGACTTTAACAGCCTGCTTACCACCCTCTCTAAATCGTGGTCGGACAGCCTGGAAGATCTCGAAGATCGGCTCCGATGACTCCGCTCCGACAAAAGAGGAGACCCCGGAGCCGAGTGGATCGATTCCAAAGACGGGGACCGAGATCTCTTCTTGGAGGAAGTCATCGGAGCCGACGTCCTATGGGTTCCAGATGGAGCCGAAGGCTTCTCGGCTCCGATACTGGATACTGTGTTGGCTCCAGCCGGAGCCGACAAGGCAACAGCAGATTGGGTGTCGGAACCGATCGGAACCGACCCTAGCTTAGAAGGAGAAAGATTGGCTCCGGCCGGAGCCGATCTCGACTCCGAAGGAGTCGGAGCCACCGGGGGAGGCTTGGAAGCTGTAGCCTGACCCCTGGATGGCTTGGAAGGCTTACTGGACCCAGGTTTAGTGGGTGAACCTTCCGGCTTTAGCAAGCCACGGAGGATTAGCTTGTTCCTCCTTTCCTGCAGGACTCGCTGGCTAAAAGAGTGACACAAAGCACAGGAGTCCTGCAGGTGTAAAGGCCCCAGGAAGTAAACACAAGAAGTGTGACCGTCTGTCAGAGACATTTTCTGACAGCACGAGTCACACTTCTTGAAGCCCGAGACCTTTACCTCTTTAGACATAGTCTAAGGAAAAAAGAGTAATAAATACTCAGACACACACACACACCAAAAACAGTCACACAAATTAATCCCCAAACACAGACACACAGATAGGGATTAATAAGGAAGGCCTAGGCCTAACTGAAAATGTTTTAAACTTTTTATAAAGTATAAAATTTTTCTAAAAGGGGAATAGGGTGGTTAAATGTGACACTAAACACTAAAAATAGGAAAAAAAGGGGAAGATAACCCTGACTAAAGCTGTTTGAAACTCACTTACCTCAGCTGGCAAAAAAGGAGACCTCTTCGCAAAGCGGCAAACGAGATCTGAGGTAGTTCCGCCTTGCATCATGGGATATAGGGTTGCCTCAAGCTGGTAAAAGGAGTTCTCAAGCTAAAGCAAGTGCCGAGTCGGAGCCGAACCCATCCAGCAAGAATGAAGGCGAGATTGACAACTTAACATTAACATAATAGAAGCTAATTAACCGAGCGAAAGCACTTGATTTTATTGTGGATTTTGTTTCGTGGTGGTGAAATCAAGATTTGACGTTTTAACATCACTGTTCCTGGTTTCTGTCGCTTGTGGACATTTGGATTTTTCTTGGTTCTTGTTGCTATTTACTGTTCCAACAAACATACACACAACACAAGCACACCAAAATACATAATCCACACACATACACTTCACAAAACCCTACACTAAACCATACATACACTACTAGCTGTCCACTTACCTTAACCCAACCCTAACCCTAAGGTCCGTAACTACTGCACACTCACCTTACCCGCTCCCTAACCCTAAAGTCCCTATCGCACACTCACCTTACCCACTCCCTAACCCTAAGTCCCTATCGCACACTCACCTTTGTTTGCACACTTACCTTAACCCGGTCCATAACCTTCGCTCCACAGTCGGGAAAATAGCAAAGCTGCAGAAATGGCCCACCGAATACTTTCCCTAGGAAAGTATTTGATATTCTGCAGCTTCGCTATATTCAGCGTTCAATGCAAAGGGTTCGATATTAGTACATTCGAAGTAGTAATACTTTGATGTACTAATATAAACCCTTATTTTCAATGTCTTTAAATTTTATAAGAAATCCATCATAAAGTTCCAAATCATTACTTATAGCAGTATCAGATGTCTGCAGACCCACATTCAGCAGTGGATTATCAGTAACAGTCAGTAGATCATTAAAGCGTTCAAAGGAACATTTGTTAAGCTCCTTGCTGCCACTCTTGTTGGGATTAAAAGGCAATTCCAATTGTAAAGTTTCCATGCTTCCATCAGCCATGTGAAGTTGGAGATGAAATCAAAATAAATACACAAAGCAAAAATCTCTCTCCAACTAATGAAACAGCCGGTGTACAAATTCTGTAGTATCCAGCAAAAGAAGAAACACCAGCTGTACCACAGCAACGTAGTTTATTAAGGTAGTAAGTGCTTTCAGGGATCCAACCCCTTCATCAGACAACAAGTGAATAAACCTTACACAATTTATAGTGGAATCAATCAAGGACAATTGACTTTCCTTTAAAAAAAACAGTAACATTATTCTCTTAAGCATATTAATTATAGTAAAAAAAACATAAAATCATCAAAATGTTTTATATAAGAAATGTGCAAATATCTGCATATAAGGTGATTAAAAACAATCAATATATAAAGATGTTGTCACACAAAAATCCTAAGAACATACATATCTATTAAAATCAACCATAATATGTGCAATAGAACTATTTCATGTATACCTATGTTTATATATATATATATATATATATATATATATATATATAAAACATCAAATAACCTCTAAGCTATACTCATATAAGTATAGTCATATTGTGTGCAATAACTTAAATATAAATGTATATAAAATCACTTATCAAATAAGCATAAAATAACAACTGATGGTTTATTTAATGTTTTAATAGACAAGCTTTTAAAAAAATGTTTCAAGGACACCTTGTTGTTCAGGCTGGGGGGTTTATCAGTGCTGAATAACATTATCCATTTCTGTTTCGCAGCCTCGGTGTCATTCACCAAATCCCTCCCTCTTCTATTATCAAATAAAATTTCTAAGACTAGAAATTTGAATGCATGACTGGATCCTTTGTTTTTATTATGCATGGCAAGGGCACTACTATCTTAACAATTTCTAAAGTCTCTGTAGTGTTCCAATAATCTATCCTTAAACCGCCTGTTAGTTTTACCAATGTCAAAAGAAAAACATACGACACAATACGCAAAATAAACATTAGATGTTTTACAATCAGCATAATGGGCACTGTCGACTATATAACCCATAGAGCTTAGGCTACTGCAGCAGTAATCAATATGAGGAATAGCTTGAGAAACACAGTCTAAGTCTAATTCCTGTCCCTCAGACTGAGAATCAGAATCAGAGAGAGAGAAAGGGAGAGAGAGAGAGAGAGAGAGAGAGAGAGGAAAACTCTTTCATTTTCAAATGAAGAGAGAACTCAGAATATATAGAATGAAGAGCTTTAAATAAACCTTTAGCAAAACCCAGTCAATCCTCCTTGTCTGCCAACTGATGGGAAAACAGGTGATGAAAAATTCCTAATTTTTATTCCCTTTTACTGGAAAACAGTCCAGGAAAAAGAGCACCCCAGGAATCAAGCTCCTACCAACACCTCTCAAGTAACAATGTGTACTCCATCTTCCAATGTCAGCAACAGTGGTTCTCCCTTGCCCAAAGAAGACAAATGAACAGTCACAGAGGATGAGACAAACAGGAAGCTGAAATCAAGATTGAAGCCTCCTGTATAACTTTTCACATCTTGCAAATGGTGGCGGTGGTGGGAGTGCAACTAAGGAGCTAGGACCTAGGTATATGTATCTACTGAAAAAAAGTGTTTGATAAGTGGGTGGTAGAGACAGACTACTAGTCTTCCCTCCTGAATAAAAAAAATTAAGATCATAGATAACATTTTTGTGATAGCCACTAAAACCTGTATTTCTATCTCACAATAATAAACTTTGACAAAAGATGGTAAAATGAAAGATATTCCCTAAGGAGGTGCTTTTCTGCCCAGCTTTGAAGAAGCAGTAGCTGACCTTTGATCCTTTGAAGCAGCAGAAGAGAGCACTGTTTTGCAAGAATGTTCTGAGAATTTGGTGCCCTAAGCACTGACTTTATATTGCTCTTCTTGGACTGTACATATATTATGGCACACTGAAGGTGCCCTGAAGCTTTGGAGGCTGTCTACTCATCCAGTTCTAAACAGGATATATCCCATATAGCTTAGGCTACTGCAACAGTGGTCTAATGATTAACATTTAATATTACAATAATAGAGATGAGAACAAAGAAGAGCAGCTGTGTGTTGTGAAGCATGATGCTTTATATCTTTTGTTTTAAAAAATTGCTTTACTGAAACTAATTGAATACAACTACTACTGCTACTAGTGCTGCATACTTTAAAGGAGTGTATCTTTGGTTTACTGGTTTAAGTATCATATATAGAAAATGCCCTAGGTTAATAAATTATGAAGACATTTTGTATAATTTCACTAAAAATTCTGTGTGTGCTTTTCTGTTCTATACTATTTTAGTTCTTATTGTAGATTATTTGTTTAAAGGCATATGCATTCTACAGAAAGTTTAATGCTTATGCTGATATACTTCTACTAGGGATATTACTGTGAAACAGACTGTTGTTATATGACTATAAGGACACATGACTTTCCAGAGGGGTGGTAAAGCAGTATACTTAATTTGAATTACAGTGTTGTGTCTCATGACTGGGACACATTAAAAAAAATCGTTTTTGCCATCACAGGTGTCCTTTTCTTGGGGAAGACATTAAGTACAGTGGTCAATACCCGACTGCTTACCAAGATTAATGAATGAAAGTTTACTGGATGCTAGTCATACTATTTTGCTTCATACTTTCAAGAAGAAGGATGCTGCATGATGGTAAATACGTGAGAGTTGATGTAATTAGTTTTTGAAAAGAAAAATTTAAAGCTAGTGTTGGAATTTGGAGAGGGAGTTTGCTATGTTATTAACCACAACAGAAATTTATAAACTTACCATAAAGATAGATCCATGTTGCCTTGTTTCTGTCTGATTCAACTTCCCTCACTCTATCCTCCAGCCTAAATTGTCATTTTATGCTCCTGTTTGGCCTGCAAAGTCAGTCCCAATTTTTCCTACACAAACATTATACAGTTGAAAACAACCAGGACAAAGTTACTTTTGACACTCCTTGACCCAATTTAGGTTTAGAAAGAGAGCAATGAAAAGTTGGTCAGTCCTGTGTAAAAAAACCCTGAGTTGTCACCGAACCTCCAGTAAATTTAGAATATATTATCCTTTGTTACTTTGGGAAGAACACTGACAGACTGATAGTTTGGTCAAGGTTTGTTTCAGAGCCCACCATCGGGAGAAAGTTAGGATTCCTCCTGAAAGACGAGATACAGGGCTTTACATGATAATGCCTGAAATTCCAAAATTCTCCATGTGGATGTGACTGTTATAAAAAAGAGGCTTTTCTAAGTGTGACACCTGTGCCTTGGCCCAGCAATCAAGAAGCCTCAATCCTCACCACTAACACCAGTGAGGGGCATCTCATATAGGAGGAAAGGATAACAAATACACACAGTAAAGTGCAATTTCCCTTAAGAGCACACAGAGATCACAGTCAGTCCGGGGCTGGTCGATGCCTTGCTCTCCAGGTCCCCAATAAGACTCCCCACTGGCTCAGCTATAGGGTCCAGATCTCTGCTAGCTGGGCAAGCTAAAATCTCCAGCACCCTCTCTGTCCAACCAGTGCTTCGTGTCCCTGCACAAGTAGCTGACACACACACACATTAAGATAAGAGTTTATGCAACCACACAGACACTTCTGGGGAAGGCTGGCACAGGTTCTTCAGCTGTGCCCCTTTTACCCAGACTATACAGTAGTAATCACTGGCACCATCCAGCTAATATTTATCAGCTACCCAAGGGCCCTTAAAAAGGTGTCCAATTATTACTGTGCAATATTATTATCCAATTGGTAGTATAAGTAAACAGTCAAGGCTTATTAGAGTGACTTGGTACTTGATCCTTATATACATGCAATGTACTCTTACAGTTTAACTTATCTATACACAAAACAGCCACAGTTGAAAGGTTTTAAAATATTTAATAATAAATAAAAACACAAGACAATACGTCTTACTACACAGTGCTAGTCAAGAGTTCAGAGATCACAGAGAAATACTTAAAATAATTCAGTAGTACAGTTCTGACATCACTTAGTCTAATCTTTCTAGTTTCTAGCTATTTCTAAGAGAAAACACAAGTCTAAGATAAACTTACATATAGAAACAGGCAGAGTGCTGATGAGTTGGATGGTCTAGACAAAAAATGCTTAATGCCCTCTGATTCTCTCTGTTTTTAAAATCACATTCCTGGTTCCCATTACATTATTCTTCACACTTCCCTGGGTTCCCAGGCTAACAGAAACTACACTTACATTCTTAACATCTCCTTTTGTTATCTTGCAGCTGGTCAGTAAGTAGAGCAATAAAAATATATTTGCATGTTTAAATCTAGCAATTTAACTCTTGGTTAAAGCAACAGAAAGAATGTCTTCATTTAGACAGGCCTGAGCCGACTTTAGATCAAAGGGTCACAACATGTTTTATGTCGTCAGCAGAGAGCACTGTTGTTACATTTTTTTGCAGTTCCACATCTAACAGCAATTTTTTTTTCATTTAAGACAACAAGCCTGTGGTTCACATTAATATTTACAGATGATAGAATTATCTCCAAAATTCTATCTGGCTAGGCTGGTAGCCTTCGCACTAAGAAAGATATTTTATATCTACTGTAGAAGTAGGCTTGAAAGGTGCTTATGTTAAAGCCTGAACCATGATAGTAACATTCCAAGAAAGAACCAAATCCCATACTGGAGTCCTTAAAAGGAAGGTTGCCTTCAGGAACAGTAGTCTAGTTTTTCTCTGTGTAAAAGTTGGAAATGGCCACTAATTGCATTTTGATGGTTAACAAGCTGGATCCTTTCAGAAAAAGCTCTGCCAAGAAGTCCGTAATGGATGGAAGAGGGACTGAAAAGGGATCTAATTCTCTGGAAGAACTCCATAAGGTAAACCTTCGTTATTTGCTGAGGAAACATTTTGTAGTTTTTGATTTCTGTGGGGAAGACAAAATATGAATTACTGGAGTGGAAAGCCTGACATCTTTGGCCACAATTAGAAGTGGAGAAACCATGCAGTTCATTTCAGAGTTTTCAAGTCCTGGTGAGGCTGACTGAATGGGTTACTCAGAAGATCTGGACAAAAGACCAACTCCCAAGATGGATGTAATAGATGAGGCCAGAGAAACAGAAAACAAACTTGCCAGGGCCAAAATGGAGCAATGAGGATAATTCTGGTCTTGAACCTTCTGGCTTTATGAATAAATTTATTATGAGATGAAGGAGAAGAAAGGCATAAAGGAGACCAAGGAGCCAGTCGTGGACTAAAATGTCCCTTGATACTTGACCCTATGGAGGGATTAGGGCAAAGGAACTGCTGCACTTGTTTTTTAGGCATGAAGAAGAAAGATCACAGCAAAGTTGGCACCAGTGACTTAAACTCTATGTTGTCACTGTCTGATTGAGGACTACTTATAAGAAAGACAGACCTGTTCAGTTTGTCAGCCAGAACACTGGAGGTCCCCAGGGTATGCATCACTATAAGAAAGTCATGAGAAGACATTTCCCACTGAAATACTCTCATTGCTTCTTGGCAAAATGGATAAGATCAGGTTCCTCTCTGCTTGTTTATATACAGACTACTGCCATGTTGTACTTCTGGATGGTGATCACACCCCACCCCTGAGGAGAGTCCTGGAAAACCTGCAATATTAAGAAAACTGTCCCCATTTCCAGGACAATGATGTGGAGACTGGCCTCAATGTTTGACCATGAACCTTAAGCCATTTTCTCATCAATATGTCCCCACTTCCATCCCAGAAGGAAAACATCTGTGGTTACTATGGCCATGGGGGATGTGGAGAAAAGAACATAGTCTTCGAGGGCTGTGACTTGTTAGGCAAACAAGAGATTCTTTGATTCAGAATTGTTTTATCTGTTGTAGGTAACACTATAGCTAGCTTCTTATTAACATATATTTTTATACTTTTCATATTCCTCTCTGTAAAAAAAAAAAACCCTTTTTCTCTTTCAACTATTTCTAAAATATTTCTAACAATTTTGTTTAAGTGTTTCTTAGTATCGCTAGTTCTGAGTACTAGTTAGTGGGGTGTTTCAACTATTGTTTTTTGGCCATTGCTGGCATCTTTTCTACTTTAATTGTTCTTTCCAGTATGTCAGACAAGACCTTCAGATTTAAAAAGTGTTCAACCTATGGTCACAAAATACCACCACAGGACCATCTCTTGTGTCTACTCCCTTGAGGTGGCACACTTGGACAAGGATTTCCTCTTTTGGTCAAAGAGCTCTTCAGGGATATGGGGACAAGCTAGTCCGAAAGGGCCTTCTTCCCACTCAAGTGGGAACTTTGGTTCCATCTTCTTCAGATGTCCCTTCTCCTGCTAAGAGATCTAATAAATCCAGACCATCAAAAGAAAAGGAGAGAGACAAACCTGGAGAGAAGAAGAGAAAGACGGAATTAGAAAACAGGGTAGAGAAACAGAAGAAACAGCATGTCAAAGTTATGATACTAGATACCATTCTTTGGTAAGAAACACGCAGGCATAATTAGCATGTGGCAAAGGGGGCAGCTGCACCAGGTGTAAGGTGTTAGGAGGCACAAGCAGCATATATGTTAGTGCAGGCATGTAGGGGACAGCATCAGCTGACAAAATAGATAGCTACACCTCTGAAGAAACACAACCATGTATAACAGTAAGAAGATTACTGAAAGAAGAACAGCTGGGAAAATACTTTATGCACATATTCATTGGAAATTTATTAGTGGTCTAAAAAATAAAGTTATGCACTTACCATAAAGCTAGATTCTTTCACTCATGTCTTTCTGATACAACTTGTGGGTCCTTCAAGATGCTTGTAGGATCCAACTTTGCAGCATTTGTGCTCTAGCCTCAAGCCTCTTTAAGACCTTTCTTCCCATAATGCACTAGTGTCTAGGAACACCTCCGATCAAGTTTGGCTTCCCAACTGTAATTATGAAGAAGATCTAGCATCCTTCAGGACTTACAAAAGCAACAGAAATCTGGAAGGGGGAAATAAGAATGGCTTGTTGCATCAGGTGGACAAGAAAGAAATGATCTAGTATTATGGTAAGTACATAACCTTTGTATCTTATTCATTCAGTTCATCTGATCCAAGTTGTGTGTCAGAATCCCAAACTACCTGAACTCCAAGGTGGCATCATGACAGTAGACCTTTGAGGACAGAGGCACACAAGTAACTGGAATCCATGTAGTGATTAATGAATGTATGCATGGATGACCAAGCGGCAGCAACTTAGATTTCATGTATAAATGAACACCTAAAGAAAGCAGTATAAGTTGCCTCTACCTTGGTGGAATGAGCCTTGGGCTTACTCGGTAATGGCTGATTGTGTGAGAAATAGACGTAAGCAATTCAGTCTGGAAGCTATCTAGAAAATGCAACACTGGAAACTTTTATATCTGACTTGCTCAATGCAATGGAAACATAAAGCCGGAAGTCCTTCCTGAAAGTTCTGGTCCTAAGAAGATAGAAAAAGAAGTTATGTACCTACCATAACGTTCCATGTTAGTTGTCTTCATCTCGCCTTCCTTCTTGCTGGTTGGGATCGGAGCCGATCCTCGGCTTCGACTCGGCCATCTTCAATAGCTCGAGAGCTGTTTACTGGCTTGAGGCTACCCCTTATCCCATAATGCCTAGCGATAGCTACCCAGATCTCATTTGAATTAGCTAACTCCAGCCATAATAAAAGAATAAACCAGTCAAAAAATCAGTTGACTATACCTGCCATATTCTCTAAGTCAATAGAGGAGACAAGAGAACACACAGCCAGTGAAACAGAAAAACTCCTCTCGGTCCACTAGGACAGGGGGACAGGAGGTGGGATGCAAGAAAGAAGGCGAGATGAAGACAACTTACATGGAACGTTATGGTAGGTACATAACTTCTTTATGTTAAGTTGTCTATCTTGCCTTCATTCTTGCTGGTTGGGACAGCGTCCCTAGCACCTAAAATCCTGGGTGGCTCAGTGGAACAGACTCTTCAGAACAGTGGAACCAAAGTCTGCTCTGCTCCTGGAGACCATATCCAACTTGTAATGAGAAATAAAGGTATGAGGGTTTGCCCATGTGGCAGCTACACAGATGGAATCCATGGGCAACCTAGACTGGAAGGCTACAGAGGTGGCCAAGGCCCTAGTAGAATGACCTTTTGGTTTAATAGGTAACTATTTGCTCCTTAACTGATAAATGAAAGAAATAGTGTGTGAGAACCATCTGGATAAGGCTACCTTGGAAACTGGGAGACCTTGTTTGCCCAAGGCATAAGAAAGGAATAGTTGGTCCGACTTCCTTACTTCTTTAGTTTTGTGCAGGTAAAAACGCAATTGCCTATGAACGTCCAATTGGTGTAGTTTGTACTCTGCCTTGTTGGTATGATTAGGGAAAAACACAGGAAGATCTATAGATTGGTTTAAATTATTTTCTGAGCAGACTTTAGGGAGAAATGAAGGATTAGTCCTCAGAGCAACCCTGTCCTTATGAAAAACCAAGTATGGAGGACGAACACATAGCGCATGAAGTTCGAACATGCATCTGGCTGAAGTAATAGCTACCAGAAAGAGTGTCTTCCAAGATAGAAACTTGATAGAGCAGGACACTGCTTGTTCAAAAGGGGGCAGAATCAAGGAGGTTAGGACTACATTTCCCAAGGAGGAGGGGGATCTCTCACTGGAGGCATAAGAAGAGTTGTCCCTCTCAAAAAAGCTTTACAGAGCTTATGAGACATAATGTTAGAGTTCGAAAAACCAACATGAAAGTTAGAAATGGCCACCATTTGTACCCTGATCATAGCAGAAGCGGACCCGAAGTGAAACAGTTGTGCTAGGAATTCCAGGATTTCGTGGACTGGGACTGAAAAGGGATCCACATTCCTAGCCTTTGCCCAACAAGAAAAATGTTTCCATTTGCTAGCATAAGTTTTCCTCATTGTAGACTTGTGAGAGGAGACGATAATGTCACGACTGCTGGGGAAATGCTGGGAAGCCTGGCTGAGGTTGGAAGAGGAGCAACCAAGCTGTGAGCTGGAGAGTTTTGAGGAATTGATGCAACCCGCCTGATTGATGAACCAGGAGGTCTGGAATTGGGTCCAGAGTCCAGGGTTGATCGAGAAGGTAATGGTGCAGGAACGGGAACATTATCTGTCGAGGCCAGTAGGGAGCAATGAGCATAATTTTGCAACCCAACGATATTGCTTTCTGTATAAGCTTGGGTATCAGGGGGAAAGGTGGAAAGGCATAAAGAAGTCCCTGGGGCCAATCGTGGACTAGAGCGTCTCTGGGTATGTGACCCAGAAGCGGAAGAAGGGAGAAGTAGTTGCTGCATTTGCTGTTGAAGGGGGTGGCAAAGAGATTGCAGCAAGGCTGTCCCCATTTGCGGAAAGCAAGATTCGCAACTTCCTGATTCAGAGACCACTCGTGAGGCATGAGGATAGCTCTGCTGAGCCTGTCCGCTATGACGTTGGATCTCCCCGGGATGTGTGTCGCAATCAGAAAACGTTGGGAGGAAATCGCCCACTGCCAAAGTCTGAGTGCTTCTTGACACAGGGGGTAGGATCTGGTTCCGCCCTGCTCATTGATGTACCACACCACTGACATGTCTGTTTGAATAGCAATGGTCTTGAAGGGTTTGCAATGCCAGGAGCACGGCTCTCATTTCCAGGACATTTACGTGCAGATGGTACTCGTGAGGTTGCCACATGCCTTGGACTGTCCTGCCCAGATTAATGCCCCCCCCACACCCTATCAGGGAGGTATCTGTCATTACTGTGGCTACCGGAGGGGGTTGTATGAAAGGTCTGCCCTGAGTAAGTAGTGGGGAGACCATCCACCAAGAAAGATGTCTTTTGCATGCATCCGTGATCATGATCATGTAAGTCATGGGTAGCTCTTGGAAAGACCACTGCGTGAACAGAAGCCACTGAAGAATTCTTATATGAAAGCATGCCAGTGGGATTAGGAGAATGGCTGCTGCCATGGAACCCAGAGTTTGAAGGACGTACCTGACTTGGATCCTTTTGCTCTGCATCAGAACCTGTACCTGCTGATGGATTGCAGACACCCTTTCTAGTGGTAGCCTTGCAAACATATCCCTTGTGTCTATGACTGCTCCTATGTAAGGGATAGATTGACAGGGCATCAAGGCAGATTTTTCATAATTTATTGTGATGCCGAGCTAGGAGCAGATTGTGATTGTGTAATCCCGTGCTTGTATGAGTTGATGCCTGGTGGTAGCAGTAAGGAGCCAGTCGTCTAGATATGGAAACACCTGGAATCCTTGATGCCTCAGGTGAGCCGTGACCACTGCCATACATTTGGTGAACACCCTGGGGGCTGTGGTGAGACCAAAGGGCAGAGCTCTGAACTGATAATGACGGGCCCCCAGCCGGAGGTGAAGATATCTCCTGGAGCGCCTGTCCATCTTTATATGGTAGTACACGTCCTGAAGATCTATCGAGCACATCCAATTGTCCTGACCCAGAAAGGGTAAATGGACTGTAGCATGACCATCTGAAACACTGTTCTTTGCACAGACCTGTTTAGTCTGCTGAGATTCAGAATCGGTCTCCAGTCCCCTGTCTTTTTTGGTACTAAAAAGAACCTTGAGTAAGTTCCGGATCGGTGCTGGTCTGCCGGGACTTCCTGGAAGGCTCTTTTTTCTAGCAGTTTTGAAACTTCTGTAACTGCTTTCTCCTTCAGATTGGGTGGAACATCTGGAAGGGTCTTCCTTGACTGTAAAGGGGGTTGCTGGAAGGGAATTTTGTAACCTCCGGATATAACAGACCATACCCATCTGTCTTGTGTTAAACTTTGCCAGGCATTTGGGTACAGCAAAAGTCTTCCCCTGACTGCCTCCAGAGTTGAGCAGCCGGGCAACTCTTCAGGGATGCTGGAAGGGCTTATCAGAGAAGGATTCTCTGTTGCCCTGGTTCTGCGGATCCCCTCTGCCACGAGGCCAGCATCTATTATTATTGTTTCCCCCTCTGCCTCTGGAGGAAAAATCACTACGTGTATCAGGCAAGGCTCCCTGAGATTTACGGAACCACATTTTCCCACTCTTCTGACCCTTGGGGTAAGGTCTAGAGGGAGTGGAAAAACGGACTCCCACGGCAGAGAGAGTCTTGCCTTCTGCTCACACCTAGTCAAAGTGTCTTTCACCTGTGGTCCAAAAAGAAAGGAACCCTCAAAGGGAGTGTTGGTGAAGGACGCTCAAAAGGGTTCCACAAAGTTACACAGTCGCATCCATACATGACTCCTAAGGGCCACTCCAGTACCTGTGGCTCTACTCACCCCATCGGCTGCATAGGAAATGAGCCTCATGGAGGAGTTAACAACAGAATTAAGCGTCGCTAGCTGGGAAGCTACTTTGGCTTGTGCTCCCTCAGCTGTTGGATCTTGGAGGGTGTCTCCGAACTCTTTAAGGAGATCCCTTTGAAGTCAGATAAAATGACACAGGTAGTTCAGTGACCTCATAGAGAAGGTCGCTGAAGCTTACATTTGTTTCCCGTATCTGTCCATCGTCCTAGACTCCTTGTTAGGGGGCTGGACAGACGAAGAGGTCTCCGCTAACTCTTTTTTGGTGGCTGCTGCTACCACCATAGCATCAACAGGGACACCTTTCAAAAGGAACTGCTTACCCTGGAGTGCTGTAATGAATTAACTAGGTCTCCTCGGAGTTGGTTCCACTGTATCCTGAGATGACCAAGCCTTTTGAGCCACCACTGTCATAAGTGGATCGAAAGGTGGAGACACCCAGGAGGTGGAAGGTCGGGAACCGAAGGCATCCAGAAATACAGACTCATCCTCAGAAGGGGCTAGGGGATTCCAGTTCCCCCTCTGCCTAAGCATTTCTAGGATGTCCGAGAAGGAAACATCTTCAGAAAGTGATCTCGGGGACCCTTCCGAATCATCTAAGTCTGTATCAGAAGTGACAGACTCGGGAGAGTCAATGTGCTTCCTCTTACACTTTTTCTTCCGAGAGAGCTCTTCTGAGTGATCAGCAGAGGCCTCAGAAGAGGATGAAACACGCAATGGGGTGTCCTGGAGCATCGGTTCCCTACACTTAGGGTCTGGAGGAGGAGCAGAGGTTGGCACAGGCACTACAGGAGACGGAGCCGGTGGGGCTGATAGTGGAGCTGACTCAGGGGACAGTACACTCCACATGACATCGAAGGCATCCCTGCCACGATGCAGAGAAAGCTCCGGTTCCGAAGAAATAGGAATCTTTCTCCACATCGAGGGGAACGGCTCTGAGGCCGATGTTGGAGCCGAGCTCACCTGTGCCAAAGCTCGGAGAGGGAGAACGGGGTCGGACAAGGGTCTGATGCCACTCGCCCCCTCAAAGTCGACAAGGGAGCCCCGGCGCCCAGGTCCCTTGATGGAAGGTACCACCGAGGGAATCGGAGCCGACGTCGGAACCGAAGGAGAGTTATCGGAGTCGACGGTTCCACTACTTGAACCCCAATGAACTCCGGCTCTGAACTCATTGGAGTCGGAGGAGGAACATCGAGATAAGTGGACTGAGCCGATATCTGTTGAGGAGGGCTGGACAACAATTTAGCTAGTGCCTGCGACTTTAGCAACCTACTGACCACTCCCTCCACATCATGATCTGACAGTCTTGAGGATCAAGAGGAGTGAGAGGATCGGTGACTACGCTCGCTTTGAAGTAAAGGAGATCGAGGAGCCGAATGCACCGACTCTAGTGAAGGGGACGTCAGCCTCTTGTGGCTCCACGACGGCTCCGAAGCATCTGATGGAGCCAACGGGGAGATTGTCTTGTTGGTGTCAGCCAGAACCGACGTAGAAGGTAAATCCTGAACCAAAGATGGCTCCGAACTTGGAGCCGATGGCTTAGTAGATTTAGGGGATTTCACTGGCTGTGAGCTCTTGGCCGGTGAATCCTGGGGTTTTAAAAGATCCCTAAGAATCAGCTTATTCTTATGCTCTTGCAGGACTCTACGACTAAAGGCATGGCAAATAGAACAAGAGTCCTGCAGGTGCACAGCGCCTAAACAATAGACACAAGAAGTGTGCCCATCTGTCAGAGACATTTTCTGACAGCATGAGTCACACTTCCTGAACCCAGAAACCTTGGATTCCTTTGACATCCTTTACAGTAGAAAGAAACCAATTATGACAACAATAACAAGAAGCAATATACAGTCTACAAAAAACACACCTACTAGAAAGACTATAGCTAAAGGTTTTTTTTTTTTTGAAATATAATCGGAAAGCCTCTAATTTAAACGGCTAGCCTATAAGAAAAAAGCAGAAAGAAAGCCTCTAACTTAAACGCCTAACCTGACAAAAAGAGGAGGGGGGGAGGGGGGAGAAGTCTCTAAGTTAAACGAGTTTTACAAAAGGAGGGATACTATAAGATAAACAAATATTTATCACAGAAACAAAACTATCGCTAATAATAAAAATACTAGAAAAGTTAAATTCTAGTGAAAAGGTTACACAAAAAACTCTATACAAGCCTGAGCCAGAAAAAATGACACCTCGCAGCTGAAGTGGCAAATGAGATCTGGGTAGCTATCGCTAGGCATTATGGGATAAGGGGTAGCCTCGAGCCAGTAAACAGCTCTCAAGCTACTGAAGATGGCCGAGTTGGAGCCGAGGATTGGCTCCGATCCCAACCAGCAAGAACGAAGGCGAGATAGACAACTTAACATTTATAATTATCTATGCATAACCAAAGTATGGAGAATGTACTTTCCTTTGTTAAAATGATTGGAAAAAACAGTGCAAAGTGAATGGGTTTTATCATGGGCATTTCAGAAGCCACTTTAGGAAGAAAGGACATGTTTGTAAGGAGGCACACTCTGTACTTATAAAAAGCAAGGTAAGATACAGAAGAAGAGCATAACTAAAGCTCAGAAACCCTTCTAGCAGAAGTGATGGCTACCAAAAAAAGAAGTTATGTACTTACCATAGCGTTCCATCTGTGTGATCTTCATTTATCCTTGACCTTTGGGGCACGGTTCTGATCCTTGGAACCAGCTCGCCCATTGCATAGCTCAAGCAAGCCAAAAACTCTCGAGCTAAGACCCTATACCCCTCTCCATATTACCTCAGATCGAGTCTGCAGCTACACGCAGAAAGACAGAAGAATGTGTATATGGAATTGACACGGCTATGTCCAAGCTCAAACCTGAGAAAGTTACAAGGACAAGCGTCTGATGCTCCAAAAAGTCTACAGGAGGGGGAAGGAAGGTGGGCTTCCAAGGATAAATAAAGATCGACAACACAGATGGAACATTATGGTAAGTACATAACTTTCTTATCTGATGTTGTCAATCTTCATTTAGCCTTGACCTTTGGGGCAAAGTCCCCAGCTACTTTAGATATTGGGTTGCCTTATGGAAGGATATTTCTGAGAAACATAGAGCCAAAGGATGCTCACCAGATCCAATTTCTAATGAGTGATAAAGGTAATGTGGAGTAGTCCATGTTGCCTTGGAAATGAAAACAGCAGATGTGGCTATTGCCCTAGTAGAATGCTCTCTCACTGGCACTGGCAATTGGATATTCTTTTTATTGCATATGAAAGTAATACAGTCTCTTAACCACCTTGACAAGGTGACTTTTGAAATAGGTTTCCCCAGAGATAGACTGGAAAAGAAGATAAATAACTGATCAGACTGTTTACACTCTTCAGTCCTGTTGTGGTAGAAACATAACTGTCTGTGAACATCCAGCAAATGTAAGCAACATTCACTTTTGTTAAAAAAAATTCAGAAAGAAAACAGGTAAGTCAATGGTTTGATTAATATTAGTTTCTGAGACCACCTTAGGAAGAAAGGATGGGTCGGTTCTTAGAGTAACCCTATCCTTATAAAAAAATCAAGTATGAGGGCTTTGAAGATAGTGCTTGTAATTCGGGAATCCTTTTGGCGGAGGTAATAGCTGTGAGTAAAATGGTCTTCCATGAAAAAAACTTTAAGTGGCATGTAGTCACTGGTTCAAAGGGAAAAAGTACTGAAGACTACAAAATTAAGTCAGATCCGAAGGAGCTAGATGGTCTTTAAAAAAGAAGTTATGTACTTACCATAATGTTCGATGATTGTAGTCCATCTCACCCTTCATTCTTACACTTGGGATCGGAGCCAACCTCGGCCCCGACTCGGCCATACTGTAGCTCAAAAACTTCTGGTTGGCTCGTGACTAGGTGGTATCCCATCATGCATCACTACCATTCCCCAAATCTTGTTTGCTGCAAGGAGGAAAATATAGAGATAAAGAACAAACCAAATCGAAAGGATTAACAAAAAAGCAGGAGGCACTCTACCCCCAGGTCCTCAAGGAGGGGGCAGGAGGGAGGGTTCGTAAGAATGAAGGGCGAGATGGACTACAAACATCGAACGTTATGGTAAGTACATAACTTCTTTATGTTTTGTAGTCCTATCTCGCCTTCATTCTTACACTTGGGACAGCGTCCCTAGCACCTTCATCTTAGGTGGCTCGTTAGAAAATGCTAATGAGTACTGTGGAACCAAAGGAAGACCTGTTACTAGAAGCCATATCCAATTTGTACTGAGTAATGAACGTGTGAGGTGAAGCCCATGTTGCTGCAGCACAAATGTTGTCTATTGGGATTCTAGCCTGAAAAGCAACCGAGATAGACACAGACCTGGGAGAATGAGCTTTCACCTTGACAGGAAGATCTTTACCACAGGAGGAATAAATAAATGAAATGCAACTGGAAATCCAGTGAGATAGTGTGACTTTAGAAACTGGAAGGCCCCTCCTAGAGTCTGAAAAGGAAACAAACAACTGATCTGACCTCCTGAAACCTTTAGTTCTGTCCAGATAAAAACACAATTGTCTATGCACATCTAATTGGTGGAATTTGTACTCTGCCTTGTTAAAAAACTTAGGAAAGAACACAGGCAATGCTGGAGAATGAAGGAAGGGTTTGTCCGCAAAGAGACCCTGTCTTTATGAAACACCAAATAAGGGGGCTTAATGGAAAGAGTCTGCAGTTCAGAGACCCTTCTTGCAGAAGTGATAGCCACTAAAAATATAGTTTTCCAAGTTAAAAACTTGAGGTCACATGTTGCTGAAGGTTCAAAAGGACTTGACATAAGTTTATGGAGAACAAAGTTCAAATCCCATGGAGCCACAGGATCCATGACTGGGGGTCTTAGCAAAGTGGTCCCTCTAATGAAGGCTCTACAAAGCCTATGAGCCATAAGATTAGGTTCATTAGCAACAAGAAAGGTGGAAATGGCTGCCAACTGGACTTTGATAGTTGCCACTGCTGAACCTTGGTTGAATAACTGTGAGAGGAAGTCTAAAATGGCAGAAATGGGAGCTGTGTAAGGATCAAGGTTTCTCTCACGAGCCCAAAAGGAGAAGTTCTTCCATTTACTGGTATAAATTTTCCTGGTAGAAGTTTTGTGAGAAGATGACATGATGTGTACAACCTAGGGAGAAAAGTCTTGAAGCCTGACTAGCGATGGAATTGGAGCAGCTAAGCTGTCAAGTTGAGGGTGTGGAGAGAAGGATGGAACGCCTCTGACATGTGTGTCAGTAAATCTGGCACTGGATCCAGAGTTCACGGTTCATCCTTTAGATGAGGTCTGAGGAAGGGGAACTAAATCTGTCGAGGCCAGTATGGAGCAATTAGGATCATTCTGCTTCCCGGGGATATTGCTTTCTGAAATACCTTCAATATGAGGGGGAAGGGAGGGAAAGCATAGAGAAGTCCCGAGGGCCAATCGTGAACGAGTGCATCTCTTGGTGCTTCCCCTTCCGGGGGAATCAGGGTAAAGTAGCTGCTGCATTTGGCATTGACAGGGGTGGCGAAGAGATCGCAGCAAGGCTGACCCCATTTGCGAAAAATTTGTTTCGCAATGTATGTGTTCAGAGACCACTCGTGAAGCATCAGAATAGCCCTGCTGAGCCTGTCGGCTATGATGTTGGATTTCCCCTGGATGTGCATTGCTATCAGAAAGCGCTGGGAAGACACTGCCAACTTCCATACTCGAAGGACTTCTCTGCAGAGGGGGAAAGATTTGGTTCCTCCTTGTTTGTTTAGGCACCATACCACCGACATGTTGTCTGAGTGGATTGCAATCGTCCCAAGAGGGAGAAAGCTGTAAAGTGCTTGCAACGCTAGAAGCACTGCTCTCATCTCCAAGATGCTGATATGCAAATGAGCCTTGTGATCTTGCCATGTGCCTTGGACTGTTCTCCCTAGATAATGCCCCCCCCCACCCAATCTGGGAGGCATCCGTGGTCACAGTGGCAACTGGGGGGGGGGGCAAATGGTCTGCCTGAGTTTAGATTGCTGGTCTGGGTCCACCAACGAAGATCCTGTTTGCACAAATTTGTTATCAGGATGGGGTGAGACAGAGGAAGGTACTGCAGTGATTACTGGGCAAAGAGTAACCACTGCAGGACCCTCATGTGCAGTCTGGCTAATGGAACTAGTGTTATTGTGGAAGCCATGGTCCCTAATAGCTTGAGCACCACCTTTGCTTTGACTTTTCTTAGAGGAAGTAATCTCAAGACTTGTTCCCTTAGACACTGAATCCTTTCCACGGTAAGGTAAGCCCTCATTGAGACGGTGTTTATTTCAGCACTAATAAAATGCACATGCTGAGAGGGCGACAATGCAGATTTTTGCCAATTTACTGCAATTCCTAACTGCAGGCAATTTGAAATGGTAGCATCCCTGCCTGCAACAGCAGATGTCTGGTGGTGGCAGTCAGGAGCCAGTCATCAAGATATGGAAACACCTGGAATCCGAGACGTCTCAAGTGAGCCATAACCACTGCCATACATTTGGTGAACACCCTGGGGGCTGTGGTGAGACCAAACGGCATGGCGTGGAACTAATAATGACTGGCTCCCAGCCGGAAGCGTAAGTGACTCCTCGATGCCCTGTCCATTTTGATGTGGTAGTAAGCATCTTGAACGTCTATAGAGCACATCCAAATGTCTTTCCCTAACAACGGGAGTATCGTCTGTAAGGTGACCATTCGCAACATGGACTTCTGTACAGATTTGTTCAATTTGCTGAGATCCAAAATGGGTCTTATGTCCCCTGTTCTTTTTGGCACCAAAAAGAATCTGGAGTAAGTCTGTAATGCTACTTGGACTGCGGGGATGGGTTGGATAACTCTCTTCACAAGCAACTTTTGGATTTCTAGAGTTGCTGAATCCCTGTGATTGGGTGGCATATCTGGGATTCGTCTGATCTGAAGAGGTGGAGAAGAGAAGGGAATATGGTAACCTCTGGTAATTATTTTTAATACCCACTTGTCTTGAGTGATGTCATACCAGGCTTCTGGGTATAAAGAAATACGACCCCCAACTGGTTCCAGAGACGCACAGTCGGGCCTCCTTTCAGGAGCGCTTTTAGGGACAACTACAAAAGGAATCATGGTCTCCCTGGTTCTGCGGGCCTCCTCTACCTCTAGGGCAGCGTCTACCATTATTTCCTCCTCCTCTGTCTCTGGAGAAGGAATCACCTTGTGCATCCTGAAAAAATCTCTGCGATTTTCTGAACCACATTTTGCTGCCCTTTAGGATAGGGTCTAGAAGGGACGGAAAAAGGGACTCCCACGGCAGACAGGGTTTTTCCTTCCTGCTCGCACCTGGTGAGTGTGTCCTTTACCTTGGTTCTGAACAATGAGGATCCGTCAAAGCGGGTGTTGGTAAACTTAGACTTAAAGGCCTCCACAAATTTACACAAACCCATCCAGGAGTGTCTTCTGAGAGAGACTCCTGAACCCGCTGTCCTACTCGCTCCATTCGCTGCATACGAAATCAGCCTCATGGAGGAGTCCACAATAGAATTAAGGGTAGACATCTGTGTGTTGACCTTCTGAGATACAGCATCAGATATGTTATCCTGTAGAGTATCTCCCAGCTCTTTCAGGAGATCTCTCTGCAGCCTTGTGAAATGGGACAGGTCATTCAGTGCTCGAAGTGTAAAAGCCGCTGAAGAAAAGACACTCTTCCCATACCTATCCATCGTTTGACACTGCCAGTTCGGAGGATGGACAGTTGAGGAAGTTTCGGCAAGTTCCTTTTTGGTGGCTGCTGCTACCACCATGGCATCTATTGGAACACCCTTAGTAAGAAAGTCCTTGTCCTGGGGTCTTGACAAACATTTATTCAGTCTTCTAGGAACCGGTTCCACAGAATCAGGAGATTCCTACACCTTTCGACTCACTAAATCCAGTAGCTCGTCGAAAGGAGAAGACACCTAAGAGGCAGAGGGTTGAGACCCAAAAGCCTTCAGGTACACTGAATCCTCATCAGAAGGGGATGTGGTGGACCAGCAGCCTCTCTGTTTCAGGATCTCAAGGATATCTGCAAATAAGATATCATCAGAGCACGACTTGGGGGACCATTCTGACTCCTCGAGGTCAGTGTCTGATGTAATAGACTCATCAGGTGAGTCAACATATTTCCTCTTACAAATTTTCCTCCTAGGTGGTTCCTCAGACAGGTATTCTGGGGAGACCTCGGAAGACTGGGGACCACTCATGGAGGTATCCTGAGGCTGCGGGTCTCTGCTGTGTTGGGAGAGAGAGAGAGAGAGCTGAGACTGAAGTCAGCGCCTTAGGAGGAAGAGTGTCGGTACCTCTTAATGGAGCTGAAGACCTGGACAGCACACTCCTCATCATCTCGAAGGCCGATACTCCCAGCTCCGAGGATGCCCTCTGCTCCGAAGATGCAGAAGCAGCCCCCGGTACCGAGGAGATGGGGTCCGAGGCAGACGTGGGGTCCAAGCTCACCCGGGCCGAAGCACCGAGAGTTAGGCTTGGAACCGAAGAAGTTTGATTCGAAGCATCCCCCTCGGGCCCAACTGGAGAGCTGAGGACCCTAGACCCCACAGATGGCACCGAAAGTGCAAGGCAAATATCAGAACCGAGAAACCAAATGAGGTAGTTGAAACCGACCTATCCACAACCGGAGGCACTGACAATTCTGGCTCCAAAGGCTCAGAGAAGCTCGGAGGATGAACATCGATCAGGTGTGGGGGCACATTAGGCTCTGGAGCCGACTGGGATGGAGCCGAAAGGAAACTTGCTAGCGCTGAAGTCTGAAGCAGTCTATGCACCACTCTCTCGATGTCCTCATCAGAAAGGCTCCTACAGGACCTGGAAGATAGAGTGGGGGATCTAGATCACTGGAAAATAGGCAACCTAAGAGTCAGGGAAACCGGTCGTAGTTCAGATGACCGGCTCCTAGATGTAGTGTCAGTTATTGGTTCCGAAGTTCCTGGAGCTGAAACTGATGAATCCTCTAGGCTAACCTCTGTCGGCACTGAAATCAGTGGAGCCGACAAGGGTGTAGCCAACTTAGTAATTTTGTCTGGCAGCTTTGACGAAACAGAATGGGTGGGAGACCGCCTTTTCATAGTTTTTGGTCTGTCTTTCTTGGAGGAGGAAAGAGATTTAGAGCTAGATGATGAAGATGCCATTTCCTCCTCAAAGAATGTTTTAATAGTCCTTTCAATATAAGTTTGTTCTTCCTCTCCTGAAGAACACGAGGACTGAAAGCATGACAAAATAGGCAAGACTCTTGAAGGTGAATAGCCCCCAAACAGTAAACACACAAATTGTCCCCATTAGTCAAGGACATCTTCTGGGCACATTTAGTACACTTTTTGAAGCCCGAAGGCTTATGATCCTTACAGTCTTTTGACATAATGCAAAACCATTATCCACAAATACAAACACAACTATTAAACAGACAAAGACAAATGGAGTACTAGGTCCTCTAATTTAAATGGGCCTAGGCCTAAGAGGAAAAGAAATAAACTGAGGAGTAGGTCCTCGAATTTAAATGGGCCTAGCCCAACAGAAGACAAACAACAGAACGAGGACTAGGTCCTCTAACTTAAACGGGCTTAGCCCAAGGAGGAAAGAGGAAGAAAAAAACAGCAGCACAGGAGATAGCGATGCAGGGATACAAAAAGGGCCAACGGAAGAACGGCCAAACAATGTACAAGAAGTACACAGAGAAAAACAAGCAGCAAATAGTCTGAACAGATATGGACTGCAGTAAACACACTAAGCTACCAAAACAAGATTTTATCCAATAATGACAAGTCAAAAAATATTGAAAAATATCAGCCATGGCCAAGAAGAATCACGTCTGAGCTGAACGAGCGGCAAATGAGATCTGGGGAATGGTAGTGATGCATGATGGGATACTGCCTAGCCACAAGCCAACCAGAAGTTTTTGAGCTACAGTATGGCCGAGTTGGAACCGAGGTTCTGCTCTGATCCCAAGTGTAAGAATGAAGGCGAGATAGGACTACAGAACATTGGAGGTTTTAACCCCAAAGTTCACTTCATGAACACTTTACACAATCTATGGGAAATTAGTGAATGATCTTCGAAGCCATAGTGGAAATTGGAAATAGAAGCTAGTGGGACCTTAACATTAGAAGCAGATGCTCCTTGACCAAAAACCATAGCTAAAAACTCCAATTCCAGTTCCAATTTCAACTGGTGCAGAAAAGGGGTTAAGGCCATTATCATGCACCCAAATAGAAAATCTTTTCCAATTGCTGTGGTAAAGTTTCCTGGTGGAATTTCTATGGGAAGCCAGTAGAATTTTTTAATCTGGGGAAGAAAAAAATTTCTACCTGGTGACTAACGGAATTGGAGGAGCCAAGCTGTAAGCTTCAGGTTCGCAAGATTTTGGTGTACCAGTTCTGTGGATGAGACAGAAGATCTGGAACTGGGTCCAGAATCCATGGACGGTGAATTAGATGAGGCCACAGGAAGGTCAACCAGACTTGTCGAGGCCAGAAGGGTGCAATGAAGATCACTTTGCTTCTCAACCTGCTGGCTTTCTTTAAGAAGAGAGACATCAGTGGGAAGAGGGAAAGGACAGCATCTCTTCAGGGATCCCCTTCAGGGAGAATTAGGGTAAAGTAGCTGCTGCACTTGTTGTTTGTGATGCAAAGAGGTTACAGCAAGGCTGGCCCCAGTGACGGAAAATCTCTTTTGTCTCTCTGGGATTGAGAAACCACTCATGAGGCAAGAGAATGCATCTGCTCAGTTTGTCCACTATCAAGTTTGAGCTCCACAAGATGTACGTTGTTATTAGAAAGCAGTTGGAGGATATCGCCCAATGCCACACTTTTAAAGCTTCTCGACACAGAGGGTAAGATTTGGTTCTGCCCTGTCTGTTGATCTGATTGAATTGTTATCCTTCCTACAGGGATGACGGACTGGAAGGCTTGCAATGCTAAGAGCACTGCCCTTAGTTCCAGAATATTGATATGCAGATTGTCCTCTATAGGGGACCAAGTGCCTTGGACTGTTCTTCCCAGATAATGCCACCCTACCCCATCTGAGAGGCGTCCATGGTCACTATGGCCTTGTGTTGAGGTGGAACAAAGGGACGGCCTAAAATAATTTTCTCAGATTCCATCCACCAGGATATGTCCTTCTTGCAATGACTGGAGATTAAAATTGGATGTGCCATTGGATGAGTTAGGATGGACCACTGGGATGCTAGAAGCCATTGTAGCAGCCGCATGTGAAATCTTGCTAGTAGAACTAAGGTAATGGTTGCAGCCATGAACCCTAAAGCTTGAAGGACTAGATGTGCAGAAGCCTTGTCATTGGAGAGAATGGCTTGTACTTGGGATTTTATCTGCTGTAGCCTGTGAAGAGGAAGGGAAGCTATACAAGAGATGGTATTCAGACAAGCTCCTATAAACTCTAAATCTTGAGTGGGAATTAGCTGAGATTTTGATTGATTCACTGTAATGTCCGCACGAGTGAACAGGTGCAGAATGAAATCTGTTGCTTGAAGCAGTAGTTGCCTGGTGGGAGCAGTGATGAGCCACTCGTCTAGATAAGGAAACACCTAGAATCTGTCCAGTCTCAAGTGAGCTGTTACTGCTGCAAACACTTAGTGAACACCCTGGGGGCTGTGGTGAGGCCAAAATGCAACACTTTGAACTGAAAATTACTACCTTCTAAACTAAAGTGTAGGAACCTACTGGAGCATTTGTACATTTTTATGTGGTAATACATGTCTTGAAGATCTATAGAGCACATCCAATCCATTTTCTCTTTCCTAGCGGGGTATCATCGGAATCATAAATTCCATGAGAACCAAAATCCTAAGGTATTCCCACACAGTGACTGAAGTCTGAGTGAGAAATTACTCTAGATGTAGATCTAGTTTTTCCTGTGGAAGAAAAGCTCTTTGAACTGAGGTATCTAGCTAATACCCCAGAACATAATCCTGTGTGAAGGAATCCAAAAAAAAAAAAAAAGAAAAGAAAAAACTTTGGAATGTTCTCTTGGAATCTCAGCTTGTGTAAGATATCTCTAACACATGTGAGAGATTCCTGGCACTTAGAAAGACTCTGCAAAGATAAGCAATTTGTATAAATATATAAAGATCTGGATTGCCTGTAGCCTGCAATGAGGTAAAACTGGAGATAGACACTTTGGACTGTCCATTGCAGTAGGAGTGATAGATATTATATAACATTAAATATTTTTCCCCAAAGCAATTTTGGAAGTATGTTCTTATAAATACAAGGTTTTGAGTTCTTATAAATATAAGGTTTAGAAATAAATAAGAAGTTATGTACTTACCATAATGTTTCATGTGAGTTGTTCATCTCACCTTCATTCTCACTGATGGGTTCGGAGCCGATCCTCGGTTCCAACTCGGACAAATGCTAAAGCTCAAGGTCTTCAAACAACTCGTGGCCTGCTCCCTATCTCATGATGCAATAGTGCGTCCCTCAGATCTTGTTTGCCCAATCATACTGATAACTAAAGAATATAGGCATTGAAATAAGAATACTAAAGACAAGGACAAAATATCATTAAGACTTACTGGAACTTCCAGCCCTCAAGACTTTAAAGGAAGGGGGTTGGTGGGTGGGACGTACGAATGAAGGCGAGATGAACAACTCACATGGAACGTTATGGTAAGTACATAACTTCTTAATGTGAAGTTGTTCTATCTCGCCTTCTTTCTCACTGATAGGTAAGCGTCCCAAGCACCATCTCCTTGGGTGGCTTATGGGAGTATATTCCTCAGAACCACAGAACCAAAAAAGGCCCTGTCCCTGGAGGCCTTATCCAATTTGTAATGAGTGATAAAGGTATGAGGTGAGAACTATGTGGCTGCTGCACAAACAGAATCCATAGGCAGCCATGCCATAAAAGCTGAAGTAGTGGAAATTGCCCTGGCTGAGTGAGCCTTGACTTTATGATTTAATGTCATCTGCAGAGCTGTATGTGAAAGCAATACAGTCTGACAACCATTTTGATAATGTGGTTTTAACCACAGGAGTACCCTTCTTTGAATCTGAAAAGGAGACAAAAAGTTGGTCCTATTTTCTGAAGTCCTTAGTCCTGTCTAGATAGAATCGAAGTTTCCTATGGATGTCGAGTTTGTGCAACATGTTTTCTATTTTGTTTGTATATTTGGGAAAAAACACAGTTAATTCTGTCCTCTGGTTGAGATTTGTTTCAGAACAAACCTTAGGTAGGAAAAAAGTTATGTACTCACCATAACGTTCCATGTGAGTTGTTTATCTTGCCTTTATTCTCACTGATGGGTTCAGAGCCAATCCTCGGCTCTGACACAGCCTATAGCAAAGCTCAAGGTTTGCCAGTAGCTCGAGACCAAGCCCCTTATGCCATGATGCACTGCTGGAATTACCTCAGGTCTTGTTTGCTGCGTGTATATATGCCCCTGTAAGGGGAGCACTCCCAAAGAAGGAAGAAGAAGTATTGAACAACCAGGATGATACTAGCCTCTAGGTCAACTGTCAGCCAGGAGGGGGATGGAGGGAGGGACGTGAGAATAAAGGCAAGATAAACAACTCACATGGAACGTTATGGTGAGTACATAACTTCTTTATGTCAAGTTTTTAAATCTCGCCGTTTATTCTCACTCATAGGTAGCGTCCTTAGCACCCGCAATCCTGGGTGGCTCACGGGAGTACATTTTTCAGGACCGTGGAACCAAAAGAAGACATGCCCCTGGAAGCCTTAGCTACTTTGTAATGAGTGATAAAGGTATGAGGCTTAGACCAAGTGGCTGCAGCACAAATGTAGTCAAGGGGCAATTTAGCTTGAAAAGCAGAAGACGTAGAAACGGCTCTGGTTGAATGAGCCTTTGCTTTGTGTGGCAAAGGTATGTTAGCATTTGCATGAACAAATGAGATACAATCCGATAACCATTTTGAAAGGGTTGTTTTAGCCAGTGGTCTACCTTTTCTGGCCTCTGAAAAGGATACGAAGAGTTGATCTGATTTTCTAATATCCTTAGTTCTATCAAGATAAAATCTGAGCTGTCTATGTACGTCAAGTTTGTGCAGCATGTATTCCAATTTGTTGGAATGGTTGGGAAAAAAGACTGGCAACTCAATGACCTGACTGATACTGGACTCGGAACAGACTTTAGGCAAAAAGGAGGGGTTTGTTCAGAGAGATACTCTATCAGCATGGAAAATCATGTATGGAGGTCTGATAGATAATGCTTGAAGTTCTGACACTTTGCGGGCAGAAGTAATGGCCACTAGAAAAATAGTTTTCCAGGACAAAAATTTGAGATCACAAGATGATGCTGGTTTGAAGGGGGGAAGAATTATTTGAGACAGCATAAAATTAAAATTCCAGGGAGAATAAGGGATTTTGACAGGAGATCGCATGTGAAAAAGAACTTTAAGAAAAACCTTAGATAACTTATAGGCCATAACATTTAACCCATCAAATCCACGGTGGAAATTTGATATGGCGGCTAACTGAACCCGAAGTGTGGCAGCTGCTGCTCCTTCCTTAAAAATCTTTGTCAAAAACTCTAAAATGGATGACAGAGGAGCTCGGAAAGGGTCAATTTTTTTGTATACTGACCCAAACTGAGAACCTTTTCCACTTACTGTGATATAGTTTTCTGGTGGATGGCTTATGAGAAGACAACAGAATTTGTCTTGTGTCATCTGACAGTGAATGAAGCCTGGCTATTTGGGGAAGTGGATCAGCCAAGTAGTCAGCTTTAGAGACTGCAATGAAGGATGGAGGTCCCCTGACGGGTGTGTCAGGAGGTCTGGAACTGGGTCCAGGATCCATGGATCCTCCAGCAGATGATGGTGAAGAAAAGGGAACCAAATCTGTTGAGGCCAATGGGGGGGCTATGAGGATAACAGTCCTTCCCAGCGATTTTGCTTTCTGTAAAAACCTGGGTATCAATGGAATAGGTGGGAATGCATATAGGAGACACTGAGGCCAATTGTGTACGAGTGCGTCTCTCGGGGGATGTCCCGGAGGTGGTATCAGGGCAAAGTAGCTTCTGCATTTGGTATTGAGGTGACTGGCAAAGAGGTCGCAGCAAGGCTGGCCCCATTTATGGAAAATCAAGTCCATAAAGTGTTCGTTGAGAGACCACTCATGAGGCACCAGGATCACCCTGCTCAACTTGCCCGCTATCACATTGGATTTCCCCTGGATGTGCGTTGCTAACAGAAAACGCTGGGATGACACAGCCCATTACCATACCTTGAGAGCTTCTTGACAAAGGGAGTAAGGAGGAAGAGAGTCCTGGAAGTACTGCAACGCCAGAAGTACTTCTCTCAACTCCAGAACATTGATATGCAGATGTGACTCTTGATCCATCCATGTGCCTTGGGCAGTCTTTCCCTGAAAATGCCTCCCCCACCCTATCAGGGAAGCGTCCGTGGTCACAGTGGCTACTGGGGGGAGAAGCACAAAGGGTCTTCCTATTGTGACACGAAGAGACGTCAACCACCACCGAATGTCTGTCTTGCAAAAATTTGTGATGAGAATCATATGGTTCATTGGGTAACTTCTGGTAAGACCACTGAGCAAATAGGAGCCACTGAAGAATTCGCATATGCATCCTTGCGAGTGGAATGGCTAGAATTGTTGCCGCCATCAAACCTAGTACCTTCAAGACCTCTGCGGCTGTAGCTTTGTTCTTTGACACCAATGAGTTGACGTGTTGGCGAAGAAGTGAGACCCTTTTGACTGGAAGACGTAGAGTGGTGGTTGAGGTATCTCACTCTGCTCCTATAAAGACGGTATGCTGCGATGGCGACAAGGCAGACTTTTCGAAGTTGACTGTAATACCTAAGTGGTGGCAGAGTGTCAGAGTAGATTGTGTTGCCTGAATCAATTGATGCCTGGTGGTAGCGGTGAGGAGCCAATTGTCTAGATATGGAAACACCTGGAATCCTAGATGTCTCAGTTGAGCCGTGACCACTGCCATGCATTTGGTGTACACTCTGGGGGCTGTAGTGAGACCAAAGGGCAGGGGTCGAAACTGGTAGTGATTGGCTCCCAGTCGAAAATGCAGGTGATCTCTGGAGCATCTGTCCATCTTTATGTGGTAGTAAGTGTCCTTGAGATCGATGGAGCACATCCAATCGCCTTTCCCTAGAAAGGGAAGAATGGCTTGAAGCATGACCATTTGGAACTTCTCTTTTTTTACAAATTGGTTGAGTCTACTGAGGTCTAAGATAGGTCTCCAGTCCCCTGTTTTCTTTGGAACCAAAAAGAATATTGAGTAAGTTCTGAATCCAACTTGGTCTACTGGGACTGGCTGGATGACTCTTTTCGAGCAACTTGCGGACCTCTATGGTTGCTTGTTCCCTGAGACTGGGTGGAACATCTGGGATTCTGTTTACAGGAGTGGGAGGGGAAGACTACGGTATGAAATACCAACTGGAAATGATGCTTTGTACCCAGGTATCAGACGTTATGTTTAGCCAGGCTTCTGGGTACAAAGATAAGTGACCCCCGACTGCCTCCAGAGCCGGACAGCAGGGTCTCCTTTCAGGAGCACTGGTAGGGCTGACCAGAGAACTGGCCTCTGTCACCCTGCTGTTGCGGACCCCCCCCCCAGCCGCACGGGCGGCGTCTTCCATTATAACCCCTCCTCTGCCTCTAGAGGGGGTTGCTCCACGTGTGTCCTGAAAGGCTCCCTGTGCTTTTTGGAACCACAATTTTCTGCCCTTAGGACCCTTGGGATAGGGCCGAGTAGGGGTAGAAAAAACAAACTCCGATGGCAGATAGAGTCTTGCCTTCCTGCTCACACCTGGTTAGAGTTTCCTTTACCTTGGGCCCAAACAGGGATGAGCCATCAAATGGGGTGTTGATAAAGGAAGACTTGAAAGGCTCTGCAAAGGAACAGAGATGCATCCAGGCTTGTCTACGCAGAGCAATGCCTGAACTAGCGGCTCTACCCGAACCATCAGCTGCATAAGATATGAGGCACATGGACGAGTTCACAATCGAGTTTAGGGTAGCGAGCTGTGTGTTAACTTTGTCAGCAACCCCTGCAGCTACTGTACCCTGGAGAGTATCTCCTAGCTCTTTCAGGAGATCTCTTTGTAGAGTTGTAAAATGGGTTAAATAGTTCAGTGATCGAAGGGAAAAGGTTACTGAACTAAACATGCGTTTCCCATATCTATCCATGATCCTAGAATCTCTGTTAGGAGGCTGCATAGATGAGGATATCTCAGGCATTTCCTTTTTGGTGGCTGCAACCACCACCATGGCATCAACAGGCACTCCCTTAGTCAAAAAGGCTTTGTCCACTGGGGCAGAGATGAACTTATTTGGCTTCCGAGGGACAGGTTCCATGGCCTTCGGAGACTCCCACGCCTTACAAGAGATCAGCTCCATGAGCTCATCATAAGGCAGAGACACCCAAAAAGTGGAAGGCTGAGACCCGAAAGCCTTCAAGAGCACTGACTCATCTTCAGTAGGGCTTTTGGACTGCCAACCACCCCTCTGATTAAGGATCTCTAATATCTCCGCAAAGGAGATATCCTCAGAGGGGGATTGGGGGGAGTCCAAGTGCCTCCTATTGCACAGTCTCTTCCTGGGTACCTCCTGAGTGGGGGGATCTGGGGAGGTCTCAGAAGAGCAGGGGGTGCCCTGTGGGGCTACTTGAGGCTCAGGGTCTCTACAGTTGGGTGGACCGGTAGAAGCAGTAGCGGACACAGCCACTTGAGGGGAGGAGGAAGCCAGACCTGATGCTGATGATATCTTTGGAGACAGGACACTCCTCATGGCATCGAACGCACCCTGGCTCCGACGAGAAGGGGTAGATGGACCCGAAGGGACTGTCCGATCCTCCCGCACCAATGCCATCTGCTCCGAGCCTGAGGTAGGAGCTGAGCTCATCCAAGCCAAAGCTCCGAGAGGAAGAGTAGGCACCGACAAATCGGTATGACTATCCTCCGCAGACCCGACAGGAGAGTGCCGGCTCCTAGAGTCCCCGGTCAGCACCGAGGACGTTCGAGTAGATGGAACTGATAACACCAGTGCAGGTCTCGGCTCCACAGGCTCAACAACTATCAGGTCGGGCTCCTTTGGCTACGAAAGTCCAGTACGGCTCGGAGGAGGAGTAGTCAAGTCCGGGTTAATGGTCTTCGGCTCTGACGAAGGCGTCGGAGCCAACAATAATTTAGCAAGGCCTGTTGCCCGTAGAAGCTTCTGCACTAGCTGGTCCATATCCGTATCTAAGAGGCTAACAGAAGACTTCGAGGAGTGCACCGAAGGTGCTGATTAGAGCAGAGGAGATGAGGGAATCTCAGAGACTGGCTCCAAAGCTGTGAGCTGGCTCTGAACAGAAGGGACACTCTGTTCCGAGGACAGTGGAACCGATGACCCTACTCCCTCCATTGTTTTAGTCTTTTTGGATGCTTTTGAGTCACCTGAGGATTTGGAAGATTTTGAGGATCTACTAGCACCATCCTGGTCACCCAGCGCTTTGGAGAAAGAGTGCTGAAGTATACCCCTGTCTACTAATTTTCTCCTTCTCTCCAAATGTACCCTGGAGAAGAAGGAGTGACATATATTGCAAGAGTCTTGGAGGTGTTTAGCCCCCAGACAATAAACACATTGAACATGCCCGTCAGTGACAGACATTTTTTGTTCACAATCCGGACATTTTTTTGAAGCCAGATTTTGGATGAGGCTTCTCATTCTCATCAGACATTTCTATTATCAGATTAAACAATTTTAAAGAATTAAACAACACACTTAGAAATTATCTACCAAAGTACACCTAAGAATGAGGTTAAATACAAGGCCAACTCTTAGGTCCAACACTATAGAAAAACAGAAGCCAACACAGGGCACTAATCTAAAACTAAGTCTAAGTCTAAAACTCTAGAGATTTATATATATATATATATGGATTCACTTCATAACACTGAAACTTCAAAATACTGAAAATGACAAAACTTCATAATACTGAAGACCAAAATACTGAAAGCTCAAAATACTGAATACTCAAAATACTGAAACTCAAAATACTGAAACATTATCGTAAACTCAGCTTAAACAACATAAATCATAACAATTTCTACCAAATATGCAGGGCAAGCCCCTACACCCCTGCTAATTATATATATATCTACTCCAAGATTGCACTTAACTACACTATGTGCAATGTTGGAGTTGATATATTTAATTAGCAGGGGGTGTGGGGGGCGCAGCCCCCCACATCCCCTGCATACACTATGTGCAATGTTGGAGTTGATATATTTAATTAGCAGGGGGTGTGGGGGTGCAGGGGGGCTTGCATATATTTGGTAGAAATTGTTATGATTTATGTTGTTTAAGCTGAGTTTACGCATAATATGTGTTTTCAGTATTTTGAGTTTCAGTATTTTGAGTATTCAGTATTTTGAGCTTTCAGTATTTTGGTTTCAGTGTTTTGAGTTTCAGTATTTTGATATTTCAATGTTATGAAGTGAATCCATATATATATATATATATATATATATATATATATATATATATATATATATACACTATCCTATCAAGAAGTCAAGAAAAAAAGTTTTTAAACTTGCAAATAGAAGAATCTATCGATTAATAATGGTCTGAGCTATCTGGAAAACTGAGATCTGTGTCGCAGCAAACTAGATCTGGGGTAATTCCAGCAGTGCATCATGGGATAAGGGGCTTGGTCTCGAACTACTGGCAAAACTTGAGTTTTGCTATAGGCTGTGTGAACAACTTTTACTCAATGAGCAAATTACTGTAGAAACTTCTAGATTTTTGGAAATTAAGCATCCTAGAATTCCTACCATTTTTGGAATCTCAAAAATAAGAGTATCTCTGACCCCCGCCCTTATGACCGATTGTTGATGCAAAAGCTTCTAAGACCTTCAGTTTGGATAAATATATTGACAACACTGTTAAGCACACCCTTGATAACAGAGACCTGGTGATCAAGGACTCCTGGGACTTTCTGTCTAAAGTTAAGAACAGTGTGTACCACAAGGACTTGATCTTGGTCACCACTGCCATCTGTGACCTCTTCTCAGTAATATCCCATGATGTTGGACTAGAATGGTTCTATGACTATTTATGCTTAAATAGTACATTGAACCATGACACTATCCTTACTATCAGGTCCTGTATGGAAATGGTTCTGGACAACAACTTTATCACTTTTGAGGGGCATTTATTCAAGCAGGTGCAGGGGGTGGCAATGGGCACATGTTGCGCACCATCATTTGCTAACATTGTATTAGCACAGTGGGAAGACCTCTATGTAGTGAACTCTGAATTCAAAGACATGTGGGTACTATATGAACGGTACCTGGATGATATGGTCTTCTTTTGGCATGGGAGCGAAGATGACCTGAATAGGTTCTTCGTTTACATCAACAACACTACCAACTTTTTGAAATTTACCATGACCAAGGACCTTGTCACCTTGAAATATCTGGATGTTACTATTAAGAAAGATCACTTTAAGGGTAGGTTTGCTTCACACCTTTATAGAAAACCTACCTATTCTCTTTGTTGCATTTTGAGAGTTGCCACCCTCTGCATCAGAAAAAATCCCTTGTCAAGGGGCAATATGTGAGACTGGCCAGAATGGTGTCTAACCAGGACGATTTTGTTAAAGAATGTGATGTCCTAATGGGAATGTTGCAGAAAAGAGGTTACCCCTTTAACTTTGTCAATGACATAGCTGAAGAAGTCGAATCAAAAAAAACTGGGGGTATTTATTCTACACTCTTGGGAGAAGCCTGAAGGTTTGAATAGAACCTCTGGTTTGGTCAAAACTGACAGTTTTACTAGGGCATGTGTCCTGCCCTTCACTAGGGAGTTTTTTAACATTAGAAGCATAATTTATGATTTTTGGACCATTCTTTGTTTGGATGAGAAGATCAACAAAAGGTTGGGGGAAAAGTCTCTTGTGGTTTACAAAAAGGACAAATCCTTGAAAGGCATGGTAGAGAGGAAAAAGTTAAAGGCAGGCCTAGGTGGAACTTTTAAATGTGGGAAGTGTGGACAATGCCCCTATATATTGGACACTGATTCCATTAGATTCAGGAACTATTGTAAAATTACTACTAATAGGAAGTGTTACTGTTACACCAAGGGAGTGGTATATATTGCAACCTGTATGGTATGTGAGGGGTACTATGTGGGGAAGACAATCAGAGCCCTCAGACAAACTAATACTTTATTTAAGCATATAAAGGTACACCCGACACATTATTTTAAAATTTTGTACTTGAACAAGTAGACCTGGGTCCACGAGGGGGACCTGACGATGACTTCCTTGAGTATTTAGAGCTCAAGTGGCTATGTGGTTGGTAGGTGGCAATTGGTGTGTTGTAGTGTGCAGTTTTTGTGATCATGTGGTACTGTCTTTTTAAACTACTTAATTATTTTACAGGAAATTATGTTTGCTTTGTCAACCAATGGCTATAAGAGTTAGGGTATTTAAATATGGCATTTTTTGTATGTTGTTGTTCTGATGAAGTCTTGTGATTTTGACGAAAGCGCTTAACGTTTTTCAATACATTTTCTGGATTTAGTGCTGCAGTGTTCCTTTTATGATCCTCTTCATATATTTTTTTGCTTGGTTTTGGTGTTCATTATTTCTAATTATGAAAAATCAAGTATAGGACTTTGATGTACCACATGCCTTGTCCATCAAAGTCCCATCAAGTATGGGACTTTGATGGACAAGGCATGTAGTTCCGAAATTCTTCGAACAGAAGTAATAGCTACTAGGAAAATGGTCTTCCATGATAGGTATTTCAAATCACAGGATGATGCAGGTTCGGGGGGGGGGGGGGGTAAAATGATCCGTGAGAGCACAAAATTAAGATTCCATGGAGCAGATGGGTTTCTAATAGGTGGTCTCAAGTGAATAGTACCCTTAAGAAATGCTTAGAAAGTGTATGTGACATGATGGGAGTCTGTTCATCACCAATATGAAAATTAGAGATCGCTGCCAATTAAACTCTAAGGGTTGCTGTAGCCGCTCCTTCGTGAAGCAATTTAGTCAGAAACTCTAGAATGGAAGAAATTTAAGCCATATATGGATCAACATTATTATTTGATGCCCATACAGAAAATATTTTTCACTTGCTAAGGTATAGTTTCCTAGTAGAAGATTTATGAGAAGAAATTAGGATGTTCTGTGCGGCAGGTGATAACTTGTGGAACCTGGCTATTCATGGAACTGGAGCAGCCAAGCTGTCAATTTTAAGGTATGAATTGCAGGATGAAAAACCCCTGATGAATGTATCACAAGATCTGGAACTGGGTCCAGGATCCACGGTTCTTCCAGTAGATGAGGCTGCAGAAAGGGGAAACAAATTTAACGAGGCCAGTAAGGGGCTAACAAAATAATGGTCCTTTCCAGAGTGCTGGCTTTCTGTAAGAATTTGGGTATCAGAGGAAACAGGGGTAAAGCGTAAAGAAGTCCCAGGGACCAACTGTGTACAACTGCATCCCTTGGGGCATCTCCTGAGTTAGGGATCAGGGCAAAGTAGTGGCTGCATTTGGTACTGGCAGGGGTTGCAAAGAGGTTGCAGCAAGGCTGGCCCCATCTGTGGAATATCCTTTCTGCTGCTTCTTCTTTCAGGGACCACTCGTGAGGAGACAGTATTTCTCTGTTCAATTTCTCTGCTATCACATTGGATCTTCCTGGAATGTGCATTGCTATCAGAAAGCAATGGGTGGAAACTGCCCACTGCCATACTCTCAAGGCCTCTCGACATAAGGGGATGATCTGGTTCCTCCCTGTTTATGTACCAGACCACTGACATATTGTCTGTCTGTATCGCAATAGTCTCTAGAAAGTTTTGAAAGGACTGCAACGCTAGAAGTATTGTTCTCATCTCTCGGACATTGATATGTACATGAGCCTTGTGATTCTCCCATGTGCCTTGGGCTGTCCTTCCCTGAAAATGCCCCCTCATCATTCTATCAGGGAGGCGTCCGTGGTCACAGTGGCAATCGGGATTGGAAGAACAAAGGGACGTCCTATTGTCACTTGAGGAGAGGTCAGCCACCAAAGAAGATCCTTCTTGCATGACTTTGTTATCATGATGTGGTGAGACAGTCGTAGTTCCTGATAAGACCATTGTGTGAAAACCAGCCATTGTAGTATCCGCATGTGCATTCAGCCTAATGGAATGTCAATTTTTGCTGCTGCCATGGTCCCTAGTAATTTGAGCACTACTGAAATTGGGCTCTGTGTTTGGGGATGAGACTCAGAATTTGTTGTCGAAGACTCACCACTCTTTCCAATGGAAGTTTTATGGTCATGGAAACTGTGTTGAGATCTCCTCCGATAAAGATGATACTTCTGGATGGCTGTAAAGCCAGATTTGCCCCCGTTTATAGTAATCTCCAAACGACTGCAAAGATCTAAGGTTGTCTCTCTTGCGTGTATGAGTTGATGCTTGGTGGTGGCGGTGAGGAGCCAGTCATCTAAATATGGAAACACCTGGAATCCTAACCGCCTCAGGTGAGCCGTGACTACTGCCATGCATTTGGGGAATACTCTGAGGGCTGTAGTGAGACCAAAGGACAGAGCCCGAAACTGAAAGTGATTGGCTCCCAGTCAAAAGCGCAGAAGATCCCTGGATGTTCTCTCCATGTTTATATGGTACTATGCATCCTGGAGATCTATTGAGCACATCCAATTGTCCTTTCCTAGAAAAGGAAGTATAGGCTGTAACATGACCATCCAAAACTTTGTTTTCTTGACAGATTTGTTCAACCTGCAGCGATCCAAAATTGGTCTCCAATCCCCTGTTTTCTTTGGAAGTAAAAATAACCTTGAGTAAGTTCCAGATCCTCTCTGTTCTGCTGGGACTGGTTGGATGACTCTTTTTTTCTAGTAACCTTGTAATCTCTATGGTTGCCTGTTCCCTGTGACTGGGTGGAACATCTGGGATTTTTTTCAAAGGGGTTGGAGCAGTAGTAAAGGGACTAGTGTATCTTCTGGATATTACACTTTGTACCCACCAATCTTTTGTAATTCTTAGCCAGGTGTCTGGGTACAAAGATAAGTGTCCCCCGACTGCCTCCAGAGGTGGACAGGCGGGCCTCATTCAGGGGCGCTGGTAGGGCTTGCCAAAGAACTGATCCCTGTCACCCTGGTTCTGTGGGCCCCCTCTGCTGCATGGATGGTGTCTCCCATTATTGCCCCCTCCTCTGCCTCTAGAGGGGGGTTTCACCATGTGTGTCAAAGAAAGCTCCTTGGGATTTACGGAACCACATTTTTCCACTTTTCCAACCTTTAGGATAAGGTCTGGTAGGAGTGGGAAAATGGACTCCTATGGCAGACAGAATCTTTCCATCTTGCTCACACCTGGTAAGGGTTTCCTTCACTTTTGGTCCAAAAAGTGATGAACCATCAAAGGGGGTGTTTACAAAGGGGACTGGAGACCTATCCGTAAAGGAACATAAATGCATCCAGGAGTGTCTCCCAAGAGCAATTCCTGTACCCTCTGCCAGACTCATTCCATTTGCTGCATATGAAACCAGTCGCATGGAAGAGTTTATAAGGGAATTTAGGGTAGCAAGCTGGGAAGTTACCTTATCTGAGATCCCGCAGCTACTGCATCCTGAAGAGTATCTCCTAACTCCTTAAGGAGATCTCTGTATAGTCTGGTGAAATGTGTGAGATAGTTCAGGGACCGAAGAGTAAAGGCTGCTGAACTAAACATGCGCTTTCCGTATCTGTCCATGATTCTAGAATCTCTATTAGGAGGATGAACAGATGCGGAGGTCTCTGATAGCTCCTTCTTAGTGGCCACCGCAACCAACATACCATCAACGGGTACTCCTTTGGTAAGGAAAGCCTTGTCCTGAGGTGACGTAATAAATGTATTCGGCCTCTGAGGGACTGGTTCTATGGTATCCAGAGACTCCCATGCCTTTCAGGAGAGAAGGTCCATCAACTCTTCGAAAAGTAGAGTCACCCAAGAGGTGGAGGGTTGAGACTCGAAAGCCTTCAGGAGTACTGACTCATCATCAGTAGGGTTAAGGGGATTCCAGCCACCCCTCTGTTTTAGGATTTCTAAGATATCACTAAAAGAGACATCTTCAGAGAGGGACCGTGGGGACCCTTCTGACTCATCTAAGTCAGTAACTGATGTGATGGATTAATGTGGGGAATCCAGATGCTTCCTCCTGCAAGTTCTCTTCCTGGAAACCTCCTCAGAGAGAGCTTCTGGGGGAGGACCCAGAAGAACAGGGCTCACTTGATAGGAGGAGCTGAGACTCTGGGTCTCTACACTTTTGAGGGATCAGTGAAGCAGAGACAAACACAGGAACTTTAGGGGAAGAGATTGCTGGTACCGATGACGTGGGTGCCTGAGGGGACAATACTCTCCTCATGGCATCAAAAGCCCTGCAGCTTCAGTCCAAAGAGACGCCTGGATCCGTAGAAACAGTCAGTCTCCGTGGTGCCGAAACCGTGGGCTCCAAGCCCAAGGTAGGTGCTGAGCTCACCCGAGCCGAGGCCCTGAGAGGCAAAGTCAGCACCGAAAGATTGCTACAACTATCCTCTCCGGACCCGACCGGTGAGTGTCGGCTCCTAGACTCGAAGGTGGGAACAGAAGAGGTCAGAGTAGTTGGAACCAAAAGCCCAATAGGTGTCGGCTCCAACGGTTCCACAATCATCGGTTCCAAATACTCCAGCTCTGAAACTTTGGGTTAATTCAGAGGAGGAACTGAAGAAACATGTTGAGTCTGAGTCGGTTCCGAAGCCCTAGGGGTTGGACCCGGCAGAATTTTGGCTAGTGCCTTTGACTGTAGAAGTCTCTGTACCACTCAATCCACGTCCTTATCCAACAGTGTTGAGGACCGGGAAACAATGGACAATGTCTCAGACTGGAGAATAGGAGATTTTAAAGTGGGAGATACTGGCTCCAAGGCTGGGGACCGGTTCCCACTGACCACAATAAACTCCGGCTTCATAAGCTTAGGTGCCGAGGCGGCAGTTTCGCTAGATTTAGTTGCTTTTGAAGTCAATGAGCCCTTTCTCGGCTCCGACTCTGACAAAGAGCTTGTAGATACAGTTTTCAGAGATTTAGTAGGCTTGTCCTTGTCTAAAGGCTTCTTGGAAAGAAGATTTCAAGAGACCTCTTGCTATCAGTTTACTCTTGCATTCATGAAGAACGCGAGAGCTAAAAGAGTGACAGATGGCACAATTTTCCTGTAGGTGAAGCTCACCTAAACATTAAACACAATTCGTATGGCTATCTGTAAGTGACATCTTCTGTCCGCATTTCAGACATTTTTTTAAACCCAGACTTAACTTTCTCAGACATAACTCTGTCAACTAAAAATTACCCAAGGCAGAACAAACTCTAGTTCTGTGTATAACAATATATATATATATCTATATATCTATATGCATATATAAAACACAGCACACAGATAATATCTATATAAGAAATAACCCTAATAAAGGAGGATCTCTAAGAGACTAACTATAACAACTATAATAACTATGAAACACACCAAACTGTTCAACAACTATTATACAACCTAAAAAAAATGCAGGGTTGAATAAAAAGTATTTGCAAGTAAAAGCAATAATACCAAAGATATATTATTAATGCCCTAATAAAAAAAATGGGCTACATATAAAGGATAGGGAGTAAGTTATGTAATGTAATTCTAACTATACTAGTTCACTTATAGAAAAAAGGGCTTAAAATAAATGGCCTCAAGAAAAGAAGAAAAAGCACTCTAACTAACAAAGACTGACAAAAGAGACAAGTGTCTCAAGTAGATAACTGTAATCTAACAATAAGCAAGAATGAAATTTTTTGTTTAGACAATTATCAAAAGTTTGATAATACTAGCCATAGCTGTTCGATGAACACTCGATCTGTTGCAGCAGCAAATGAGATCTGAGGGAAGCACTACTGCATCATGGGATAGGGAGTAGGCCACAAGCTGTTTGAAGACCTCGAGCTTTAGCATTTGGCTGAGTCGGAGAAGTGTTTTGAGTTCTTATAAATACAAGGTTTTTAAATAAATGTGTCCATCTAATAAAGCAGAAACTGCAAGGCTACATAGCAGAAGTTAAAAATAGACAAGTGCTTAAGCAAGCATGAGATGCAAAATTAAAGTAAAATTTGAGTTCTTATAAATACAAGGTTTTGAAATAAAAAAGAAGTTATGTTCTTACCATAACGTTCCATGTTTGTTGTCATTTATCTCACCTTCCTTCCTTCTGGTTGGGTTCGGAGCCAATCTCGGCAACTCTATGAGAAGGATACAAACAGCTGATCTGATTTTCTGATGTCCTTGGTTCTTTGAAGATAAAATCATAACTGCCTGTAGACATCCAATTGATGTAGCTTATACTCTGCCTTGTTGCCATAATTTGGAAAGAATACAGGGAGTTCAATGGACTGATTCAAATTATACTCTGAACAGACATTTGGTTAAAAGGAAGGATTTGTTCCCAGAGATACTCTATCCTTGTGAAAAATCATATAAGGAGGGTGGATGGAAAGTGCCTGTAACTCGGAAACCCATCTAGCTGATGTAATTGCAATCAGGAAAAGGGTCTTCTATGATAAGAATTTAAGAGGACAAGAAACGTCTGGTTCAAAGGGAGGGAGGATTAGAGCCGCTAGTTGTTGTTGTTGTTGTGTCTTTCGGCTTTTCCCCATTAGGGGTCGCCACAGCGAAACTCCGGTCCGCTAATGATTGGCAGTAGATTTTTACGTGCCAAGTTGCCGGCCCTGACGCATAACCTTCAATGAAGGTACGTCCATTCACGCATGTCTTCACACAGAAGACGCTCTAGCTGAGAATCGAACAGGACAATATCTTACTGTGAGGCGACAACGCTACCGCAGCACCACCACCGCTAGTACTAAATTTAAATCCTAAGGATGGAGAGGTTCTCGGATGGAAAGCCTTAATAGAGTAGCACCTTTTAAAAAGGCCCTACATAGCTTGTGGGACATGACGTTAGAACCCAAAAGACCCACATGAAAAATGGAAATGGCAGCCAGTTGAACTTGAATCATAGCAGCCGCTGCTCCTTTCGCAAAGATTTCGGCCAGGAAGTCCAAATTTTTTTAAACTGGTGCTGGAAAGGGGTCAATGTCATTTTGTTCTGCCCAGAAAGAGAACTTCTTCCATTTACTAGCGTAAAGTTTTCTAGTTGGTTTGTGAGAAGAGACTAAAATATGTTGAACCATAGGTGAGATATCCGGAAACCTGGCTAGGACTGGAAGTGGAGAAACCAAGCTGTCAGCTTGAGAGTTTGAATGGAGGGATGAAGAGCACCTGACTGATGTGTCAGGAGATCTGGAACTTTGTCCAGAATCCAAGGCTCCTCTTGCAGGTAATGTCAAAGGAACGGGAACTAGATCTGACGAGGCCAGAAAGGGGCAATGAGGATCAGCTTATGACTCAACAACTTTGCTTTTTAAAGAACTTGTGGAATTAGAGGAAAGGGAGGAAAGACATCATAAAGAATCCAGAGGGGCCAATCGTGGATAAGTCCATCGCTGGGTGACTGCCCCAGTGGGGGAACTAGGGCAAAGTAGCTGCTGCATTTGTTGTTTAGGTGTGAGGCGAAAAGATCGCAGCATGGCTGGCTCCATCTGCGGAAGATCATATTCGCCACATCTTGTTTCAGAGACCACTCATGGGGCATGAGAATTGCCCTGCTGAGCTTCTCCGCTATCACAGTAGACTTCCCCGGGATGTACGCTGCAACCGGAAAACGCTGAGAGGAAATCGCCCATTGCCATACTTGTAGGGCCTCCCGACACAAGGGGTAAGACTTGGTTCCTCCGTTTGTTGCTGTACCACACTACTGACATGTTGTCCATCTGAATTGCTATATAGCCCAAAGGAAGAGAGTCTTGAAGTGCTTGCAATGCAAATAACACTCATCTCCAAGACACTGATGTGCAAATGGTACTCATGAGGTTGCCAATTTCCTTGGACTGTCTGTCCCAGATAATGCCCCCCTCCCTATCTGAGAAGCATCCATGGTAACTGTGGCTACTGGATGAGGGGCTACAAAGGGTCTGCCTAGAGTGACTAGGGGACAGTGGAGCCACCACTGTAGATCTTTCTTGCAAGCATCCATGATTAAGATCATGTGAGACATCAGTAGATCATGATACAACCACTGAGTGATAAGGAGCCATTGCAAAATCCTCATATGGTAACAAGCGAATGGGGCTAGAGTAATGGCAGCCGCCATCAAACCCAAGACCTTTAGGACTAACCATGCCTGAACCTTTGACTTTGACAAGAGAAGAGAAACCTGACGACGAAAGGCAATCACCCTTTCTTGTGGGAGCTTGGCTATCATGTCTCTTGTATTTAGTTGAGCGCCTATGCATGTAATACAATGAGAGGGCAACAAGGCAGATTTTTCATAATTTATTGTAATTCTGAGATGTGCATAAGTGTGAATCGTGTGGTTCCTGGCCCTTAAGAGATGATGCTCGGTGGTGGCAATGAGGAGACAGTTGTCTAGATAAGGAAACACCTGGAAGCCCAAACGTCTCAGGTAAGCCATCACTACTGCCATGCATTTGGTGCACACCCTGGGGGCTGTGGTGAGACCAAAGGGCAGAGCCCTGAACTGGTAATGACTGCATCCCAGCCGGAAACATAAATGTCTCTTGGACTGCCTGTCCATTTTTATATGGTAGTACGCATCCTGGAGATTGATTGAGCACATCCAATCGTCCTGACCCAAAAAGGGTAGAATGGACTGCAGTGTCACCATCCGGAACTTGGTCTTCTTTACTGACCTGTTTAACTTGCTGAGATCCAGGATAGGTCTCCAGTCCCCTGTCTTTTTCGGAACTAAAAAGAACCTTGAGTAAGTTCCAGATTCGATCTGGTCTGAGGGGACTTCCTGAATGGCTCTTTTTTGCAGCAAACTTTTTACTTCTAAGGCTGCTTTGATCCTGAAGATTGGGTGGAACATCTGAGATGGATGTTTTTTGACTGCTTGGGGGCGTTTGGGAGAAGGGAATCTTGTATCCCCTGGATATTATCCACCGTAACCACGTGTCTTCTGTTATATCTTGCGAGGCTCTTGGGTACAGTGATATTCTGCCCCCGACTGCTTCCAGAGGTGGGCAGCCAGGCAATCCTTCAGGGATTCTGAAAGGGACTGGTAGAGAACGTATCCCTGTCACACTGTTGCGGACCCCCCTGCAGTTAGGTCGGCATCTTCTGTTATTATTTCCCCCTCTGCCCTGGGGGAATTATCTCCACAAGTGTCCAGCAAAGCTTGCTGGGATTTACGGAACCACATTTTGTCACTCTTTTGGCCTTTGGGATAAGGCTGTGATAGAGTGGAAAAATGGACTCCTACGGCACAGAGAGTTTTGCCATCTCGTTCACTCCTAGTAAGAGCCTCTCGAACTTGCGGCCCGAACAAGGCTGAGCCGTCAAAGGGGGCGTTCGTAAAGGAGGACTTGAAGGGCTCTGCAAATTGACAAAGGCGCATACAGGAGTGTCTGCGAAGAGCCAGTCCTGTGCCTGTAGCCCTACTCCCCTAATCGCTCCATCTGCTGCATAAGAAATCAGGCGCATGGAGGAGTTAACAATGGAGGTTAGCGTCGCTAGATGGTTAGCCGACTTGGAAGCCACTCCCTCAGCTGAAGGATCCTGGAGGGCATCTCCCAGCTCTTTAAGGAGATCCCTCTAAAGTCTTGTGAAATGTGACAAATAGTTCAGCGACCAAAGAGTAAAGGCCGGTGAAGAGAAAACACGCTTCCCATATCTATCTATGGCTCTAGACTCCTTGTTTGACGGATGGACAAAAGAGGAAATCTTCACGAGTTCCTTCTTCGTGGCTGCTTCTACCACCATAGCATCAACTGGCATGCCTTTAGAGAAAAGTCTTGTCCTCTGGTGTGGTCATGAACTTGTTAGGCCTTCTTGGAATGGGCTGCATGGTCTCTGGAGCACTCCATGCCTTTCGACTCAATACAGACAAAAGTGGGTCGAAAGGCGGAGACAACCAGGAGGTGGAGGGTCGGGAACCAAACGCGTCCAGGTACATGGACTCATCCTCAGAACGGGCAAGGGACTTCCAGTTTCCCCTCTGCCTAAGGATCTCCAGGATGTCTGAGAATGAGACATCTTTGGAGGGAGACCATGGGGACCCTTCCGAGTCATCCAAGTCTGTGTCAGAAGTGACGGACTTAGGGGAGTCCACATGCTTCCTCTTACATTTCTTCTTCCTGGGAACCTCCTCTGAGGCATGCTCAGGAGAGGTCTCGGAAGAAGAGGGGTCACCTTGTGGGGCAACCTGGGGCATTGGTTCCCTACACTTGGACAGAGAGAAGGATCCAAGGCAGACACCGGTATTGATGGGGACAGAGCCAATGGAGCAGAGGGTGGGGCTATCTCGGTGGACAGCACACTCCTCATCACCTCGAAGGTGCCTCAGTCCGGAATGGAGGGAGGCTCCGGCTCCAGCTCCGAGGAGCCTGAAAACCTCCTCTGCACCAAAGGCGACGGCTCCGAGGCAAATGTGGGAGCCAAACTCACCTGCATCAAGGCTCCGAGGGGGGAGAGGGGTCAGACAAGGGTTCGATGCCACTTCCCCCTCAGAGCTGATGAGAGAGTCTTGGTGCCCAGACTCCGCGACAGAACGGACTATCAAGAAGGTCGGAGCAGATGTCGGAACTGACAAGGCAAGGGTTGTCAGAACCGACAGTTCCACCACAACTACTTCCACGCATTCCGGCTCTGAACTGGATGCAGTCGGAGGAGGAATAGACAGGGACTGGTTCGGACAACAGTGCCACTTCCTTCTGGGCTGGGCCCAGCAACAAATGAGCAAATACCCATGTCTTGAGGAGCCTCTTCACCACTCTCTCCACATCATCATCCGATAAACTCCTGGATGATCGAGAGGAGTGGGCCGAGGACTGGTAACTACCTGCCACTGACTGCAAAAGTGGAGACTGAGGCACAGATCTCACAAGGTCCAACAAAGGAGATCTCAATCTCTTTTGAGTCCGTGATGGCTCTGAAGCCACAGATGGAGCCACCGGAGACAAGGACTCTTTGGAGCCAACAATCCGCTCCGAAGGTTCCGAAGATTTTGATTTAGACGTTGTTGACACCGAAGATGGATCCGACAAAGATGCCAGTTTGTCATCGGATTTTTTTGAGGGCTGAGTATCTGATGCTACTTCAACCTGAGGTTTTGATAAACCTCTCAGAATAAGTTTGTTGTGCCTCTCCTGCAAAACCTGGCAAACAGAGCACGAATCCTGCAGGTGGACCGCACCTAAAGAATACACACAACTCATGTGCCCGTCTGTAAGGGACATTTTTTTGAGAACACGAGTCGCATTTCTTGAATCCTGACTGCTTAGGAATGTCTTTGGACATTATAAACACCACAAAACAAAAGGACTAACAACTGGAAAAACATTTTTTTGGAAGAAGAAACAAGAGGGGCAGAAGAGGATGGGGTGGCCTCTAAGTTAAATGGCTACTGCACCCAAAGGGAGAAGGCCTATAACTAAAACAGCTTCTCCCTAGGTAGAAAGGAGGGACAATAGGACAAGAGAACAACCCTCAAGAAAAAACAGGCCACCGTCAACAACACACAGGAAAAGGCCTGAGACAAAATGACAGCCTAACAACAGCAAAAACAACAGCAACGAGTATAGGGGTGATGAAGAGAAAACATTAAATTCTAAAGGAAATTAGCCTAAAACAATAACAATTTTGATAGAAAAAAATCACTACTTAGCCTGAGCGAGCATAAGACAATATCAATGCTGCAAGCGGCAAATGAGATCTGGGTAGCTACCGCTAAGCATGCTGGGATAAGGGGTTAGCCTCGAGACAGTAAGGACTATTTGAGTTTTAGAAGTGGCCGAGTCGGTGCCGAGATCGACTCTGAACCCAGCCAGAAAGAAGGAAGGCGAGATGGACAACTTAACATCATGTCTTTCTAATAAAGCAAAAACTGCAAGGCTACATAGCAGAGGTTAAAAATAGACAAGTACTTAAGCAAGCATGAGATGCAAAATTAAAGTAAATAGCTAAATGTCAGACACCTGCAAGAATGAAACATGCTTAATTAGCTTTTACTTTAAATACTTATTGTGGGCTAAACAATATTGTAAATGGTATCCTGTTATAAAAATAAGGAAGTTGTTCAACAGGGACTTTTCGTAAAGTCTACATATACAGTAATGAAGAGCAGAAACCAGTCATGCAAATCACAAGGACATTGAAAAACAACATCTGCTGCCCTTTGAAAAGGGGTATATAAACTGGACATTGTTTGCTCTTCTTCAGAGATGTCTAGATTGAATGCGCATCAATCTGGTTCGTGAGAAGCAGAGACTTTTTCTAGCTGTGTTATAACACAATTGAAATAACTCAGTCTTAACTGCTTGGCAAGATTTTGTATTGATACGAATAAATAACGGATATAGTAGTACGGTGTCAGTCTGGTGACTTCTGCCATTATAAAATTTAACAGTGGTGAGCCGCTGGCCGTGACCTTTTTTATCCATTACCAGCAATTATTTTTCATATAGCCATACTTTTTACATCAGTTCAACAGGACGATAGTTCCAGTGTTTTGTTTTTGTGAAATTTGAGTGTCGCCGTAGCAGCTGTCCTGCGACATTCCACCATCAATTCATCTGTTCAGGAAGACCATCTTTTTCCAGAGGGACTTCAGCCTGATCACCTGCTCGTTTTCTGCGAAAAAATATGGTAAATTCTTCAGTTATAACATGGATACCATTAAAGACATTAGCTTGAAAAGCCCACATCCTGTACAGGTAGACTTAAATGATACACCTGACAAGGTCTGGTCTCATTTAGAAGTATGGTTTAATCTTCTATGTCAGACATAAAATGTAAATCTGGCATTTTTAATGCAGCGAAAGTAGACAAAAGTTGTATCTGTAAATGTATAAATACCTATTCTCAATATATTAACAAATCAAAGGTTATTCAAAAAGACTGTCTTTTATGTGACAGTAAATTTCCGCAAATATAAATATTTTGTCGTAAGAGTCTAGTATGTAAGTCATACAAAAAGATTTATCTTCGTTACACAAGATATGCTTGATTCTACTGTGGCTAGTTCCTCAGATATAAAACAGGTACAAGAGCCTTCTGCAATCATGCCTTTATCTGATATAATACAAACTGACACCGATTTTCTGGCATGTTTGCAAGCTTTGTCTAAATTTGATATAGTAAACATGTATGAGAACTATTGTCAGGAATGGAATAAGTTACATGAAACTGTTACTAATCCCAAAAAAATAGATAAAACAAATCCAACAGACTTATAAGAAAGATCTTGATAAGGCACAAGAAGAACATCTTGACATAGTGAAGTGTACTACTACACTTTTAAAAAATGTTTTAACAGCTTTACATGACCTGTCAAAGGCCAGTACAAAAGGACATGAACGCCTTCTAGAGGCAGAGACTCAAACTTTACAGACTAAAAATCATGCTTTAAAGCAGGAATTGGAAAGAGCCCATCAAGATTTATTAAGGGTACAAAATATTTAAGTTAATCTGACCAAGCAGTTAGGCAAAGCCCAACAAGATTTATCACGGGCACAAAATAGACCAATTGACATTGGACAGGGAACCGCAGGAATGGCAGTTATTTCCCCTGCTATTTATCAAGTCTTGTTTATTACAGACTGCCTCAGTGGCAAGATAAAAAAGGGAATTTTTTTCAACATGTTGGCATTTGAAGAATGGTTGACATACACTCTGAGGTTTACTTGGAATGATGTTTTGTGTAGATGTTCTTTGCATTTATTCCGAAAAGTTTAAAGTCATACATAGAAACAGAGAAATGTTCTCTGGACAGTAGGACAGCCCGCATGGCAGCTATTTTGACTCCTGAATTATTTGATTATTTTAACAAGCAGATAATTTTAAGCTTGCTTATCAGGTGGTCTATGGTCAAGATGATGATCAAATGAAAGAACCCAAGGTACAGCAGATGCTTATACATACCTTTTTAAAACAGGTAAAGGGAGTATCAGGTGACATTAAATACATTTATGAGTTAGGGTCTAAGACCTTAGAAGAAGTGGTTAAAAATCTCATCAGAGGTAAGACAATGGGGGATGATGGAAAGTTATATACACACAAAATCTTTTCTGTAGAGGGGGAACAGAGTGTTGATTTCGTTGGAAAAGGAAGGGGATGCAGTAGATGGTCTTATGAAAGGACAGGTACAAGGGAACTACGAGCAGCTTCTGCTCCAGCAATGCCAACAGCAGATACACAGCGTAGTTCAGGAAAACAAGCAGTATGTTTTACTTGTAAGAAAGTAGGCAATATTAAACAAGACTGTCCATATTATAAACGATGGAAAGAAAGCCAGGGTATATATGCAGAGATGGAAAGGGTATACATACTACTTCTTCTAAACCTAAATCTAAGGAACGAAATCAAGAAAACAGAGGCACACATAATGACAAACAATCACAATATCAAAGTCAAAAGGATTCAGGGAAAATATAGTACATCCTGTAGAATACACAGAAAACCCACCATATAATCCCTCATATGGCACAAGTCTGGAAATAAAATGTGAAATAGAAAGTACAAAGTACACTTTAGACAGTGAGGACACAAATAGTCAACAAGGAAGAGAACATGCTGTCTGTGTAATCAGAGATGTAGCCAGGAAAATAGATCAAAACAAATTTGACTCCGATTGGGGTGTGCCCCCCAAGTAACTTTTCTGATCACTTTCAAATGCGGAAAGGATGGACGTCCATTAGCAGACATATGGATGGAGTGTACATTATGGAAGGACGTTTTACTTGATACCGGGGCAGCAGTCTCGGTTACTAATAAACAGTTACCTGTAAATCCATTCAAGAAATCCTATATTCAAGGGTTCGATGGCAGTACTTGCATGGCTATAGGTTGCAAACCAGTTAGAATATGTTTCACAGAGAATAGACCTCCAGTGGAGGGCACATTTCTTATGAATTCCACCTGTGGTACAACAATCCTTGGGTAGATATCCTAGGTAAACTGGGAATAGTAATTGACTTTACTAACAGGGTTTTGTGGTCCGCCAGTGCAGATGACAGATCTAATACTATCAAACAGTTCTCCTGTTTTGTGATAGATGTAGATAAGTATAAAAAAGACATTGACAAAATACAATTGGAAATGCAAGACAAATGGGAACAAATTAAACAGCAATTTCAGCCCTTGTGGGCTATGTCAAAGACAGACTGTAGCAAGTTAGAAGTACTGGTTAGGTGTAGGTAGTCCTAGTGATTACATTCCTCCATTTCAGAAGCAATATCCAATTCCCAAAGAGGTGGGAGAGGACATGAAGAGGTGTATAGAAGAATGGGAACAGGCAGGCATAATACAAAAAGTTTACAGTCCCACAAACTCACCAATTTGGCCAGTGAAAAAGAAGGATGGCAGTTACAGATTAGATATTGAGTTACGTAAAGTTAATCAATTCAGCACCCCTTGTGCACATTTGGTTCCGGAGGTGCCGGAATTGGCAGCGAGAATAAAACCTCAAAGTAAGTAGTTCACAATCATTGATTTAGCTAATGGATTTTTGCAGTCTCTTTACAAAAGAAAGATTGGCAACAATTTGCTTTTACCTTTGACATTCAACAGTATGTGATGACATGCTTGCCACAGGGATTTCAAAATAGCCCTGTGATTTTTCACCAAATTGTGGAGGAAATTTTAAAACCCTTAGAAACAGATGACAGTTTCATTCATTACATTGACAACATTCTTATTCAGTCAGAAATACCAGAACAGCATAAGAAACCTCAAAAAAAGTTCTAATTACTCAGGATGCAGGATTCAGGGTTAACAGTGAAAAAGTTCAGGTTTTCTCACAAGAGGTAAAGCTTTTGGGAACAACTGTCCATCCCACTGGCAGATCCCCTTGTGAGGAGAGAGTAAAAGGAATTCTGGAATTGCCTCAGCCACTGACTATTTCAGAACTGCACAAATTTCTATGGACTATGAACTATAACAGTTCATAGAAGATTACACAGCAGTTGCTGCGCCCCTATATAAAATGTTAGTGGATCAGGAGGAACCCTGTTTAATATGGGGACAGAGGGAAGAAGAGGCTTTTGAACTCTTAAAGAAGAAATTGACACAGTCCACTGAATTGGTAGCACCCGATGATAGACACAGTTTCATCTTACAGGCAGCTACAGGGAATGAGACCATTTCGGTAGTTCTCCTGCAATATCGGCCTCAGGAAAATGAGGGTAAAGTAGAAAGGACACTCCGACCAGTGACTTTCTGCATCCGGAAATTAACCCCAGTAGAGAAGAGGTATCACTCGTGCATTCAGCAACTGTTAGCCATTTATTGGGGAATCAGACAAACGGAATACTTGACAGTCTTTTCCCAAATAATTGTGCAGACACCACATCAATCTATAAAGATTCTTTTAAATTCTACGGAAATTAATAAAAATCACAGAAGGGGTGAGTCAGACCATTTTTGCAAAATGCATGACTCTGTTCGGTACTAAGAATGTACAGTCAGGGGACAAGTATTTTTCCCTTTATTTCAAGTAATTTTTTCCCCACTGGCTAAAATAATGGAAAGTATCCACACCCAGGTCCTAACACATCTCCTCTCCAACAATCTTCTTACCAAAACAACACGGATCCCGCTCCAATCATAGCACTACCACTGCACTCATCCATTTTAGTAACCTAGTAAATATGCAATGCAACAACGGCCAGCTAGTGTCTGCAGTTTTCCTTGACTTATCAAAGATGTTTGATACAGTCTACCATACAAAACTAATAACATCACTCTCAGAAATAAAACTAACTACCCCACTCTATTATGGTTTCAGGACTATCTCTCCCAGCGCCAACAAGCTGTTCAGTGGAAAAACTCCCTTTCCCTCCTACTTCCTGTAAAACTAGCAGTACTCCAAGGATCAATCCTAGGACTCCTACTTTTCACTATATTTACAAATAATTTTCACAAAGCCACCCCTCTAGCAAACCTGGTTCAATACGCTGATGACTCCACCTTAATCTGCTCTGCCCCCACCCTCCAACAACTTCAAATCAAGACCCAAGAAGCCTTTACCTCCATCATAACCAGGCTATCAAACTCCCAGCTAATACTAAACCCTAAAAAGACCCAACTTATTCTCTTTCATCCTTCCAAAGCAGCAGCACCTACTCCCATGTTCTCTATGTCTGCATTAGATAATACCCCTCTCCTCATCACACAAACCAAATTACTAGGGTTCATTATTGACAATAATATGAAATTTGACAAACACATAGCTCATACAATAACCAAAATCAGCAAAAAACTAGGTACTCTTTAAAGATGTAAAAATTTCCTAACTAGCAACAGTAAAGTTACCCTAGCTCGTACCCATCTTCTCTCTACCTTACTGTATGCTTCTCCTGTCCTAATTAATCTAAACATGATTAATCTAAACATGAGCGGTTTAAACACGCTATCAGTATGCCACAACAAAATAGCAAAATTCGTCACAAACTCCTCCTACCACACCCACCACTGTCAAGCACTTAAACAGCTTTCCTGGCTTGAACTCCCTAACACCTTAGCTCTAAATCAACGTCTTCTAGCTCACCAAATACTGTACCAATCTGATAAAACTCTAGCCTTACAAGACCTGATAATCCTCTGCTCCAATAACTGAGAACTTAGATCCACTAACAAGGCACTAATTGCAATCTCCAAAAGCCATTACAGCTCTGGTGACTCCCTGTATTCTAGCAACATTGCCAAGACTTGGAACTCCCTACCACTACAAATCAGGGGGCAATCTAATAAAAACCATCTTCAAAAAACAGCTTATTTCCCACCTTAACAACTCTTGGACATGCAACTGCCTAGCACCTGGCTGACATATTCTAATTCCTTTCCCCTACCCACTATCCAACCTCTTTAAAACTCCTACAGATGCACTATATATTATCACACATTACTTACCAACTCACTGTCACCTACTCCCTACTGCCCCAATCTATACCCACGACTTCTCCCTTAGACTAAGTTGAAAAGCTTTCCCTTAAAATGTTAATGCACCTCATATGAACTTGTCTATATTCTCCTCCTTTTTTAGTTTTTCCTTTCTTGTCTTATCTTCAGTACATCTTCAAGATTATCTCTACTAAACATACTGTATGAACAACAATCAGATGTTACTACCTGCTATACTTTGAATTGTATGTGTAAACCACTATGCTTATGTAAATATCTTATGCAATCATACGATGTTAAGTTGTCCATCTCACCTTCGCTCTTGCTGTTTGGGTTCGGAGCCGATTCTCGGCTCCAACTTGGCCATCTTCTATAGCTCGAGAGCTGTTTACTGGCTCGAGGCTACCCCTTATCCCAGAATGCCCAGCGTCAGCTACCCAGATCTCGTTTTCCGCTTCAGCTGCGAGGTTGCTTCGTTACTGGCTCAGGCTTAGTATAGTTTGTTCTATTACTATATTTGTTGTTTATTCTTAAAATTTTGTCAAGTTTTTGTCTAGATATATTACTTTATCCCTTATCGCTTTCTTGTATGTTGTAGCTTTGCTGGCCATCACTCCATAACTCGCAGGCCCTCTGTTTCCCCTGAACTCGTTTAAATTAGAGAGCCCACCCCCTTAGGACAACCGTTTAAATTAGAGGCTCTCCTTCCTGTTCCTTAACTGTAAAAAAAAAAAAAAAAAAAAAAAAAAAAACAAGACTGTTTGTTTCTTAGTTTTTGTAGTATAGCTTTTTCTTGTTGTTGTGGTTGTTGCTAGTAAAATGTCTAAAGATACCAAGGTATCTGGCTTCAAAAAGTGTGACTCCTGCTGTCAGAAAATGTCTCTGACAGATGGGCACACTAATTTTGTATATTATTTGGGCACTGTTCACCTGCAGGACTTCTGTTCTATATGTCACGCTTTTAGTTCAGGGGTCCTGCAGGAGTGCAAAAACAAATTAATCCTTCGGGAATTATTGAAGCCTCAGGATTCTCCGGCTAAAAGTACTCAGCCAGCAAAATCCCCTAAGTGTGTCAAGCCATCAGCTCCACCTTTGGAACAGACTCCTTTACTTGACCAACCAAGTATGTCGGTGCTAGCTGGCACCAAAAAGGCAACTCTTCCGTCGGCTCCATCTGCTATTTCGGAGCCGTCTTGGAGCCATAAGAGACTGAGGTCTCTGTCCTTGGAGTCCATCCACTTGGCACCTCAGTCACCCTTGTTACAGAGTGAACGTAGCCATCATTCTTCCCACTCCTCTCGATCCTCTAGATTATTGGATCATGACATGGAGAGAGTAGCAGGTAGATTGCTTAAGTCACAGGCACTGGCAAAAATTCTGTCCAGCCCACCTCAACAGGTATCAGCTCCAACCACCACTCTTTCTGTTCCTCCTCCGACTACATTTAGCTCGGAGCCAGAGACCATGGATCCACAGGTAGTACAACCGTCGGCGCCGCTCATCATCTCTCCTTCGGTTCCGACGTCAGCTCCGATTATCTCGATTGTACCTTCTATTGAGGGATCTGGGTGCTGAGGCTCTCTTGTCGGCTCCAAGGGCGGGAGTGGCATCGGACCCTTGTCTGACCCCATTCTTCCCCTCGGAGCTTCGGCGCAGGTGAGCTTGGCTCCAACACCGGCCTTGGAGCCATCACCCTCGATGCGGAGAAGGACTCCTGTTTCTTTGGAGCCGGAGCTTTCTCTGCCTAGAGGTCAGGACGCCTTCGAGGTCATGCAGAGTGTGGTGTCCCCAGAAACAGCTCTACTGCCAGCTCCATCGGCTCCTCCCCCGTGGTGTCTGTTCCAACCTCTACTCCTCCTCCAGACCCCAAGCGTAGGGAACCTATGCCCCAGGACACCCCACTGGGTGATCCCTCTTCTTCCGAAGCCTCCCCTGATCACTCAGAAGAGCCTCCCCGGAAGAAGTGCAAGAGGAAGCACACAGACTCCCCTGGGCCTGTCACTTCAGATACAGACATGGATGAATCGGAAGGGTCCCCAAGGTACCCCTCTGAAGATGTTTCCTTTTCGGACATCTTTGAAATGCTTAGACAGAGGAGGGACTGGACTTCCTAGCCCTACTGAGAACGAGTCTGTATACCTGGACGCATTTGGTTCCTGACCTTCCACCTCCTGGGTATCTCCTCCTTTCGATCCACTCATGTCTGTAGTGGCTCAAAAGGCTTGGTCAGCTCCAGATTCTGTGGAACCTACTCCGAGGAGACCAAAAAAATTTATTACAGCCCCCCAGGACAAACAATTCCTCTCCAAAGGTGTGCCCGTTGATGCCATGGTGGTAGCAGCAGCCACCAAGAAAGAGTTAGCAGAAACCCCATCATCTGTTCATCCTCCAGACAAAGAGTCTCGGATGATGGACAGATATGGAAAGCGAATGTTTGCTTTAGCGACCTTTTCAATGAGGTCCCTGAACTATCTTTGCCATTTTACATGTCTTCAAAGGGATCTCCTGAAAGAGCTTGGAGATACCCTTCAAGATCCTACAGCTGAGGGAGTACCAGCCAAAGTAGCTTCTCAGCTTGAGACTCTTAATTACATAGTCAACTCCTACATGAGGCTGATTTCCTATGCAGCCGATGGAGCGAGCAGAGCTGCAGAGACAGGTGTGGCTCTCAGGAGACATGCTTGGATGCGGCTGTGTCAGTTTGCGGAACCCTTTCAAGCGTCCTTCACCAATACTCCCTTTGATGGCTCCTTTCTCTTTAGGCCTCAGGGGAAAGACACATTGACCAGGTGTGAGCAGGAAGGCAAGACTCTCTCTGCCGAGGGAGTCCATTTTTTCCAGCCCTTCCAGACCTTATTCCAAGGGTCAGAAGAGTGGAAAGATATGGTTCCGAAAATCCCAGGGACCCTTGCCTGACACACGTGGTGATTTTCCCTCCAGGGGCAGAGGGAGAAACAACAATAACAGACGCCACCCTTGTGGCAGAGGGGGACCACAAAACCAGGTTCACAGAGAAACCTTCTCTGCTAAGCCCTTCCAGCATCCCTGAAGGGTTGCCCAACTGCTCACCTCTGGAGGCAGTCGGGGGAAGATTTTCACTGTACCCAAAAGCCTGGCAAAATATTACAAGAGACAGATGGGTGCTATCCATTATATCCGGAGGTTACAAAATTCCCTTCCATCAATCCCCCATAGAATCAAAAAAGCCCATCCCAAATGTCCCACCCAATCTAAGGGATCAAGCAGTCACAGAAGTTTCAAGCCTGCTAGAAAAAAGAGCCATTCAATAAGTCCCCACAGAACAACTAGGATCCGGAACTTACTCAAGATTCTTTTTAGTACCAAAAAAGACGGGGGACTGGAGACCAATACTGGATCTCAGCAGATTGAACAAATCTATACAAAAAGAAAAGTTCCGGATGGTGACACTGCAGTCCATTTTCCCTTTTCTGGCTCAAGACAATTGGATGTGCTCGACAGATCTTCAGGACGCGTACTACCATATCAAGATGGACAGACGCTCCAGGAGATTTCTTTGCTTCCGGGTAGGGGCCAGTCATTACCAGTTCAGAGCTCTGCCCTTTGGTCTCACCTCAGCCCCCAGGGTGTTCACCAAGTGTATGGCAGTAGTCATGGCTCACCTGAGGCGTCAAGGATTCCAGGTGTTTCCCTATCTAGATGACTGGCTCCTGACTGCTTCCACCAGGCATCAACTCTTAGTGGCACGGGATTATACAATCACATCATGCACTCAATTAGGCATTACAGTAAATTTCGAAAAATCTGCCTTGTTGCCCTGTCAGTCTATCACATACATAGGAGCAGAATTAAACACAAAAGAAATGTTTGCTATATTACCACAGGAAAGAGTTTACACTCTTCGTCAACAAGTGTTAATTCTAATGCAGAGCAAAAGGATTCAAGTCAGATATGTCCTCCAAGCTTTAGGGTCCATGGCAGCTGCCATTCTTCTTGTCCCATTAGCACGTTTCCAAATGAGAATCCTTCAGTGGCTTCTTTTCATGCAGTGGTCTTTCCAGGAATGACCCATGTCTCACATGATCCTGATCACAGAAACATGCAAAAGGCACCTTTCTTGGTGGATGGTCTACCCACTAGTAATTCTGGGCAGACCTTTCATACATCCCCCTCCAGTAGCCACAGTGACCACGGACGCCTCCCTGATAGGGTGGGGGTTGGGTATTATCTAGGCAGGACAGTCCAAGGCACTTGGCAACCTCATGAGTACCATCTGCATATCAATGTCCTAGAAATGAGAGCGGTGCTCCTAGCGTTGCAAGCCCTTCAAGACTCTTTTCCTTCTGGGACCACTGCAATCCAAATGGACAACATGGCAGTGCTGTGGTACATCAACAAACAGGTCATACCCCTTGTGTCGAGAAGCACTCAGACTGTGGCAATGGGCGATTTCCTCCCAACGTTTTCTAATGTCAACGCACATCCCTGGGAAATCCAACATCATAGCGGACAGGCTCAGCAGACCTATCCTCATGTCTCATGAGTGGTCTCTGAATCAAGAAGTTGCGGATCTTATCTTCCGCAAATGGGGACAGCCTTGCTGCGACCTATTTGCCACTCCTCTCAACAACAAATGCAGCAGCTACTTCTCCCTTCTTCCTCTTCCAGGTCATATACCCAGAGATGCTCTAGTCCATGATTGGCCTCAGAGACTCCTTTACGCTTTTCCCACTTTTCCCCTAATACCAAGACTCATACAGAAAGCAAAATCGTTGGGTTGCAAAATGATCCTCATTGAGCCATAATGGCCTTGACAGATATGGTTCCCATTCCTGCACCTCCACCTTCTGGATCAACCGTGGATTCTGGACCCGGTTCCAGATCTTCTGATTCATCAATCAGGCGGGTTGCACCAATCCCTTCAAACTCTCCAGCTCACAGCTTGGTTACTCCACTTCCAACCTTAGCCAGGCTTTCCAATATCTCCCCAGCAGTCCGTGATATTATTGTTTCCTCACATAAGTCTACTACGAGGAAAACATATGCTAGTAAATGGAAACGGTTTTCTTACTGGGCAGAATCTAGAAATTTGGATCCTTTCTCAGCCCCAGTCCATGAAATTCTTGAATTTCTAGCACAACTCTTTCAGTCTGGTGCGGCTTCCGCTACCATTAGAGTACAACTAGCTGCCATTTCTAATATTCATATCGGTATGTTTAATTCTAGCATAATGTCTCATAAGCTCTGCAAGGCCTTTATGAGAGGAACATCTCTTCTTAGACCCCCAGTTAGAGATCCTCCTCCTCCTTGGGATCTCAATTTAGTTTTAACTTCCTTAATTTTGCCTCCCTTTGAACAGGCAGCATCATGTTCCTTAAAATTTCTTTCTTCTAAGACACTTTTTCTGGTTGCTATCACTTCAGCTACACGTGTCTCAGAACTTCAAGCACTATGTGTTCGTCCTCCTTACCTGGTGTTTCACAAGGACAGAGTTTCTCTGAGGACCAATCCATCCTTTATTCCTAAAGTCTGCTCAGAGAATAATTTAAATCAATCCATAGATCTCCCAGTTTTCTTTCATAATCACAGCAACAAGGCAGAATACAAGCTCCACCAATTGGATGTGCACCGACAATTACGTTTTTACTTCCATAGAACTAAGGAACTAAGAAAGTCAGACCAGTTATTTCTTTCTTATGCTTTCAACAAACAAGGTCTTCCAGTTTCTAAGGTGACCTTATCCAGATGGTTATCTGATACTATTGCCTTTATTTATCAGTTACAAAATAAAGAGCTACCAGCTAAACCAAAAGGTCATTCCACTAAGGCATTAGCCACCTCTGTAGCCTGTCAGTCTAGGTTGCCCATAGACTCAATCTGTGCAACTGCCACTTGGGCAAACCTTCACACCTTTAGCTCTCATTACAAGGTGGATATTGTCTCCCGGAGCGGAGCTTCCTTTGGTTCTACTGTTCTAAAGAGTCTGTTCCAATGAGCCACCCAGGATTTTAGGTGCTAGGGACGCTGTCCCACACAGCAAGAACAAAGGCGAGATGGACAACTTAAGTTATGTACCTACCATAACGTTCCATGTTAGTTGTCTTCATCTCGCCTTCCTTCTTGCGTCCCTCTCTCCTTCCCCCTTCCTAGAGGATTGAGAGGAGTTCCTTTTTGTTTTCACTGGCTGAGTATCTTTTATTACTTCACATGCCATGTGATTTATGACTCTTTCCTTGTTTAGGTGTATTGGACAACCAGTTTTTAGGTAACTGGTTATTCTACTTATGTCTAGTGTGTGGTATCACAAACAAGATCTGGGTAGCTGATGCTGGGCATTCTGGGATAAGGGGTAGCCTCAAGCCAGTAAACAGCTCTCGAGCTATAGAAGATGGCCGAGTCGGAGCCGAGGGTCGGCTCCAAACCCAAACAGCATGAAGAAAGGCGAGATGAAGACAACTAACATGGAACGTTATGGTAGGTACATAACTTCTTTTCATTGTCTGCTATACTTTTATAACTGAATCTGTAAATATCTTATGTATAGTATGTTAGCAATTGTTCTGGAGCTTTTCTTCCAAGGCCTCCACTGAAAATGGACAGCTCTGTCCAGTCTGACCTTCCCGGTAAACAAATGTAAAATAAAATAAATACAGAAGTATTCTCTTTCGTATCTTGTCAGTTATAATGAAAAATCCCATAATTGTGTATAGAGTTTAGAACGCCCAGAGGTTTCACCATTAAATGCACATTTTCAAAATAGTTTACCCATAGTTTATGTAGATAGGGCAAGGTTGTGGAAAGATGGGAAATATTTAGCAGGATGTGCAGTAATCCCAGGAGATGGCCAAAAGCCTGTTCTGAAGAAACTGCCAGGTTGCATGTAAGCCCAAATGGGCAGAATTAGAAGCAGTAAAATATGCTTTACATTTTGAACCTGTCAATATCTACAGTAACAGTGCCTATGTGGTAAATTCTCTACGTTTACACATGGCAGTTTGGGCCAAAAGGGGATTCATCCATAATGTTGGCAAACCCCTCAAACATGCTCTGGTACTATGGGAGTTATGGGCATTGATTACCCAAAATGATTTACAGGGAAAGTTAAGTATTGTTAAAATCAAAGTGCATCAAAGGTGTAACACAGAAGAGGCTAGGGGAAATGCTTTGGCTAATGCCAAAGCAAAGCAAGCAGCTGAAACAGGTGAGTGGTTAGATTCACATGAGTGTTTTGAATATGCAGACAAGGTAATGTAAGTTGAAACAGCTACACCTGTAGAAATACAAGATTTGGCAACCCTTCAGAAAGAGAAAGGGATTCCCGAAGAACTAGACAGGTGTATACGGGAAGGGAATGCCAATCAGGACATTTTTGTCTACCCAATGCCAGACGGGAAGAAAATACCCTATCTCCCAGGAGATTTAGCCAAACAATTGGTTGAATACAATCAAAAGAATTTGGGTGACATAGGTAGAGAAAAGTTATGGAGTATAGCTAAACAGAAGATGTGGAATCCATGTCTAAAAAAGCTGTGTAAGACAGTTTAAGAGGGATGTTTGGTTTGTCTACAAACCAATGCCAGTATAAAAAAAATCAATTGCATAGAGTGCCAGTGGCAGATGGTTCATGGTACGCTATTCAGGTCGATTATGCAGGCCCCCTCCCAGCTGCAAAAGAGGGATACAGATACCTATTAGTGGTGGTTATTGTGTTTTCAAAATGGGTTGAAGTAATTCCCACCAGGAGTATGTTAGCTAAAACCACTGCAGAGGCACTATGGAAAAACATTTTTGTTTACTGGGGATGGCCTTGGGTCATAGAATTAGATAATGGACCCCAGTTTACAAGTCAAATAATGTGGCATTTGTGCAAATTGTTGGGGATTCAACACAGGTTTCATGTTATTATGCGAAATCCAATGGAATTGTTGAAAGGATGAACTGAACAATCAAAGGAAGATTAAAAAAGGTGTGTTTGAAAAAAGGCAAGGATTGGGTGAGATATTTGCCAGTTATTCTCTTAGGCATTAGGCCTAATAGTAAAACAGGAATTTCACCTTTTGAGGTGATGACAGGGAGAAATATGCCCCTCACACTTCCTTGTGATCCAAAAATGGTGGATAACCAACCGTTACTGACAGCAGTAGAACAACAAAGATGGCTGAAAGACATACAGGAGATATGTGACACTACAGCCAGAGAACAGGCTTACCGCCTATGGAAGAGCATGCCAGCACTGCCCACAGAAATAAGATTACAGTGCGGAGATGAGGTACCATGGGACAGTAACTGGCAAGGTCCCTATGAGGTAACAGAACAAATAGGACCATTGGTGTACAGGGTACAGAAGAAAAACAAGGAAAAGTTTAACCCTAGGAAAAATGGGATATTCAAACAAAAGAAGCACACCATGTCGGTTCATAGAGATCAGTGTAAGCTAATAAAAGAATAGAGTTAAAAAAAGTAATACTCTATTAACAGAGTTAGGAAAATAACAGTCTATTTAAATTTTGTTTTTAGATGTCAACAAATTCAGTTGGAAGGCAGCCACAGGAGCCATAAGAGATGGAGGAAACTAGACCTTACACATGAAAATGCATGCTCTGGGTGTGCATTATAATAATGCCCGTGGTATTAATATATTTGGTATACTGTATATATCTATATATACATATATATATATATATATATATATATATATATATATATATATATATATATATAGATATATAGTACAGGCAAAGAAAATGTAAATACAAAGGTTAAGAAAAGATTTCAAACAAAAAATCGCAAAAATGTATATATATGTACAGGTTGTACATGACTGAGGCCAGGTAAATCTCTATGCCTGAGACCAAGTAAGGTGGAAAATAAAAATAAAAAAGTAAACCAGGAAAAGGTATTTCAAAAAAGAAATGTACATTCAAAGAAAAATGCAAATAAAAAGGCTGTTAAGAAAAATTAGGGAGAGATACTCTAATATAACAGATCACGAGAACAGGGACATCATGACTGCATACCTGATTTCAATACATTTTTGGCCATGCAAAATTTGTTTGCCAAGGTACATAATAAATCAAATTGTTGGGTTTGTAGCCGCATTCCTTACAGAGGGAAAATGCCATTTCATGCAGTCTCTATAAATGTTACAGAAACAGGTTTGATGTTCAAAGGATCTTATAAAAATAGAATTGTAAAACAATCAGCCATAAAAGAACATTTACAATTAATGGAAGCAGAAACAGGGATACTCTATTTTCAAAAGAAAGGGTCAGAGATGGTATTAGTAATTGTAACTATTCCATTACTTTACACCAACTTGGTCATGTGACAAGTTTGAGCATCATGGAGGAGTTGATAAAATGAAAACAGTATGGGAGTCAACATATAACATTTCTTTTAAGGAAGGGATGAAAGGCTTTCAGAGTAATGCTACAACTGATTCAGTGGACCAAGAGAAGGGTTCTTTTTCATATGTGGGAAGAATGCTTACAAATGGCTACCGATACGGTGGCAAGGGTCTTGTTATATAGGGTATGCAGTTCCAATGATGAGAATAACTTACACATTAGCAGAAGACATGGTTAGAAATCACTGGAAAAAAGGGAGGTTCCTGATAGTTTTTCAAAAATAGGGGATGACTTAAAACAGCTGGACTTAGAAGATGCTGTTATTTCAAGAGCTGGAATCTTTCCCTGGTATGGTGCCGCTAAGGCAATACAGGAATTACGGAAAGTTGCAAAGCTGATGGATGTTTTGGCAAATGCAACTTACGGTGCTATTTCAGACATAACAGAAGAGATGGTAGTAATGAGGACAATGGTCATCCAAAACAGAATGACTTTTGATTACTTGCTTGCTAACCGGGGGGTGGGGGGTATGTGCTTTAATCAACATGGAATGCTGTGCGTACATTCTCGATAAATCAGAATCCATACATCGACATTTAGAGAGAATTGCCGAGGTTTTCTTAAAATCCAGGAAAAAATGGAGTACAGAGTGGTCCAATCGGTTAAGTGGACTGCTTTCAGATTGGTAGGGTACTATAATCATAGCACTGACTGCCCTCATCGTCATTATCTTCTTATCTACGATGATTTGTATGTGTGTTAAAATTTACCTTAATAGAACTATTAATAAAGTAACTGTCGTCAGCAATGAAGAAATGTATGAAGAAATGGTATTAAGTGAGTGGACCAAAGGGTTCAAAGTGCAGAGGATTGTATTTTTCTGTAAATTGCATCTTTTTCTTAGCTTCATTAAAATAAAAAGGGGGAATTGATAGATATTATTTAACATTAAATATTTTCCCCAAAGCAATTATGGAAGTATGTTCTTATAAATACAAGGTTTTGAGTTCTTATAAATACAAGGTTTTGAAATAAATGCGTCTTTCTAATAAAGCAGAAACTGCAAGGCTACGTAGCAGAAGTTAAAAATAGACAAGTGCTTAAGCAAGCATGAGATGCAAAATTAATGTAAACAGCTAAATTTCAGACACCTGCAAGAATAAAACATGCTTAGTTAGCTTCTACTGCAAATACTTATTGTGGGCTAAACATTATTGTGAATGGCATCCTGTTATAATAATAAGGAAGTTGTCCAACAGGGACTTTCATATATAGGAATGAAGAGCAGAAACCAGTCATGCAAATCACAATACCTATGAACAAGGACATTGAAAAACAACATTTACTGCCCTTTGAAAAGGGGTCTGTCCTGTTAAAAGGGGTATATAAACTGGATATTGTTTGCTCTTCTTCAGTGATGTCTTAATTGAGTGTGCATCAATCCGGTTCATGGGAAGCAGAGACTTTTTCTAGCTGTATTATAATAGAATTGAAATAACTCAGACAGTCTTAACTGCTTGGCAAGATTGTGTATCGATACAAATAAATAATAACAGATACAATCATATGTTGTCAGTCTGGTCACTCCTGCCATTACAAAATTTAACAGGAGTGTTCACATAGGGTAAGCCAGAGAAGTGATAATGTGATCCAGACACAAAAAGCCTTAATAAACATCTGAAGACAGGATGAATAGGGATGTGATAATAAACATTTTTTAAATCTAGCATTACCAGGAAATTTGAATAAAGAAGATGTAACCATTTGTGTAGTGACATCATTTTGAATTTGGATACTATTACAAACAGGTTTAGGTATGAACAAAAATGCCACTCAGGTTGTAACAACCAGATTTTATTATGTTACTCTTACAACCCGAGCTGCATTTTTGTTTTTTACAGTTTTTATAGTATGCTGCTGTTGTTTTTGTTTATTAGGTTTAGGAATGAAAGATCCAGAACTGGTCTGCAAACATTTTCTTTCATTGGCACTAAAAACATTCTTGAATAAAATCTGTTCTCCACCTGGGAACGACAAACTGGTTCTATCACACCCTGGGACAACATGTGTGAAGGACAGGTGGAAATACAAGAATCTAGTCTGGTGGATGAGAGATTACCCCCCTGCAAAAGAAGAATTTCCTCCCACTGCAATGTATATCCTTGATGAATGATCTTTAGAACCCATTTGCCCATAACTTTTTGCTGTCAAAGAGAAAAGTGGAGATTTAGACTTCCTAAAAGGGAAATGGGGGTGCAAAGGTGGGGGAGAACTAAGTCCCTTAAATTATCTCAACTTGTTCAACTATTCTTGATTTTGGGAGGTTCTAGTATTCTTTTTGGAACACTTTGCCATTTTTTCTTTCATGTCTGTTTACCTGCATTTTGTTGAAACAAAGAAGTTATGTTCTTACCATAATGCTCCATTTTTGTTGCTGATCTTCATTCATTCATTACTGATGGGTAATGGTTCCATCTTTGGAACCAAGTCGGCCGTTATAACACGCTCATGCCAGCCAAAAAAACCTCTCGAACTAAGCTTACCCATAATGCCCCTCTCTCTATCACCTCAGATCAAGCTTGTCTGTAAGAAAGAAAGCAGAGGCTTTTTTGAGCAAATTCCTTATCACAGAGCTTGGACCAAATCCAAACCTCCAGGAGTCTTTCGGAGGGGGTAGGAGGGTGGGGTGTAATGAATGAATGAATATCAACAACACAGATGGAACATTATGGTAAGAATATAACCTCTTTATCTGATGTTGTTAATCTTCATTCATTCACTACTGATGGGACAGAGTCCCTAGCTACTTTATGTCCTGGGAGGCCCTATGGAAGGATATTCCTGAGTACCATTGAACCAAAGGATGCTCTCCCCCTGGAGACCAAGCCCAATTTGTAATGAGTGATAAAGGTATGAGGAGTAGCCCATGTTGCTGCTGCACAAATGTGATCCATGGAAGCTCTTGACTGGAAGGCAACAGATGCCGCAACTGATCTGCTTGTATGCACTTTGACTTTAGTTGGCAGAAGAACTTTGTTTTGTTGGTAGATAAAGGAAATACAATCTCTCAAGCCATATAGCTAAAATTGCTTAAAAAACAGATTTTCCCAATTTGTTCCTGAGAAGGATACAAATAATTGATCAGATTTCCATAGTCAAAAGGCAAAACCAAGGAGGCAGTAAACACGGCAGTTAAAAGATAACTCGAGTTTAATGAAGTATAAGTGCTTTTGCATTGCTTCTACAACACTTCTTCAGATACAATAAAATAACATCTCAAAATGCTTATATTTAAGTCTCCATAAACCAATAAAAATGCTAGGAGTAGTCACATGACATATAAAACAGTCACCTGACTCTTCAGTTATACTAGTCATCTGACCTAAACTCCAGCTTACAAAATCCCAAATAGCACATTCATCATAAAAAACAAATATAAAACATTCAGCCTATGATGCAAAGCTGAAAAGCTGGTAAAATTAACATATAAAGTTCCTGAATAAAGTATGCATACATGTTTATATATAACAACCAGTTCTGATACTATCAAAAGCATAATTGTATTAATAGTAGTTACACATCCCTAATGGAAGTCATAAGAACTAGCAAATAAACACATACAAGGCTGCTCAATGACCCCTTCAAGATGTAAACATAAGGCCTGCATCACTGTGTCATTTCTGTTTGAATTTCTATGACCTTTCCTTATAAAAAAAAACATTTGTAAAAAATACTCATATGCTCACCCCCATGGCTTCCACTTAACACAACTTGTAATTAATCAGCAAATATATCTATTTCAAATGAGTCTGCATACACTTGCCATTTCAAAACCAAGTTAAACAGTCTGTGCATGTAGATCTAAACAACAACAGTCTTATATATAAAGAATAGCAAGATAAATAAGAAATACTTATATAGACACCCCCATGGTTTTACTAAGCACATTTTGTCATAAATCAACAAGCTTATCTACTGTAAATGAATCGACATACTAACGCCTTTTCAAAGTCAAATGTTACAGTTTATGCATACAGATCTGGAAGACATGGATCGACTCAATGAGCACAGACTAATAGTTAACCTTCCTGCTATCCAACATGCACATTGCACATGAAAAAAGTTCTATTCTAATTTTTACTCACCAAAAGCTCCTCTTTTATGCATGATTTCCTACAGACCAATTGCTGAATGAGTGTAAGCTTCCTTAGGTACAAAACTACCTGGGTTGTAAACAGCATTCAAAAGGATAGCCTCTCTCTGAATTCATTGGAGGATAGCTAGTGTAACTGTAGATGTGGTTGAAAAATACAAATCAGTCTCACTAAGCTAACTAAAAAATGCTTATATAATGCAAAAAAAAAATACTAGTGACTGGACTAATGGGAAAAAAGAGAAAATGCCTAAATTACAAAACTGCATAAAAAATTCATATGGAAAACATGATTAAAAAATGTAGTTAGCTTAGTGAGACGGATTCATATTTTTCATTGACTACTAGAGGGAGCTATCCTGTAATGAATTCAGAGAGCATGTTGGATAGCAGGAAGGTTTAACTATTAGTCTATGCTCAGTGAGACGATCAATGTCTTCTAGGTCTGCATGCATAAAATGTACCAGACTTTGAAAAGGCATTAGTATGTCGATTCATTTACAATAGATAAACTTGTTGATTTAATGCAAGATGTGCTTAGTAAAACCATGGGGGTGTCTATATAAGTATTTCTTATTTATCTTGCTGTTCTTTATATATATATATATATATATATATATATATATATATATATATATATATATGTAGGTTAGTAGGTTGTGTAGGAGGGGGTAGTGACCTGAATTGGGGAGACTATTTTTGGTGCCGAGAGGGGCATTGGTACCATAGTAGAGGTTAGTACAGTAGGAGTTGAAGTCTTGGACAGTTCCATAATCGAGGACGGCACCGTAGAAGGGTTAGAGGCCTCGGTGCCGAGGACGGCACCATAGAAGAGGTCTGACGTCCTTGTGCCAAGATTGCAGAAGTCAATTTAGGATGTTTTGCATTTGGTTCCATGGAGGACTTAACAGGTTTAGTCTCAGTGGTGTGTGGAGAGGAAGGTACAGATTGACTCCTCTTTTCATGCTCTTTCTTAGGAAGGAGTTCTGGAAATTCCTTCTGCAACAACTCATAGCATTTTCTGAGGGACATAAAAACCTCAGTGTTCTCCCACTGAAAATACTGTCACATTCTGGAAATAGTCTCAGAGAAAGAGAAACCCCACAGAGAGAATCAGAAACTCAGCTCTCCTCTGAGTCTGAATCAGAAATCTGAGGAGAAAATGTTGTATCTGTCCCTTCATCTTCCTGTGCAGATTCAGAATCTTGAATCTCTACAGGAAAAGAGGTGTTTCTCTTTCTTTTACCAGAAACTACTTCACAAGAAGGATCAATAGCCCAAATTAAACTCTGAGCCAGACACAGAAAACTACTCCTGTTTAAGGAAATTTGAAGACGAGTAGATAGTTTTCTTTTTTCTTTGACAGGAAAAATGGGGCCAATAGTGCTATTAATGGCAGCAGCAGCTTACCCAGTGATGGTCACAGCATTCTTACAAAACAAGGAAGTATTCCCTGTTCCTTCTCACAGAACCAGCAAGACTGGCCTCTCCTTTGCTCACCGAGGGGACCCCTACAGCCACAGAAGAAGTGGCTAAACCCCAGTCCATAGTGGTTGTAGGTGCTACACCAGAGAGATCCATGATAAAAGATGAGTGCTCGGAGGTAAAACTAATGGCCTTAGCAGAGTCACCCACCTATGGCTAAGGCAAATTGCTAGCCTACTGTGGTGGCAAAGGCAGTTGCTTAACTTTTTCTTTTTTTGGCTAGAAGAAGGACTGACTGTGAGACTAGCAGCTTGTTCCAATGTCAAGCCAAAAATGGTGCCTCCTTCCTGGAGAAAACAAGCAACAAAAGCAGGTAAAAATTAAAAGTCACTTTTTTTCATGTAAAACACAGCAAAAAGAACATTAAAACAGATTTCCAGACCCATAAATTAAGCACAATTTCCCCACAGAAATATGGGTTTCAATTACTTTAAACAACTTTTAAACTGACAGGAAAAAAGTGCAATCTTGTTTAAAAGTACAATACACTCATGAAAGTCCACTAAATAATGTTATTCAACAAACAATTTTTTTTAAACTAAAGTTTTTTTTCCCCAAGGGAGTCTATCTCCCATCAATGGAACAGCACAAGCCAACCATCAATCTTTGAAAGTCTCACAGGAGCATACTCTTCAGCAAAAGGAAAGCTCTGAGGGACTTGACAATCAAACCTGTCTTTTTAGTCAGCTCAGTCCAAGATGACTGAATGTTTGGGGGGATGGAAAGATGCCTAGACGTTTTGGAAGCTGTCCATCTGTTATATCATATGCAGGATATTAATCCATATAGCTAAGGCTACTGCAGCAGTGATAAGTGTGATAAACAAGAGGGGAGTCTAGCTATCACTGCAGATGCTGCCTGCTGGTATTGGTTATTAGAGTTACCTTGCAAAGAGGATATAGAAGCTTAGACCATTGTGCTTGGAACAGCCACTGCAGAATTCTCATAAGGTAACATGTAAACTGAGCCATTAATATTGATGATGCTTTTAGCCTCAGAACCTGAAGAAAGTATAGCTGTATAAGCTGCACTTATCCATAACAGCAGATGTTCAAATTCCTCACTGCTGCAGTAGCTTTTAGGCTATATGGATTGTTTCCTACATAGGAAATGACAACCATTAAGCTTCTAAAAGCTCTGGATCCACTAATCATTTACTCTGACTGCCAACTGGTGAATCCTTAGGGAGGAAATCAGCAGTTAGAGTGAAGCTTTCCACTGGACTATCTTGCCCATACAATGAGAAAATAGCCTAACAATCATGAAATAAGCAAATGACAATTAAAAAAAAACATGTAAAGTAGAAACAAGCACATCCCTACTTTATATCCAACTACAGTAGATTCCCTCCTATCCAGCCTCTCTTTAACCAGTCTCCTCCTTAATTAGCCATCAAGTTTCTGCTGTAGCCCTAGCAAAAGAGAACAGAGAAGAACAAACACTTCCACCTCCTCTGGGCTAAATAATGACAACCATTTGAGTTCTAGACTTCATATTCATTAGAAAAATGCATACTAACACAAACCCTGTTATTCTAGCTGATTTATAACTTATAAATGCTATTTTATATGCTTTTTATAATTAACCAGTCCTTCGTTTATCCAGCCTAAGGTCTGGTCCTGGTGAGACTTGATAAAAGGGAGTCTATTATATAACTATATGCAAGAGAGGGGGGTGGAGGGTGGGTGTGACTACTTTAGTAGTGAGAAATTCAAACATCATCTCTTATTGGTAAGTTCAAACTACACAGCCGTACTATGTTCTTCATTCCCACTGCTGCAGTAGCCCTTACGCTATATGGGTTAATACAAAGTCTATCCATCCTCAGAGGAGAGATAGATATGGCTCCAGTAGTCTCTGGAGAATGGTCCTTGCAAATTTTGACCTAGATCAAGAACAGTTTGTAAAGCTCTGCAAAAGTATGTACAAAGGACCACATAGTCTGCCTGTAGGATGATTCTAGAGTCCCCATCACCTTTTCAGTATGCCAATTGAAAAAGACAAGGCACTGCTGGTATATGCCTTGATGCTGTCTGGAATGGATTTGCCATGGTAGAAACAAGAAAAATAGTCTCAGGGTGTCCCAGTTTTGCCTCTTGATAAAAATTAAATAGCTGATCAGCTTTTCTGAAGGGCTTAGCTCTGGTAAGATAGTACTTGAGCTGCCTATCCTCATCCAGAGTATGCAGAATCAGTTCTCCCTGATTTTGCAGTTCTGGGTAGAAAACTGGGGGATTGATGGCTTGATTCAAAGTAAACTCTGAAATTACTTTGGGCATAAAATTGGGGGTTGTCTTAAAGATAACCTGTCCCTATGGAAATCTGACTGTTCACCCATCATGAGAGCTTGCAACTCAGATACTCTTCTTGCAGATGTCAGAACAATGACAAGTACAGCTTTCCAAGTCAGGAATCTTAAATCAGATTCACTGGCAGGTTTAAAAGGTGACATAGTCAATTTCTCCAGCACACACTTGAGATCACAGGTAGGAGCAACCTGTTTATGAGAAGATTTCAGTTGTAAAACTCCTTTCAGAAACTGCTTAAGAATGAACAGAGAAGAAATAGGAGGCTCCATGGCCAGACACACTGAAATGGCCATAAGATGAACCTTTATACAGGAATAAACAATGCCAGAGACAAGTAACTCACACAGATATTTGAAAATCAGTGGTACAAAATCCTTGATGGGCTCCTGGTTATTTGTTAGGCACAACTAGAAAATTGGGTCTGCTTACCAACATAGGATGTTCTAGTAGCAGGTTTTAGTGCCTTCTGTACTACCTCCTGTACGTCCTTGTGAAATAAGTGCCCAAAGGCATTAAAACTGAATCATCCAGGCAGTCAGCTGAAGTTTATTGGTACTGGGGTGTATCAAACTCCCCCTGTCTTGTGTGAGTAGATCTAGTTTGTGAGGATGCTTGAAACTTGTGTTAACTGTCCTTGGCCAATTCCATTAGAAGGGAGGACCAATTCTGCATGAGTCAAAAGGGGGTCACTACAATTATTTCTGAGTTATTCTTTTGAATCTTCAGAACTACCCTATCAGTGGAAAGTGTAAAAACACAAAAAGAAACACTCCCTTACAATGAAATGAAAAATGCATCTATCTTCCAGGCTTGGTTACAAGGAGCTCTGGAACAAAACTGGTTTAGTTCTCTATTTTGAAAGGATGTGGGCAGTTCTATTTGAGGTGTTCGCCACAATAGGATGAATTACAGGAAGATCTCTCATTCATTTTCCATTCATGAGGGTCTGTCCTGGTTCTACTCAGCTTATCTGCTACTAAGTTTTGCTCTGATGGAATGTAAGATGCCTGGAGGGTTAAGAAATTCTGAAGAGCTAACTACAAGGTCATCATTGCCACAGTGACCGTTGATATACCACATGAATGTGGTATTGTCTGTAATTACCTGAAGAGGTTCTGGGGACAAAAAGCAATGAAGAGACTTGAAGGTATGGATCACAGCTAATGTCTATTTTCAGTTGATATGGTTCAGTCTGTCTGAAGGATTCCACAGACCTTCCCCTCTACCTCTCTAGAAACTGCTCCCCAAGCAAAATCTGATGTGTCTATGGTGACAGACTGGGTTGGAATCTCAGGAGACAGAGAGAGTGAGTGAAAAGAGAAGTGGAGACCTGGGTTTAGTTGAATATGTTGCCTTCACCAAAACAGTTCTCTTTTATAAAGCCCCAAACTGGAATTTGATACTCCAGTGACTGCAAATGCAGGTTCCATTTTTTTAAACCATTGTATGTAATCCTACAATAGGTATTATGAGAATCATGGAAGCTGTCAACCCTAGGATCTTGAGAAATTGTTTTGCATAAATCTGTGACTAATTGGAGAAGTTCAGAAAAACTCCCAGATAAAAACCTATCTTTTTTGTGTTAAAAAAGTATTTTGAAGAGATGAATCTATAATTCATCCAATTTGAAACATTTATTTGGATCCCCAATTGGTCAAAAGACACATAACCTATGTTAATGACTCTCAACAGCTGGGCAAGGACTCTGCAAAGATAAACAAGTTGCCTAAATAATAAAAATATGTGAATGCTATTCGGTCTGCAATAAGCTATGACTAGGGCTTGCCATTTTACGAATAGCCTTGGGGCGGTATATAAACCGAAGGGTAATGCAGAGAACTGATAATATGATCCAGAAACAGAGAAAGTTAGAAATTTCCTGAAGCCTATGGCTATGGGAATATGGTAGTAAGCATCTTTTATGTCTAGAGTTACAAACTAATTCATGTGAGGAATGAGAAGTAACAGTTTCTGTAAGGTCAACATTTTGGACTTTGGAACTTTCATGTACATACTTACAAATCTAAGATCTAGTACTATTCTCCATTGACCCTCTTTATTTGGCACCAGAAACATTCAGTAACAGAAGTCTTTGTCACTTTGACTTAAATGAACTGGTTTTATGACACCATGGGCATGTAAAGATGAAGAACTTGTGGAAAAACTTCGGTCTGTTTTGGGGGAAGAAGGTTTTTGTATCCAGTGACATCTGTAACCCACTGGTACCACTTTTAACACCCATATGAAAGGCTATTGGCTGGTTGGAGCGAACAGGGTAAGGAATGATGGTGAAGTCATTCTGTACTGTTGGCCTATCCTTTTTCTGAAAGGACCACTATTTTTTTTTTTTTTTGGTTAACCCTCCCACCAGACATTTCTTTTTTGTATTTTGTTTGCCAGAAAATGACCAAACAATACCTTCTTATCTAAATCTGAATCCATGATTTCAGACTTTACCTCACCAACAATCATGTGGCTATGTACCCAAGTATATTTCTCAACACTGTAGCAGAGTAGTGGCCCTAGACACAGTATCTGCACAATCATACACACTCTTCAAACCATGCTTAGATACCTGAGAAAGGATAGAAACAGTTTGGTTCAAAAAAGAGCTTTCTTCTGTAGAAAGAGTGGAAGCCAATGCACTCAGGCTGTCCATATAACAGAGTATACATTTCCACATATATGCCTATGGTACCTTATATAATTAAATTGCTTTTTTAGAGAGTGATAGAAAGGAATCAGGATAACTACAGGCAGCATTCAACACATCCTCCAGGGCTGGCAGTAGAGGAGGGAAGGGATAGGAATGAGTTATATCCATTTGTAACACATAATTACATCTCCTCAGTTCAGGAGGAACTCTATTTGTTCCAAAAAATACCTCATTTATCCAGGCAAAGGTCTGATTAAAAGCAAATTCCTCTACATGAGGATAAAAATTAAAGATTCTTCCCAATCACAGACTTGGGCTTGGAAATCCAGAAGAGAAGAAGCCCTATCTCTGCCAATCAGAATCATCAGGCCATGTTTCCTCAGGAATAATTTTACAGGGAATGCCTATCTGTAAAGGATTTTGTGTATCAGGATTTACTGCCTATAATGCCTGTCTAGCCAAGGATAGGAACTTATTTTTTTTTAACAGTACTAACACCACATGATTACTACTCCTGAAGTGACACCCCAACCACATGTGTCTAAATGGGGAAAAAGGGGTTGTGGATGGAATAACTTTGTTAGAATAACAAGGTTTATTTATTTATTTTTAACAGCACTTCCAGCATAAGAGAATTGACTTGAAGGGGGGCTGTCTGCCCAGTGTAATGGTCTCTTGCCTCAGTTACCCTGAGAAAAATATCCTAGACCCAGAAAAGATGGTCCTCTCATGCCTGTATTGAGCACTGGAACAGCTGAAGAGGACATGTTTGACCTCTGGTTCATGCTGGCCTAAAGGATTACAACACAGGAAACTCCAAAAAGACACCAAAGGAAACCAGAGAAGTAAGCAAGTAAGTGGTCTGAGAAACAACCAGTGGCCACGACAGTCTCACTCACTATCAGATGAAGCATAGACTGAGTCCACAACAATGGCAAGGGCTCATTGGTAAGTGATTTTCTTTCTCCCTAAGTACTGCAGGAGAAAGAACCGTATCAGAGTAAATATCTACAAAGCACCAAAAGCGTTAAGTGCAGCTGAAGTGCATCATTCGGAAGGTAAATTGCCACTGAGTGTTCACAAGCAGCACACTTACACTCATGATACTTTCCTGAGTCATTTAGATTATAAAATGTAAAAGCAGAACAGAATTCCCCTGTCAGTACTGTTCTGACACTGATACACACAATGACAGTATCATAATGGCAGGTAGGCTATCACTAGTTACCCTGAGAAAAATATCCTAGACCCAGAAAAGATGGTCCTCTCATGCCTGTATTGAGCACTGGAACAGCTGAAGAGGACATGTTTGACCTCTGGTTCATGCTGGCCTAAAGGATTACAACACAGGAAACTCCAAAAAGACACCAAAGGAAACCAGAGAAGTAAGCAAGTAAGTGGTCTGAGAAACAACCAGTGGCCATGACAGGTTCACTCAATATCAGATGAAGCATAGACTGAGTCCACAACAATGGCAAGGGCTCATTGGTAAGTGATTTTCTTTCTTCCTAAGTACTGCAGGAGAAATAACTTTTAGTTATGTACTCACCATAACTTCAGATGTTTGGGATCCATCTCGCCTACATTCTGAATGATGGGTTCGGAGCCGATCCCTCGGCTCCGACTGCACGCTATGCCAAAGAGCGAAGTCTCTTATTGGCTGAGCTTACTATATCCCAGGATGCACCACTACCAGTCCCCCAGATCTAGTTTGTCCGCATACATGCACACATGCACGCCCTGCTTATATAACATCGTCAGATGAAACAAGATAAAAACAATAGAACTCAAAACGGGTCAATCTCTTCTGATCTCCAAGGAAGGGGGAAGGAGGGTATTAGGAATGTAGGCGAGATGGATCCCAAACATCTGAAGTTATGGTGAGTACATAACTAAAAGATGTTATGTGATCCTATCTCGCCTACATTCTGAATGATGGGACAGCGTCCCTAGCACCTGAATCCTGGGTGGCTCACTGGAAAACACTCCTGAGTACCGTGGAACCAAATGATGCTCGTCCTTTAGATGCCACATCCAATTTGTAGTGGGAAATGAAAGTGTGCGGGTTGGACCAAGTAGCCGCAGCACAAATTTCCGATATAGTGAGCTTGGAATGAAAGGCTATAGAAGTAGCCATAGCTCTGGTAGAATGAGCTTTGATAGATGTTGTAAGTTGCTTATTCGAAGAAGAATAGGCCTGAGCTATGCAATCTCTGATCCATTTTGAGATAGTGGCTTTTGTGATGGTTCGGCCCAATTTATTATCTGAGAAGGACACAAACAACTGGTCTGACTTACGAAGTTGCTGAGTCCTGTCTAAATAGAAGCGTAATTGCCTGTGAACATCCAATTTATGGAGAGTGTATTCTGCTTCATTGGAGAATTTTGGAAAGAAAACTGGTAGCTCTAGAGATTGTTGAAGACAGAAACTAGAACAGACCTTTGGGACAAAGGATGGATTAGGCCTAAGTGATACTCTATCCTTGTGGAAAATCAAGAACGGTGGTTTAATAGACAGGGCTTGAAGCTCTGAAACTCTTCTTGCAGAAGTAATAGCCACTAAGAATGCCGTTTTCCAAGACAGATATTTTAACTCGCATGTAGCAGCCGGTTCGAAAGGGGAGATGTTAATGCGCAAGCACTAAATCAAGATCCCACGGAGGTGCAGGATGAAAAACTGGTGGTCTTAATAGACTCGCACCTTTAATGAACGTTTTGCATAGTCTGCTGCTCATCAAAGGAGGATCCGTGGATTCGTGGAATTTAGAGATAGCCGCTAGTTGGACTTTAATAGTTGAGACAGAAGATCCCTGATTAAACAGGGATGTTAAGAATTTCAAAACCTCTGGGACAGGAGCAGTGATAGGGTCTAAGCCCTTGAGTTGAGCCCAGATAGCAAACCTCTTCCACTTACTGAGGTACAATTTGTTAGTGGTGGGTTTGTGGGCCGAAGATAAAATGTGAACAACTTCCGATCTAGTGTGTGCCTTCTAACTAAGGTCGGAAGTGGAGGAGCCAAGCTGTCAATTTCAAGGATTGAAGGGACTGATGCCAATGTCCCGACTGATGGATTAGCAAGTCCGGAATCAGGTCTAAGGTCCACGGATCGTCCACTGCATGCTTCTTCAGGTAAGGAAACCATATCTGACGAGGCCAGTATGGGGCAATCAGAATCATTAAAGACCCCAGTTGAGAAGCTTTTTGAATAACTTTGGGAAGAAGTGGAATTGGAGGAAAGGCATAAAGTAGCCCTGTTGGCCAAGGTTGTGCTAGAGCATCCATGGCTGGTACTTCTTGATGTGGGATCAAGGAGAAGAACCTTTGGCACTTGGCGTTTTGTGGAGTTGCAAACAGGTCGCAGCACGGCGTCCCCCATCTCTTGAAAACCTGGGCTGCTACTGTGCGGTTTAGAGACCATTCGTGAGGAGAGAGAATTGTCCTGCTTAATTTGTCCGCCAATACATTTGACTTTGCCGGGATGTGGGTCGCTACCAAGAAGCGGTTGGTAGCTACAGCCCATTCCCACACTCTCATGGCCTCTCTGCAAAGGGGGTACGATCTGGTCCCTCCTTGTTTGTTCAGATACCAGACCACCGACATGTTGTCTGTGTGGATGGCGATGATGCCCTGAGGAAGAAACTTGTGTAAGGCCTGTAGGGATAGAAGTACAGCCCTCATCTCCAACACGTTGATGTGGAGAAGAGCTTCGTCTGGAAGCCATGAGCCCTGAACTAGCCTGCCCAGACAATGCCCCCCCCACCCTATCTGGGAGGCATCTGTCGTCAGGGTAACCACTGGAGGGGGGAGGACAAAGGGTTTCCCTTGATCCAGGTTGGATGTCTGAAGCCACCAGCGCAGGTCCCTTTTGCATATTTCCGTAATCATGATGTGATGATTGAGGGGAAGATCCTGAAAGGACCATTGAGTTGACAAGAGCCACTGAAGAATCCTCATGTGTAATCTTGCTAGAGGAACTAAAGAACTGTGGCAGACATTGAGCCTAAAACCTGTAGAACCATCCTGGCTGGGGCTTTGGATCTCGAGATCAGAGCTTGAACTTGGCCCTGTAAAGTTCGGATCCTTTCGGCAGGAAGAAAGACGCATCAATCTTGAGTCTATCTCTGCTCCTATAAACTTTATGCTGAGAGGGCAGCAAGACAGACTTTGACCAATTGAATGTAATCCCCAGGGAAACACCCAGGAGATGGTGGCTTTGAGGTTGTCCATTAGTAGATGCCTGGTGGTGGCAGTCAGGAGCCAGTCGTCGAGATAGGGAAACACTTGGAATCCAAGACTTCTCAGGTGAGCCGTCACTACTGCCAAACACTTGGTGAACACCCTGGGGGCTGTGGTGAGACCAAAGGGCAGAGCGCAAAATTGGTAATGACTGACTCCCAGGCTGAAGCGCAGATACCTTCTGGATGCCTGATGTATCGGTATGTGATAATAGGCGTCCTTGAGGTCTATGGAGCACATCCAAACATCCTTCTCCAATAATGGGAGAATGGATTGTAACGTGACCATTCGAATTTGGATTTCGTGACGGATTGGTTCAGTGTGCTGAGATCCAATATTGGCCTCAGGTCCCCTGTCTTTTGGCACTAAAAGAACCTGGAGTAATTTCCTGATCCGATCTGGTCTGTGGGGACCGGTTGGATGACTCCTTTTCTAGCAGCTTTAAAGCTTCTGCGGCTGCTATTTCCCTTTGACTGGGTGGTGGGTCCGGGATTCTCTTGGACGGTGGGGTGAGTATGTGAATGGGATGGTGTAACCTCCGGCAATGATCCGAAGCACCCATCTGTCCTGAGTGATTGACTCCCAGGCTTTTAGGTGCTTGGCAAAAGCGACACCCGACTGGCTCGAGCAGCACAGCCGGGCAATCCCTCATGACGTGTGGGAGGCTGAAGAGCCACGAAAGGACTCGCGGTCTCCAGAATTGCGGGCCCTCTGCCGCCTCTGGGACGGCGTCTCCCTGAAAAATTTCCCGTCCTCTGCCTCTGGACGGGAATCTTCCTGCTGTTGGGAGAAAAACTTGCGAGATTTTGGAACCACATTTTTCCCTCCTTTAGCCTTGGGGTAAGGCCGAAGGGAGTGGAATAACGGGCACCTACGGCAGATAAAGTTTTTCCCTCTTGCTCACAGCGGGTAAGGGTGTCTTTCACCTTGGGTCCAAACAATGAGGACCCATCAAAGGGAGCGTCGGCGAAGGAAGATTTGAAGGCCTCCGCAAACTGACACAAGCGGAGCCAGGCTTGTCTCACGAGAGCCACGCCTGTGCCTGCCGCTCTACCGCCCTTCGGCCGCATAGGAAATGAGCCTCATGGACGAGTTAGAAATTGACGTAAGGATAGCCAACTGAGAGCTAACCGACTGGGCTAGCTGCTCAGGTAGGTTACCCGAGAGGGAATCTGACAACTCCTTGACCAGATCCCTCTGAAGCCTGGTAAAATGTGCCAAATAATTCAGAGACCTTAAGGTAAAGGCCGCTGAAGTCAGGGTGCGCTTCCCGTACCTGTCCATACTCCTAGACTCCTTATTAGGAGGATGGACGGACGTTGAAGCCTCTGCCACGTCCTGTTGTGTAGCAGATGCCACCACCATGGCATCTACAGCCACGCCTTTAGTAAGGAACTCCTTCTCGGGGGGAGCAGACAAGAATTTATTTGGACGAGAAGGGACTGGTTCCATGGTATCTGGATGTTCCCACGCCCTTCGACAAACTAAATCCAGAAGCTCGTCGAAGGGCGGAGACACCCAGGAGGCGGAGGGCTGAGCTCCAAAGGCCTTGAGGAGCACTGACTCGTCCGCAGAGGGGGGTTTGGATATCCAGCCGCCTCGTTGTTTAAGGATCTCCAAGATGTCTGCGAATGAGACATCATCCGAGGACGACTTTGGGGACCCCTCTGCATCATCCATATCAGTGTCTGATGTAATAGACTCGGGGGAGTCCACGTGCTTCCTCTTGCACGATCTCTTCCTTGGGGGTTCCTCTGAAGACAACTCCGAAGAACCCTCAGGAGGAGGGGAACCCCCACTGGGGGTAACCTCAGGCCTCGGGGCTCCGCTGGCTACAGACAGGGGGACTGCCAAAGACCCAGTCTCCACGCCCAGGGAAGGTGCCGGTAAAGCCGGAGAGATGGCCAAAGAGGACTTGGCCAAGGCACTCCTCATGGCCCTGAAAGCCGGACCCCCAGAATCCTGGGAGTGTCCGGTCTCCGGAGCCGAGATAGCCGACGGAAGTCCCGCAGCTGAAGCACCGAGGGGGAGGCTCGGAACCGAAAACATAGGTCCCGAAACATCACCCCCGGGTCCAGCCGAAGAAGTCCGCGTACCAAACTCGGACCCGAGGGCCCGGGTTGGAGTAAGGGTTGGAGCCGACCCTGAGATCTCCACCGGCTCCAACAGCACCTGCTCCGACGGAGCCGAAGCAGTCGGAGGAGGAATGGCAATGGGGTGGGCCAAGGTCATCGGCTCCGAAGCCAACTGGGTCGGAACCGAAACAAATTTTTGGAAGACTGGGGACTGGAACAGTCTTTGGAGCACCCTGTCTATATCAGAATCCGACATTCTCGAAGACCGAGAGGAAACAGAACGGGTTCGAGAAGGCCTCTCCATCGGCCCCAAAGGGCTAGGGGACCGGCTCCGAGGCGACTCGATGAGTATCGGCGCCGAGGGAATACTCACACCAGATTCCATCGGTGCCGAGGTAGACTTCGGCGCCGAGGAGGAAGTGTCTGAGCGGGCGACCCTTGTCGGCTCCGAGAGCAGCGGAGCCGACGAAGGTGACCCGCCTCTCGATGCCCCAGCCATCGGCTCCGAAGCCAGAGGAGTCGATACTGGTGGCATCGAGGCAGACCGTTCGACCTCGGCTCCGAAGTCTTTGGAGCCGAAGGAGAGGCCTGCCTAAGTCTCTTGGCAGTCGGATCCGACGGACTGGTCGGAACCGAAGCCCTTTTCTTTTTGGCCGGAGCCGGAGAGGATGCCAAGGCTTCTTCAAAGGAGGGTTTAATTAACCCCTTAAGAATCAATTTATTTTTCCTCTCCTGGAGGACCCTTGAGGAAAAAGCGTGACATACGCTGCATGACTCCTGCAAGTGCTTTGCCCCTAGACAATATACACAAAGCGAATGATCGTCAGTAATAGACATTTTAAAACCACATTTCGAACATTTTTTAAAACCCGAAGGCCTAGGGGTTTGAGACATGATGTTAACAATTCTAGTAACTTTGACAGGAAATTAAACAACTATAGATTTACTTATGATAAATCTAAGCTTACAGTTATAGCTTAACACAAACTCTTCCTGTAAATGACAGGGAACTCTAAACAACTATAGACTTGAGACCCTGTAAAGTTTTCAAAGGTTGACAGTCCGGGAAGGCCCTGGATGGAGGGGGGCCGAAAACAAACTCAACCCAATCACACACAACAGTTTTCACAATCCAAACGTACGCAAAAGAGCGATAGCCGTTAAAACAGCTTTTGTGACCAAAAAACAGCAAAAACTGACAGAAAAGTTAGTTAATAAAAACTACTCAGCCCAGCCAGCTCGAGACCACGTCTTCGCAGGGAAGCGGCAAACGAGATCTGGGGGACTGGTAGTGGTGCATCCTGGGATATAGTAAGCTCAGCCAATAAGAGACTTCGCTCTTTGGCATAAGCGTGCCGAGTCGGAGCCGAGGGATCGGCTCCGAACCCATCATTCAGAATGTAGGCGAGATAGGATCACATAACATCCGTATCAGAGTAAATATCTACAAAGCACCAAAAGCGTTAAGTGCAGCTGAAGTGCATCATTCGGAAGGTAAATTGCCACTGAGTGTTCACAAGCAGCACACTTACACTCATGATACTTTCCTGAGTCATTTAGATTATAAAATGTAAAAGCAGAACAGAATTCCCCTGTCAGTACTGTTCTGACACTGATACACACAATGACAGCATCATAATGGCAGGTAGGCTATCACAAAGTGAGCATAAGCATTACATTGGCACACAGTTCCCCGCTCGTTTCTCTGTAAACTTTCATATTACACAAATTCAAAGTCTGTACAATCAGTACACAATTTTTCACAATACTGTTCAAATACTTGCACACACACTGACAGGATCAAAATGACTTGGTATGATCTAACAAAGTGAGCATAAACACTTCTGAAACAGAAAAAATATTGGGTTTCTTAAAGGGAAAATGACACTTTTATTTTAAAAAAAAGATAAAATGCTGTTTTTATAATGCAGCAATAATTTCTGAATAGAAGACTTTCCCAGTGGGAACTCATCTGCCAGAAAAGAAGCTCTTAGTCAATTGCTACTCGTGTAAAGTCCAAGAGATGATTCTTCTCGACATGGCAAGAAAGTACAGAAGAAAGCTTTATTCTGACTGTTCATTTCCCTCATAGGGATTAGCCAATCAGCAGTTAGAGTGAAGGAGTCGGGGGAGGCAAAGCTTTTTGAAGCTGGCTGCTTGTTGCTTCCTAGGTAGGAAACAACACAACCCATATAGTCTAAGGGCTACTGCCCAGTGAGAATGATGAACATCTAATGGCAAGAGCTGAGCATGAATTCTGTAGAAAGGTTTGTGCTGCCAGCTTCTGTGTCTGAATCCTATCAGGAGATAAACTACAGATTTGCTTATATCTAATTCATAGCCTATGAAGAGAATCCACTGAAGACTGTCTGCACAGAACTTCCACATGTATGCCTGAGAGTTAAGAATTCTGTATACCAAAGTAGAAGAATGAAATATTATTTTACCACATCTGCTCAATACCTTTCCTTCTTTGTCTTCAGGAGAACAATTGATAGAAACTGGTAGTCTATTCCAAGCTGGAAAAATGTAGAAATAGCTGCTGGATCCATCCTTTTGTAAGAAAATAAATTTTTGTTAATTTGAGAAACTTTAGAAAGTCTATCTGCTTTTATGAGAACTGAAGGTTAAGAATCAATATTGCTACCAGCAGCATTATAAACATCCTCCAAGGCTAGCAAAATATGAGGTTTGAGAGTGGAATGAGGAATATCTACTTGTAACATATCATAAAATCTCATCATTTTAGGGGGAGAACCCACTTGCTCCTACAGAAATACATCATTCACCTTAGCTATAGCCTGAGATAAGGAAAATTCCTCCAAGGGGGTGGTGAGGACCAAGTTCTTCTGAATCAGAGAACTGGGATCAGAAATCTACAGGAAAAGACACCCTGTGTCTGCCTACATCAGAATCCTCAGACAAATTTTCCTCAGGAATTTCTTTACTGACATTACTCTCTAGTAAGGATTTCTGACCACCAGGATTAACAGCTTGTAATAATTGCCTGCCTTAGGTAAGAAAGTCATCTTCTCTAACAGATACCAGGTCTTCAGATGAACAGTGTTTAACCGTTTGTTTTTTTCTTTGCAGGAAAAATCTTGGTTGAAGACCGACTTGCAGAATGCACTTCTGTCCCATCTAGAGTTGCCACCTTTTAAGCTGGCCAAAGTTGGACATGGGTGTGTGGCCAATATGACACTGGCCGCACCCTCTACCACGACATCACTACAGAAGCGGTGAAGGATATGCTGTTATGGGTGCGATGGATGGCTGCTGGAGTAGCTAGTAGCTGGCTAGCTGGCTGCTGGAGTGGCTGGTTGGCCTGCTGCTGGGAGTGGCTAACTGGCCGGCTGCTGGAGTGGCTAGCTGGCCGGCTGCTGGAGTGGCTAGCTGGCCGGCTGCTGGAGTGGCTAGCTGACTGGCTGGCTGGTTGCTGGAGTGACTAGCTGGTTGGTGGGAGTAGCAGCTGGATGGATGAATGACTGGATGGATGGCTTGATGGATGGATGGCTGAATGAATGGATGGATGGCTGGATGCATGAACGAATGGATGGATGGATGGCTGGCTAGCTGCATGAATGGATGGATGGCTGGATGGCTGGCTGGCAGGATGAATGGATGGCTGGCTGGCTAGCTGGATGGATGGATCGATCGATGGCTGGCTGGATGGATGGATCGATGGCTGGCTGGATGGATGGCTGTCTGGCTGGATGGCTGGCTGAATGGCTCATTAGGAAAAAAAAAAATTTGGTCTTTTTTTAGAGACTGTAGAAGCTCTTAAAACAAAGCGCTCCTACAGCCGCAATCTTTGCAGGGCTCTTCCTGCCAATTGCTGCATAAATTAAAGCACCCGGACCTAACAGGCAGCAGCTTTGCCTGCAGGTCTGGGTTGGTGATGTAACTGAATTGCCATGGAAAAGCCGGAAGTAATTGCGGCTTTTCCATTGCAATTCAGTGAGACTGAAAAGCGGGACTTTTCAAGTCCCACTACTTTGCACAGCGGGCAACGGGATGAGGCAGCTCAACCCATGAGTGTCCCGCTGACAACGGGATGGGTGGCAACCTTAGTCCCATCTAGAGGTCTCTTAACACGATTACCCCAAGAATCATCTCCCTGACCCAGGGAAGATGATTCCCCCATGCCTGGATCGGAAGCTGGAACAGCCAATGAGAATGTGGATGACCCTCAGTTCATGGTAGCTGAAAGAATTACACCAGAGGAAGCAGAGAAGTAAGTGACTGGTCTCAGGAATGACAAATAGACACAAGAGATTCACCCACTATTGGCTAAGGCATTGAATGAGCCTGCAGTGTTGGCAATGGCTCTCTTGTAAGTTGTTTTTTTTCTTTCTAGGTACAGAGGGAGATTGAACAGCAGATGAGGAATAGTATCCATGCCATGGCTAGTGTTTCAGTGGTAGAATTCTTGCCTGTCACGTGGTAGATCTGGGTTCAATTCTCATCTTATTTTTATTAGGGTAATGGTATGGCATCTGGGTACAAGTATGTCATTGCTCCTTTGTACTTGGCTCTGATCAGACCAGTTACTGAGTACAATGCCCTCTTCTGTGTGCAGTTTAAAAGGCATATGCAATAACTGCAGCATCCACAAATATTCCTTATAAAAAAATACTGGGTGTAAACAACATGTCCTATGTAGACCACCTCAAAGCACTATCCCTGTATTCGGTCTACTACAGATTGGTGAGAGAAAATCTATGTCCGGCCCACAAAAGTAGCTTCTCATCCTGCTCTGATGAACCTTTTACACATCTGCGAAACAGACAGCATCAGGATTACCCAATATGGGGACCTAAACATAATATACAACATAAACAGGACATGCTGGATTGACAGCAACACGCTTCTCATCCATGTGCAATAAAGTTATGTCCTAAACCAATTCAAGTGTAACTTGGACAGGTGGATGGGGACTTGGATGTTTACACCTGTTCTGGTACCTATGTCTCTATTAGACAAAGGCAGCCAGTAAATGCTTGATCATCCATGCCCAAACCTACATATGCCCCTTAAAATAACCCTAGGATATCAAAACTTGTCAAATACATTTGGGAAACATGACTAGACTTAAAAAGGTCCCCTGTGGTTGTTAGTTTAGTAATGAGCTATGAACCTATAGTTAAGGAGGAGGTCTCAAAGCTGGTAGGTGCTGTTGGAATGAGTCGGTAGGAAGGTATGCTGTCAAAAATGTTCACAAGTGCACACTCACACTTTCAATTAAGTATACCATCCCTATCAAAGTAATGCACAAGTAGTACACTAAATTCCTGTCAGAAACCCAAGAACAAAAGCACAGTGACAGAAAAAAATGGCACACATTGTTGCAAAGTGTACTGTGTACACAAGCACTACCATACCTGTTAATGATTCCTGACCATGCAAAACACATTGCAATACTAAACTTTTTCAAAAAATATCAAAGTTTAGACAAGCAGTAAATTTTCACACAAACAACCCACAAATTAGTTCAGTGCTAAAAATAGCAGTCCCTGACAAGAAGCTTCCAATATTCAAAAGCATACCAGGTTTCTTAAAGTAGAAATGATCAAGCCCCAAATTAAAAAATAGAATTTTTTTTAAAGGGCAACAAATCTGTATGAAATGGTCCCTCACTTAGGACTTATCTTCAAGAAATCATGTCAGAAGTTGGCTGCAGCTCCTGTGAAGCTTTTCATCTGCTTCTTTAGGAGGCAGCAACAAAGTACTGAAGAAATATTCACTATTAATGCTGGGTTCCTTCCACAAGGCTGTCAAATTATTGAAACTGTCTGACTGTTGTGTTCAAGACATGACACAACTCATGGATTAAATGCTGCTTCACCAGTGAGAATGGTGAACATCTTCCTCATCTTGAGAGGTGGGAGCCAGTGGGCCAGAATACTCTCTGCTGTATAAGCTCCAAGATTTCACCAAATGTGGTGTCATTAGGAAGGAACTGGTGGGGATCCTTCTCTGTCATCTGAGTTGCTATATGATGTAACAAAATTTGATGGGGAGTTTGTATGCCTCCTCTTACATGTCCTATTTCCCAGAACATCAGGGGGGTGGCATGCCCTGACTCCTCAGAGATGTCTTTCTACCCTTCCAAGATGGATGCACACTGAGTAAGAGTTAACTCTAGCTCCCAGTGTGAAAACAGAAACTCAACAAAGAAGGCCAGTTGACTTTTGTGTTTATGGGTAAATTTCGGTTACTGGCTAGTAAGTGTACTGCCTGGATGTCAGGAAAAAAGAAATACAGAGCACCTGGAAAAAAATCTGCTATAGAAAGTGAGGAAGAAACACTGACTGGGGGAAGTTCTGCAGTTGTTCAGCAAAAAGCAATGCAACCTCCAGAAAGATATAAGACAACTTCACACAGACCTGGTTAAAATAAACAAAACATTGATGGAATATATCAACACAAACAACAAAAGGCTGGAAAAATGAAAGAAGCTTTAAACAGACATTCAAATGAGGTGATAAAGCTTCAAAAATCAGAGACCGAAATGAAGAAAAGGCTGGCTGAATATGAGACTGCTCAGGAAGAGAGGTTTCAAAAAAAAGAGTAGAATTAGAGGGCAGAGCACATAGGGAAAACCTAAGATTTTCAGCTATACCAGAGAAGCTGGAAGGAATAGACTGTATTAACAAGCAACTGGACTGGTATTCCACAGGAAGAGTTGTTAGTTGAAAGGGCACATTATGTGTATAATCCAAACCTGACTATGAGAAAGCAACCTAGACCTCTAATAGCAAAGATGCAATCCTACCACCAGAAAGAGTTGATTCTGGCAAAACTGTGGCAGAAGGGCAAAATACTAAAAGTGGGAGACAGTAGAGTGTTTGTGGAGAATGATTACTCATTGTACACCAGGCAGAAGAGGAGTAAATTCATTCCATTATTCAGGGAATATTGAGATGCAGTTATGAGATTCAAACTGCTGTACCCAGCTGTCTTCAAGGTATCATTTTTTTGATGAAGTGCATGCTAAGCAGGAAATACAATATTTACATACTTAATTGTGGGGAAGTGCCTTTGAACTCACGTATATATAACTCACTTTATTGTAGTTTAGGCTGATTAAGTCTGAAGAAGGGTCCTTAGTTCGACACGAAAGAGCTCACTGTTTTTATTTTAATAAAGTAATTAATGTTGTTCCTGTCACTGTGTTGCTACCTCTCTAAGTTCTCTATTGTTGGTTGGATTATAAGAGGTGCTTCATTCACCAAGGCCATTGTGCAGTGGACATATTCACTTTTATTTGTGAAGTTAGCGAAGAACACGGGCAAGTTAATGGTTTGATTGATATTAGTCTCAGAAACAACTTTAGGTAAAAAGGAAGGGTTGGTGTGCAAGGAAACCGTGTCTTTACGAAAAATAATGTATGATGAAGGTTGGGAAAATAAGGCCTGAATTTCTGATATTCTTCTAGCCGAAGTAATGGCTAATAGGAAAATGGTCTTCCAAAAAAATTTATATCACATGTCATTGCAGGTTCAAATGTTGCACTATAAAACATAGTACCAAGTTAAATCCCAAGGAGGAGAGATATCTTTGTGGGGAGGCCTCAGTAATAAAGTCCCTTTCAAGAAAGTCTTGCAAAGCTTTTGGAAATCAGTGACAAATTAGCTTTCCCAAAGTGAAAAACACAGACAGCTGCTAACTGCACTTTAATATTAGAGGCTGCTGCCCCATTGTCAAAGAGGTGAGCCAAAAATTCTAGAATGGAGTGAACAGGAGCTGTAAAGGGATCTACATCATGTTGCTGAGCCCAGGTTGCAAACCTCCTCCATTTGCTTCTACACAGCTTTTGAGTGGATTGTTTATGAGATTATATAAAAATATGATGAAATGAGGAGAGCATAGGTTGTCTAGCTATAAATAGAACTGGAGAAACCAAGCCGCCAGCTTGAGGTTGGACAGATTGGGATAAGTCATTCCTGTCAGGTGCAACAGAAGGTCTGAAGTGAGTTCCAGAATTCAGGGTCTTTCCCATAAGTGAGACCAAAGGAACAGAATCCAGATCTCTCGAGGCCAAAATGGGGGGATGAGGATTAGTGATTTCTTCAACCGGTTTGTTTTCTGGAGAAATTTAGGAATCTCAAGGCTAGGGGGAAAGGCCTAAAGGAGACCAGGAGGCCAATTGTGTGTGACAGCATCCCTCGGAGGACTACCCGGTCAGCAGGATTAGAGCAAAATAACTGCTGGATTTGTTATTCAGAGGGGATGCAAAGATGTCACAGCAGGGTTGGCCCCATCTGTGGAATATTCTTCCACTACCTTCTGGTTGAGGTACCACTCATGAGACATTAGAATGCCTCTGCTCAACTTGTCCGCAATCACGTAGGTCCTTCCCAGAATGTGCATTGCTATAAGAAAGCTGTTGGATGAGATCACCCATTGCCACACTCTGAGCTGTTCTCGACAAAGGAGGTATAATCTGGTTCCTTCTTGTTTGTTTATGTACCAGACTACAGACATATTGTCTGACTGAATCTCCACTGTTCCCAGAGGAAGAACACCTTGATAGCCCTGCAACTCTAGCAGCACTGCCCTCATCTTCAGGATGTTTGCATCTAAATTGTTCTTGTCAGGAGACCAGGTGCCTTGAACCATCTACCCCAGATAATGCCCCCCACCACAGTATCTGGGAAGCATCCGTGGTCACCATGGCCTGAGGTTGTGGGGGAAACGAAGGGTCAGTCTTGTGTTACCTGATCTGAATAAATCCACCAAGATAGGGCTGTTCTGCAGATTTCTGTAATTAGTATCTGGTAAGACATCAGTTGGTGAAATAGCTGACCAGTGGGAGGCCAGAAGCCATTGCAGTATTCACATGTGAAATCTCACCAGCGGGACTAAGACTATAGCAGGCGCCATTGAGCCTAGAGCCTATAAGACATGATGAGCGACTATCTTCTCATTCTGGAGCAGTTTGTGTGTTTGGCACCTGATTGTTAGTACTCTGGATTGTGGAAATCTTGCAATCATCTGATTTCTGTATAAAATTGCTCTGATAAACTCCAGTGTTTGAGAGGGATCCAAGTGTGACTTTTTTCTAATTTATGGTTATACCTAGTTCTGTACAGACTTGGATAACAGAATCTCATGCCTGAACAAGTAGGTGCCTGGTTGGGGATGGAAATGAGCCATTCATCCAAATAGGGAAACATTTGGAATCCTTGACATCCCAAGTGAGACTCTACCACTGCCATGCACTTGGTGAACACCCTGGAGGCTGTAGTGAGATAAAAGGGCAGTGCTCTGAACTGGTAATGACTGGCTCCCATCTGGAAGTGTAAGTACCTTCTGGATCACCTATACATTTTTATGTGGTAGTACACATCCTGAAGGTCTATGGAGCACAACCAGTTGTCCTGTTCCAAGAAAGGAAGTATGGACAGCACCATGACCATTCTGAACTTGTGGCATTGAACTGATTTGTTTAGTCTGCTGAGATCCAGAATTAGTGACCAGTCCCCTGTTTTCTTTGGAACTAAAAAGAACCTTGAGTAAATTCCAAATCCTCTTTGGTCTAGGCGACCTCTTTGATGACTCTCTTGACCAGCAGTTTCTGAATTTGAATAACTGCCTGATCTCTCTGACTGGGTGGGATGTCCAGGATTTTTTTGTTGGGGGAGGGGTCTTAAGAAAAGGGGATTAGATAACCTCTGGATATTATCCTCTGCACCCATAAATCGGTGCTTACTTTTAGCCAGGCTCTTGAGTGCAGGGACAGTTGACCCCGATTGCCTCCAGAGGCAAGCAATTGGGCTTCCTTTCAGGTGCGCTGGAAGGGTTTCCCAAAGAAGGGCTCTCTGGACCCTTGGTTCTGCAGGCCTCCTCTGTTCCGAGGGTGGCATCTTCCAGAATTGATCCACCCTCTGCCCCTAGGGGAACTCTCTCCACATGTATCTTGGTAAGACCCTTATGATTTCTTGAATCACATTTTGCCACCACCTCTCTGACCTTTAGTGTAAGGTCTCTTTATGGGTGGAAAAACATATGCCCACGGCAGAAAGGGTCTTACCCTCCTTCTCCCACCTGGATAATGTATCTTTGACCTTGGGGTCAAAAAGGGATGTTCAGTCAAATGAAGCATTCATGAATAAAGACTTAAAAGGCTCCGCAAAGTTGCACAGATGCATCGAGGCATGCCCCCTCATCAATATGACAGAACCTGCTTCTCTACTCGTTCCTTCAGCTATATGAGTGATGAGCCTCATGGAAGAGTTAGCTACAGAATGTAGGGTTGCCAGCTGGGAAGCAACCTTCTCTTCGACTATCTCAGCTACGGCTCCCTCAAGGGTGTCTGAAAGCTCCTTTATCAGATCCCTTTGCAATCTGGTAAAATGGGAAAAGTAGTTCAGGGATTGTAAGGCAAAGGTCACTGAAGAAAAGACTCACTTACTGCATTTAGCCATCATCCTGGAATCTATAATTGGAGGATGAATAGTGGAACTTTCTTCAGATAGTTCCTTTTTAGTAGCTGCCGCCGTCATCATGGCATCTACTGCAACCCCTTTTGTCCAAAAAGTTTTGTTGGCTGGTGTGGTAATAATCTTGTTTGGTCTCCAGGGAATTGGTTTAATCGAATCTGGGCTCTTCCATGACTGCCGAGAGATCAACTCTACGACCTCATTGGCGGGTGGAGTGACCCAGGAGTTAGATGGTTGGGATCCAAAGGCTACCAGGTAAACCAACTCCTCAGGTGAAGGATTACTGGACTGCCAGCCACCTCTCTGTTGCAAGATCTCTAAGATGTCCCTAAAGAAAACATCATCAGGAGGTGACCGAGAAGATCCTTCTCCCTCATCAAGGTCAGTGTCTTCTGTATGTGACTTCTCAGTGGAGTCCAAATGCTTCTTTTTGCAGGTTCTCTTCTGAGGGACATCCTCAGTGGGATACACTGGAGAGGTAACACAAGAGGCAGGGGTACCACAACTGGTATCCTAGGACCTAAAGTCCCAATGTTCCTGTGGAATGTCCTGGTCAGACAAGGTATGGAGGAGGTAAAGATGGAGTTGAGGATCTGAGGAGGGAGGTGACTTCCTAGTTGCAGAGGCAGCTATAGCTCTCTCCAGAGCCCCGAAAGCTGACTGCCCTTGTGTGGGAAGGGAGTTTATCTCTTTTTTCGTCACCTTAAACATAACATCTTTATTTACTGTTATTTCTAACCAATGGGGAATTGATAATGTTAGTGAATTGCTACATGTCAAGGGTATGCGAACAGACAAGATACGCTCGATTAGTAGTTTACTAGACATTATTTTGAGTAATAATGTTTTCATGTTTGGGGATGACTTTTACATCCAAAAGGTTGGTGTGGCGATGGGCACAGCTTGTGTCAACAGCTATGCCAACCTTTTGCTTGTACAATGGGAAACAGTGCATATATTTTCAAATATGGTGTTTGCAGACTCAGTAATTTGGTATACAAGATTTATGGACGATGTTTTTATGTTATGGCAGGGGACTGAACAATTGTTACGAGATTTTATTGGTTATCTAAATACCTCCACAGATTTTTTTTTGAAATTTACATATAATTACAGTGTGCAAAAAATAGAGTTTTTGGATGTGACTGTTTGTAAACATTCTCTGACCAATATTAGAACTAGCTTGTACAGGAAACCGGTCAGGAAAAATAACTTGCTACACAGTAAGAGTATGCACCCCAATCACTGCAAACGCAACATAATAACTGGACAAGTGGTGAGACAAATGAGATTACATAATGATGACTTGGAATTAGAGTCAGCGCTGGCATCTCTGAAATTAGATTTAACAGAAAGAGGTTATAAAGGTAAGGACATTGATAAATATATTAAAGAAGCATGGGGAGACAGGGCGATCAGGTGTAAATAAGAAGTTATGTACCTACCATAACGTTCCATGTTAGTTGTCTTCTCTCGCCTTCTTTCTTGCTTGATGGGTTCGGAGCCGATCCCTCGGCTCCGACTCGGCACTTGCTTTAGCTCGAGAACTCCTTTTACCAGCTCGAGGCAGCCCCATATCCCATGATGCAAGGCAGGAAGTACCCAGATCTCGTTTGTTGACAAAAGGGCAATAACACCAAGCATAAACAAAAACTTCCCAAAGGAAGAAGAAACTTACAGATGGAAAAAGGACCAGGTCTGAATGGTCTTAGCATAATAGTTTCTTATACAAGGTCTGTCCAGGCCAGGGGGGGAGGAGGGTCGCAAGAAAGAAGGCGAGAAGACAACTAACATGGAGCGTTATGGTAGGTACATAACTTCTTAATGTTAAGTTGTCAATCTCGCCTTCATTCTGCTTGATGGGACCGTCCCTAGCACCTCTATCCTGGGTGGCTCAATGGAACAAACTCTTGAGGACTGTAGAGCCAAAACTGGCTCTGTCCCTGGAGGCCAAGTCCAATTTGTAATGGGAAACAAAAGTGTGAGGAGTGGCCCAAGTGGCGCTGCACAAATAGTATCCAAAGGCAGTCTAGCTTGAAAAGCTGTAGAAGTAGCTAAACTCCTAGTTGAATGTGCTTTAGGTTTTGAGCACAGCTGTTTTCCCCTGATCGTATAAATTTCAGTGATGACCGAAGAAAGCCATCTGGACAAAGTCACTTTAGAAACAGGAAGGCCTTTTTTATTATCCGCATAGGAAACAAAAAGTTGATCAGATTTTCTAAATTTTTGTTCTGTCCAAATAATATCTGAGCTGACGGTGGACGTCAAGATAATGTAGCTTTTGTTCAGCTCTATCTGAATAGTTAGGAAAGAATACGGGGAGATCAATGGATTGATTCAGATTGTTTTTTGAAGCGACCTTAGGTAAAAAGGATGGATTAGTTCTCAAAGATACTCTGTCTTTGTGAAAAATCAAATAGGGGGGTCGAACTGAAAGAGCATGAAGTTCCGACACCCTCCTGGCAGATGTAATAGCCACTAGGAATAAAGTTTTCCAAGAAAGATATTTCAAGGAACAAGAAACAGCTGGCTCGAAGGGGGGAAGAATCAATGATGTCAGCACCAAATTTAGATCCCACTGAGGAGGAGGATTCCTGATTGGAGGTTTTAGTAGGAAAATTCCTTTCAAGAAGGCCCTGCAGAGTCTATGGGACATAATATTATGATCTGCTATCCCGACATGAAAATTAGAAATAGCAGCCAACTGAACTCTGACTGTTGAAGAAGAGGAGCCTGCATTAAAATCTCTGCTAAGAAGTCCAGAACTGCCTGAACAGGGGCAGTGAAAGGATCAATATTTTGGGCCTTAGCCCAATAAGAGAACCGTTCCATTTGCTTGTGTAAATCCTCCTGGTAGAGGATTTTAGTGAAGTTACTATGATATCTCTAACTGGGTTAGAGATCAAAGGAAGCCTGGCTAAGGAAGGAAGTGGAGCAACCATGCTGTGAGGTTGAGGGAAGGAATTGACCTGTGCAGCTGACCGGATTGGTGAATCAGTAGATCTGGCACTGGGTCCAGATGCCACGGCTGCACCAACAGGTGACGATGGAGGAACGGGAACCAAACTTGTCGAGGCCAGTAAGGGGCAATGAGAATCAATTTGGCTCTCAAAACGGTAGCTTTCTGGATCACCTGAGGGATCAGAGGAAATGGAGGGAAGGCATAAAGAAGTCCCTGGGGCCAATCGTGGGTCAGAGCGTCTCTGGGGGGATGGCCTGATAGAGGGAAGAGGCTGAAGAAGTCTGGACATTTGCTGTTTTGGGGAGTAGCAAAAAGATCGCAACATGGACGACCCCATTCCAGAAAAATGTCTTCCGCTATAGATTGCTTGAGAGACCACTCGTGAGGCATGAGGATAGCTCTGCTCAATCTGTCCGCTATAATGTTGGTTTTCCCAGGGATATGCGTTGCTACCAGAAACCGATGAGAGGAGATCGCCCATTGCCAAAGTCTGAGCGCTTCTCGACACAAGGGGTAGGACTTGGTTCCGCCCTGTTTGTTGATATACCAAACTACAGACATGTTGTCTGTGTGGACTGCAATTGTCCCTACGGGAAGAAAGTCGTTGAGGGCTTGCAACGTTAAAAGCACTGCTCTCATCTCCAGGACATTTATGTGCAGATGGTACTCGAACGGTTGCCACGTCCCATGAACCATCCTGCCCTGATAATGACCCCCCCACCCGATCAGGGAGGCATCCGTGGTGACAGTGGCTATCGGGGACGGGGGTACAAAGCACCTGCCTTGGTGAACCTGAGGCGATGTGATCCACCAAGCAAGATGTTGTTTGCATGTCTGTGTCACCAGAATCTGGTGACGCATTGGGAGTTGCTGGTATGACCACTGTGTGAACAGCATCCACTGAAGGAGGCGCATGTAGAATCGAGCCAGGGGAAGAAGAGTAATGGCCGCAGCCATGAGACCTAATACCTTTAGAACCATTCTGGCCTGTACTTTCTTGCTGGCCAGAATGATCCTGACATGAGTCTGAATGTCTGAAACTCTTTGTTCTGTAAGGGTAGCTGACATCCGAACAGTGTCTAAGTTTGCGCCTATGAAGGTAATAGACTGGCAGGGCGATAAGGATGACTTTTCAAAGTTGATTGAGATGCCTAAATGAGAACAAAGGTCTATTGTGTAATCCCTGGCTTGTATAAGCTGATGCCTGGTGGTGGCTGACAGGAGCCAGTCGTCGAGATACGGAAACACCTGGAATCCTTGACGTCTCAGGTGAGCCGTGACCACTGCCATGCATTTGGTGAACACTCTGGGGGCTGTAGTGAGACCAAAGGGCAGGGCTCTGAACTGGAAATGACTGGACCCCAGCCGAAAGCGGAGAAATCTCCTGGGCGTCTGTGAATTTTGATGTGATAGTACGCATCCTGAAGATCTATTGAGCACATCCAGTTGTCCTTCTGTAAGAAGGGCAGAATTGACTGAAGAGTGACCATTCGAATCTTGTCTTCCTGACAGACTTGTTGAGTCTGCTGTGATCAAATATTGGTCTCCAGTCTCCCGCCTTTTCGGGGACAAAAAAGGACCTTGGGTAGTTTCCGGGCTCTGAAGGGTCTATTGTAACTGGCTGAATGGCTCTTTTGCAGTAGTTTTGCGATTTCTGACTCTGCAATGTCCCTTAGACCGGGTGGTACATCTGGAAGGGAACTTGAGGGAAGGGACTTTCCTCGAAAGGAATTATGTAACCCTTGGATATGATCGACTGTACCCATCTGTCTTGAGTGAGGGAATGCCAGGCTTCTGGGTACAGTGATAATCTTCCCCCGCCTGCCTCCAAGGAGGGACAGCCGGGCAACACCTCAGGGATGCTGAAAGGGCTTCTCAGGAAGAGACTCCCTGTTGCCCTGGTTCTTCGGACCCCTCTGCCTCTAGAGCGGCGTCTGTTGTTGTTACCCCTCTGCCTCTAGGGGTAAACTGACCACGTGAATCCGGCGTGACTCCTTGGGATTTACGGAACCACATCTTCCCACCCTTCTGTCCTTTGAGAAAAGGCCTAGAAGGGTGGAAAACGGACTCCAACAGCAGAAAGAGTCTTGCCGTCCTGCTCACACCTGGTCAAGGTTTCCTTCACCTGAGGGCCAAACAAAGCTGACCCATCAAAGGGAGAATTTGTGAAGGACGCCTTAAAGGGATCCATAAAATCACATAGCCGCATCCAGGCTTGGCGTCTAAGAGCCACACCTGTGCCTGCGGCTCTACTCGCTCCATCAGCAGCATAAGATATTAGCCGCATGGAGGAGTTAGCAATGGAATTAAGGGTTCCTAGCTGCGAAGCAATCTTTTCTTGGGCCCCTGCAGCTGTAGGATCCTGAACTACTTCTCCCAGCTCCTTCAGGATATCTCTCTGGAGTCTGGTGAAGTGACAAAGATAATTCAGCGAACGCATAGCAAAGGTCGCTGAGGAAAACATCCGCTTGCCGTACCTATCCATGGTCCTAGAGTCCTTATTAGGAGGATGGACGGGCACAGAAGGATCTGCAAGTTCCTTTTGGTGGCCGCAGCCACCACCATGGCATCAGCGGGGACACCCTTGGTAAGGAATTGTTTGTCACAAGGGGCAGTTATAAATTTAGAAGGCCTCCTAGGGACTGGCTCTACAGAGTCAGGAGCTGTCCACGCCTTTCGAGCAATAACCTGCATAAGGGGTCGAAGGCGGAGACACCCAGGAGGTGGAGGGCCGAGATCCAAACGCCTCTAGGTATACTGACTCATCCTCAGAGGGATTGTTGGTGGGCCAGTTTCCCTCTGTTTCAGAAGTTCTAGGATGTCTGAGAAGGAGACATCCTCAGAGGGGATCTAGGGGATCCCTCTGACTCATCAAAGTCAGTATCCAGTGACAGACTCGGGGAGTCTACATGCTTCCTCTTACAAGTCCTCTTCCTAGGAGGATCTCCCGAAACATCAGGAGAATCCTCGGAAGAGGGGGAAATTCCCAATGGGGAAACCTGAGGCGGAGGATCTCTGGGTCCTGTAGCAAGAGAAGTGGCAGAGATGTCAACAGGTACAATAGAGGGAGGAGCTACGGGAAGAGACTGCTGACTGATACTAGTGGCCAGTACACTCTTCATCACCTCGAATGCTCCCTCCCAGGCAGGTCCGAGAGCCCGCTCGAAGAGCTAGGAACTCCAGGGGCCACCGAAAGGGAAGCCTCCGAGGCAGATGTCGGAGCCGAGCTCACCAAGGCCGAGGCTCCAAGGGGAAGAGCGGGTTCGGACAAGGGTCCGATGCCACTCACCCCCTCGGAGGAGACCATGGAAGCCCGACCACCGAATCCCTCTAAGGAAGAGGAGATAAGAGTAGGGGCTGAAGGAACAGAAGGGGGTATCCGTCCTCCAGCCGTAGCAGTAATCAAGCCCGAAGACTCCAACTCCAAGCTCTGGGGTAGAGTTGAAGGAGGAACTGTAACGGGGTGTGGACCAACAGTCGTCTGCTGAGACGGACTGTGTAGCATTTGGGCCAGTACCTGTGACTTGAGCAATCTACTGACCACTCTCTCTAGGTCATGATCTGACAACCTGGATGACCTTGAAGATCGGCTCCGATGGCTCCGCTCCGATAGAAGAGGCGAGGCCGGAGCCGAAAGTATCGGCTCCAAGGAAGGAGACCTCGACCTCTTCCTGGAATGGGCCATCGGAGCCGATATTACTGATCCTGTCGGCACCAATTTCTCGGAGCCGGCAGAACGTCTCGATGTATCGGCTCCAGCGAGCCGATACAGCCACCAAAATAACGGTGTCGGAGCCGATCGGGCCGACACCGATGCCTGAGCCACATGGGTGTCGGAGCCGATCGGGCCGACACGATGCCGCGTGGGTGTCGGGCGGTTGGAACCGACACCACAGTGGTCAAAGCAGATTCGGCACCGATAGCCATCGGCGAAAGCTTAGTGGATCAGAATCGGCTCCAGCCGGGCCGATCTCGACTCTATCGAGTCGGAGCCGAGGCCACAGGCTTAGAAACAGAAGCCTGGGTCTTGGCAGATTTAGTTGATTTTGAGGGCCGACTTAGCCGGAGAGCCCTCCGGCTTAAGAAGACCCCTGAGAATCAACTTATTCCGTCTTTCCTGCAGGACTCTCTGGCTGAAGGAGTGACAAATAGCACAGGAGTCCTGCAGGTGAAGAGGGCCCAAACAGTACAGGCAAGAAGTGTGACCGTCTGTCAGAGACATCTTCTGACAGCACGAGTCACACTTCTTAAAACCTGAAACCCTCTCTTTAGACATGGTGCCTTAACACAACACACACACACCAGTCCAATTAAATTAAACAAATACCAAAAGGTATTTAGTAAAAGACACCAACACACACACCCTAACAGGGGGGGGATGGGATAGAGAAACTAACTGACTAAAAAAATTAAAAGAGACAGGGAATTCTGTCAGAAAAAGTTAAATTTAAAGTTAAACTATCAAAACAAATTAGTTATTAACTAAAAAGGGGCTTAAATGTCACAAATGTGAATTACTTACCAGGAGCTGGTAAAGAGAAGACCTCCCAAGCGAAGCAAAGCGAGATCTGGGTACTTCCTGCCTTGCATCATGGGATATGGGGCTGCCTCGAGCTGGTAAAAGGAGTTCTCGAGCTAAAGCAAGTGCCGAGTCGGAGCCGAGGGATCGGCTCCGAACCCATCAAGCAAGAATGAAGGCGAGATTGACAACTTAACATCCATATTTTAATGGGAATCCAATAGGTGAGAGCCCTGTGTCCATGAGTGAGAGGAAAGGTTGTGATAACATTTTCCCAAGGATGACTTTGACATATGCAAGTAATATAAATATTGTATGTGACGTTATTAACAGGAACTGGGATATACTCTCAGCAGTGGAAGAGTTAAAGGGTGTAGTAGGTGAAAAACCTAAGTTCAGTTTTAGGAACAACAAGACACTGAAGGGTCACCTTTGCTATAAATCCAGTTTGCCTAAGGTTATTGATAAATCTGTCAGAGCAGGTACGTACACCTGTAGGAATTGCAGTGCCTGTGTCTTTATACATGCAGGCACACACTTTACACATCCATTATTAGGGTTTAAGGTAGAGTATTCACACTACGCCGATTGTAGAAGAAGGAATATGGTGTACCTCAGTTATTGTGTTAAGTGTTTTTCATACCACTTTGGCAAAACTAATAGGCAATTCAAAGACAGGATATTGGAACATGTCCAAGACATAAAAAATATGAAAGAAAATAGTGCATTAGCCATGCATGTAAAGAACAAAGGTAGGGAACACACTTTTAAGTTTTTGGCTTTGGAATTGGTTGCAGATAGGAAATGAGGAAGTGATATGAAAAATATCACTGAAGCCGAGTGTGTGTGTGTGTGTGTGTGTGTGTGTGTGTGTGTGTGTGTGTGTGTGTGTGAAAAATATCACTGATTTTTATCTGTGCAGACACCCAATAATGCCAGGGCATGTACATTATTCTGGGTATCAGTAAAAAATGAGATGGATAATGTTACTGCGTGCAGATAAAGCGCCAGGTTTAAATAGTATGGTTTCCATCAAACCTTTCCTTAAAGCTAGACAGCTCAAGCATTAGCATATGTATTAAGGTAAATCATGTGCTATCTTTTTAAATTTTTTAATTGATGCATTAACTGATGTATTTAATGATGGAAGAGAGGGGTATTTAAAGAGTCTGTTTTATCATTTAATTGTTTTTAATCTGATGAAGAGGTGGACCCTCGAAAGTGCTTACTATTTTCATTAAACTGGATATTGTCTTTGGATTGTCTGCTGTGTTGCTTGCAGTGTTTTTCTACTATTTGTTCTCCTTTTGTTGCACTGGTCGCTTTATCATCTTAGGACTGTATTTTTTACTAACAGGGAGAGGTGCATTGTGGTAAAGGGAGGTGTCCAAGAACTTTTTGGTTGCCATTAGCATAGTAACGGCTGAGTCAGATCCGATGATTCAAATTCAAACCCATATATGAGGACACAATGAAAAATTTACAATAACATCATATTTTTTCTTAATAGTACTAGGTCTATATTATAAGAACAAAGTTTTATAACTTTGAACACCATTTGGGCAACACCATATGAGTGAAGTTGTAAAACATCGAAACCAAAATAAAAAATGTAAAAATAAAACAAAGACGTACCTGATCACTCTGAGCAGGGGGGCAAGCCCCCCTGCACCCCCCACTAATTAAATATACCAACTCCGAGATCGCACTACGTTGAAGTAAAGGGAAGAACTCCCTATGGCGATCTCCATTCACACTTGCAGCGTTTTAAATATTCGACCATTTGGTGTCACCCATATGATGTTCGAATATATAAAACTTCATTCTTCTAATATAGACCCCTATTTCTGTGATGTATGGTTTTCTTTGCATGCTATAAAGTATTATCAGTTATTTGTAAGGGTAATGGGGATTGTAAATAAGTGCTGCTGTTCTTTCTTCCCCTTTCTTTCTCCCTTCTTTCTTTTTCTTCTTCTTCAGTTTTAGGAAATGCAGGCTCTGCAATGTAAAAAAAGACTGCAAAAACAGCATGACAAAAGAAAAGCTAATGTGCTTTTTCTCATCCCGGCATGGGGGAATGACTGGATTAATGACCTTAGATTGATTTAGAAACATGTTTTAAGAGAAAGCAAGGAAATAAAAAAAAAGAATAATGAATATTATGAGGCTTTATTCTAGCAAATGAATGTATGCTTAGTAGCAATTCTGTATCTGTTCCTCATGTCTCTATGGAAACAATCTGATAGAGAAATTGACTGTCTGGTTCTTGTGTCTCCATGGAGACAGTTTGGCAATGAGAAATTGGCTGTCTGGTTCTAATGTCTCTATGGAGACAATCTAATAAAGAGAAATTGGTTACAGTCTGCTGGATAGTGACTACCTTGGGGGCACAAAAAAAAAGAAAAGAGAAATCGGCTAAGTGGTAATGTTCTGTGAAAGCATTCAGGGGTCTTCTCAACTGGGAGAGCTATAAAGATAAGACAAAACCGGTTAGCACTTAGTAGAAGCACAGAATGCACCATGCGTCTTAGCATGCATAGCCTTTCTTTCAGGTTAACTCAAGTCTATGAGTGTGGCTGTCAGTTTGGAATATTTGTTCCTATTAGGAAAGTAAAACTTCAATATTTGAAGATGTACATACTTTTGTGTCTTAGAATTAAATTAATAGGTTTTGGGGTACTGGGGATTTGTTTTTCTGTTTGATGGCTTTCAATAAAACAAAACGTTTTATAAAATATGACATAGGCTCAAATGGATTTGACAAGAAACAACTATATAAAAGTTCAACCTGCCAAACAGTATATGCATTTAACAAAAATGTTGGAATTAGTCATTTAACAAAAATGGTGATTTAATACAATTATGCTTTCTGTAATGTCTTTAAATGTCAATGGTCTCACAGAGAAATAAAAAAGACAGAATAGTGAACTATATTAAAAAATGTAGAGTGCAAATAGCTATGTTACAGGAGACACACTTGGAAAGAACTGAACCTGTGAATTTGATAAACAAAATGAAAAAAAACACAGCCCAGCAGTTCAGGACCCGTAATTAGCAGCTACTTAATCCAACTTGTTCCAACCAAGGTGAAATTACTGACGAAAGGTCTTTGAAACAAACAGTCTTTATTGAAACAAAATTACTCCAAGCACTTTCACCCGTATATTATCGGGCTTTTTCAAGGAAAATCACTCAGCAACATTGTGCGCGGACGTTACAGATGCGCACAATGTTGCTGAGTGATTTTCCTTGAAAAAGCCCGATAATATACGGGTGAAAGCGCTTGGAGTAACTTTGTTTCAATAAAGACTGTTTGTTTCAAAGACCTTTCGGCCGTTGCCAGTAATTTCACCTTAGTTGGAACAAGTTGGATTAAGTAGCTGCTAATTACGGGTCCTGAACTGCTGGGCTGTGTTTTTTTCATTCTTGTTTTTTTCGTTTGTTTTTTTATTTCGTTTGATAAACAAAAGTTTTCAGGATGGGCATTCAGTGAAATATCTGGAACAAAGGAAAAGAAGAGTACTTACATTCATTGCAACAGGAGCTCCAACAGTGATAGAAGAGGGTAAAAACATAACAATGGCAGACTTGTACTGCTAAGTCTCGCACTTCTCGTGTGCATTAAGAAGACATTGAGGCTTGGGTGCTTGTTTAAGTAGTTTATTATATACAAATACATCAGGATAAAAGGCAGGAACAAAAAGCTCAAACAAGCTAACTGACTGACTACATACTTGCATGCTCACACTTTGGCTGCTCACTCAAAATGGGACTCTAGCTTGCACATGCTCAGTACTTATATGCATGTGCTGACTCAATGAAAAGCCTCTTAAAGGTATATCACAGACTGATCAACATCCTCCCTCTTTACTGAGCTGTCTCATATAAACAATCACATTTTAATAGGCATTCAATTATACAGACAATAATAAAAAAAAAAAAACAACAGTCATGTCCAGGTTGCTGTGTATCTGAAAGTATGTTTCGAGATATGACCTGATCTTGTGACATAATAGTTACGACTGGGTTTAGCAATAGGGACAATTACTGGGGAATGTTCTGCTTGAGGAGTCTCAAGGATTTTCTCAAGAATGGGAATTGCTGACGGAATGTCCTCTGGAACAGGAACATTGGGCAAGTCACTCTGAGAACGACAGTCTTTGTCACGGGCAAGATAATGTAACACTGGTTCGGATGCTGGTAATAAATGCTTCTGATTTCATCTGAATTCCATTCCTTGTGATTCCACATTGTACGTTCTCAGCTCTTGACACAAACGTTTCACAAATACAATGCAATCAAAACCTTTTGACATCTGCATCCTCACTATCGCCCCTTTTTCAATGAACTTAGCAGTTGATATCTGTGGCTACTGTTGATCAAGGTAGTTCAGGAATTTGGCTTAACTGAAGTGGTTCCTTCTGTTGATGTGGCTTTGAACAAGATGAAAGTACTTTCGCAATATCTCTTAACAAAGAATGACAAAATACTAGACCTCTCACCCTTCTTTAGGTAGAATCAGTTCCTGGGTGGCCACGATACAAGAGCTTGATGTACTCTTGTTGCAAGGACTTTGGACAATCACTTTAGGACCTTTCATGATGATACCATTGTCTGACAAAATCTCATCTCTGTATGGAAAATATGGTTGCACTTCTACTGGTAAACAAGATTGCTTTGAAGGCCATCCTCAATTGATAAAGTGATTGATCTTCTGGAAAACTGGATCTGAAGCTGTGTGAGTTCTGAGCTCATTAAGACACGTGGAAAAAAAAATTCTCACTTCCTTGACCTCATAATCAAGTTGCTCATTGTTATGCTGTTCTGTGTTTTTTTTTCTGGGTGAGCTGGATAAAGTATCAGCAAGACAAAGAAGTTTGCCTTTTATGTAAACAAAATTGAAATTGTACTTCTGCAATTTCAGTATCATATGTTGCAGTCTAGCTGGAGCTGTATTCATATGCTTTCTCAAAATAGTAACAAAAGGTTGGTGGTCAGTTTTGATCTGGATAGGTTGATCATAAATAAAATCATGGAACTTCAAACATGCAAACACAATTGCTAAAAGCTCTTTCTCAATCTGGGCATATTGTATCTCGGTCTGGGTAAGAGTTCTCAATGCACAGACTACTGGTCTACCCTCTTGAAGAATGAAGAATGACCACACCTAGAACAAACTCAGAAGCCTTGCAAGAAAGAGTAACTGGTTTGTAAACATTATAGTAGCTGAGAGTTGGTGGGCTAGCACTTTTCTATTCAGGACATCAAATACTCTTTGGTGTTGTTCTAACCATGACCAAATTACATCTTTGCGTGTCAGCTCTCGTAATGGTGCTGAAAGTTGGCTTAAATCTAGAATGAACTTGCCTAGATAGTTGAACATCCCAAGAAAATGTTGTAGGGCTTGAGCATTGTCTGGAGCTGGCATCTACAGAATTGCTGTTTGCTTGAAAGGATCTGGTTGTAAGCCTGAAATGGTAAATAACTGACCAACATAAGTAACTTCTTGTAGCCTGAACTTGCACTTCTGAGGATTCAGCTTAAGATTCACTTCACTTGCTCTTTCCAGAACTTTCTTGAGATTACTATCATGTTTGACTTCACCGTTGCCTTCTACTAGAATATCATCTGCTATAACAGCACAGGGATAGCCAGAAAAACAACTACTCCATTGCACGCTGAAAGACTTCACTGGCAGAATTTATTCCAAATGGCATTCTCAGAAATAAAGAAGTTATGTACTCACCATAACATTCCATCTGAGTAATTATACTTCATTTGTCATCAACCTGTGGTTTACGGATCTGTATCGGATCCGAGCTGGCAACTTTTACTAGCATCAGCTCCGAGCTCCAAACTCCTCGCCTTACCCATAATATACCTCCACTGCCTTCCATCCTCAGATTGAGTTTGCTGAACCTTATACTGATAACCCGACCTGAAAAATTTTACTTATGACCTATACTGCAGCCTGTAGGCTGATCATATGCCAAGGTCCGGGGGAAGGAGGGCGGGATGGTGGAAGACAAATAAAGTACAACTACTCAGATGGAATGTTATAGTGAGTACATAACTTCTTTATCTGAAGTAGTTTACTTCATTTGGTCTTCAACCTGTGGGACAGAGTCCCCAGCTACTAAACTCCTGGGAGGCCCTCATGGAAGGATATTCGGGAGCACCGCGGAACCAAAGGATGCTATGTTTCTGGAAGTCAAATCCAATTTGTAATGAGAAATAAATGTATGAGATTAGGACCAAGTAGCTGCAGAACAAATATCATCCAAAGACACTCTCGACCAAAAGGTCGCAGACGTAACCATGGACCTAGTGGAATGAGCTTTCACCTGACCTGGAGGAGACAAGCCTCTGTCCTTATAGACCTGCAGGATGCATGAAGAAATCCATCTAACTATAGTGACCTGGGAGATAGGTTTCCCCAAAAAGGGTTTATAGAATAGAAGGATACAAACAATTGATCAGATTTAAGGACATTTTTTTGTCCTGTGTAAATAGAATCATAACTGTCTATGAACATCCAACATATGGAGTTTATATTCCATCTTGTTAGTAAAATTAGGAAAAAACACAGGCAAATTGATGGTCTGATTGATAGTGACTGGTGATGCCACCTTAGGAAGAAAGGATGGACTGGTTCAAAGTGAAACCTTATCTTTGTGAAAAATCATGTAAAGAATTTTGATGGACAAGGTCTGTAATTCTGAAACCCTTTTTGCAGAGGTAATAGCCACCAGAAAAGCTCTTTTCCAAGATAAAAGTTTCAGATCTGCAGTTGCGGCAGGCACGAAAGGTGGAGTGGTCAAAGCTTGAAGAACCATAGTAAGGTCCCATGGGGGAAGAGGATATTTGATCGGGGGCATAACAAAAAGGTGCCTTTGATAAAGGCTTTACACAGTCTGGAAGAGGCTAAAGAAGCAGAATTTCTGCCCACAAGAAAATGAGAGATGCCAGCTGATTGAACTTTGACAGTAGAAGAACTAGCTCCGTGATGAAAAATATCTGCTAGAAAATCAAGAATGGCGGAGGTAGGAGCCGTGAAAGGGTCTAAACTCCTTTGAGAGGCCCAAAAGGAAAAACGTTTCCACTTGCTGCGATAAACCTTAATGGTTGAAGACTTATGAGCAGCCACTAAAAAAGATCTAACTGAGGAGGATAGTCCAGGAGTCCTAGCAATCACAGGAACTGGAACAGACAAGCTGTGAGCTACAGACTGTCCAGATTCAGATAAGGCACACCTGAAGGTTGTGAAATTAAATCTTGAATGGGATCCAAGGCGGAGCCAGAAGGTGAGACCAAAGGAAGGGAAACCATACCCGGTGAGGCCAGAACGGGGTAATGAGGATCACGTTGCTCCCCAGTCGACAAGCTTTCTGTAGAAAACTTGGAATGAGAGGTACTGGCACGTAAACATACAGAAGACCAGGAGGCCAAGCATGAACTAGAGCATCTCTGGGGGACTCCCCCAGCAGGGAGTTCAGAGCAAAAAAATTTGCTGCACTTTGTGTTGGAAGGAGATGCGAAGAGATCGCAGCAAGGCTGACCCCACTAGCTGATGATCTGTTCTGCTACTGACAGATTCAGAGACCACTTGTAAGGCATCAGAATGGTCTGACTTAGTCTGTCTGCTAGGATGTTGGACCATCCCGGAATGTGCGTTGGGATGAGAAAGCGACCGGTGGAGATCGCACATTCTCACACTCTCATGGCCTCGCGACAAATGAGGTAAGATCTGGTCCCTCCCTATTTGTTGATATACCAGATCACTGACATGTTGTCTGACTGAATAGCAATCGTCCCCAGAGGAAGAAAGGCATGAAGGGCCTGCAACGCTAGAAGGACCGCCCTCATCACTTGGACATTTATGTGCAAGCTGGTCTCTATGGGAGACCACAGGCCTTGGACTGTTCTGCCTGAACAATGCCCCCCCACCAGAGTTGGGGGGCATCAGTGGTCACTGTGGCTTGAGCCGGGGCTGGAATAAAAGGTCATCCCTCCATGAGTTGAATTGGATACATCAATGGCAGTTCCAACAGCGACCATTGTACAGCTAGAGTCCACTGTAGGATTCTCATGTGTAATCAAGCACATGGGAGAAGAGTTATGGTCGCTGCCATCAAGCATAAGGCCTTCAACACTGATTCCACTGTTGGGAGATGAGAGTGGTAGATCAGGGAGACATGCATCTTCAGGTTTTGAACTCTCTCTGAGGTCAGAAAGATTTTGCACTGAAGTGTATCTATCCTGGCACCAATGTAGTCTATCACTTGTACAGGATCTAGGAGAGATTTGGATGCATTGATAGTAATTCCCAATGCAGGGCAAAAGTCAGGAAATAATCCCTGGTTTGGGAGAGTAGACACTTGTTGGGAGCAGTGAGGAGCCACTCATCCAGGTATGGATAGACCTGAATCCCCTTAAGCCTCAGGTGAGCTGCTACCACTGCCATCACTTTGGTAAACACCCTGGGGGCTGTGGTGAGACCAAAGGGTAGGGCTTGAAATTGTTAATGATTGCCTCCTCACCGGAAGCGGAGGAACCTCCTGTAGCTTCTGTGCATTTTTATGTGATAGTCTGGAGGTCTAACGAGCACATCTAGTTGCTCTCTTGCAAGTTCGGCATGAAGGACTGTAATGTGACCATCTAGAACTCCTCTTTGGCAACTGACAGGTTCAGGGTAGAGAGGTCCAGAATGGGCCTTTAGTCCCCCATCATCTTTGGCACCAAAAAGAACCTGGAGTAGAAGCCAGATCCGGACTGATCTGGGGGATGGTTTTGATGGCTCGTTTTTCCTAGCAGCTTGAAAACTTCCTGTGCTGCTGCCTCCCTTTGCATGGGTGGTACGTCTGGGAGAAGTCTGGGAGATTTGGGAGAACCCACGAAGGGGATAGAGTATCCTCTGGATATGATTGGAAGCACCCAGCAGTCTGTTAAGGACTCCCATGCCACTAGGTGCAAGGACAATCGTCCCCTGACTGCCCCCAGAGTAGAGCAGTCGGGAAACCCCTTAGGGTTGCTGCCCGGGTCTGTCCGAGAAAGGTTCTCGAGACCCAAAGTTCCTTGGACCCCCTCTGCCTCTGGGCCAGCATCCATTCTGTCCTCCTCTGCCTCTGGGGGAAGAAGAGCCTTGTGTGTCCTGGAAATACTGTGACTTCTGGAACCACATCTTCTTTTGCCCTCTTTGGTTCCGGGAAAAGGACCTTTGTGGATTAGAGAAGCGGATCCCAATGGCAGACAGTGTCTTCCCGTCCTTCTCACTCTGGACTTATGTCTCCTTGATGGCCTTACCAAAGAGTGTCGAGATGTCATAAGGGGCATTGGCAAAGGACGCCTTTATGGTTTCGGAAAATTGACATAACCTGAGCCAGGTGTTGCGCCTCATGGACACGATGGACCCAGCCGCCCTAGCAGCTCCTTCCATAGCATGAGAAAGGAGTCGCATGGACATGTTAGATACTGCTTTTAAAGTGGTCATCCTCATGGAGAACGAAGCCTTGTCCTCCTGCGACATGGACTTGGGAGGAGACTCCTCCAGCTCCTTTACCAGGTCGCGTTGGAATTTGGTGACATGGGCCATGTATTTCAGCACCCTAATCAAAAAGGTAGCTGAAGCATAAACCTGCTTCCCTCGGCGGTCCATCATCCGCGACTCTCGGTCAGGAGAATGGACTGAAGAACTCTCCTGAGCAAGTTCCTTCTTAGTGGCTGCTGCTACTGCCATTGCATCTACGGGGGAGCACTTGTTTCATGCTGGTCTGTCTATGGGGTTGGCTTAGAATCTTATCCGGTCTTTTTGGGATAGGTTCCATGCTGTCCAGTTCCTTCCATGCCTGCGAGGTGACCAGGTCCATCAAGGGATCCGCAGGAGGGGACATACAGCAAGTAGATGGGCCCATGCCGAAAGCCTCCAGGAACACGGACTCAAAAGAAGAAGGTTTGGGGGCAGATCAACCTCCCTGTTGGGGCAGGATTTCCATGATGTCTCCAAAGGAGACATCCTTGGGAGGTGACCTAGGGGAACCTCTCCATCTTCTAAGTCCATGTCCTCGGTGAGGGACTTGGGGGAGTCCAAGTGCCTCCTCTTGCACATATGCTTGTGAGGTACCTCTCTGGTGGGGCTCTTTGGAGGGAGCTCGCAAGCCACTTGTTCCTCGGGGGAAACCGTCTGGGGCTCTTTGAGCATGGGCTGTCCCTCTGGTAAAATGATGGGGACCATAGACAGAGCCAAGGGGGTCTGGGAGGAGTCCGAGGAGGCAGTCAGCGGTCTCGATCCAGCGAAGAGAACTCTTTCTACCACGTCAAATGCCAAAGAAGAGCGAACCTCCTGAGAAACCAGTAAGGAAGCCGGTCTCCCCGGGTCCGCTGACAGAATCGGAGCCAGGCCTGAGGTGAACGGAACTCCAAGGGAGGGAACCCTGCCTGACAAAGTCAGAGCCAAAGAAAAAGGTTCCACTCCCTCAAATCTGACACCCAAGCTCTGGCTCCGAGAGCGGCTCGGATCTGAGATGGTCAGATCCGAAATGCTCCAGGCAGCTGTCAGCGTCGAGGAAGCAGGTACCATTGGCGCCAACCCCCTGACCAAAGCCAACCTCGGATCTGAATACTCTGAACTCAAAGGTCAGATTGGAGAAGGAGATATAGGTTGGAAAAAAGGGAGGAGGGGCTGGCAAGACCCCCATCTGGATCTGTCTATGGATAAATCGACTCATCATTTTATCCAGATCCAGGTCAGATAAGGACCGGGTGTACCGTTATGAGGCCACGGATTCCAAACTGGTGGGTAGGGGCACCAAGGCTCGAGAAGATGGACGTGTCTCCTCCATTTCCAGGGAGAACCTCAGAGATCAGAGCCGAGGGGAGTCACAGATCTATGGCATCTTAGTTTGTTATATGCATATGGATAGTAAGATGCAAGCAGTTAAAATGTTTTTAGTCCCATTAGTCTTATACAGAGGTCAGGCATATTTTTATCATCCAGAGGAGAAGTTGTGGATAGTAATTAATAAAGAGCTGAAGGACCTTATCTGGGAGGGGAAGACAGCAAGAGTCAAGTAGGATAAGCTGATTCTTCCAGTAGAACAGGAAGGATTGGGATTTCCCGATTTGAAGGGGTATTTCAGAACTACACAGTTAAGGCTCCTATACATAGCACAAGTAGAAAACTATAATTCAGAGTGGAAAGGGATGATGATGAAACGGGGGGGAAGCTCAAGAAACAAGGACAGACTGGGATTTTGCATGCAGGCTTTTAAGGAGTATAACAATAAATCATACAGAATATTATATCTATAAAGTAAAAGAAAGCATCCTAAGAACTATGCCAACATGGGAATGGAGAAAGGAGATTCGACTGATAGGGATGACTGCAATTAGTGGTACAGACAACAGGCAAGAGGGGGCTGGAATTTATTGGAAAAAAACTGGCAAAAGAACCCAGGTATTTCTAGCAAATAATTAGAGAGTGAAAGATGATAGAATAGGAAGATCAGAGATCGGAGCCGAGGGGAGTCACATATCCGTGGCATCTTAGTAGTCGAAGCGAGGTCCGGAGATCTCTTTCTCTTTTCCCTCGCTTTCGACTCTCTCTCCCTCTCTCTACCTCTTTTCTGCTTCGCTACCACCGGCTTTGGTGCAGGAGGTTGAGTCCCAGCCTGTGGGGGAGGAGAAGCCAGAGGAAGAGAGGAAAGAGAGGCAGCCATAGCAGCTGCTGTGACCGAAGCTGGAGACGAGGAAACAGAGGCTGAAGGAGGAAGAAGACCTTTGAGGGCCAACTTGGCCTTCCTATGTTTAAGGGTGCAGGGCTTGAAGCCCGCACATATGCTGCAGTCCACACTAAGGTGGCCAACGCCCAAGCACAAAACACACAGAGTGTGGCCATCCGCTGGGGATAACTTAGGGCCACACTCTCTGCAACGCTTGAAAATAAGAAGTTATGTACCTACCATAACGTTCCATGTTAGTTGTCTTCTCTCGCCTTCTTTCTTGCTTGATGGGTTCAGAGCCAATCCTCGGCTCCGACTCGGCACTTGCTTTAGCTCGAGAACTCCTTTTACCAGCTCGAGGCAGCCCCATATCCCATGATGCAAGGCGGTAAGTACCCAGATCTCATTTGTTGACAAAGGGCAATAACACCAAGCATAAAATACTTCCCAAAGGAAGAAGAAACTTACAGATGGAAAAAGGACCAGGTCTGAATGGTCTTTAGTATAATAGTTTCTTATACAAGGTCTGTCCAGGCCAGGGGGAAGGAGGGAGGTGCAAGAAAGAAGGCGAGAAGACAACTAACATGGAACGTTATGGTAGGTACATAACTTCTTAATGTTAAGTTGTCAATCTCGCCTTCATTCTTGCTTGATGGGACTGCGTCCCTAGCACCTCTATCCTGGGTGGCTCAATGGAACAAACTCTTGAGGACTGTAGAGCCAAAACTGGCTCTGTCCCTGGAGGCCAAGTCCAATTTGTAATGGGAAACAAAAGTGTGAGGAGTGGCCCAAGTGGCCGCACAAATAGTGTCCAAAGGAAGTCTAGCTTGAAAAGCTGTAGAAGTAGCTAAACTCCTAGTTGAATGTGCTTTAGGTTTTGAGCACAGCTGTTTTCCCCTGAGCGTATAAATTTCAGTGATGACCGAAGAAAGCCATCTGGACAAAGTCACTTTAGAAACAGGAAGGCCTTTTTATTATCCGCATAGGAAACAAAAAGTTGATCAGATTTTCTAACTTTTTGTTCTGTCCAAATAATATCTAAGTTGACAGTGGACGCCAAGATAATGTAGCTTTTGTTCAGCTCTATCTGAATAGTTAGGAAAATATACAGGGAGATCAATGGATTGATTCAGATTGTTCTTTGAAGCGACTTTAGGTAAAAAGGATGGATTAGTTCTCAAAGATACTCTGTCTTTGTGAAAAATCAAATGGGGGGTCGAACCGAAAGAGCATGAAGTTCAGACACCCTCCTGGCAGATGTAATAGCCACTAGGAATAAGGTTTTCCAAGAAAGATATTTCAGGGAACAAGAAACAGCTGGCTCGAAGGGGGGAAGAATCAAGGATGTCAGCACTAAATTTAGATCCCACTGAGGAGGAGGATTCCTGACTGGAGGCTTTAGTAGGAAAATTCCTTTCAAGAAGGCCCTGCAGAGCCTATGGGACATAATATTATGATCTGCTATCCCGACATGGAAATTAGAAATAGCAGCCAATTGAACTCTGACTGTGGAAGAAGAGGAGCCTGCATGAAAAATCTCTGCTAAGAAGTCCAGAACTGCCTGAACAGGGGCAGTAAAAGGATCAATATTTTGGGCCTTAGCCCAATAAGAGAAACATTTCCATTTGCTTGTGTAAATCCTCCTGGTAGAGGATTTTAGTGAAGCTACTATGATGTCTCTAACAGGGTTAGAGATGAAAGGAAGCCTGGCTAAGGAAGGAAGTGGAGCAACCATGCTGTGAGGTTGAGAGAGGGGATTGACCGGTGCAGCTGACCGGATTGGTGAATCAGTAGATCTGGCACTGGGTCCAGATGCCACGGCTGCACCAAAGGTGATGATGGAGGAACGGAACCAAACTTGTCGAGGCCAGTAAGGGGCAATGAGAATCAATTTGGCTCTCAAAACGGTAGCTTTCTGGATCACCTGAGGGATCAGAGGAAATGGAGGAAGGCATAAAGAAGTCCCTGGGGCCAATCCTGGGTCAGAGCGTCTCTGGGGGGATGGCCTGATAGAGGGAAGAGGCTGAAGAAGTCTGGACATTTGCTGTTTTGGGGAGTAGCAAAAAGATCGCAACATGGACGACCCCATTCCAGAAAAATCTCTTCCGCTATAGATTGCTTGAGAGACCACTCGTGAGGCATGAGGATAGCTCTGCTCAATCTGTCCGCTATAATGTTGGTTTTCCCAGGGATATGCGTTGCTACCAGAAACCGATGAGAGGAGATCGCCCATTGCCAAAGTCTGAGCGCTTCTCGACACAAGGGTAGGACTTGGTTCCGCCCTGTTTGTTGATATACCAAACTACAGACATGTTGTCTGTGTGGACTGCAATTGTCCCTACGGGAAGAAAGTCGTTGAGGGCTTGCAACGTTAAAAGCACTGCTCTCATCTCCAGGACATTTATGTGCAGATGGTACTCGAACGGTTGCCACGTCCCATGAACCATCCTGCCCTGATAATGACCCCCCCACCCGATCAGGGAGGCATCCGTGGTGACAGTGGCTATCGGGGACGGAGGTACAAAGCACCTGCCTTGGTGAACCTGAGACGATGTGATCCACCAAGCAAGATGTTCTTTGCATGTTTCTGTCACCAGAATCTGGTGACGCATTGGAAGTTGCTGGTATGACCACTGTGTGAACAGCATCCACTGAAGAAGGCGCATGTAGAATCGAGCCAGGCGAAGAAGTGTAATGGCCGCAGCCATGAGACCTAATACCTTCAGAACCATTCTGGCCTGTATTTTCTTGCTGGCCAGAATGATCCTGACATGAGTCTGAATGTCTGAAACTCTTTGTTCTGTAAGGGTAGCTGACATCCGAACAGTGTTTAAGTTTGCGCCTATGAAGGTAATAGACTGGCAGGGCGATAAGGATGACTTTTCGAAGTTGATTGAGATGCCCAAATGAGAACAAAGGCCTATTGTGTAATCCCTGGCTTGTATAAGCTGATGCCTGGTGGTGGCTGACAGGAGCCAGTCGTCGAGATACGGAAACACCTGGAATCCTTGGCGTCTCAGGTGAGCCGTAACCACTGCCATGCATTTGGTGAACACTCTGGGGGCTGTAGTGAGACCAAAGGGCAGGGCTCTGAACTGGAAGTGACTGGACCCCAGCCGGAAGCGGAGAAATCTCCTGGAGCGTCTGTGAATTTTGATGTGATAGTACGCATCCTGAAGATCTATTGAGCACATCCAGTTGTCCTTCTGTAAGAAGGGCAGAATTGACTGAAGAGTGACCATTCGGAATCTTGTCTTCTTGACAGACTTGTTGAGTCTGCTGAGATCCAATATTGGTCTCCAGTCTCCCGTCTTTTTGGGGACCAAAAAGAACCTTGAGTAGATTCCAGGCTCTGAATGGTCTATTGTAACTGGCTGAATGGCTCTTTTTTGCAGTAGTTTTGCGATTTCTAACTCTGCAATGTCCCTTAGACCGGGTGGTACATCTAGAAGGGAATTTGAGGGGAAAGGACTTTCCTCGAAAGGAATTATGTAACCCTTGGATATGATCGACTGTACCCATCTGTCTTGAGTGAGGGAATGCCAGGCTTCTGGGTACAGTGATAATCTTCCCCCGACTGCCTCCAAGGAGGGACAGCCGGGCAACACCTCAAGGATGCTGAAAGGGCTTGTCAGAGAGAGGCTCCCTGTTTCCCTGGTTCTTGGACCCCTCTGCCTCTAGAGCGGCGTCTGTTATTGTTACCCCTCTGCCTCTAGGGGTAAACTGACCACGTGAATCCGGGCGTGACTCCTTGGGATTTACGGAACCACATCTTCCGCCCTTCTGTCCTTTGGGATAAGGCCTAGAAGGGGTGGAAAACGGACTCCAACAGCAGAAAGAGTCTTGCCGTCCTGCTCGCACCTGGTCAAGGTTTCCTTCACCTGAGGGCCAAACAAAGCTGACCCATCAAAGGGAGAATTTGTGAAGGACGCCTTAAAGGGATCCGCAAAATCACATAGCCGCATCCAGGCTTGGCGTCTAAGAGCCACACCTGTGCCTGCGGCTCTACTGCTCCATCAGCAGCATAAGATATTAGCCGCATGGAGGAGTTAACAACGGAATTGAGGGTTCCTAGCTGCGAAGCAATCTTATCTTCAGCTCCTGCAGCTGTAGGATCCTGAACTACTTCTCCCAGCTCCTTCAGGATATCCCTTTGGAGTCTGGTGAAGTGACATAGGTAATTCAGCGAACGATAGCAAAGGTCGCTGAGGAAAACATCCGCCACCGTATCTATCCATGGTCCTAGAGTCCTTATTAGGAGGATGGACGGGCACAGAAGGATCTGCAAGTTCCTTTTGGTGGCAGCCACCACCATGGCATCAGCGGGGACACCCTTGGTAAGGAATTGTTTGTCACTGGGGCAGTGATAAATTTAGAAGGCCTCCTAGGGACTGGCTCTACAGAGTCAGGAGCTGCCCACGCCTTCGTGCAATAACCTGCATAAGGGGTCGAAGGCGGAGACACCCAGGAGGTGGAGGGCCGAGATCCAAACGCCTCTAGGTATACTGACTCATCCTCAGAGGGATTGTTGGTGGGCCAGTTTCCCTCTGTTTCAGAAGTTCTAGGATGTCTGAGAAGGAGACATCCTCAGAGGGGATCTAGGGGATCCCTCTGACTCATCAAAGTCAGTATCCAAGTGACAGACTCGGGGGAGTCTACATGCTTCCTCTTACAAGTCCTCTTCCTAGGAGGATCTCCCGAAACATCAGGAGAATCCTCGGAAGAGGGGGAAATTCCCAATGGGGAAACCTGAGGCGGAGGATCTCTGGGTCCTGTAGCAAGAGAAGTGGCAGAGATGTCAACAGGTACTATAGAGGGAGGAGCTACGGGAACAGACTGCTGACTGATACCAGTGGCCAGTACACTCTTCATCACCTCGAATGCTCCCCTCCCAGACAGGTCCGAGAGAACCCGCTCCGAAGAGCTAGGAACTCCAGGGACCACTGAAAGGGAAGTCTCCGAGGCAGATGTCGGAGCCGAGCTCACCAAGGCCGAGGCTCCAAGGGGAAGAGCGGGTTTGGACAAGGGTCCGATGCCACTCACCCCCTCGGAGAAGACCATGGAAGCCCGACCACCGAATCCCTCTAAGGAAGGTCTCGAAGAGGAGATAAGAGTAGAGGCTGAAGGAACAGAAGGGGGTATCCGTCCTCCAGCCGTAGCAGTAACCATGCCCGAAGACTCCAACTCCAAGCTCTGGGATAGAGTTGAAGGAGGAACTGTAACGGGGTGTGGACCCACAGTCGTCTGCTGAGATGGACTGTGTAACATTTGGGCCAGTACCTGTGACTTGAGTAATCTACTGACCACTCTCTCTAGGTCATGATCTGACAACCTGGATGACCTTGAAGATCGGCTCCGATGGCTCCGTTCCGATAGAAGAGGTGAAGCCGGAGCCGAAAGTATCGGCTCCAAGGAAGGAGACCTCGACCTCTTCCTGGAATGAGCCATCGGAGCCGACGATACAAGATCCTGTCGGAGCCGACTTCTCGGAGCCGACAGGAAGCTCGATGTATCGGCTCCAGCCGGAGCCGATACAGCCACCAAAGTAACGGTGTCGGAGCCGATCGGGCCGACACCGATGCCTGCCACATGGGTGTCGGAACCGATCGGAGCCGACATCGGACAATACAGATTCGGCACCGATAGCTATCGGTGCCAAAGCTTTGTCAAGCCAGAATCGGCTCCAGCCGAGCCGATCTCGACTCAGTACGAGTCGGAGCCAAGGCCGCAGGCTTAGATACAGAAGCCTGGGCCTTGGCAGGTTTTGTTGATTTTGGTGGAGCCGACTTAGCCGGAGAGCCCTCCGGCTTAAGAAGGCCCCTAAGAATCAACTTATTACTCTCCTGCAGGACTCTCTGGCTGAAGGAGTGACAAATAGCACAGGAGTCCTGCAGGTGAAGAGGGCCCAGACAATACAGGCAAGAAGTGTGACCGTCTGTCAGAGACATCTTCTGACAGCACGAGTCACACTTCTTAAAACCTGAGACCCTCTCCTTTGACATGGTGCCGAAAAACACAACACACACACACACCAGTCAAAATTAACTTAAACAAAATACCAAGAGGTATTCTATAAAAAACCAACACACACCCTAACAGGGGGGGGGATGGGATAGGGAAAAAATTGACTAACAAAAAATTAAAGGAGACAGGGAATTTCTGTCAGAAAGGGTAGAAAAATAAACTTAAACTATTAATAAAAGAGTATTAGACTAAAAAAGGGGCTTGAAAATCACAAATGTGAACAACTTACCAGGAGCTGGCAAAAAGAAGACCTCCCAAGCGAAGCGGCAAACGAGATCTGGGTACTTACCGCCTTGCATCATGGGATATGGGGCTGCCTCGAGCTGGTAAAAGGAGTTCTCGAGCTAAAGCAAGTGCCGAGTCGGAGCCGATGATCGGCTCCGAACCCATCAAGCAAGAATGAAGGCGAGATTGACAACTTAACATCAAGCTTTTCAGCCATACTGCCTGAGTAGAAAGAACTTGAGAAAAAAATGCAGTTTCTTTCTAACTGGCACACTCACACCCACTCACCACACTTGTACAGAGAAAAGACTGAGGGGAAGCTACAATCTACACAACATTACAAACTACTCTAACTATCCTAAAACTCAAAAACTTGATGCACCAAGCGAGGGGAGGAGAAAGGGGACCTATACTAACACTAACTAACAAAAAACTCTAGAAAAAGAGATACAAACGTTTTAACCCACTGACTAAATTGGAGCTCAACAGATATGATGCAAAGCTATTCGTGGCAAATGAGAGCTGGGGATGGAAGGCATTGGAGGCGTATTATGGGTAAGGGGAGGAGTTTGGAGCTCGGAGCTGATGCTAGTAAAAGTTGCCAGCTCGGATCCGATATGGATCCGTAACCCACAGGTTGAAGACCAAATGAAGTAAACTACTTCAGATCTGTATCTTCCAAATGGTATACAGAATGTGGTTAACAATGAAGATTTTTGGTCAAGCAAAATTTGTCAAAATGAACTCTTTGCATCTAAGACTGAAAAAACAGTGGCATTTGGCATGAAGGCAGCAACCTCCTCAACTGAGAGCATTGGACGATGAGGCCTTTTTAATGCTTTGTTCAGATCTCTTGGATCAATACCTATTCTGATATCATCTGACCTTTCCTTATGAGCTACTACCATGGAGGATACCTATTTAGTAGGTTCATCTACTAGACAAATTACTCCTTACCATTTTGTCCAGCTCAGTTTTGACTCTGCTCTGCATAGCTACTGTAACTTTCCGTGTTGGTCTGATAACTGGGCTGAACTCTGGGTCTAACTTTATGGAGTACACAACAGGTAGTTTGCCTAGTTCGTCGGCAAAATATCTGCATACTCAGAAAAAATAGTTTGGGCAAAATATGAGCTGTTGTCATATAGGGTTACATGGTGAATCTCTTTATTAAATGAAAGCAGTCCCATTTTTAAACTGTCTTTGAGGTGCAATAATGACTCTACATGTCTCTTGACTATGAAAAATTGCAAATCATAGTTGTTCCTAGGGCAGTAACACAAAAGCACTATTAAGCTTTCTGTTTGAATCTCTTCACCACCATAAGCAACAAGCATCACACACTTTGTCAAATCAAGTTGTTCTGCAACTTTTACGCTAGCAAATGTTTCTGCTGACATAACATTGCATTTTGAGCCAGTATCAACCTGACAAAACCAGAAAGAGACATTACAGTGTTGGGAAACATTTTGAGACAATTTCAGATCTTTATGGGATACAAAATTAATGAAGCTAAAACAAAGGCAATAGCAGTAAATTATGTACCCACATATGAATTGGTTCAGCAATATCCATATTTATGGGGACATGATAAAATGAAATATTTAGGAGTATGGATTAAAAATTATTCTGGTGTGGCAGCTACAGATATGTGGAAAGAGACTAAACAAAAGATAATACAAAACCTGAGAAAATGGAAGCTTTGTTATATGGATATGGATAGTAAGATGCAAGCAGTTAAAATGTTTTTAGTCCCATTAGTCTTATACAGAGGTCAGGCATATTTTTATCATCCAGAGGAGAAGTTGTGGATAGTAATTAATAAAGAGCTGAAGGACCTTATCTGGGAGGGGAAGACAGCAAGAGTCAAGTAGGATAAGCTGATTCTTCCAGTAGAACAGGAAGGATTGGGATTTTCCGATTTGAAGGGGTATTTCAGAACTACACAGTTAAGGCTCCTATACATAGCACAAGTAGAAAATAAGAAGTTATGTACCTACCATAACGTTCCATGTTAGTTGTCTTCTCTCGCCTTCTTTCTTGCTTGATGGGTTCGGAGCCGATCCCTCGGCTCCGACTCGGCACTTGCTTTAGCTCGAGAACTCCTTTTACCAGCTCGAGGCAGCCCCATATCCCATGATGCAAGGCAGGAAGTACCCAGATCTCGTTTGTTGACAAAAGGGCAATAACACCAAGCATAAACAAAACTTCCCAAAGGAAGAAGAAACTTACAGATGGAAAAAGGACCAGGTCTGAATGGTCTTAGCATAATAGTTTCTTATACAAGGTCTGTCCAGGCCAGGGGGAAGGAGGGAGGGTCGCAAGAAAGAAGGCGAGAGAAGACAACTAACATGGAACGCTATGGTAGGTACATAACTTCTTAATGTTAAGTTGTCAATCTCGCCTTCATTCTTGCTTGATGGGACCGCGTCCCTAGCACCTCTATCCTGGGTGGCTCAATGGAACAAACTCTTGAGGACTGTAGAGCCAAAACTGGCTCTGTCCCTGGAGGCCAAGTCCAATTTGTAATGGGAAACAAAAGTGTGAGGAGTGGCCCAAGTGGCCGCTGCACAAATAGTATCCAAAGGCAGTCTAGCTTGAAAAGCTGTAGAAGTAGCTAAACTCCTAGTTGAATGTGCTTTAGGTTTTGAGCACAGCTGTTTTCCCCTGATCGTATAAATTTCAGTGATGACCGAAGAAAGCCATCTGGACAAAGTCACTTTAGAAACAGGAAGGCCTTTTTTATTATCCGCATAGGAAACAAAAAGTTGATCAGATTTTCTAAATTTTTGTTCTGTCCAAATAATATCTGAGCTGACGGTGGACGCCAAGATAATGTAGCTTTGTTCAGCTCTATCTGAATAGTTAGGAAAGAATACGGGGAGATCAATGGATTGATTCAGATTGTTTTTTTGAAGCGACCTTAGGTAAAAAGGATGGATTAGTTCTCAAAGATACTCTGTCTTTGTGAAAAATCAAATAGGGGGGTCGAACTGAAAGAGCATGAAGTTCCAACACCCTCCTGGCAGATGTAATAGCCACTAGGAATAAAGTTTTCCAAGAAAGATATTTCAAGGAACAAGAAACAGCTGGCTCGAAGGGGAAGAATCAATGATGTCAGCACCAAATTTAGATCCCACTGAGGAGGAGGATTCCTGATTGGAGGTTTTAGTAGGAAAATTCCATTCAAGAAGGCCCTGCAGAGTCTATGGGACATAATATTATGATCTGCTATCCCGACATGAAAATTAGAAATAGCAGCCAACTGAACTCTGACTGTTGAAGAAGAGGAGCCTGCATTAAAAATCTCTGCTAAGAAGTCCAGAACTGCCTGAACAGGGGCAGTGAAAGGATCAATATTTTGGGCCTTAGCCCAATAAGAGAAACGTTTCCATTTGCTTGTGTAAATCCTCCTGGTAGAGGATTTTAGTGAAGCTACTATGATATCTCTAACTGGGTTAGAGATCAAAGGAAGCCTGGCTAAGGAAGGAAGTGGAGCAACCATGCTGTGAGGTTGAGGGAAGGAATTGACCTGTGCAGCTGACCGGATTGGTGAATCAGTAGATCTGGCACTGGGTCCAGATGCCACGGCTGCACCAACAGGTGACGATGGAGGAACGGGAACCAAACTTGTCGAGGCCAGTAAGGCAATGAGAATCAATTTGGCTCTCAAAACGGTAGCTTTCTGGATCACCTGAGGGATCAGAGGAAATGGAGGGAAGGCATAAAGAAGTCCCTGGGGCCAATCGTGGGTCAGAGCGTCTCTGGGGGGATGGCCTGATAGAGGGAAGAGGCTGAAGAAGTCTGGACATTTGCTGTTTTGGGGAGTAGCAAAAAGATCGCAACATGGACGACCCGATTCCAGAAAAATGTCTTCCGCTATAGATTGCTTGAGAGACCACTCGTGAGGCATGAGGATAGCTCTGCTCAATCTGTCCGCTATAATGTTGGTTTTCCCAGGGATATGCGTTGCTACCAGAAACCGATGAGAGGAGATCGCCCATTGCCAAAGTCTGAGCGCTTCGACACAAGGGGTAGGACTTGGTTCCGCCCTGTTTGTTGATATACCAAACTACAGACATGTTGTCTGTGTGGACTGCAATTGTCCCTACGGGAAGAAAGTCGTTGAGGGCTTGCAACGTTAAAAGCACTGCTCTCATCTCCAGGACATTTATGTGCAGTTGGTACTCGAACGGTTGCCACGTCCCATGAACCATCCTGCCCTGATAATGACCCCCACCCGATCAGGGAGGCATCCGTGGTGACAGTGGCTATCGGGGACGGGGGTACAAAGCACCTGCCTTGGTGAACCTGAGATGATGTGATCCACCAAGCAAGATGTTGTTTGCATGTCTGTGTCACCAGAATCTGGTGACGCATTGGGAGTTGCTGGTATGACCACTGTGTGAACAGCATCCACTGAAGGAGGCGCATGTAGAATCGAGCCAGGGAAGAAGAGTAATGGCCGCAGCCATGAGACCTAATACCTTTAGAACCATTCTGGCCTGTACTTTCTTGCTGGCCAGAATGATCCTGACATGAGTCTGAATGTCTGAAACTCTTTGTTCTGTAAGGGTAGCTGACATCCGAACAGTGTCTAAGTTTGCCTATGAAGGTAATAGACTGGCAGGGCGATAAGGATGACTTTTCCAAGTTGATTGAGATGCCTAAATGAGAACAAAGGTCTATTGTGTAATCCCTGGCTTGTATAAGCTGATGCCTGGTGGTGGCTGACAGGAGCCAGTCGTCGAGATAATGGAAACACCTGGAATCCTTGACGTCTCAGGTGAGCCGTGACCACTGCCATGCATTTGGTGAACACTCTGGGGGCTGTAGTGAGACCAAAGGGCAGGGCTCTGAACTGGAAATGACTGGACCCCAGCCAAGCGGAGAAATCTCCTGGAGCGCCTGTGAATTTTGATGTGATAGCACGCATCCTGAAGATCTATTGAGCACATCCAGTTGTCCTTCTGTAAGAAGGGCAGAATTGACTGAAGAGTGACCATTCGAATCTTGTCTTCCTGACAGACTTGTTGAGTCTGCTGAGATCCAATATTGGTCTCCAGTCTCCGCCTTTTGGGGACCAAAAGAACCTTGAGTAGATTCCGGCTCTGAATGGTCTATTGTAACTGGCTGAATGGCTCTTTTTGCAGTAGTTTTGCGATTTCTGACTCTGCAATGTCCCTTAGACCGGGTGGTACATCTGGAAGGGAACTTGAGGGAAGGGACTTTCCTCGAAAGGAATTATGTAACCCTTGGATATGATCGACTGTACCCATCTGTCTTGAGTGAGGGAATGCCAGGCTTCTGGGTACAGTGATAATCTTCCCGACTGCCTCCAAGGAGGGACAGCCGGGCAACACCTCAGGGATGCTGAAAGGGCTTCTCAGGAAGAGACTCCCTGTTGCCCTGGTTCTTGGACCCCCTCTGCCTCTAGAGCGGCGCCTGTTGTTGTTACCCCTCTGCCTCTAGGGGTAAACTGACCACGTGAATCCGGGCGTGACTCCTTGGGATTTACGGAACCACATCTTCCCACCCTTCTGTCCTTTGGGATAAGGCCTAGAAGGGGTGGAAAACGGACTCCAACAGCAGAAAGAGTCTTGCTGTCCTGCTCACACCTGGTCAAGGTTTCCTTCACCTGAGGGCCAAACAAAGCTGACCCATCAAAGGGAGAATTTGTGAAGGACGCCTTAAAGGGATCGCAAAATCACATAGCCGCATCCAGGCTTGGCGCCTAAGAGCCACACCTGTGCCTGCGGCTCTACTCGCCCATCAGCAGCATAAGATATTAGCCGCATGGAGGAGTTAGCAATGGAATTAAGGGTTCCTAGCTGCGAAGCAATCTTTCTTGGGCCCCTGCAGCTGTAGGATCCTGAACTACTTCTCCCAGCTCCTTCAGGATATCTCTCTGGAGTCTGGTGAAGTGACAAAGATAATTCAGCGAACGCATAGCAAAGGTCGCTGAGGAAAACATCCGCTGTACCTATCCATGGTCCTAGAGTCCTTATTAGGAGGATGGACGGGCACAGAAGGATCTGCAAGTTCCTTTTGGTGGCCGCAGCCACCACCATGGCATCAGCGGGACACCCTTGGTAAGGAATTGTTTGTCACAAGGGGCAGTTATAAATTTAGAAGGCCTCCTAGGGACTGGCTCTACAGAGTCAGGAGCTGTCCACGCCTTCGAGCAATAACCTGCATAAGGGGTCGAAGGCGGAGACACCCAGGAGGTGGAGGGCCGAGATCCAAACGCCTCTAGGTATACTGACTCATCCTCAGAGGGATTGTTGGTGGGCCAGTTTCCCTCTGTTTCAGGAAGTTCTAGGATGTCTGAGAAGGAGACATCCTCAGAGGGGATCTAGGGATCCCTCTGACTCATCAAAGTCAGTATCCAGTGACAGACTCGGGGAGTCTACATGCTTCCTCTTACAAGTCCTCTTCCTAGGAGGATCTCCCAAACATCAGGAGAATCCTCGGAAGAGGGGAAATTCCCAATGGGGAAACCTGAGGCGGAGGATCTCTGGGTCCTGTAGCAAGAGAAGTGGCAGAGATGTCAACAGGTACAATAGAGGGAGGAGCTACGGGAAGAGACTGCTGACTGATACTAGTGGCCAGTACACTCTTCATCACCTCAATGCTCCCTCCCAGGCAGGTCCGAGGCCCCGCCCAAGAGCTAGGAACTCCAGGGGCCACCGAAGGGAAGCCTCCGAGGCAGATGTCGGAGCCGAGCTCACCAAGGCCGAGGCTCCAAGGGGAAGAGCGGGTTCGGACAAGGGTCCGATGCCACTCACCCCCTCGGAGGAGACCATGGAAGCCCGACCACCGAATCCCTCTAAGGAAGAGGAGATAAGAGTAGGGGCTGAAGGAACAGAAGGGGTATCCGTCCTCCAGCCGTAGCAGTAATCAAGCCGAAGACTCCAACTCCAAGCTCTGGGGTAGAGTTGAAGGAGGAACTGTAACGGGTGTGGACCAACAGTCGCCTGCTGAGACGGACTGTGTAGCATTTGGGCCAGTACCTGTGACTTGAGCAATCTACTGACCACTCTCTAGGTCATGATCTGACAACCTGGATGACCTTGAAGATCGGCTCCGATGGCTCCGCCCGATAGAAGAAGCGAGGCGAGCCGAAAGTATCGGCTCCAAGGAAGGAGACCTCGACCTCTTCCTGGAATGGGCCATCGGAGCCGATATTACTGATCCTGTCGGCACCGATTTCTCGGAGCCGGCAGAACGTTCGATGTATCGGCCCCAGCCGGAGCCGATACAGCCACCAAAGTAACGGTGTCGGAGCCGATCGGAGCCGACACCGATGCCTGAGCCACATGGGTGTCGGAGCCGATCGAGCCGACACCGATGCCCGCGTTAACGGGTGTCGGAGCCGGTTGGAACCGACACCACAGTGGTCAGCAGATTCGGCACCGATAGCCATCGGCCGAAAGCTTAGTGGATCAGAATCGGCTCCAGCCGAGCCGATCTCGACTCTACGAGTCGGAGCCGAGGCCACAGGCTTAGAAACAGAAGCCTGGGTCTTGGCAGATTTAGTTGATTTTGAGGGCCGACTTAGCCGGAGAGCCCTCCGGCTTAAGAAGACCCCTGAGAATCAACTTATTCCGTCTTTCCTGCAGGACTCTCTGGCTGAAGGAGTGACAAATAGCACAGGAGTAGTGCAGGTGAAGAGGGCCCAAACAGTACAGGCAAGAAGTGTGACCGTCTGTCAGAGACATCTTCTGACAGCACGAGTCACACTTCTTAAAACCTGAAACCCTCTCTTTAGACATGGTGCCTTAACACAACACACACACACCAGTCCAATTAAATTAAACAAATACCAAAAGGTATTTAGTAAAAAACACCAACACACACACCCTAACAGGGGGGGGATGGGATAGGGAAACTAACTGACTAAAAAAAAATTAAAAGAGACAGGGAATTCTGTCAGAAAAAGTTAAATTTAAAGTTAAACTATCAAAACAAATTAGTTTTTAACTAAAAGGGGCTTAAATGTCACAAATGTGAATTACTTACCAGGAGCTGGTAAAGAGAAGACCTCCCAAGCGAAGCGGCAAACGAGATCTGGGTACTTCCTGCCTTGCATCATGGGATATGGGGCTGCCTCGAGCTGGTAAAAGGAGTTCTCGAGCTAAAGCAAGTGCCAAGTCGGAGCCGAGGGATCGGCTCCGAACCCATCAAGCAAGAATGAAGGCGAGATTGACAACTTAACATCTATAATTCAGAGTGGAAAGGGATGATGATGAAACGGGGGGAAGCTCAAGAAACAAGGACAAACTGAGATTTTGCATGCAGGCTTTTAAGGAGTATAACAATAAATCATACAGAATATTATATCTATAAAGTAAAAGAAAGCATCCTAAGAACTATGCCAACATGGGAATGGAGAAAGGAGATTCGACTGATAGGGATGACTGCAATTAGTGGTACAGACAACAGGCAAGAGGGGGCTGGAATTTATTGGAAAACAAAACTGGCAAAAGAACCCAGGTATTTCTAGCAAATAATTAGAGAGGGAAAGATGATAGAATAGGAAGATCAGAGATCGGAGCCGAGGGGAGTCACAGATCCGTGGCATCTTAGTAGTCGAAGCGAGGTCCGGAGACCTCTTTCTCTTTTCCCTCGCTTTCGACTCTCTCTCCCTCTCTCTACCTCTTTTCTGCTTCGCTACCATCGGCTTTGGTGCAGGAGGTTGAGTCCCAGCCTGGGAGGGAGGAGAAGCCAGAGGAAGAGAGGAAGGAGAGGCAGCCATAGCAGCTGCTGTGACCGAAGCCGGAGACGAAGAAACAGAGTCTGAAGGAGGAAGAAGACCTTTGAGGGCCAACTTGGCCTTCCTATCTTTAAGGGCGCAGGGGTTGAAGCCCGCACATATGCTGCAGTCCACACTAGGTGGCCAACGCCCAAGCACAAAACACACAGAGTGTGGCCATCCGCTGGGGATAACTTAGGGCCACACTCTCTGCAACGCTTGAAAACAAGCTTTTCAGCCATACTGCCTGAGTAGAAAGAACTTGAGAAAAAATGCAGTTTCTTTCTAACTGGCACACTCACACCCACTCACCACACTTGTACAGAGAAAAGACTGAGGGGAAGCTACAATCTACACAACATTACAAACTACTCTAACTATCCTAAAACTCTAAAACTTGACGCACCAAGCGAGGGGAGGAGAAAGGGGACCTATACTAACACTAACTAACAAAAAACTCTAGAAAAAGAGATACAAACGTTTTAACCCACTGACTAAATTGGAGCTCAACAGATATGATGCAAAGCTATTCGTGGCGAACGAGAGCTGGGGATGGAAGGCATTGGAGGCGTATTATGGGTAAGGGGAGGAGTTTGGAGCTCGGAGCTGATGCTAGTAAAAGTTGCCAGCTCGGATCCGATATGGATCCGTAACCCACAGGTTGAAGACCAAATGAAGTAAACTACTTCAGATCTGTATCTTCCAAATGGTATACAGAATGTGGTTAACAATGAAGATTTTTGGTCAAGCAAAATTTGTCAAAATGATCTCTTTGCATCTAAGACTGAAAAAACAGTGGCATTTGGCATGAAGGCAGCAACCTCCTCAACTGAGAGCATTGGACGATGAGGCCTTTTTAATGCTTTGTTCAGATCTCTTGGATCAATACCTATTCTGATATCATCTGACCTTTTCTTATGAGCTACTACCATGGAGGATACCTATTTAGTAGGTTCATCTACTAGACAAATTACTCCTTACCATTTTGTCCAGCTCAGCTTTGACTCTGCTCTGCATAGCTACTGTAACTTTCCGTGTTGGTCTGATAACTGGGCTGACCTCTGGGTCTAACTTTCTGGAGTACACAACAGGTAGTTTGCCTAGTTCATCTGCAAAATATCTGCATACTCAGAAAAAATAGTTTGGGCAAAATATGACCTGTTGTCATATAGGGTTACATGGTGAATCTCTTTATTAAATGAAAGCAGTCCCATTTTTAAACTGTCTTTGAGGTGCAATAATGACTCCACATGTCTCTTGACTATGAAAAATTGCAAATCATAGTTGTTCCTAGGGCAGTAACACGAAAGCACTATTAAGCTTTCTGTCTGAATCTCTTCACCACCATAAGCAACAAGCTTCACACACTTTGTCAAATCAAGTTGTTCTGCAACTTTTACGCTAGCAAATGTTTCTGCTGACATAACATTGCATTTTGAGCCAGTATCAACCTGACAAAACCAGAAAGAGACATTACAGTGTTGGGAAACATTTTGAGACAATTTCAGATCTTTATGGGATACAAAATTAATGAAGCTAAAACAAAGGCAATAGCAGTAAATTATGTACCCACATATGAATTGGTTCAGCAATATCCATATTTATGGGGAAATGATAAAATGAAATATTTAGGAGTATGGATTAAAAATTATTCTGGTGTGGCAGCTACAGATATGTGGAAAGAGACTAAACAAAAGATAATACAAAACCTGAGAAATGGAAGCTTTGTTATATGGATATGGATAGTAAGATGCAAGCAGTTAAAATGTTTTTAGTCCCATTAGTCTTATACAGAGGTCAGGCATATTTTTATCATCCAGAGGAGAAGTTGTGGATAGTAATTAATAAAGAGCTGAAGGACCTTATCTGGGAGGGGAAGACAGCAAGAGTCAAGTAGGATAAGCTGATTCTTCCAGTAGAACAGGAAGGATTGGGATTTCCCGATTTGAAGGGGTATTTCAGAACTACACAGTTAAGGCTCCTATACATAGCACAAGTAGAAAACTATAATTCAGAGTGGAAAGGGATGATGATGAAACGGGGGGAAGCTCAAGAAACAAGGATAGACTGGGATTTTGCATGCAGGCTTTTAAGGAGTATAACAATAAATCATACAGAATATTATATCTATAAAGTAAAAGAAAGCATCCTAAGAACCATGCCAACATGGGAATGGAGAAAGGAGATTCGACTGATAGGGATGACTGCAATTATTGGTACAGACAACAGGCAAGAGGGGGCTGGAATTTATTGGAAAAAAACTGGCAAAAGAACCCAGGTATTTTTAGCAAATAATTAGAGAGGGAAAGATGATAGAATAGGAAGATCAGAGATCGGAGCCGAGGGGAGTCACAGATCCGTGGCATCTTAGTAGTCGAAGCGAGGTCCGGAGACCTCTTTCTCTTTTCCCTCGCTTTCGACTCTCTCTCCCTCTCTCTACCTCTTTTCTGCTTCGCTACCACCGGCTTTGGTGCAGGAGGTTGAGTCCCAGCCTGGGAGGGAGGAGAAGCCAGAGGAAGAGAGGAAGGAGAGGCAGCCATAGCAGCTGCTGTGACCGAAGCCGGAGACGAGGAAACAGAGTCTGAAGGAGGAAGAAGACCTTTGAGGGCCAACTTGGCCTTCCTATCTTTAAGGGCGCAGGGGTTGAAGCCCGCACATATGCTGCAGTCCACACTAAGGTGGCCAACACCCAAGCACAAAACACACAGAGTGTGGCCATCCGCTGGGGATAACTTAGGGCCACACTCTCTGCAACGCTTGAAAACAAGCTTTTCAGCCATACTGCCTGAGTAGAAAGAACTTGAGAAAAAAATGCAGTTTCTTTCTAACTGGCACACTCACACCCACTCACCACACTTGTACAGAGAAAAGACTGAGGGGAAGCTACAATCTACACAACATTACAAACTACTCTAACTATCCTAAAACTCTAAAACTTGACGCACCAAGCGAGGGGAGGAGAAAGGGGACCTATACTAACACTAACTAACAAAAAACTCTAGAAAAAGAGATACAAACGTTTTAACCCACTGACTAAATTGGAGCTCAACAGATATGATGCAAAGCTATTCGTGGCAAACGAGAGCTGGGGATGGAAGGCATTGGAGGCATATTATGGGTAAGGGGAGGAGTTTGGAGCTCGGAGCTGATGCTAGTAAAAGTTGCCAGCTCGGATCCGATATGGATCCGTAACCCACAGGTTGAAGACCAAATGAAGTAAACTACTTCAGATCTGTATCTTCCAAATGGTATACAGAATGTGGTTAACAATGAAGATTTTTGGTCAAGCAAAATTTGTCAAAATGATCTCTTTGCATCTAAGACTGAAAAAACAGTGGCATTTGGCATGAAGGCAGCAACCTCCTCAACTGAGAGCATTGGACGATGAGGCCTTTTTAATGCTTTGTTCAGATCTCTTGGATCAATACCTATTCTGATATTATCTGACCTTTTCTTATGAGCTACTACCATGGAGGATACCTATTTAGTAGGTTCATCTACTAGACAAATTACTCCTTACCATTTTGTCCAGCTCAGCTTTGATTCTGCTCTGCATAGCTACTGTAACTTTCCATGTTGGTCTGATAACTGGGCTGACCTCTGGGTCTAACTTTATGGAGTACACAACAGGTAGTTTGCCTAGTTCATCTGCAAAATATCTGCATACTCAGAAAAAATAGTTTGGGCAAAATATGAGCTGTTGTCATATAGGGTTACATGGTGAATCTCTTTATTAAATGAAAGCAGTCCCATTTTTAAACTGTCTTTGAGGTGCAATAATGACTCCACATGTCTCTTGACTATGAAAAATTGCAAATCATAGTTGTTCCTAGGGCAGTAACATGAAAGCACTATTAAGCTTTCTGTTTGAATCTCTTCACCACCATAAGCAACAAGCTTCACACACTTTGTCAAATCAAGTTGTTCTGCAACTTTTACGCTAGCAAATGTTTCTGCTGACATAACATTGCATTTTGAGCCAGTATCAACCTGACAAAACCAGAAAGAGACATTACAGTGTTGGGAAACATTTTGAGACAATTTCAGATCTTTATGGGATACAAAATTAATGAAGCTAAAACAAAGGCAATAGCTGTAAATTATGTACCCACATATGAATTGGTTCAGCAATATCCATATTTATGGGGACATGATAAAATGAAATATTTAGGAGTACGGATTAAAAATTATTCTGGTGTGGCAGCTACAGATATGTGGAAAGAGACTAAACAAAAGATAATACAAAACCTGAGAAAATGGAAGCTTTGTTATATGGATACGGATACTAAGATGCAAGCAGTTAAAATGTTTTTAGTCCCATTAGTCTTATACAGAGGTCAGGCATATTTTTATCATCCAGAGGAGAAGTTGTGGATAGTAATTAATAAAGAGCTGAAGGACCTTATCTGGGAGGGGAAGACAGCAAGAGTCAAGTAGGATAAGCTGATTCTTCCAGTAGAACAGGAAGGATTGGGATTTCCCGATTTGAAGGGGTATTTCAGAACTACACAGTTAAGGCTCCTATACATAGCACAAATAGAAAACTATAATTCAGAGTGGAAAGGGATGATGATGAAACAGGGGGGGAAGCTCAAGAAACAAGGACAGACTCGGATTTTGCATGCAGGCTTTTAAGGAGTATAACAATAAATCATACAGAATATTATATCTATAAAGTAAAAGAAAGCATCCTAAGAACTATGCCAACATGGGAATGGAGAAAGGAGATTCGACTGATAGGGATGACTGCAATTAGTGGTACAGACAACAGGCAAGAGGGGGCTGGAATTTATTGGAAAAAAATGGCAAAAGAACCCAGGTATTTCTAGCAAAAAATTAGAGAGGGAAAGATGATAGAATAGGAAGATGCCAAGAATTTATTTGGACTCCAGGTCAGAGATTGCCTTCCCCATCAAGGATTGATATCAGAGTATAGGCGAAGAGAAAGAAATGGGGAGGGTTCCTAAACGAAAGACCAGCACTGGTAGAGTTTTAGTAGAATCTAGAACACAAGGTGCCATTAACTCATTCCCTGCAGTACAGCTCTTTGGAGTGTGTACCTTTAGCTCACAGAGGGTTTGGCTTGAGCCTTTAAGAAAATGAAGTTACCACCTTGCAGTTCTAACAAATACTCATTAACAGAGGTCCAATATCAGTCCAGTTGTGTTTGTCATCATGTATGCTTCAAGATAAAATATTCTAATACCTCACACGTGCAGGGCCAGTGTTGGCATTTTGGGGGCCCCCAGCAAATATCAAGTTGGGGGCCACCTAGGCACTTCCAAACTAAGTATCACCCTGTCACTGCCATCTGTCCTAAGCAACATTTCAGTTCATGGTGCAAACACAGACTGACCTGTAGCTACAATACTCTTACATTACAACAGGCCTATGTACCACACTGTGTTGGCCCATCTACTTACCAAAGGGACATTCACAGTTACAAGCAGTTAGTTGCAACAATTAATCATTAAAATAACTCTGTGTACAGGGCTGGACTTAAGTGAAATGGGGAGGGTTCCTAAACGAAAGACCAGCACTGGTAGAGTTTTAGTAGAATCTAGAACACAAGGTGCCATTAACTCATTCCCTGCAGTACAGCTCTTTGGAGTGTGTACCTTTAGCTCACAGAGGGTGTGGCTTGAGCCTTTAAGAAAATGAAGTTACCACCTTGCAGTTCTAACAAATACTCATTAACAGAGGTCCAATATCAGTCCAGTTGTGTTTGTCATCATGTATGCTTCAAGATAAAATATTCTAATACCTCACACGTGCAGGGCCAGTGTTGGCATTTTGGGGGCCCCCAGCAAATATCAAGTTGGGGGCCACCTAGGCACTTCCAAACTAAGTATCACCCTGTCACTGCCATCTGTCCTAAGCAACATTTCAGTTCATGGTGCAAACACAGACTGACCTGTAGCTACAATACTCTTACATTACAACAGGCCTATGTACCACACTGTGTTGGCCCATCTACTTACCAAAGGGACATTCACAGTTACAAGCAGTTAGTTGCAACAATTAATCATTAAAATAACTCTGTGTACAGGGCTGGACTTAAGTGAAATGGTGCCCTAGGCACTGCCTAGTGTGTCAGTCCCCCCCAAATATACATACACATCCTCCAGTGCACTCCATACTACGCACATTACTTTTTTCTTCCTTATCTCATATTTTGTCTTACTCTTCAATTTTTTCAAGAAGCTATGACTGTCTATATGCTCTGATGAGAATTTTTAAGTTTTTTTTCTTTTCACAAAACATTTTCATCCACTGATGGCTTGAACAGAAAATAGAAGTTATGTCCTTACCATAACGTTCCATGTGGAGTGTTCATCTCGCCTTTGTTCTTACACATGGGTTCGGAGCCGATCCTCGGCTCCGTCGGCGCTGCAAGCTCTGCATCGAGAAGAAGCTCGAGACAACCAAATACCCACAATCCCCCTCTGCCTTTACCTCAGATCTAGTTTGCAAGCAAACCAGCAGTCAGAGAGAGAAACACTCATGCCAATATCACATATGCACAGAAACTAAGAGTCTATATATATATACATATATATATATATATATATATATACATGTCAACTATATATACAACAACTGCAATGCAGAAGCAGAATGCCCCAGACCAGGCACCAAACTGAACGTTCTTCCTAAGGGTGGGAGGGTGGTAATGTAAGAACAGAGGCGAGGTGAACACTCCACATGGAACGTTATGGTAAGGACATAACTTCTATATGTGATAGTGTTCAATCTCGCCGTTTGTTCTTACACATGGGTAGCATCCCTAGCTCCTTGTTCCTGAGGAACTCACGGAAGGACGTTCTTGAGCACAGTGGAACCAAAGGTTGCCCTGTCCCTAGAAACCTTGTCTACCTTATAATGAGAAATGAATGTATGTGGTTTAGACCAAGTAGCAGCCGCACAAATAGCGTCTAGTGGTAGGCGAGCTGCATGAGCCAGGGATGTAGACACTGACCTTGTGGAATGTCCTTTGGGTTTGTGCAAAAGAGTTTGATCTGAAGAATCATAGACATAGATGATACAATCAGTTAACCACTTAGAAAGAGTTCTTTAGTAACCGCTACTCCTTTTCTGTTATCAGCAAAGGCTACAAAAGTTGATCAGATTTCCTGTGATCTTTTGTTCTATCCAAGTAAAACCTTAGTTGTCTGTGGACATCTAATTTGTGCAACATATACTCCATTTTATTGGAGTGATTCTTGAAGAAAGTGGGTAATTCAATGGACTGATTAATATTGTTAATAGAACAAACTTTAGGAAGGAAGGATGAATTAGTGCAAAGAGAAACTCTGTCAGAGTGAAAGATCAAATAAGGGTGTTTAATGGAGAGAGCTTGAAGTTCAGATACTCGCCTAGCAGATGTAATGGCTACCAAAAGAGAGTCTTCCACGACAAAAATTTCAATGGGCAAGAGGAGGCTGGTTCAAAGGGGGCAGCATCAACTTAGATAATAATAAGTTTAGACTCCAAGGTGACGTAGGAGATCTAATTGGTGGTCTAATATGAAAAGCCCTTTTAAAAGGCTTTACAAAGTCTGTGGGCCATAACAGGAGCCCCACATTCTTCCACATGGAAATTAGAAATGGCAGCCAACTGAACTCTTAATGTGGCAGGAGAAGCACCCTGATGGAACAATTCTGTTAAAAACTCTAATATTTTATTCAAAGGAGCTATAACAGGGTCCACTTGCTGTGTATTCGCCCAGAATACAAAGCGCTTCCATTTACTAGTATATGTTTTAGTAGTGGAAGCTTTATGAGAAGCCACTAATATATTCTGAACTGCAAACGAAAGAAGATCAGACCTGGCTAAGTTGGGAATTGGAGCAGCCAAGCTGCTAGATGGAGGGACAAGAGCGAGGGGTGGGGAGCCCCTGACGAGTGAGTCAATAGATCTGGCTCTGGGTCCAGGATCCAGGGTCCCCGAATGCAGTGTGTCATGAGGAAGGGGAACCAAATTTGACGAGACCAGAATGGGGCAATGAGGATTATTGTCCTGTGTAGGTTGTTGGCTTTCTGGAGAAACTTTGAGATCAGGGGGAAGGGAGGAAATGCGTACAGGAGACCCGGGGGCCAATCGTGAATCAGTGCGTCCCTGGGGACTTCCCTGGAGGGGTAATAGGGCAAAGTAGCTCCTGCATTTGGCGTTCATTGGAGACGCAAACAGATCGCAGGAAGGCTGGCCCCACGCGAAAAATCTTTTTCGCAACTGACTGTTTTAGGGACCACTCGTGCGGTAACAGTATTGCTCTGCTCAGCCTGTCGGCTATGACGCTGGATGACCCCGGGATGTGCGTTGCTATCAGAAAGCGACCCGTGGACTCCGCCCATTGCCAGATTCTCATGGCCTCTCTGCATAGCTGATAGGACTTGGTTCCCCCTTGCTTGTTTATGTACCAGACTACCGACATGTTGTCCGTCTGAACTGCAATAGTTCCCAGAGGAAGAAGGGGAGCAAAGTGTTGCAACGCTAGAAACACTGCCCTCAACTCTAGAACATTGATGTGCAGATTGTACTCTAAATTGGTCCATTCGCCTTGGACTGTCTGTCCCTGAAAGATGCCCCCCCACCCTATCAGGGAAGCGTCCGTGGTCACCGTAGCTGTCAGCGTGGGTAGCACAAATGGTCTCCCCTTGGAAAGGTTGCAAGTCTGAAGCCACCAGTTTAGGTGTGTTTTGCATGTGTTCGTTATAAGAATCTCGTGTGTTAGAGGTAGTTGTTGGAACGACCATTGTGCAAACAGTAGCCATTGTAGGACTCTCATGTGCAGTCTTCCCAAGGGTATTGCAATATGAGAAGCTGACATGAGTCCCAAAACCTTCAGTACCAGTTTTGCTGGGGATTTCCTGGACAAAAGAAGAAGACGTATGTGAGTCTGAAGTGAAAGTATCCTTTCTGGAGGAAGCCTTAGAATTAACTGATGTGTATCTAATTCCGCTCCTATGAATAAGATACGCTGTGATGGTTGTAGTAAGGATTTTCAAGTTTACGGAAATTCCTAGGTGAATACACAGTTGAAGAGTGTAGTCTCTGGCCTGTACTAGTTGACGCTGGGTGGTGGCAGAAAGGAGCCAGTCGTCCAGATACGGAAACACCTGGAATCCTAGGCGTCTCAAGTGAGACGCTACCACTGCCATGCATTTGGTGAAGCCCCTGGGGGGTGAGGTCAGACCAAAGGGTAGGGCTCGAAACTGAAAGTGACTGGCACCCAGCCGGAAGCGCAAATGATCTCTGGATGCCCTGGCCATTTTGATGTGGTAGTATGCATCCTTCAGATCTATTGAGCACATCCAGTCGTCCTTCTGTAAGAATGGAAGGATCGATTGAAGCGTGACCATTCGGAACTTTTCTTTCTTGACGAAGGTATTGAGGTTGCTTAGGTCCAGAATGGGCCTCCAGTCCCCTGTTTTCTTTGGAACTAAATAGAACCTTGAGTAAGTTCCGAATCCTCTTTGGTCCGCTGGGACTGGTTGGATGACTCTTTTTTCTAGCAGCTTTGAAATTTCTATAGCTGCTGGCTCTCGCAGATGGGGCGGTACATCTAGGAGTCTTTTCTTTGGAATGGGATAGGATAGAAATGGTATATTGTAACCTCTGGTAACCACGCTTTTTACCCACTTGTCTGTAGTTATGTTTTGCCAGGCCTGAGGGTATAAAGCTAGCGACCCGACTGCCTCCAGAGCAGGACAGTCGGGCCTCCTCTCAGGAGTGCTGGAAAGGTTTACCAGGGAGTGTATCCCTGTCACCTTGATTCTGCGGACCCCTCTGCCGCCAGGCGGCGTCTTCCACCTCTGCCCCTCCTCTGCCTCTAGAGGGGCATCACCCTGTGTGCCTGGGAAAGATCCTTGGGGTTTTCAAACCACATTTTTCCACCACGTTGCCCTTTGGGGTACGGTCTGGATGGGGTGGAAAAACGGACTCCGACAGCAGACAGAGTCTTTCCCTCCTGCTCACACCGGTAAGGGTCTCCTTTACTTTGGGGCCAAAAGAGTGGCACCACAAATGGGGCGTTAGTAAAGGAAGACTTGAAGGCTTCCAAATGAACATAAGCGCATCCAGGATTGTCTGCGAAGAGCAATCGCTGAAGCTGCTGCCCTACTCGAACCTTCGGCTGCGTAAGAGATCAGCCTCATGGACGAGTTCACAATGGATGTAAGGGTATTAAGTTGCGCTGTCACTTTCTCTGAGACCACAGCATCTGTAGTACCCTGGAGGGTATCTCCCAACTCTTTGACTAGATCCCTCTGTAGTCATGTAAAGTGGGTCAAATAGTTCAGGGATCCCATGGAAAAAGCCGCTGAACTAAAAATGCGCTTCCCATACCTGTCCATAGTCCTAGAATCTTTATTAGGGGGATGGACAGATGAGGAAGATTCCGACATCTCCTTTTTCGTGGCCGCTGCCACCACCATAGCGTCCACTGGAACTCCTTTTGTCAAGTAAGTCTTGTCCTGGGGTGCAGTGATATACTTATTAGGCTTCCTAGGGACTGGTTCCACTGTGTCAGGAGCCTCCACGCCTTCGAGCAATAAGTTCCATTAATTCATTGAAGAGCGGAGTGACCCAGGAGGAGGAAGGGCGAGCACCAAATGCCTTCAGCAAGACTGACTCATCCTCAGAAGGGGGAAGGGACTGCCAGTCACCTCTCTGTTTCAGGATCTCCAATATGTCAGAAAGAGACATCTTCTGAAGGTGACTTAGGGGACCCTTCTGACTCATCCAAGTCAGTATCGGATGTCAAAGATTCTTGTGGAGAATCTAAGTGTCTCCTCTTACACAATCTTTTCCTAGGGACTTCTTCATGGGGAGCATCCGAAGAAGCCTCCGAGGAAGAGGGGCACCTCCAGGGGTGGCTGAGACACTGGTGCTCGACGCTTGGATGTAGCCGTGGGTGCAGAGGAGGATAACGCCCCTTTATGGGGAGGAGAGGTTGCTTCTACTGATGTGGTTGTCTGGGTAGACAACACCTTCCTCATGAGATCGAAGGCCCCCGGGTCCCGAGTCGAAGAATCTCCGGTTCCGAAGAAATGGGAAGAATCCCCGAGACAGGCACCGAAGGCATCGACCCCGAGGACGGAGCCGAATCGATCCGCGCCGAGGCCCCGAGGGGAAGAGTCGGAACCGAAACGTCGGTTCGACTCTCGGCCCGGAACCAAGGACAGATCGTCGGCTCCGAGACTCCGGTACCGGATCCGACGGAGTCGAGGTGAGAGGAACAGACCGAGAAAAGGACGGTTCTGGACCCGAGGGCTCCACAATCAGAAGATCAACCTCTTCCGCTCCAAAGACTGGACAGGTCTCGGAGGAGGAATGGATGGAGTCAAAGGGAGTCCTTCAAGTTTCGACACCAACTGTGTGGAAACGCAAATAAGTTTGGATAGGGCGAATGCTCCAATAACTTGTGCACCACACGATCCACATCGATATCGGAGAGCTTAGAAGAAGAACGGGTCAAAGGAACCAAGACGGAGCCGACCTCAATAGAGTCGAGGAGGGAGCTCCATCACCGGTTCCAAGACTCGAGGCTCGAACTGACAACAGTTGAACACTCGGCCCCAAGTCTGTGGAACCGGTGATCTAACTTTATCAAGAGCTCGGAGCCGATGACTTGGGCTCCGACGTCTTCGATTCCTTCGAGGATTTGGATGCCTGGTCTGAAGCATCCAGAGCCTCCTGAAAGGAAGGTTTTAATAACCCCCTGTCCATGAGTTTCCTGCGCCTATCTGTCATGACCCTCCCACTAAAAGAGTGACAAATTGAACAGTCCTCTTGTAAGTGGAGAGGGCCAAGGCAGTAGACACAGGAACTATGGTTGTCAGTAACTGACATTTTTTGGCCACACTGGCAACGTTTAAAACCTGATTTAATTTTCTCAGACATCTTAAAGAAGAAACAGGTAAGAGAAAAAAAAGTCAAGTCCGGTAGAGAGACAAATCCAGTAAAAAATGTCGAATCCGATATATAAGTCAGTCCGGTTGTCAATTCAAGTAAGGAGTGGAAGGTCCCGAAAAACTCTAACAAGTTTAATTAAACTTAACGGTACCGAGTATTTCTACCTTACCACACACACATACACTATGTCACCAAAAAGTACTTTTAGAATAATTTTTTCTCAAAAATAACAATAATAAAAGTTATTTCTTATCTGAAGTTGCTCGAGCTAGATCCCAGTGATGCGAACGCAGCAGCGGCAAACTAGATCTGAGGTAAAGGCAGAGGGGGATTGTGGGTATTAGGTTGTCTCGAGCTTCTTCTCGATGCAGAGCTTGCAAGCGGCCGACACGGAGCCGAGGATCGGCTCCGAACCCATGTGTAAGAACAAACGGCGAGATTGAACACTATCACATTTATGATTAAGGAAAGAAATTAATTTTGTTGTCCAGCCTTTGTTCTTCTTACATCCTTTCAACATACCTTCACTGATCAAAACAGTATAGTAATAATCGTTTAGGAAATAACTCAATTAAGCCAGTGCACCCACAAGCCATAGGCATTACAGATTTAGAGCATTTCCCAACCTTTTAATCGAATGGAGGACTAAACAAAAATCATGAGTAAGGAAAGAATTTTAGTTCTTTTTCTTTCGTTCAATACATAAATTGTGCCCAAGGCTTAATGTTCAAAGCTGACAAAATAGTAAAACACAATAAATTAACAAGACAAATGTTGTGAGAACACAGTTCTTGTCTAGAAATACTGTATGCCACCCTAAACCTCCCCCAAAAAAGATGGTCACTGCCTATGCATCCCTCTGGTGTTAGACTGGGATGAAAGCAGAAGTTCAAAATTTCACAGTCACCTAGCATGCCTCCTCACTCATCTCCCCAGCACCCCAAAAGCAGCAACCTATATACATGCTTGATGTGTGATTGTGAGGAAAGTGAAAAAAATAAAGATTACAATAACGTATTCTACTTTGTTATTTCTAGACAGCTCACTGCCCCTACACAAGCTACAGTAACCTTCTTTGTACACCTCTGAGGTCTCTGAGAAAAGTAGAAGAAAAAATTTCCACACTGTCCACAGCCCAAATACATGGTATAATGACTTCCTATGCACACATCTAAGGTTTGACTGTGATAAAAAATTAAAGAAACAAAAGCAACACAATTCCCAGCCTCCACCCCCATATATAACTAACAGCAACTTTCTGTACACACACACATCTTAGCACGGCTGATTTTAGAATGGGTGTTTTTGATAGAGGCTATCACTTTTATCCTAACAGGGTCATATCACAGCACTATTCAGGATAAAGAGTATGATCAGACAATTAGCACATTTTTTTCTCCTTATTTTTCCCCAACCAACAAAAGCTTTTGTTTGACCCCACACAGTCAAGGATGTTCAAGGGGCCTCCTGTATTCATTTATACAGCCTGGGGAGTGGGGGCCAACAGAAACCTAGAAGATATTGTCTGAATGTTCTTTGATATATTTTATGCCTTATTTTTGAACTATAATGACTTTACTAGTTGCATTTTTTACTGATATCCAGAAATATTATGTACGGGTCCCAGCATTATTTGGTGTGTGCACAGATAAAATCTATGATATTTTTTGCACACATATAACCTACAGTAATACTACCTTGTAATTACTTCAGCAAATAGCAAAACCTTGTGCAACACTGGTATTGCCACACCAGATAAGTGACTGCTGTTTAGCAGTCGTCAAACAGTAGCAGGTGTAACCGACTTTTATTTACCTCATTGTGGAGTAATGCATACCTGTCACTGTCCCTGATTCCACAGAACTTCCCTGATTTTTTCTTTATAATTTTGCTGTAGCCTTGCTGGTAAATCATTCAGGATTAGACTGTTGATAAATCCAGACAGAGTTTTCGACTTCTTATTGTCCGAAAAAATTCATGCTGATGCAAAAGGTGTTATTCTTTTAACTTTTAAGTTGTTTGTTGTTTGTCTTTTCGGCTTTTTCCAGGTAAGGGGTCGCCACAGCAGAACTCTGGTCTGCTAATGATTGGCAGTAGATTTTTACGAAACGCCGAGGTGCCAGCTCGACGCCCAACCTTCAACAACGGCACGCCCATTTATGCACGCATGTCTTTCGAACGCTACCCAACCACGGGGAGAACATGCAGACTCCACACAGAAAGCACTCCCAAGCCAAGCCGAGAATCGAACGGGAGAACCTCTTGCCGTGAGGTAACAACGCTACCGCCGTACCACCGCGGTGAATTGCAGTAATATCCACATTGTTGAGGATTGAAGTCATTAAGTAACAACATACATTTGAGTTTCATACTTCATATACTTCAGAAAAATGCATGCTAACACAAAAAAGAAGTTATGTACTTACCATAACGTTCCATGTGAGGTGTTCATCTCGCCTTTGTTCTTACACACAGGTTCGGAGCCGATCCTCGGCTCCGAGTCGGCCGCATCGCAAAGCTCTGCATCTTAGAAAAGCTCGAGACCAGACTATATCCCATAATTCTCCCTGCTATTCCTCAGATCTAGTTTGCGAAAAACCAGACCGCTAATCATCACCTTGGTGCAAGACGTACACATTCACATGGTTATCCATGAACATCCTCTAACTAGAAAAAGTAATGCCTATGGGCGGTGAACTATATCCTAATGAGGACACAGACCAATGAACCTTAGAAAGGGGTAAGAAAATCCCGACCAGACTCTAGTCTTACCTGTTCTTCCATAACATGTGAAGGGGGGGAAGGGAGGGAATGTAAGAACAAAGGCGAGATGAACACCTAACATGGAACGCTATGGTAAGTACATAACTTCTTTATGTGAAAGTGTTCAATCTCGCCATTTGTTCTTACACACGGGTAGCGTCCCTAGCTCTGTCACCCTGGGTGACTCATGGAAGAACGTTCCTGAGCACAGTGGAACCAAAGGATGTCCTGTCCTTGGAGGTCCTGTCAACCTTATAATGAGTGATAAATGTATGAGGTTTAGCCCAGGTAGCTGCTGCACAAATCGTGTCCAAAGGCAAGCGAGCTGCATGAGCCAAGGAAGTGGACACGGACCTGGTAGAATGAGCCTTAGGCTTGAAAGGTAATGACTGATTCTTAATAGAGTACACAAATTGTATGCAATCGGAAAGCCATTTAGATAAGGTACATTTTGGGACTGCCATACCCTTTTTGTTGTCTGCAAATGAAACAAACAGCTGATCTGACTTTCTGTGATCTTTAGTCCTGTCCAGGTAAAATCTCAGCTGCCTATGAACATCCAACTTGTGCAGCATATACTCCAATTTGTTTGTATGATTCTTGAAAAACATGGGGAGCTCTATGGATTGGTTCATATTTAGGACAGAACATACCTTGGGGAGGAATGACGGGTTTGTGCGCAAGGAGACTCTATCTGGGTGGAAGATCAAGTACGGTGGCCTGACTGATAATGCTTGTAGCCCTGATACTCTCCGAGCTGAAGTGACAGCCACAAGAAATAGTGTCTTCCACGATAAGAACTTTAGAAGGCAGGATGAAGCCGGTTCGAAGGGAGGTAACATCAGTTGTGACAATAACAGGTTCAAAGTCCATGGGAAAAAGGGCTCCTGAATGGGTGGACGAAGGTGGAAGGTTCCTTTCATAAAAGCCTTGCAAAGCCTGTGAGACATAATAGAACAGCCCCCCTCACCAATATGAAAGTTAGATATGGCCGCCAACTGTACTCTCAAGGTGGAAGTCGAGGCTCCTTCATGAAAGAGAATTGATAAAAATTCCAGAACTTTGTGTAGTGGAGCTACCAAGGGATCTATGTGTTGGCTTGACACCCAACATACGAAGCGTTTCCATTTGCTCCTGTAAAGCTTTCTGGTGGAAGCTTTATGAGAGGCAACCAGAATGTGTTGAACTGCCGGAGAAAGAAGATCTGACCTGGCTAGAGAGGGAAGCGGAGCAGCCAAGCTGTCAGTTTGAGGGATTGAAGAGATGGGTGAGGAACTCCCGACGAATGAGTCAACAGATCTGGCACTGGGTCCAGAATCCAAGGTTCCTCCTTTTGATGGGCTCGAAGAAAGGGGAACCATATCTGCCAAGGCCAGAATGGCGCCATGAGTATTATCGTCCTTGGCTTTCTGTAGAAATTTGGGAATCAACGGGGTAGGAGGGAATGCATACAGGAGACCCGGGGGCCAATCTTGCACCAGTGTGTCCCTGGGAACATCCTCCGGAGGGGGTAGAAGGGCAAAGTAGCTTCTGCATTTGGCATTCAACGGGGATGCAAACAGATCACAGCAAGGCTGGCCCCATCTGCGGAAGATCCTTTCCGCCACCTGTGGATTGAGGGACCACTCGTGAGGTAACAGGATGACTCTGCTCAACCTGTCCGCAATGACGTTGGATGACCCCGGGATGTGCATTGCCACTAGAAAGCGACCCGTGGACTCTGTCCATTGCCAAATTCTCATGGCCTCTGCATAATGGGTAAGACTTGGTTCCCCCTTGCTTGTTTATATACCAGACCACAGACATGTTGTCCGTCTGAACTGCCACTCTTCCCAGAGGTAAGAGAGCTTGGAAGTGTTGCAACACTAGAAACACTGCTCTCAACTCCAGAACATTTATGTGCAGGTTGTACTCCATGTTGGACCATTCCTCTTGGACTGTTCTTCCCTGAAAAAGTCCCCCCCACCCTATCAGAGAAGCGTCTGTGGATATTGTGGCCGTCGGGTTGGATAGAACAAACGGGCGACCCATTGTGAGATCCTGACTGTTTATCCACCATGAAAGATCTCATTTGCAAGAGTTTGTTGTTAGTATCTCGTGCGATAAGGGTAGCTGCTGGAATGACCATTGTGCGAAAAGCAGACATTGGAGGACCCTCATGTGCAATCTCCCCATGGGAACTGCGATCAGAGACGTTGCCATTAGTCCCAGAACTTTTAACACTAACCTGGCTGGGGCTTTCCTGTTCTGAAGAAGAAGAAGAACCTGTTCTTTGAGGGCTGACGCCCTTAGTGGAGGAAGCTTTAACAGTGTTAACCGTGTATCTAGGTCTGCTCCGATGAATGAGATACGCTGTGAGGGCGATAAGGCAGATTTTTCAAAATTGATTGAAATTCCTAAGTGGGAACAAAGGTCGACTGTGTAGTCTCTGGCTTGTACAAGATGAAGCTTGGTGGTGGCGGTGAGGAGCCAGTCGTCCAAATACGGAAACATTCAGAATCCTTGTTGTCTCAAGTGAGACGCCACTACTGCCATGCATTTGGTGAATACCCTGGGGGCTGAGGTGAGTCCAAAGGGCAGAGCTCGAAATTGAAAATGACTGGCTCCCAGCTGGAAGCGCAGGTGATCTCTGGATGGCCTGGACATTTTGATGTGGTAGTACGCGTCCTTGAGATCTATCGAGCACATCCAATCGTCCTTCTGTAAGAAGGGAAGGATCGACTGTAGCGTGACAATCCGGAACTTCTCCTTCCTTACGAAGGTGTTGAGATTGCTGAGATCCAAAATCGGTCTCCAGTCCCCTGTCTTCTTTGGAACTAAAAAGAACCTTGAGTAAGTTTCGGATCCTCTCTGGTCTGCTGAGACTGGCTGGATGACTCTTTTTTTGAGCAGCTTTGAAATTTCTACCACTGCTGGATCTCGCAGATGGGGTGGCACATCTGGAAATATCTTTTGTTGAGGTGGGGTGGAAGTAAAGGGAATTATGTATCCTCTGGTTACTATGCTTTTTACCCAAGAATCTGAAGTAAGATTTAGCCAGGCCTGTGGGTATAAAGCCAAGCGACCCCCGACCGCCTCCAGAGTAGGACAGTTGGGCCTCCATTCAGGAGTGCTGGAAGGGCTTCCCAGAGACTGTATCCCTGTCGCCCTGATTTTGCGGACCCCCTCTGCTGCCGAGGCGGCGTCTTCCATTTCTTCCCCCTCCTCTGCCTCTGGAGGGGGCATCACCCTGTGTGGCTTGGAAAGATCCCTGAGTCTTACGGAACCACATTTTTCCGCCTCATTGCCCTTTGGGGTACGGTCCGGATGGAGCGGAAAAACGGACCCCAACAGCAGACAGGGTCTTCCCCTCTTGCTCACACCGAGTTAGAGTCTCCTTTACTTTGGGCCCAAAGAGTGTGACACCATCAAAGGGGGTGTTGGCAAAGGAAGACTTGAAGGCTTCCGCAAAGGAGCACAGCCGCATCCAGGATTGTCTATGGAGAGCAATCGCTGAAGCTGCAGCTCTACTCGATCCTTCGGCCGCATATGAGATGAGCCTCATGGATGAGTTTGCTATTGAAATAAGGGTGTTGAGTTGTGCTGTCACCTTATCTGAGACAGCAGCATCTGTGTTACCCTGGAGGGTATCTCCCAGTTCCTTAATGAGATCCCTCTGTAGACGTGCAAAATGTGTCAAATAGTTTAGCGAACGCATGGAAAAAGTCGCTGAACTAAAAACGCGCTTCCAATATCTGTCCGTAGTCCTAGAATCCTTATTAGGAGGATGAACAGAAGAGGAAGACTCAGACATTTCCTTCTTCATGGCCGCCGCCACCACCATACTGTCGACCGGAACTCCTTTAGTGAGATAGGCCTTATCCTGGGGGGCCGTGATAAATTTGTTTGGTTTTCGGGGGACCGGTTCCACTGTGTCCGGTGTTTCCCACGCCCTTTGTGCAATCAAGTCCATCAACTCATCGAAGGGCGGGGTCACCCAGGAGGTAGAAGATTGAGCCCCAAAAGCCTTCAGCAACACCGACTCATCCTCAGTGGGGGCTAGGGACTGCCAATCACCCCTCTATTTCAAGATCTCCAGGATGTCTGCAAATGACACATCCTCATAGGGGGATCGTGGGGACCCCTCTGCCTCATCCAAATCGGTGTCAGACGTTAGAGATTCCTGTGGGGAATCAATGTGCCTCCTCTTGCACAATCTCTTCCTCGGAACCTCATCAGAGGGGGCTTCTGGTGAGGCCTCCGAGGAACAGGGAGCACCCTCTGGGGCTGGCTGAGGCAATGGGGCTCTATGCTTAGGGTGAATCGTGGGAGCAGAAACAGAAAGCGGCCCTTTAGGGGAAGGAGAAAACACCTCTGATGAAGTAGTTGTCTGTGCAGACAATACCTTCCTCATAAGGTCGAAAGCCCCCTAGCCCCGGGCCAAGGACTCCTCCGGTTCCGAAGAACGTGGAAGCATCCCCGACACCGGAACCGTGGGCTCTGACCCCGAGGACGGAGCCGAACCAATCTGTGCCGAGGCCCCGAGAGGGAGAGTCGGCTCCGAAAAATCGGTACGACTCTTGGTCCCGGAACCAAGGAGAGATTGTCGGCTCCGCGACTCCCCTACTGGCTCCGAAGGAGTCGAAGTCAATGGTGCCGATCGTGCAATGGACGGGTTCAGCACCGAGGTCTCCACTAGCATTGGTTCGTCCTCTCCCGGCTCCGAAGACTGGACGAGTCTCGAAACAGGACCTGTTGGAGACACGGGGAGGCCTTCTTGTTTCGACACCAACTGGGACGAAACCGCAATCAGCTTGGAAAGGGCTGTGTTTTCCATTAGTTTCTGCATGACACGATCCACATCAGTATCGGATAATGGTCTGGAAGACCGGGTCGAAGGGGCCGAAGACGGCACCGACCGAAGAATCGACAGTGGAGGCAGCTCAGACACCGGTTCCAAGACCTGGGGCTCGGTGAAAGATAAGCGTTCGATGCTCGGCCCTGAGGTCTGTGGAACCGACAAATGAATCTTGGAAGATGAGCTCAGAGCCGATGACATGGGCTCCGACATCTTCGACGTCTTGGACCCCTTTGAAGACTTAGAAGCCTGGTCGGACTTCTCCAAGGCCTCCTAGAAGTCAGGTTTAAGTAAACCCCTATCAATAAGCTTCCTGCGCCTCTCTGTCATGACCCTCCCGCTAAAGGAATGACAGATGGAGCAAACCTCCTGCAAATGGAGAGGGCCAAGGCAGTAGATGCAGGAAGCGTGATTGTCAGTGATGGACATTTTCTGTCCACACTGACACCTCTTAAAGCCTGATTTGGCTTTCTCCGACATGGTACAGTCAAGTCAAAACACTAAAACAGTGAAAAATAGAATGAATAGAAAAACTAGCCAACAATAACTATATATATAATAATAAGCAGTATACTACAAGGCTATAATAAACACAGTAGTAGAACAAAGTCAGAGTTCTGACAGAAAACAAGTAGGCCGAAGCCCAAACCTATGTATCAAATATATATATATATATATATATATATATATGTATAAGATATATATCAAAAAACACACACACACACACACACACACACACACACACACACACACACACACACACACACACACACACACACACACACACACACTCTCTACACTATCTACCTAAGGTTAAAGTTAAAGTTTTGTTAAATTTTTTTCAAAAAAAAATTGCTTATCTGAATCGATAAACTAAATTGCTCTCTGGCCCGAGCTCTCCTCAACCGATCTGTTGCAGTGGCAAACTAGATCTGAGGAATAGCAGGGAGGATTATGGGATATAGTCTGGTCTCGAGCTTCTCTAAGATGCAGAGCTTTGCGATGCGGCCGACTCGGAGCCGAGGATCGGCTCCGAACCCGTGTGTAAGAACAAACGGCGAGATTGAACACTTTCACATTCTTGCTATTCTAGCAACATTCTAAGTTTAGAAGAGCAATATTTAAAATGTGTCCCCATTTTTGGATCTTTGCCCCCCCCCCCCCGATTATTTTCACCTCTGTGCAGATTTCTTGCGCTGAGGGATTGAGAAGTATAAGCTAGAGAACCTAGATCTGGTCCCCCAAGCACTTCCATGTAAAAAATAAAAAGACAACTTACTTCCCTGATTGCTGCAGCCAGTCATGCCTCTTGACTGATAATCAGAGGCTCCCTGCAGCCGCAGGTTTAATGGGTGCCTAATGCCAGCTATGCATGTGTAGCATAGTTTTGGAATTATTAATGCAAATATGAACAAACAATAGAGGTGCAGTAGGAGGTCGCTGCAGAAACATCTGTAGGCACACTCGGCTGTAATGAGTTGAAAAAGGAATAATTAGTAGAGCATATAAAATATTGCACAATAACTATAAGAACCAATCAGAGGAGGTTAGAAAGGATTGGGAAGAGATATTGGATAAGCAATTCACAAATAAACAATGGGAGGATATATGTATGTCTCCTAAATATGCAACAAAAAATCTAAAAGATTTAGGATTTTTGCTTGGAAATGTTTCCATATTTTTATACTCCAAGTACACTCCAGAGAATTTTTCCTCAGGTAGATAGTAAATGTTGGAGGTGTGATGGGGAAGAAAGAGGTAATTGGGAACATATTTTCTGGATGTACGGTGAGTTGGCGGACTTTAAAGATTCCCTGCGGGATACACTGTTGGAGATGCTGGGTGGACAGATTGGTGCGACAAGGGAGATGATTTTTCTGAGTTAAGATACAGAATCATAATTGCCTAGACTTAGTTAGGCCTTGCTTTGTCTAATTATGGTGGTTGCCAATAAAGCAATTACTAGAGAAGGTAAATCAAAATCTAAACCAACTGCACTAGAAGAAGTAAATACAGTAACAGAGATAAAACAACTGGAACTGAGATCTTTAGAAAAGGGAAGGAGCAAACTACATAGGAAAAATGGGAATTGTGGGAACAATACATACTGGGAGGAATGAGGTTTAAAAGAAGGTGGGACTTAAATGAGCTACGTAATATTTGAATGAAAATGATTGGGCAGATTATAAGCGATGTATGTTTGCAACTGAAAGTGCATCAGTATGGTACTGAAAAATGATTGGGTGGATATAAGTGATGTATAATGTTTCCACCTGGGAGTGCATCAATATGGTTTGTGATGTAAAATGCTTGCAACTAGGACTGTGTCAGCATGGTTTGTTTTCATAGGCTCATAGATTAGTACTAGGCTAACTGCCCATGTGGGTTATTATAAGCCTAGCCAATTACCCCATGTCATAATCAAACCCTGCACCTTGTGTCTATAAGGTAACACTTTAACCATTATGCCAACCTCCCACCCGTATGTATATAAATGTATGATTGCCTCTGTCATAAGTGATGGTTTGATAATTAAAAGTTATGTACCTACCATAACGTTCCATATTAGTTGTCTTCTCTCACCTTCTTTCTTGCTGGATGGGTTCAGAGCTGATCCTCGGCTCCGACTCAGCACTTGCTAAGCTCAAAAGTCACTTCCACCAGCTTGAGGCAGCCCCATATCCCATGATGCAAGGCAGAGATTACCCAGATCTCATTTGGTAGCTAGAGGAAAAAATGCCTACTATCTTCCCCCAAGGGAAGAAGAACAACTAACCTGAGAAAAAACTGTAAGGGGAACCCAGGTAACTAAGTGCAGAGCTAAATGGTGTCCAAGGGAGAAATCTCCCAGAGAAGAGGATAGTTCAAGGTCTGTCCAGGCTAGGGGGACAGGAGGGAGGGACGCAAGAAAGAAGGCGAGAGAAGACAACTAACATGGAACGTTATGGTAGGTACATAACTTCTAAATGTTGTCAATCTCGCCTTCATTCTTGCTGGATGGGACCACGTCCCTAGCACCTCTATCCTGGGTGGCTCAATGGAACAGACTCTTGAGAACTGTGGTACCAAAACTCGCCCTGTCCCTGGAGGCCAAATCCAATTTGTAATGTGAGATGAAGGTATGAGGAGTGGCCCAAGTGGCTGCTGCACAAATAGTGTCAAAGGGTAGTCTAGCCTGAAAGGCTGCAGATGTGGCTAGGCCTCTGGTAGAATGTGCCTTTGGTATTGAGATCAGCTGTTTGCCCCTAAGCTGATAAATATAAGAAATAGTGGAAGACAGCCATCTGGATAAGGTCACCTTAGAAGCAGGGAGACCTTTCTTATTTTCAGCATAAGAAAGAAAAAGCTGATCAGACTTTCTAGATTGCTTTGTTCTGTCCAAGTAATATCTGAGTTGGCGATGAACATCTAGGCAATGCAATTTTTGTTCCGCCCTGTCAGAATAATTGGGAAAAAATACTGGAAGATCAATAGTTTGGTTTAAATTTGTCTTAGAAACAACCTTGGGCAAAAAGGACGGATTAGTTCTCAAAGATACTCTATCCTTGTGGAAGACCAAGTAAGGGGGACGAACACAGAGAGCATGAAGTTCAGACACCCTTCTAGCTGAAGTAATAGCGACTAGAAAGAGTGTCTTCCAGGAGAGAAATTTTAACGAGCATGTAGCAGCCGGTTCAAAAGGGGGAAGTATTAAGGATACCAGCACTAAATTTAGATCCCACTGCGGTGGAGGATCCCTAACAGGGGGTTTAAGTAGGAAGATCCCTCTGAGAAAGGTTTTGCAAAGTTTGTGAGACATAATGTTCTGGTCTGCAAATCCGACATGAAAATTCAAGATTGCTGCCAGCTGGACTTTAACTGTGGAAGAAGAAGAACCAGAGTGAAAAATTTCAGCTAGGAAGTCCAAAACTGACTGAATAGGGGCAGTAAAGGGATCTATGTTCTTAGACCTTGCCCAAAAGGAAAAAACGTTGCCATTTGCTAGAGTAAATCCTTCTGGTAGAGGACTTTAGAGAAGCTACTATGATATCCCTAACGGGATTAGAGATCATAGGAAGCCTGGCTAAGGAAGGAAGTGGAGCAACCAAGCAGTGAGGTTGAGGGAACGAATGGACCGGTGCAGTTGACCCGACTGGTGGGTCAGAAGATCTGGAACTGGGTCCAGATGCCAAGGCTGCACTAAGAGATGTCAATGAAGGAATGGGAACCAAATTTGTCGAGGCCAGTAAGGAGCAATGAGAATCAGCTTGGCTCTCAAGTCGGTAGCTTTCTGAAGCACTTGAGGAATCAACGGAAAAGGGGAAAAGCATAAAGAAGTCCCCGGGGCCAATCCTGGGTTAGAGCGTCTCTGGGGGGATGGCCTGGAAGTGGAAAGAGAGAGAAGAAGTCTGGGCATTTGCTGTTTTGGGGTGTAGCAAAAAGGTCGCAGCAAGGAGGGCCCCACTTCTGAAAAATCTCTTCCGCTATAGATTGTTTGAGAGACCACTCGTGAGGCATGAGTATAGCTCTGCTCAACCTGTCCGCTATGATGTTGGTTTTCCCAGGGATATGCATTGCTATCAGAAACTGCTGAGAGGAGATCGCCCATTGCCAAAGTCTGAGAGCTTCTCGACACAGAGGATAGGACTTGGTCCCGCCCTGTTTGCTGATATACCATACTACGGACATGTTGTCCGTGTGAACTGCGATAGTTCCTAAAGGAAGAAAGTCATTGAGGGCTTGCAACGTTAAAAGCACTGCTCTCATCTCTAGGACATTTATATGCAGGTGGTATTCGAACGGTTGCCACGTGCCATGGACCATCCTGCCCTGATAATGCCCCACCCCACCCGATCAGGGAAGCATCCGAAGTGACCGTGGCTACCGGGGCCGGGGGGACAAATGGTCTGCCTTGATGGACTAGGGGGGAAGAAATTCACCAGGATAGATGGCTCTTGCAGATCTGTGTGACAAGGAACTTGTGACGCATGGGCAACTGCTGGAAGGACCATTGGGTAAACAACATCCACTGTAGGAGACGCATGTAATAGCGGGCCAGAGGAAGAAGTGTGATGGCAGCTGCCATTAGGCCTAACACTTTCAGGACCAACCTGGCTTGTACCTTTTTGCTGAATAGGATGATCCGAACATGATTTTGGATATCCAGGATTCTTTGATTTGTTAGATTTGCTGACATCGGAGTAGTGTCTAGATCTGCGCCTATAAAGGTAATAGATTGGCAAGGTGATAAGGAAGACTTTTCGAAGTTGACAGAAATCCCTAACTGGCTGCAGAGACGTAGAGTGTAATCCCTGACCTGGAGAAGTTGATGCCTGGTGGTGGCTGTGAGGAGCCAGTCGTCTAGGTACGAAAACACCTGGAATCCCTGACGTCTCAGGTGAGCCGTGACCACTGCCATGCATTTGGTGAACACTCTGGGGGCTGTGGTGAGACCAAAGGGCAGGGCTCTGAATTGAAAATGACTGGTCCCCAGCCGAAAGAGGAGAAACCTTCTGGAGCGTCTGTGGATTTTTATGTGATAATACGCATCCTGAAGGTCTATAGAGCACATCCAGTTGTCTTTGTCCAGAAAGGGCAAAAGCGATTGAAGTGTGACCATCCGAAAACTCGTCTTTTTGACAGACTTGTTTAGTCTGCTGAGGTCTAATATTGGTCTCCAGTCTCCCGTCTTTTTGGGGACCAAAAAGAACCTTGAGTAGATTCCGGATTCTAACTGGTCTGCTGGAACTGGCTGGATGGCCCTTTTCTCTAGAAGTTTTGAAACCACTAGCTTTGCAATTTCCCTTACTCCGGGTGGAACGTCTGGAAGGGATCCTTTTTGAGGGAAGGGGCTTTTCTCGAAAGGTATTTTGTAACCCTCGGATATGATTGACTGTATCTATTTGTCTTGAGAAAGGGAAAGCCAGGCTTCTGGGTACAGTGACAATCTCCCCCCGACTGCCTCCAAGGGTGGGCAGTCGGCCAACACCTCAGGGATGCTGGAAGGGCTTGTCAGAGAGAGGTTCTCTGCTGCCCTGGTTCTGCGTATCCCCTCTGCCCCTAGGGCGGCGTCTGTTGTTATTACCCCCTCTGCCTCTGAGGGTAAAATGACCACGTGCGTCAGGCGTGACTCCTTGAGATTTTCGGAACCACATTTTCCCTCCCTTCTGACCTTTGGGTTAAGGCCTTGAAGGGGTGGAGAAACGGACTCCTACGGCAGAAAGAGTCTTGCCGTCTTGCTCGCACCTGGTCAAAGTGTCCTTCACCTGAGGTCCAAACAAAATTGTCCCATCGAAGGGAGAGTTTGTGAAGGACGCCTTAAAGGGGTCTGCAAAATTGCAAAGTCGCATCCAGGACTGACGTCTGAGAGCTACTCCTGTGCCTGCAGCTCTACTCGCTCCATCGGCTGCATAAGAAATGAGCCGCATGGAGGAGTTAGTTATGGAATTTAGGATTCCCAGCTGAGAGGCAATCTTCACTTGAGCCCCAGTAGCTGACGGATCCTGTACCACCTCACCCAATTCCTTGAGGATATCTCTTTGAAGTCAGGTGAAGTGACATAGATAATTCAGCGAACGCATAGCAAAGGTCGCTGATGAAAACATCCGCTTACCATACCTGTCCATGGTCCTAGACTCCTTGATAGGAGGATGGCTCGGTACGGAAGGATCTGCAAGTTCCTTTTTGGTGGCGGCCGCCACCACCACGGCATCAACCGGGACACCTTTGGTGAGAAACTGTTTTTCAGTGGGGGCCATGATAAATTTAGAAGGCCTCCTGGGGACTGGTTCCACGGAATCAGGAGATGCCCACGCCTTTCCAGCTATCACGTCCATGAGGGGGTCGAAAGGCGGAGAAACCCAGGAAGTGGAGGGTCAAGATCCAAAAGCCTCCAGGTATACCGACTCATCCTCGGAGGGGTTAATGGAGGGCCAGTTCCCCCTCTGTTTCAGGAGTTCAAGAATGTCTGAAAAGGAGACATCCTCAGAGGGGGATCTTGGGGACGCCTCCGACTCATCTAAGTCGGTATCTGATGTCGTAGACTCAGGGGAGTCTAAATGCTTCCTCTTGCAAGTCCTCTTACGCGGGGGTTCCCCTGAAGGATCAGGGGAAACCTCGGAAGAGGAAGGTATTCCCAATGGGGAAACCTGGGGTGATGGATCTCTGGGTCCGGGAGCAAGAGAGTGGGAAGAGATATCTACAGGCACTGAAGAGGGAGGAGCTAAAGGGACCGACTGTTGACTCAGCTCGGGGGCTAGTACACTCCTCATCACCTCGAAGGCTCCCCTCCCGGGGAGGACCGAGAGCTCCCGCTCCGAGGAAACAGGAATCCCCGGCCCCACCGAAAGGGAAGGCTCCGAAGCAGATGGTGCCGAGCTTATCAAAGCCGAGGCTCCGAGGGGGAGAACGGGGTCAGACAAGGGTCCGATGCCACTCGCCCCCTCAGAACTGACAAGGGAAGCCCAATGACCGGATCCCTCCAAGGACGGTCTCGAGGAGGAGATAGGAGTCGAAGACGACAGAGCCGAAAGGAATGGTATCGGCTCCGAAGCAGCAACAGTCACAGTTCCAATAAGCTCCGGCTCCGAGCTCTGAAGGAGAGTCGAAGGAGGAATTTCTGGAGGGTGTGGAATAGCGGTTGTCTGCTGAGACGGGATATGAAGTCTACTCATCACTCTCTCCAAGTCATGGTCTGAGAGTCTGGAAGACCTTGATGATCGGCTCCGATGGCTCCGCTCCAAAAGTAAGGGAGAGGCCGGAGCCGAATGAATAGACTCCAGCGACGGAGATCTGGATCTCTTTCTCGACCGAGCCATTGGAGCCGAAGAACCTTCGGTTCCAGTTGGAGCCGACAACTTGTCGGCTTCGAGCTGGGTCAGAGATGTGTCAGCTCCAGTCGGAGCCGACACAGGCATGGAAGCAAGAGTATCGGCACCGACGATCAGAGAAGGAAGGATCGGTTCCAGCCGGAGCCGATGTCGACTCCGAGGGAGTCGGAGCCAAGGCTGAAGGCTTGGACACTGAAGCCTGGGCCTTGGGAGACTTTGAGGGCTTCCCTGAGCCGGACTTAGCCGGGGAGCTCTCAGGCTTTAATAAGCCCCTGAGAATAAGTTTATTTCTACATTCCTGCAGGACTCTCTGGCTGAAGGAGTGACAAATAGCACAGGAGTCCTGCAGGTGTAGAGGTCCCAGGCAATAAATACAAGAAGTGTGACCGTCTGTCAGAGACATCTTCTGACAGCACGAGTCACACTTCTTGAAGCCTGAGACCCTAGCTTCTTTAGACATGACTGAGTCCCTAATACACACACACTACACAGTCAGTCCAAAAATTAAACTAAATTAACAAAACCAAGTACAGGGAAAAAACACACAGACACACCCAAACAAACCCTGACAGGAAAAATATAGGAGGGGTAAAGACCTAAGGCCCGACAAGCAAAAAAAGTGAATAAAGGGAACGGGACACTAACGGGAATAGGGCTAAGTGAATTGGGAAGTTAATAAAGTAATATATATATAAATATAAAGTACTGGGGTGGACTAAAGTCTCAGAAAAATAGGTAGAAAAATTCACTTACCAGGAGCTGGTAAAAAGTTACCTCATGAGCGAAGCGGCAAACGAGATCTGGGTAATCTCCGCCTTGCATCATGGGATATGGGGCTGCCTCGAGCTGGTGGAAGTGACTTTTGAGCTTAGCAAGTGCCGAGTCGGAGCCGAGGATCGGCTCCGAACCCATCCAGCAAGAATGAAGGCGAGATTGACAACTTAACAGATATTTCTTGCTTAAAAAATGAGGTGTCTTTCTTCTGTCTTGCAGTAGTTTTGAGGCCCATAGCTCAACTCTGATACATGGATGCCTGACAGTCAAGAAGCAAGAAGGACTGAAAATCATGGGGTGGAGCCACTTCTAGTGAGGTCTGTGTCTCTGCTCTCAACAGAGAAGCAAACATCATCCTCCCCATAACCTGGAATGTCATTCCAACCACTGCAAGAGGATGGCACTTAAATAACTGGATCCACCCCCTTCCAGAGTAAAAATGAATGGAGCTGAAGATGGCACCCCCAAAATGTAGAGAGTGGACAGCCTTGAGAAGGGATCAGAATTGATGACTCAAACTCCAAAGTTTCCAACACCATTAAAGAAACTGTATGGGACAGTTACAAAGCCAGTGCCAAAGTATTGTCGTTCAACAGTCAGTCCCATAAAATCCTTGACCCTGAAGTTTTCCTAGTCGAGTGTGTAAGATCCACAGCTCCCAGTGCCAAAGCCAGTTAAGGTGAAGACCAAGGGGAAGCCTTCGGTTGGAAATTAGCTCCAAAGCCACTGGATCTGAGATGTGAACTGGAAAGAAGCTAGAATTGGGGACACCTGACCTGTGCCAACTACCTTCAGAGCCGTAGGAGATGGCATGACTCCCATCTCAATCAACATATTCAAAAAGTTCCTCATCAGGCAATCTAGATCTGCTCTGAAGAGCTCCTCTAAGACCTGAATGATCTCAAAGAATATGTTGAAAGGAGGCTAAGAAGGGATCATGGTCAGTTTCCGCTTGAAAGAAGCCTGTCTTGGAGGTCTTTTCAGAGAAGTAACCACTGCTGGCTCTGGAAGCTCTGCAGCCAGTGGAAGGAGAATAGGTTGGTGTTGAGGCCAAAGGCAAGCTAACCTCAGTGTTTTTGGAACTGAAGAAGGTTCTGAATCCTCCATTACTTTTTTTTGGCTCAGAATCCTTAATTTATGATTTATTGGAAGACCTTGTTGATTTGGAGGTTCTGGATCCGAGGCCAAAACTCCTTAATAATACATTTGTTCTTCCTGCCTGATAATGTTCCATGACCAAAGGCAAAGCAAAAAGAAATTCCTCCATTAAATGAGTCACACTCATGCACACTACGAATAAATCATGAGTGATTTGTGGAGGGGCTATCTTGTGCCTGCATTTAGTGCACTTAAAACTATTTTCCTTGCCCATAATGAAAGGTAGATAAATCCTCTAACACTGTCACTGCTTAAATGCCAAAAGAAAAAGAAATACTTTTAAAGCAATAAACATTTTACATCAACCACAAATAATTAATTCTGACAAGAATACTTAGAAGAAAGGCATAGATTATTTTTGTGTAGTTGTTGATGGTAGGAAAAACGCTAATGGAAGAAAGGGAAGAAAAGGGGTCAAAAGTAGCCAAAAGCACCGAAAGTCACTGTATCAAACAAAACTATCACTTCCTAACTAGTTAAATCAAATCAAAACTATAAATGCTAAGCTCTCATAGCAAAAAAAATAGGAGGATCACTTAGCTTATCACAGGATGGAAATTTGTGTGTCTGTTCACAGTGGTGATAAATGATATCAGGGATAATCCTACATCCTAATGTATTATGGGAAGGAAGGAAGATATTAAAGGACTTTGAAGCTAGAGAACTAATGCTGCCAATTCATCTCAAGGAACCACATGTCAGATTGGACAAACTGAATAAATAAGATTACTACATTATTTAGTCCTATCTATGGAACATTTTCCAAAGCTGATGCATATTAAACCTCAAGCCCTGTGATATCACTATATCACTGGAATGAAACACTTTTCTCCCACATGAAAATAAAGGAGGACAGAAGGAACAAAATGAAGGAAACAAAAAAATGTGTTCTAAAAAGTCAAAGAAAGACATATTACCATTGTGATATATTTCTCTTAAATGATGTGGTGGCTTCACTTCCCTTGTGAAAAGTAACATATATGCTAAATAACTGAAATAGCAGTTTTTTGGTGTTGCTTATAATACTTCTGAATATTCACGTTTTAAGAATATAATAAACAACTATAAAGAATGTTTAACTTTGTTCATATATAGAAGATGATGTATAAAATAAAAAAAAATAATTTACCTCATGTCCTCCAAAGAACACCTTCAAACATGGATATGTATAAACACTGCAAAGACATTAGAAATATTAAACATGCATAAACGATACACAGAAACACATCCAAATCTACCATAAGTAAAATAATAACTGCATATACATATGAGCTCTTGCACATAATGCATCAAAAACAGAAATGAAGCAATTAAACTAGCAGTCAGTCACTGCTATAGAATGGCTTACAAAGATGAAATACACCTAGAGAAGCATTTCCATCTGTATTTCATTGCAAGTTGGATGTGAAAAATTAATAGAAATTGGGTGTTTGTTTCAGACCCACTCCCTCATTATTAAATAGTATAAACTAGATCATACTTGAGAGTAATGTGTTGGTATACGGGTGTGTGCTTCTGTTCCAAACAGTTTGGGAAAAACAGATAAACATTTTCAAACATGGGAAGTCAATAAATTATACAACACCTATCATTACATACTTACAAATACACACATATAAATATTTTAGACATGGGCAAAAATGCCATTCTAGCCTACCAATATAACAAAACAATCACGCCCATAATGAGTCCAAGTTTATTTATTTAACATTTTATTTTATTTAAGATTTGTTTACAGAGAAAGTTGTCCTTAAAATATCAAAACTAGTGCTTGCTTTAATATAATTTGGCAGTCTATTCCATGGACCAACTGCTGTTTCAAACAATTACCACATCTCTCATGTTTATATAATCTCTTTTTTAATTTCTCCAAATCTTTTGGGTTTTTAATACCACAACGGGAAAGGATCCCATTCCTAAATCAAAGTATGATTTAAGTTTATGAAATTAGTATTGTTTCAGTCTTTGATGTCAGCCAGAAGTGCTCTTTACAGCACCCACAATGTGCCCAGTAATGACTCCTATTGCAATTAGTATAGAGTTACATGTATTGGTAACATATCTAAATATGATTGCACATTCTTTTTAGACCCATTGCTCCTACTACTGTTGGAACTGTCTGGGTGTCTTTCTTCCACATTGCTCTCATTTCTGCCTGCAAATCCTGACATTTTATGATTTTGTGTCTCTCTGTACACAAGACACTGTAGTTGCTGGGTGTAGCGATTTCAATGATCAGTGCTACTTTTGTCTTCTTTTCATGGATCACTATAAAGAAGTTATGTACTTACCATAACGTTCCATGTGAGTTGTTCATCTCACCTTTGTTCGGAGCTGATCTTCGGCTCCGAGTCAGCCTACTACAAAGCTCGAGGTCTTCAGATAGCTTGAGGCCAAGTCCCTATACCATGATGCACATAGAGTTACCTCAGATCTTGTCTGCTGCATATAATAATACCATATGTCATTCTATCACTCCATAAGAGAAAGTTATAGAAGGGTTGAGCAACCACAAAGAATCCAGCATCTCGGTCTTTGAAAAACCCTGGAGGGGGTAGGAGGGTGGGAAGTAAGAATGAAGACAAGATAAACAACTCACATGGAACATTACGGTAAGTACATAACTTCTTTATGCAAAGTTGTTCTACCTCGCCATTCATTCTTACAGATTGGTTGCGTCCCAAGCACCATCTATCTTGGGTGGCTCATGGGAGTATGTTTTTCAGGACAGTAAACCCAAAGGTGGCCCTGTCCCTGGAGGCCCTGTCAACTTTGTAATGAGTGATAAAGGTATGAGGTCTTGATCAAGTGGCTGCTGCCCAAATGTTATCTATAGGAAGTCTGGCAGAAAAGGAAGAGGATGTAGACACTGCTCTCGTGGAGTCAGCCTTAACGTTACGGTGTAAGGGCATATTAGCAGCTGAATAAGCAAATGTGATACAATCAGATAACCACTTAGAGTTGTTTTAGCCACTGGCATACCTTTCCTGGAGTCTGAAAAAGAAATGAAAAGCTGTTCAGATTTCCTAAAATCTTTTGTTCTATCCAAGTAAATCTGAGCAGTCTATGAACATCAAGTTTGTGCAACATATATTCTAAATTGCTGGAGTGATTGGGGAAGAAAACGGGCAAATCAATAATTTGAATAAGATTAGCTTCAGTGCAAACTTTAAGCAAAAAGGAGGGGTTAATTCATAGTGAGATTCTGTCAGCATGGAAAATCAAATAAAGTGGCTTAATGGATAAGGTTGAAGCTCTGACACTCTGCGGGCAGAAGTGATGGCTACTAAAAAGATAGTCTTCCATGACAAAAATCTGAGGTCACACGAGGAACCTGGTTCGAATGGAGGGAGAATAATGCGAGAAAGCATAAAACTTAGATTCAATAGGGTATAGGGAGATTTCACAGGTGGTCTGAGATGAAAGGTCCTTTGAGAAAGGCTTTGGATAGTTTGTGTGACATAATGTCCAACTCTTCAAATCCAAGGTGAAAATTAGAAAAGGCAACAAGCTGAACACGAACTGTTGCTGCTGCAGCTCCTTTGTTAAAGATCATGGTCAAGAACTCTAGTATAGAGGCCACAGGGGCTAGGTAGGGATCAATGTTGTTTTGAGAGGCACATATAGAAAATTCTTTCCATTTGCTAAGGTATAGTTCCTCGAAGAAGATTTATGACAGGATATAAGAATATCCTTCATCTCATTAGAAGGGTTATGGAACTTGGCTATGATGAGAATTGGAGCAGCCAAGTGTCAGTTTCAGCGACTGAAGGGAGGGATGAAGTTCCCCAGAGTGCATCAGAAGATCTGGAACTAGGTCCAGAATCCAAGGGTCCTCCAAAAGATGAAGTCGAAGGAAGGAGAACCAAATCTGATGAGGTCAATGAGGGGCTATTAGAATGATGGTCCTTCCCAGGGCTTTTGCTTTCTGTAGTACCTTGGGTATCAATGGGATCTGTGGGAATGCACAGAGGAGACCCGGAGGCCAATCTTGCATGAGTGCATCCCTTGGGGCTTCTCCCAGAGCAGGAATCAGGGCAAAGTAGCTTCTGCATTTCGTGTTCATATGGCTGGCGAAAAGGTCGCAGCAAGGTGGGCCTCACCTGTGGAATATCCTGTCCACTATTTCTTTCTTGAGGGACCACTTGTGAGGCAACAAAATTGCTTTGCTCAGCTTGTCTGCCATCACATTGGATTTCCCAGGGATGTGTGTTGCTAACAGAAAGCGCTGGGAGGATATAGCCCACTGCCATACTCTTACGGCCTAGCGACAAAGGGGGTAGGAACTGGTTCCTCCTTATTTGTTCAAGTACCACACCACTGACATGTTGTCTGTCTGAATTGCAATTGTACCCAAAGGAAGAGAGCCCTGGAAGTACTGCAATGCTAAAAGTACTGCTCTCATCTCTAGGACATTGATATGCAAATGTGTCTCTTGATCAGTTCATGTGCCTTGGGCTGTTCTTCCCTGAAACCCCCCCCCCCCAATCAGTGAAGTGTCTGTGGTCACTGGTGGGGGTAGGACAAAAGGATGACCTATCGTGACATGAAGAGAGATCAACCACCACTGAAGATCCTTTTTGCATGAGCTCATGATCATTATAAGGTGAGACATTGGGAGCTCTTGGTAAGACCACTGAGTGAACAACAGCCATTGCAGAATCCACATGTGAATGCAACCCAGCGGTATGGCCAATTTTGCAACTGCCATCATGCCTAACAATTTTTATACTTCTGATGCTGGAGCCTTGTTTTTGGATATCAGATTGCAGACCTGCTGAAGGAGTAGTAAGACTCTTTCTACTGGAAGTCTCAGCGTGGTGGTGTCCAATTCTGCTCCAATAAAAATGGTATGTTGTGATGGCGACAAGGCAGATTCTCATGAGTTTATTGTAATGTCCAGCTGACTGCAGAGTGAAAGAGTGGTGTCCCTGGCTTGAGTGAGTAGATGCCTGATAGTGGCAGTGAGGAGCCAATTGTCTAGGCATGGAAACACCTGGAATCCTAAACATCTCAGGTGAACAGTGACCACTGCCATGCATTTGATGAACACTCTGGGGGCTGTAGTGAGACCAAAGGGCAGGGCTTGAAACTGGTAATGATTGGCTCCCAGCTGAAAGCGCAGATGATCCCTGGATGGTCTGGCAATTTATATGTGGTAGTACGCATCCTGGAGATCTATTGAGCACATCCAATTGTCTTTCCCTAAAAAGGAACGTATCGACTGAAGCATGATCATCCAAAACTTCTTTTTCTTCACAGATCTGTTTAGTCTGCTGAGTTCTAATATAGGTCTCCAGTCCCCTGTCTTTTTTGGAACTAAAAAGAATCTTGAATAAGTTCCGGATCCTGTCTGCTCTGCTGGGACTGGTTGGATGACTCTTTCTGTTAGCAACAATCGGACCTCTATTGTTGCCTGTTCCCTGTAACTGGGTGGAACATTCGGGATTTTTCTTGTCAGTGGAGGGGGTGTGGCAAAAAGAATGAAATATCCTCTGGAAATGATACTTTGCACCCAGCTGTCATTTATTTTGAGCCAGGCATCTGGATACAAAGATAAGCGACCACCAACTGCCTCCAGAATAGGACAGTTGGGTCTCATTTCAGTAGCGCTGGTAGGGCTTCCCAAAGAAATGATCTCTGTCGCCCTGGTTTTTGCAGACTCCTTCTGCCACAAGGGCAGCGTCTTCCATTATTGCCCCCTCCTCTGCCCCTGGAGGGGGGTTCACCATGTGTGTCCTGAAAGGCTCCTTGGGCTTTACAGAACCACATCTTTCCTCCCCTTTGACCCTTGGGTTAGGGTCTGGTAGGGGTGGAAAAACAGACTCCAACGGCAGACAAGGTCTTTCCTCCCTGCTCACACCTGGTCAAAGTTTCCTTAACTTTGGGCCCAAAAAGGGACGAGCCATCAAAAGGGGTATTTACAAAGGATGACTTGAAGGGCACAAGAGCATCCAGGAGTGTCTCCTAAGAGCAATTCCTGCACCAGCTGCCCTGCTCATTCCATCAGCTGCATACGAAATTAGGAACATGGACAAGTTAATTATGGAGTTGAGGGTAGCAAGCTGGGAGGCAACTTTATCTGAAGCTCCTGCAACTTCTGTACCCTGAAGAGCATCTCCCAGCTCTTTAAGGAGATCTCCTTGCAGTCTAGTAAAATGGGTTAGATAGTTGAGCAAATGCAATGTAAAAGTCACCGAACTGTAAGTGCGCTTCCCATATCTATCCATGATCCTAGAATCTCTGTTAGGAGAATGGATAGAAGAGAAAGTTAATGAAATTTCCTATTTGGTGGCTGCCGCCACCACCATGGCATCAACCAGCACATCCTTGGTCAGAAAAGATTTGTCCTGGGGAGCAGAGATAAATTTTTTAGGCCTCCTGGTGACAGGCTCCATGGTGTCCAGAGACTCCCACGCCCTTTGTGAGACCAGCTGCATAAGCTCATCGAAGGGCGGAGATATCCAAGAGGTGGAGGGCTGCAACCCAAAAGCCTTCAGGAGAAATGACTCGTCTTCAGTAGGGTTGGTGGACTGACAGTCACCCCCTGCCTAAGGATTTCTAATATTTCAGCAAATGAGATATCCTTAGAGAGGGACCGTGGGGACCTTTCTGATTCATCCAAGTCAGTATCAGATGTCAGGGACTCCTGTGGGGAGTCTAGATGCTTCCTCTTACAGATTCTCTTCCTGGGACCCTCATCAGTGGGGGCTTCTGGTGAGGTCTCGGAAGAGCAGAGGCCACCCAGTGGGGCTTCCTGAGGCTCTGGGTCTCTACGCTTGGCAAGGACCTGTGAAGCAGAAGTAGACATACGTGCTTTAGGGGAGGAGGTAGCTGGACCTGAAGTTGAAGGCATCTTAGGAGACATAACTCTCCTCATGGCTTCAAAGGCACCTCTGCTCCGATGTGAAGGGACCAACAGATCCGAGGAAACCGTCGATACCCCCAATACCGGGATAGTGGGCTCCAAGCCAGAGGTAGGAGCCGAGCTCATCTGAGCTGAAGCCCAGACAGGCAGAGTTAGAACCGACAAGTCGGTCCAACTATCCTCCCCAGACCCAACCAGAAAGTGTCGGCTCCTAGATTCCTCAATTGGCACCAAGGACATCAGAGTAAACAGAGCCGAAGACACTGGATCAGGCGTCAACTCCGAAGGCTCCATGATCAACAAGTCTGAGTCCTCTGGCTCCGAAGGACCGGCATGGCTCGGATGAGGAAGAGTACTAGCTGGTAAAAGGGTCTTCGGTTTCGAAGCCACTTGGTTCGAACCCGATAAGAATTTAGCAAAGGCCGGTGCCTGGAAAAGCTTCTGCACCACACGATCCACATCCAAATCGGAAAGACTAATCGAAGACCAAGATGAGTGGATAGGTGGTGGTACAGACTGTAAGAGAGGAGACTTAGGCACTTCAGATACCGGTTCCAAAACTGGGGACCGGCTCTGAAAGGATATGACAGTCGGCTCCGAGGTCTGTGGAACCGGTGTCAAAGACTTTTTAGATTTCTTACTCTCAGAAGTCTTGGAAGATTTTGAGGGCTTACTGGATCCATCTTGGTCACTCAAAGCTTCTTGGAACGAAGGTTTAAATAAACCTCTGTCGATCAATTTTCTCTTTCTCTCCTGGAGAACCCTAGAAGAGAAAGAATGATAGATGGAGCAACTTTCATGCAGATGCAATGCTCCCAAACAATAAACACAATTTACATGACTGTCAGTGACAGACATTTTCTGCCCACATTTAGGACATTTTTTAAACCCTGATTTAGGGTGTTTGTCTTTGTCTTGGTCAGCCATACTATAACACACAGTATCAAAAAAGGGTGCTGTAAAACTAGACACACCCAAGCAATAATAAGCAAACAAGCCCTTTAAAAACTATGGGCTAAATAGTAGTCACACACATATAAAAAATATTTATCTAAATTGTAGGTAGATAAATATATCAAAGTTGTGACAGAAAGTCACTATCTAAAGGCACACAACAATGTACGTATGTATAAACACTACAAAGACATTAGAAATTTTGAACATACATAAACGATACATAGAAACACATCCAAATCTACCATAAGTTAAAGAATAACTGCACATACATATGAGCTCTTGCACATAATGCATCAAAAACAGAAATGAAGCAATTTAGCAGTCTGTCACTGCTATAGAATGGCTTACAAAGATGAAATACACATAGAGAAGCATTTCCATCTGCATTTCATTGCAAGTCAGATGTGAAAATTTTTTAGAAATTGGGTGCTGTGTTCCAGCCCTACTCCCTCATAATTAAATAGTATAAACTAGATCATACTTTAATGTGCTCGTATACGGGTGTGTGCTTCTGTTCCAAACAGTTTGGGAAAAAAGATAAGCATTTTCTGACAAGAGAAGTCAATAAATTATACAGCACCTATCATTACATACTTACAAATACACACAGATATTTTAGACATGGGCAATAATGCCATTCTAGCCTACCAATATAACAAAACAATCACTCCCATAATGAGTCCAAGTTTATTTATTTAATATTTTATTTTATTTAACATTTGTTTACTGGGAAAGTTGTTCTTAAAATATCTAAACTAGTGCTTGCTTTAATATAATTTGGCATTCTATTCCATGCACCAACTGCTGTCTCAAACAATTACTACATCTCTCATGTTTATATAATCTCTTTTTTCATTTCTCCAAATCTTTTGGGATTTTAATACCACAAAGGGAATGGACCCCATTCCTAAATCAAAGTATGATTAAAGTTTATGAAATTAGTATTGTTTCAGTCTTTGATGTCAGCCAGAAGTGCTCTTTGCAGCACTCACAATGTGCCCAGTAATGACCCCTATTGCAATTCGTATGGAGTTACATGTATTGGTAACGTATCTAAATATGATTGCACATTCTTTTTTATAAGACCCATTGTTCCTACTACTGTTGGAACTGTCTGGGTGTCTTTCTTCCACATTGCTCTCATTTTTGCCTGCAAATCCTGACATTTTATGATTTTGTGTCTCTCTGTACACAAGATACTGCAGTTGCTGGGTGTAGTGATTTCAATGATCAATGCTACTTTTGTCTTCTTTTCATGCACCACAATAAAGAAGTTATGTAATTACCATAATGTTCCATGTGAGTTGTTCATCTCGGCTTCATTCTTACAGATGGTGCTCCGAGTCAGCCTACTACAAAGATCGAGGTCTTCAGACAGCTTGAGGCCAAGTCCCTATCCCATGATGCACATATAGTTACCTCAGATCTTGTTTGCTGTGTATAATAATACCATATGTCATTCTATCACTCCAAAGAGAAAGTTATAGAAGGGTTGAGCAACCAGGAAGAATCCAGTATCTTGGTCTTCAAAAAACCCTGGAGGGGTATGAGTGTGGAAAGTAAGAATGAAGGCAAGATGAACAACTCACATGGAATGTTATGGTAAGTTCATAACTTCTTTATGTGAAGCTGCTCTATCTCGTCGCTCATTCTTACAGATGGGTAGCGTCCCAAGCACCACCTATCTCGGGTGGCTCACGGGAGTATGTTTTTCAGGACAGTAGACCCAAAGGAGGCCCTGTCAACTTTGTAATGAGTGATAAAGGTATGAGGTCTTGATCAAGTGGCTGCTGCCCAAATGTTATCTATAAGAAGTCTGGCAGAAAAGACAGAGGATGTAGACACTGCTCTGGTAGATTGAGCCTTAATTTTATGTTGTAAGGGCATATTAGCAGCTGAATAAGCAAATGTGATACAGTCAGATAACCACTTATACAGAGTTGTTTTAGCCACTGGCATACCTTTCCTGGAGTCTGAAAAAGAAACGAAAAGCTGCTCAGATTTCCTAAAATCTTTTGTTCTATCCAAGTATATCTGAGCTGCCTATGAACATCAAATTTATGCAGCATATATTCTAAATTGTTGGAGTGATTGGGGAAGAAAACTGGCAAATCAATTTGATTAAGATTAGCTTCAGTGTTAACTATAAGCAAAAAGGAGGGGTTAGTTCGAAGTGAGACTCTGTCAGCATGGAAAATCAAATATGGAGGCTTAATTGAAGCTCTGACACTCTGCGGGCAGAAGTGATGGCTACTAAAAAAATAATCTTCTATGACAAAAATTTGAGGTTACATGAGGAACCTGGTTTGAATGGAGGGAGAATAATGCAAGAAAGCATAAAATTTAGATTCCATGGGGTATAGGGAGATTTCACAGGTGGTCTTAGATGAAAGGTCCCTTTGAGAAAGGCTTTGGATAGTTTGTGTGACATAATGTTCAATCCTTCAAATCCAAGGTGAAAATTAGAAATGGCAACAAGTTGAACATGAACTGTTGCTGCTGCTGCAGCTCCTTTGTTAAAGATCATGGACAAGAACTCTAGTATAGAGGCCATAGGGGCTAGGTAAGAATCAATGTTGTTTTAAGAGGCCCATACAGAAAATACTTTCAATTTTCTAAGGTATAGCTTCCTCGCAGAAGATTATGACAGGATATGAAACTATGCTTCATCTCATTAGAAAGGTTATGGAACCTGGCTATGATGGGAATTGGAGCAGCCAAGATGTCAGTTTCAGGGATTGAAGAGAGGGATGAAGTTCTCCCGACGAGTGCGTCAGAAGTTCTGGAACTGGGTCCAGAATCCAATGGTCCTCCAATAAATGAAGTCGAAGGAAGGGGAACCAAATCTGACGAGGCCAATGAGGGGCTATTAGAATGATGGTCCTTCCCAGGGCTTTTGCTTTCTGTAGTACCTTGGGTATCAACAGGATCGGTGGGAATGCATAGCTGAGACCCAGAGCCCAATCTTGTACAAGTGCATCCCTTGGGGCTTCTCCCGGAGCGGGAAACAGGGCAAAGTAGCTTCTGCATTTCATGTTCCTGTGGTTGGTGAAAAGGTCGCAGCAAGGCTGGTCCCACCTGCGGGATATCCTGGCCGCTATTTCTTTCTTGAGGGACCACTCATGAGGCAACAAAATTGCTCTGCTCAGCTTGCCTGCTATCATGTTGGATTTCCCAGGGATGTGTGTTGCTAACAGAAAGTGCTGGGTGGATATAGCCCACTGCCATACTCTTAAGGCCTCAAGGCAATGGGGGTAGGACCTGGTTCCTCCTTGTTTGTTCAAGTACCAGTCCGCTGACATGTTGTCTGTCTGAATCGCAATTGTACCCAAAGGAAGAAAGCCTTGGAAGTACTGCAACGCTAAAAGTACTGCTCTCATCTCTAGGACACTGATATGCAGATGTGTCTCTTGATTGGTCCATGTGCCTTGGGCTGTTCTTCCCTGAAAATGCCCCCCCCCCCCAATCAGGGAAACGTCCATAGTCACTGTGACCATTGGTGGGGTTAGGACAAAAGGATGACCTATCGTGACATGAAGAGAGGTCAACCACCACTGAAGATCCTTTTTGCATGAGTTTGTGATCATTATAAGGTGAGACATTGGGAGATCTTGGTAAGACCATTGAGTGAACAACAGCCATTGCAGAATCTGCATGTGCATGCGACCCAGCGGTATGGCCAGTATTGCAACTGCCATCATGCCTAACAATTTTAGTACTTCTGATGCTGGAGCCTTGTTTTTGGATATCAGATTGCGGACCTGTTGACGGAGAAGTAAGACTCTTTCTACTGGAAGTCTCAGCGTGGTGGTGTCCAATTCTGCTCTGATAAAAATGGTATGTTGTGATGGTGACAAGGCAGATTTTCCTGAGTTTACTGTAATGCCCAGCTGACTGCAGCTGATGTCTGGGATTTTTCTTGTCAGTGGAGGGGGTGTGGCGAAAGGAATGAAATATTCTCTGGAAATGATACTTTGTACCCAGTTGTCATTTGTTATTTTGAGCCAGGAATCTGGATACAAAGATAAGCAACCCCCGACTGCCTCCAGAGTAGGACAGTCGAGACTCCTTTCAGGAGCGCTGGTAGGGCTTCCCAAAGAAGTGATCTCTGTCACCCCGGTTTTACAGACCCCCTCTGCTGCAAGGGTGGTGTCTTCCATTATTGCCCCCTCCTCTGCCCCTGGAGGGGATTCACCATGTGTCATGAAAGGCTCCTTCGGCTTTTCAGAGCCACATCTTTCCTCCCCTTTGACCCTTGGGGTAGGGTCTGGTAGGGGTGGAAAAACTACTCCGACAGCAGACAGAGTCTTTCCTCCCTGCTCACACCTGGTCAAAGTTTCCTTAACTTTGGGCCTGAAAAGGGACAAACCATCAAAAGGAGTATTTACAAAGGATGACTTGGAGGGCACAAGCGCTTCCAGGAGTGTCTCCTAAGAGCAATTCCTGCACCCGCTGCCCTGCTCGTTTCATCAGCTGCAAACGAAATGAGGAGCATGGACAAGTTAATTATGGAGTTGAGGGTAGCAAGCTGGGAGGCAACTTTATCTGAAGCTCCTGCAGCTTCTGTACCCTGAAGAGTATCTCCCAGCTCTTTAAGGAGATCCTTTTGCAGTCTAGTAAAATGGGTTAGATAGTTGAACGAATGCAGTGCAAAAGTCGCTAAACTGGAAGTGCGCTTCCCATATCTATCCATGATCCTAGAATCTCTGTTAGGAGGATGGATAGAAGAGGACGTCTCTGAAATTTCCTTTTTGGTGGCTGCCGCCACCACCATGGCATCAACTGGCACACCCTTGGTCAGAAAAGATTTGTCCTGGGGAGCAGAGATAAATTTTTAGGCCTCCTGGGGACAAGTTCCATGGTGTCTGGAGACTCCCACACCCTTCGTGAGACCAGCTGCATAAGCTCTTCGAAGGGCGGAGACATCCAAGAGGTGGAGGGCTGTGACCCAAAAGCATTCAGGAGAACCAACTCATCTTCAGTAGGGTTGGTGGACTGCCAGTCACCCCTCTGCCTAAAGATTTCTAATATCTCAGCAAATGAGATATCCTCATAGGGGGACCGTGGGGACCCTTCTGATTCATCCAAATCGGTATCAGATGTCAGAGACTCCTGTGGGGAGTCTAGATGCTTCCTCTTACAGATTCTCTTCCTGGGACCCTCATCAGTGGGGGCTTTTGGTGAGGTCTCGGAAGAGCAGGGGCCACTCAATGGGGCTTCCTTAGGCTCTGGGTCTCTAAGCTTGACAAGGATCTGTGAAGCAGAAGTAGACACAGGCGCTTTAGGGAAGGAGGTAGCTGGACCTGAAGTCAAAGATGTCTTAGGAGACATAACTCTCCTCATGACTTCGAAGGCACCTCTCCTCCGATGTGAAGAGAGCATCGGATCCGAGGAAACCATCGATATCCCCTGCAATGGGTCAGTGGGTTCCAAGCCAGAGGTAGGAGCCGAGCTCATCCGAGCTGAAGCCCAGAGAGGCAGAGTCGGAACCGATAAGTCGGTCCGACTATCTTCCCCACACCTACCCAGAAATTGTCGGCTCCTAGATTCCTCGATCAGTGCCGAGGACATCAGAGTAAACGGAGCCGGAGACACTGGAGCAGGCATCAGCTCCAAAGGCTCCACGATCAACAAGTTCAAATCCTCCGGCTCCGAAGGACCGGTATGGCTCGGAGGAGGAAGAATAGTAGCTGGTAAAAAGGTCTTCGGTTCCGAAGCCACTTGGATCGCAGCCGATAAGAATTTAGCAAAGGCTGGTGCCTGTAAAAGCTTCTGCACCACAAGATCCACATCCAAATCGGAAAGGCTAATCGAAGACCGAGATGAGTGGATAGAAGGTGGTACAGACTGTAAGAGTGGAGACTTAGGCACTTTGGATACTGGTTCCAAAACCGGGGACCGGCTCTGAAAGGATAAGACAGTCGGCTCTGAGGTCTGTGGAACAGGCGTCAAAGACTTTTTGGATTTATTACTCTCAGAAGTCTTGGAAGACTTTGAGGGCTTACTGGATCCATCTTGGTCGCTCAAAGCTTCTTGGAATGAAGGTTTAAATAAACCTCTGTCAATCAATTTTCTCTTTCTCTCCTGGAGAACCCTTGAAGAGAAAGAATGTCAGATGGAGCAGCTTTCCTGGAGATGCAATGCTCCCAAACAATAAACACAATTTACATGACTGTCAGTGACAGACATTTTCTGCCCACATTTAGGACATTTTTTAAACCCCGATTTAGGGTGTTTGTCTTTGACTTGGTCAGCCATACTATAACACACAGTATCAAAAAAGGGTGCTGTAAAACTAGACACACCCAAACAATAATAATCAAACAAGCCCTTTAAAAACTATGGGCTAAATAGCCACACACACACAAAAACTATTTATCCAAACTGTAGATAGATAAATATATCAAAGTTGTGACAAAGTCACTATCTAAAGGCACACAACAATCCTATACACTTTTATTACACACACTAAAATCTAAGCTTTAACACTAATTATTTTAAAGCTGTGACAAAAAAAGGTCACTATGCAAACTTTAAACGTTAAATTTAACAAGCTGTGACACAAAGGTCACTATCTAAGCACACACTATAAACTAAACTACTAATAAAGATATAACTTGGCCAAGAAAAATGTGGCCAAAAGAGCTAAATACAAATTTAAGAAAGAGGCACTCCAAGGAAAGGTAAACTACACAAAAAAGCTGTAAGAGCTTATCTAAGTATCTAAAATTAGAAGTTATGTACCTACCATAACGTTCCATGTTAGTTGTCTTCTTCTCGCCTTCTTTCTTGCTGGATGGGTTCGGAGCCGAACCTCGGCTCCGACTCGGCCACTCTAAAAGCTCGAGAGCTAGTTCCACCGGCTCGAGGCTCCCCTATATCCCACAATGCTAGGTGGTAACTCAGATCTCATTTGTAAGCTAGGCCCAGCTAGGAAAATTCCATAATATGGAAGAAAAAGGATAACCCACCTCTATAGGCTGACTGAAAGGTGTCCTAAACCTGACTAGGTCTGTCCAGGCTAGGGGGAAGGAGGGTGGGACGCAAGAAAGAAGGCGAGAAGAAGACAACTAACATGGAACGTTATGGTAGGTACATAACTTCTAAATGTTAAGTTGTCTATCTCGCCTTCATTCTTGCTGGATGGGACCGCGTCCCTAGCACCTTGTCCCGGGTGGCCTATCGGAACAGACTGTTGAGTACAGTGGAACCAAAGTTGGCTCGGTCTCTGGAGGCTAAGTCCAACTTATAATGAGAAATGAAGGTATGGGGAGAAGCCCAAGTAGCTGCAGCACAAATCGAATCAATAGGCAGTCTGTCTTGGAAAGCTATAGATGTAGCTAAAGCTCTAGTTGAGTGAGCCCTGGGTTTGGTTGGCAACTGTTGATGTCTGATCTCATACACAAAGGTAATCAATGAAGTAAGCCATCTAGAAAGAGATACCTTAGAAACTGGAAGGCCCATTCTGCCTTCTGCATAGGAAACAAACAGTTGATCAGACTTCCTAAATTGTTTGGTCCTGTCTAAATAGTACCTAAGTTGGCGATGAATGTCTAACCAATGTAATTTTTGTTCCGATCTGTTCGAATAGTTAGGAAAGAACACAGGAAGATCAATGGTTTGATTCAAATTTGCCGGTGAAGCTATCTTAGGCAAAAAGGACGGGTTGGTACGTAAGGACACCCTATCCTTATGAAACAAAAGATAAGGGGATCGACTACACAGAGCATGAAGTTCAGACTCTTCTGGCTGAAGTAATAGCTACCAAAAAGAGTGTTTTCCAAGATAGCAATTTCATTGAGCATGAAGCCGCAGGTTCAAAGGGGGGAAGAATCAAGGACGTCAGAACCAAGTTGAGATCCCATAGAGGAGGAGGATCCCTGATAGGTGGTTTGAGGAAAAAAACTCCCTTTAAAAAGGCTTTGCAGAGTTTGTGAGACATAATGGAGGACTCTGAGACTCCAGCATGAAAGTTAGATATAGCTGCCAATTGAACCTTGATGGTAGAAGGAGACGAACCTGAGTGGAAAAGTTCGGCTAGAAAATCTAGAACTGATTGAATGGAAGCAGTGAAAGGATCTATATCCTTTGAATGCGCCCAATAGGAAAAACGTTTCCACTTACTATGATAAATCTTCCGAGTGGAAGATTTATGAGAGGCTATTAAAATATCTCGAACTGAGTGAGATATTAGAGGAAGCCTGTCTAGAGTTGGAATTGGAGGAACCATGCTGTAAGGTTCAGAGAAGGAAGGGAGCAGTGCAACTGACCCGACTGATGGGTCAAGAGGTCTGGAACTGGGTCCAGATGCCAGGGTTGCTCCAACAGATAACGGTGAAGAAATGGGAACCAAACCTGTCGAGGCCAGTAAGGGGCAATGAGGATCATGGAAGCTTTCTGAGCGATGGCTTTCTGTATTAGTTGAGATATCAGTGAAAAAGGGAGGAAAAGCATACAGAAGTCCCCGGGGCCAATCGTGGACTAGAGCGTCTCTGCTGGGATGGCCTGGTTGGGGAAAGAGGGTGAAATAATCGTCGCACTTGCTGTTTTGGGGAGTACCGAAAAGGTCGCAGCAAGGACGGCCCCACTTTCGAAAGACTTTGTCCAACACTGAATTCTTCAGAAACCACTCGTGAGGCATGAGAATAGCTCTGCTCAATTTGTCCACAATCACATTGGACTTCCCGGGAATGTGCGTTGCTAACAGAAACCACTGAGAAGAAATCGCCCATTGCCACAGTCTGAGTGCCTCTCGACATAGGGGGTAGGATCTGGTTCCGCCTTGTTTGTTGATGTACCACACTACAGACATATTGTCTGTCTGAATTGCTATAGTTCCTTTGGGAAGAGAGTCTTGTAGGGCTTGCAACGCTAGAAGCACTGCTCTCATCTCTAGGACATTTATGTGCAAGTGGCGTTCGAAAGGTTGCCATATGCCCTGGACCGTCCTGCCCTGGAAATGCCCCCCCCCCCACCCAATCAGGGAGGCGTCCGTTGTCAGTGTAGCAACCGGAAGGGAAGGAACAAAGGGTCTTCCTAGGAATAGCTGGGGGGATGTGACCCACCAAGAAAGATGATTCTTGCACGATTGTGTTATCGCAATGGAATGGGACATTGGAAGTTGTTAGTACGACCATTGTGTGAAGAGCATCCATTGTAAGATTCTCATGTGGAATCTGGCTAAAGGAAGGAGAGGGACAGCAGCCGCCATTATTCCTAAGACTTTCAGGGCCAGTCTGACTTTGATTTTGTTGCTCTGCAAGACAAGAGAGACTTGTCTGTGTATGTCTGCTATTCTCTGCTCTGTGAGTCTGGCTGACATGCTGACTGTGTCTAGATTTGCGCCTATAAATGTAATAACACGACAAGGCGACAAGACAGACTTTTCATAATTTATTGAAATGCCTAGTGTTTGACATGTGTGAAAGGTATAGTCTCTGGCAAGAAGCAGAAGATGCTTGGTGGGGGCTGTAAGGAGCCAGTCGTCTAAATACGGAAACACTTGGAATCCTTGATGTCTCAGATGAGAGGCAAGCACTGCCATGCATTTGGTAAACACTCGGGGGGCTGTAGTGAGTCCAAAGGGCAGGGCCCTGAATTGGAAATGACTGGTTCCCAGCCTGAAGCGGAGGAATCTCCTGGAGCGTCTGCTCATTTTGATGTGGTAGTACGCATCCTGGAAATCTATAGAGCACATCCAGTTGTCCCGCCCAAAAAGAGGTAGAATGGACTGCAGCGTGACCATCCGAAATTTTGTTTTCTTGACAGACTTGTTCAAGTTGCTGAGATCCAAAATGGGTCTCCAGTCCCCTGTTTTCTTTGGAACCAAAAAGAATTTGGAGTAGATTCCGGACCCTTGTTGGTCTGCTGGAACTGGTTGAATGGCTCTTTTTGCAAGCAGCTCTGATATTTCTAGCGCTGCTTGCTCCCTTTGACTGGGTGGAACGTCTGGAAGGGATTTTTTTGATTGCTTTGGAATGCGAAAGAATGGGATTGTGTAGCCTTCGGAAATGATAGACTGTACCCACTTGTCTTGAGTTAGGGATTGCCAGGCTTCTGGGTACAGAGATAATCTTCCCCCGACTGCCTCCGAAGGTGGACAGTCAGGCAACACCTCAGGGATGTTGAAAGGGCTTGTCGGAGAAGGTTTCTCGACTGCCCTGATTCTGCGGGCTCCCTCTGTCTCTAGGATGGCGTCTACCATTATTGTTCCCCCCTCTGCCTCTAGAGGGGAACCGACTCTGTGCGTCAGGCAAAGCTCCTTGAGATTGTTTGCGGAACCACATCTTTCCCCCCTTCTGGCCTTTGGGGTAAGGCCTAGAAGGAGTGGAAAAACGGACTCCCATGGCAGAGAGAGTCTTGCCTTCAGTCTTGCACCTAGTCAGGGTTTCCTTCACTTGAGGACCAAAGAGGGATGATCCATAAAACGGGGAGTTAGTGAAGGATGCCTTGAAAGGGTCCGCAAAATTACATAGCCACATCCAGACGTGCCGACGTAAGGCCACACCTGTACCTGCCGCTCTACTCGCTCCATCCGCCACATACGAAAGGAGGCGCATGGAGGAGTTAACTATTGAGTTGAGGGTAGCCAGCTGAGAGTTCATCCTATCCTGAAAACCCGCAGCTGTTGGATCCTTTAACATTTCACTCGCTTCCTTGATCAAATCTCTCTGGAGACGAGTGAAATGACACAGGTAGTTCAGCGAGCGCATAGAAAAGGTCGCTGACAAGAACATCCACTTCCCGTACCTGTCCATAGTCCTAGACTCCTTGTTAGGAGGATGGACAGGTACTGAAGGATCAGCTAGCTCCTTCTTGGTGGCTGCAGCCACCACCATAGCATCCACAGAGACGCCTTTGATTAAAAATTCTTTGTCCTTGGGGGCAGTGATAAACTTTGAAGGTCTCCTGGGGGTAGGGTCCACAGAGTCAGGAGCCGTCCAGACCTTCTTTGCCACCACCTGCATAAGGGGGTCAAAAGGAGGGGACACCCAGGAGGTGGAAGGGCAAGAGCCAAACGCCTCAAGATACACCGATTCATCCTCTGAAGGGTTGAGGGCTGGCCAATTCCCCCTCTGTTTTAGGATCTCGAGGATGTCTGCAAAAGAGACATCTTCAGAGGGGGAATGAGGGGAACCTTCAGAATCCTCTAAATCGGTGTCAGAGGTGACAGACTCAGGGGAGTCGATGTGCTTCCTCTTGCACTGCCTCTTCCTAGGAGGCTCTCCTACCGGGTCAGGAGAGGCCTCGGAAGAGGAGGAGATCCCCACTGGGGATACTTGAGGAGCTGGCTCTCTGCGATCCGGGATGAGGGAGTGAGCAGAAATCACCGGAGGCACCGTGGAGGGAGGGACAGATGGAGCCGACTGCGGTGTCGAACCAGGTTCTAACACGCTCCTCATGACCTCGAAGGCACCCCTGTCAGGCAGAGCCAGAGGTCTCCGCTCCGATAAGCTGAAAACCTCCCCCGGCACCGACAGTGATGGCTCCGAGGCCGATGTCGGAGCCGAACTCACCAGCGCCGAAGCACCGAGAGGGAGAACGGGGTCGGACAAGGGTCCGATGCCACTCGCCCCCTCGGAGCCGACGAGGGAAGTCCAGCGCCGAGATTCCTCCAAGGAAGAAATCGGAGCAGACGACGGTACCGAAGACAATGGTATCGGTTCCGACGCAGCCACAGTCTCGGGTCCGAGCCGACCCGGCTCCGAACTCAAAGGAGTCGGAGGAGGAATATTCTGAGTGGTGGGATTAACCATCGACTGTTAAGTCGGGCTTTGAAGCATCTGGGCCAGTGCCTCGGACTTAAGAAGTTGACTCACTACCCTCTGAAGGTCATGATCTGATAGTCTCGATGACTTAGAGGGGTGAGATCTATGGCTCCGTTCAGACAGCAATGGAGATGCTGGAGCCGAATGAACGGAGCCCATAGATGGTGACCGGGACCTTTTTCTGGAGGTCAGTTCCGACAATCTGATCGGAGCCGACTCACTGGTGTCTGCCGCGGCTCCGGCCAAAGCCGAGGAAATAGCAGTGACATGAGTTCGAGAATCATCGGCTCCAGCCGGAGCCGATGTTCGAACAGCCTTCGAAGCCCCAGAAGACGACTCAGATACCGGAGCCGATGGTCTGGTAGGCTTCGAGGGTTTCCCCAAAGATTGAGTCGGGGGACCCTCAGGCTTCAATAAGCCGCTTAGAATGAGCTTATTTTTACGCTCCTGCAGGACTCTAGGGCTGAAGCCATGGCAAACAGCACATGAGTCCTGCAGGTGCAAAGGTCCCAGGCAGTAAACACAAGAAGTGTGACCGTCTGTCAGAGACATCTTCTGACAGCACGAGTCACACTTCTTAAAACCTGAGACCTTTGAATCTTTAGACATGTCTAAAGAAGAAAAAAGTGTAACCACACAATCACACAAACACACCGATTACACTTATCAAAAATTAAATTAAATTAAATTAGTAAGTAATTTAGAAAAATTAAATCCCTACAAAACACAGTCACTCCAACTACTAGGAAGGGAGGGACTGGCCTTAAAGCCCAAGGGAATAACTTTAGAAAGTTTAGGAAAAAAAGGGGAAAATTTGGACTAGGAATGGAAGGAAACTACGTAACTTATAAATTTACGAAGAAAAGCTAACTTAAAAGGGGGTGTATCTAAGGTACAACTAGTTTTTTTAAAACTAACCTGACGAGCCGGTTGAAAAGCACCTCGATCGCTGTAGCGGCAAACGAGATCTGAGGAGTTACCGCCTAGCATTGTGGGATATAGGGGAGCCTCGAGCCGGTGGAACTAGCTCTCGAGCTTTTAGAGTGGCCGAGTCGGAGCCGAGGTTCGGCTCCGAATCCATCCAGCAAGAATGAAGGCGAGATAGACAACTTAACATCTATTATTCAGAAAGAATTATCAATATTATGAAAAATATTTAAGAAAAATATTTAAGAAATAAGGTTGTTACTGGCCTGCGCTAGCAAGAACCTCCAATCTATTGCAGTGGCAAACTAGATCTGAGGTAACTCTGGGTGCATCATGGGATAGGGACTAGGCCTTGTGCTATGTGAAGACCTCGAGGTTTGTAGTAGGCCAACTTGGAGTCGAGGATCGGCTCCGAACCCATCTGTAAGAATGAATGGCAAGATAGAACAACTTCACATATTTGGTTTTCTCTCACTTATCTTTTGAACTGTTGATAATGGGTGATCACATGTGATACAGACTTCATCAGTTTCTGTGATGCTTTGTGGCTCATGTTTCCAGTGTTTTTCAGCTACTTCAGTATTATAATGTTTGCACAATCCCCAGTGCAAAAGTATTGCCACATTATTATGCTTTTCAGTATACAGTCCTTCTGCCATTAGTATGTCACAACCAGCAACAAGGTGTGCAACTGTTTCCAATTCTGTTTTACAAAATCTACATTTGTCTGTTTCTCCCATATGTTCAATGGACTTTGTAAACCAATATGTACGTAGTTCACTATCTTGGGCACCAATATTAACCGTTCATCTTTTGGTTTGAATTTGCCTCTTCTTAACAATTCCTGCATTTGATCCTGATCAACATGAGGTTGTTCCAGGAGATTTTTATACTTGCAACTATATTTCTGCATTTCCACATTTCTTGCCTTCTCATCTGATAATTCACCTTATATTCTTTTTTTGTTTCGGCACATTCAGTTGCAGCCTGATTTTTATCTACTTCTGGATTTATTTTCATTTCCGCTTGATGCCAATATGCTTCTGCTAGACTAAGAAGGGAAGACATCTTAGATTTATTCTCCTCATGTTTCAAAACGTTCACTATGTTTGGGTCTTGTGAGGTCAGCAGATATGTATGCAGTCCCACGATTAGGTTCATAGGTTCATAGGTTTATACTAGGGCTATCTGCCCTAAGGCATTTATAAGCCTAGCCCAAAGTTTTGTGGCTTACACCACCCCTTATATGAAAAAATACTGTGCCCATTAGTTTGTTGTGCCTCTGTCCAACAGTGACACAGAGATGATTCCCGGGGTAGACCTACGATCTCCCATCCACAGGTCAAGATTTCTCTTGAACAGAGCCAGCGAGGTGCTCTGCCTCACATGGACCGGGATTTTATTCCACAGCATAGGGAGTCTCTGAGTGATAAAATCTATCCCTCCAGCACGTCCTATTTATATCCGTGCTAAGGTTTAAGTCGCTTGCTCTAGTGGTTTTGGTGGATTTGGATTTTTTGAGGTGGAGCATGTCCATTAATTCCAGGTTGGACATGGCCTTGTATGTCAGGCACATGTCACCTCTGAGCAGACGGTATGCGACTGAATAGAGCTGGAGTTTCTTCAATCTGGCAGCTGGAGTTTCTTCAATCTGGCAGCAGATTTTGGAGTCCCTTTATCCTTTTGGTGAGGAACTTTTGGGGTCTCTCCAATTGCTGCAGATGTCGGGTGAGATACATCCCGAATGGGGCATTGTACTCGATCATTGGTCTGATAAGTGAAGAGTACAGGGGAACAATGACCTCACTAGATCTGGATGTGAATCCCTTCATGATCAGGTGGGCAATGTAGAAGGTCTTTCTAACCACTTTAGCAACGTGAGTGTCAAAAGAAAGGCCACCGTCAACCTGGGTCCCCAGGTCCCTGATAACCTCTTCTGTGCTTAGTGGATTGCCACCTATATGGTAGCTTGGGGTTACCTTGTTTTTCCAGAAGGGTATGACTATACATTTTTTGGCGTTTATCTTCAGGCCATGGCTCTGGCACCAGCTATCTGTTTCCGTGAGTCCCTTCTGAAGGATATCCGTGTCCGATGCACTTTCCACTATGGCGCCCAGTTTGCAGTCGTCTGCAAACTTTGTCAGCCAAAGTCCTCCCATGTTGACATGTACTTCTGAGAAGTAGATGCCGAACAATAGGGGGCCAAGGACCGAGCCCTGTGCGACACCACTTGTGACCGGCTTGGAGTCTGACATAGCGCCGGCAACTCTAACCCTGTGGGTTCTGTCCTTAAGCCAGTTTGCAACCCATCTTGTGACATATGGGTTTACATTTAAGCTGGTAAGTTTTTCTACAATACCCGAGTGGGGTATTGTGTCGAAAGTCTTTGCAAGGTCAAGGTAGGCTGTATGGACTGCCTTTCCCTCATCAATGGCCTTGGTGACTGTTTCGAAGAAGTCGACAAAGTTCAAAAGGCATGATCTGCCCTTGACGAAGCCAAACTGGGTCGGGTCCAATGTCTGCAAGTCCCCTATATCTTTGTTTATGAGCTCCATTATGATCCTCTCCATAGCTTTGCAGACTAGACTTGTTAAGCTTATGGGGTGGTAATTACCAGGGTCCGTAGAGGCACCGCCTTTGTGGAGTGGGACCACAGTTGCCGTACACCACTCCTTGGGCACGTATCCTGTGGTAAGGCTGAGATTAAACAGCTGCCTTATGTGCGGGTTTAATTCCTCATTTAGCTCGTGTAGCACACAGCCGGGGACACCATCCGGTCCCATTGATGCTGTGTTTTTAGCTTTAGAGAGAGCAGCTTTCACCTGCGCATTTGAGATGTCTGGGAGGCTACAGGATAGTTATCTCTCCTTTAGGGGGGGAGAGGGGGGTGAAGTTTGCACTGAACCTGTCTGCCAGTATGTTGGCAATGTCTGTGGGTTCAGTGATTTTTGTATCATTTTGGACTAATTGCAGATTGCAGATCTATACATGTAATCAATTTCAAGGAGGATCATACCCCCTTCAGAATGGGGAATATATAATCTTGGCATGTACTGATTTTTATAAATCATTTGATGAACATGAAGCATCCTTCTTGTTTTCCTGTCTGATCTATCCAACACCTTTTGGGGCTAGTCAATCACTCCAAAACTGTAAGTCAGAACAGAAAGTGCAAATTGGTTTCTAGCTTGAACTTTGTTCCTAGATGTCAATGCTGCTTTCAGGATTAATTTAAGTCTTCTAAAATAATCCTTACTGAGTTTTATTCATATTTGTTCATGTTTTAGTACTGATCCTTCATCAGTTCTCAAATATTTATACACTCCCTCTTGCTTAAATTCTTTTATATCACATTCTTGCCCCAGACTGATGTTTTCTTGGTGCTGCAGCTTTCCTGCTTTAAAGGTTGCTTTTGCACATTTATCAAGACCAAATTACATTCTTGTATCATCTGAAAAAGTTTTGACTACTTGCAGTTGTGCTTTCAGTTCCTCATTAGATGATACACTTTTAAATCATTGACAAAAAAAGATGAGAAGTCTTTACACTTTGTTGCTTTCTGGGAGCCAAATTATAGCCATGACCTAATCTGTTAAACAGACAGCTTAATTTGTTAAGGACAAAGCAAAAGAGCAGTGGTGACAGAGAGTCCCCCTGGAATATCCCCCTTAGGATTTTTATCCTTGGAATAATAATTTGTCCTTTATCACAGCTTAACAGCAAAGTGGTTTGCCACTGTTTCATGGTTACTGTGATGTAGTGCAGGGTGTATCTTACACATTTTTAAACACTCTTATCCATGAATGTGGGATACTGTCAAATGCTTTTTTGTAGCCTATCCATGCCACACTTAGATTCTACCCCTTTTGCAGTTCTCCATTATGACTTAATTTCACAACAAATGATCCTTTGCTCTATATGACTTTCTTTTATTACCCTTTTGTTCTATTGCCATAGCTGAGTTTTCCTCTAAATGACTATAAATTCTGTCAGCATCAATTCTACTGTCTAGTTTATACGTCGTAGGAAGGCAAATTATTGGTGTATAATTTTTAAGGTAGCTTGGAGGTTCACTTTTAAGTAGGAGCATTGCTTTTTCTTTTGTTAGCCAGGCTGGTGTCTGTCCGGGGTGCTCATATAAAGGAGTTATGTTTTTACTATAATGTTCCATCTGTGTTGTCGATCTTCATTCATTCTTGACTGATGGGTTCGGTTCCGACCTCTCAGAACCAGCTTGGCTGCTATACATATTTCGCACCAGCCAAAAAAACTCTCAAGCTAAGACTCTACCCACAATATCTCTCTTCCCATTACCTCAGATCGAGTTTGCCTAATAGTTAAGAAAATACAGAAGCCCTGTCTAACGTATAACCCTGCACTATCCCAGGACTAGATCCGAACCTCCAGGAGCCTTTAGGAGGGGGCAGGAGGCTGGGATGTCCAGAATGAATGAAGATCAACAACATAGATGGAATGTTATGGTAAGAACATAACTTCTTTACTTAATATTGTCAATCTTCATTCATTCTTGACTGATGGGACAGAGTCCCCAGCTACTTTAGATCCTGGGCAGCCCTAAGGAAGGATATTCCTGAGCACCACAGAGCCAAAAGATGCTCTTCCCTTGGAGACCATGTCTAATTTGCAATGAGTGATAAAGTTATGTGGGGTAGCCCATGTTGCAGCCGCACATATGCCTTCCATAGAAGCCCTGGAATGGAAGACCGTTGAAGTGAAAACAGATCTTGTAGAATGAGCTCTAATTGTAGTTGACAGTTTGAGTTTATTTTTGGTTGTATAAAAAGTAATGCAGTCACTTTGCCATTTTCACAAGGTGACCTTTGATAAAGGTTTGCTCAATCTGGGACCTGAAAATTATAGAAATAGTTGGTATGATTTTCTCGAGGATTTCATTCTGTCCAAGTAAAAACATAATTGTCTGTGGACATCCAACAAGTGCAAGCAGTACTCTCCTTTGTAAAATTTGGGAAAAAGGCTGGTAAGTCTATGTTTTAGTTGATATTGGACTCTGATACCACTTTGGGAAGGAAGGTGGGATTGGTTCTGAGTGATACTCTTTCTTTGTGGAAAATGATATATGGACGATTCACATATAAGGCCTGTAACTCTGAAATTCTCCTGGCAGACGTGATAGCTACTAGGAAGAGGGTCTTCCAAGACAAAAACTTGAGGTCACAAGTGGCTGCTAGCTCAAAGGGGTATAAAACGAGACACTGTACGACTAAGGTCAAATCCCACGGTTTTACAAGATCCTTAAAAAGGGGTTTCAAATGCACAGCGCCTTTAAGAAAAATTTTGCATAGATGATGAGACATCAATGAATGGTCATCAAAACTGTTATGAAAATTTGAAATGGAAATGACAGCCAAATGAGCCTTAATTGTAGAAGTAGAGGCCCCATATCAACTAAGGTGGCTAAATATTCCAGGACTTTATCAAACTGACACCGAGAAAGGGTCAGTGCCATTTTTAGATGCCCAAATTGAAAATCTTTTCCATTTATTTAGATAAAAGTTTCCTGGTGGACAGTTTATGGGAAGCAAGAAGTATCTTCTGCACTGGAGAGGATAAGTTATTCTGCCTGGCAATTAATGGAATTGGATAAACCAAGACGTCAGCTTGAGATTTTGAAGACTGGGATGCACCAGACCCTGAGGATGAGACAGTAGGTCTGGAGTTGGGTCCAGAGTCCATGGGTGGTGAACCAGATGAGGCCAAAGAAAAGGGAACTAGACTTGATGGGGCCAGTAAGTTGCAATGAGAATCACTTTGCTTCTCAACTGTTGGCCTTTCCTCAGACACTGGGAAATCAGCGGAATTGGGGGAAAAGCATACAGAAGTCCCAGGGGCCAATCGAGAAGAAGTGTATCTCTCGGGGACTCCACGCAGGGGGGATTAGGGCAAAGCAGCTGCTGCATTTGTGGTATATGGTAGAAGCGAACAGGTCGCTGCAAGGCTGACCCCATTGACAAAAGATCTTTATCTCTACACTGGGATTGAGAAACCACTCATGAGGCAGTAGGATACATCTGCTCAATTTGTCCGCAATCACATTGGAGTTCCCCAGGACATGAGCTGCTATCAGAAAGCAGTTGGAAATGATTGCCAATTGCCAAATCCTTAGGGCTTCCCAAAATAGAGGGTAGGGCTTGGCCCCCCCCCCGTTTCTTGATATATTAGACTATGAACATGTTGTCTGATTGGATTGCAATTGTCCCCGAAGGAAGGACAGCCTGGAATGCTTGCAATGTTAAAAGCACTGCACTCAATTCTAGGATACTGATGTGCAAATTGGCCTCTTGCAGAGACCAAGTGCCTTGAACAGTTTTCCCCAGAAAATGCCCCCCCACACACACACACTCTCATCTGGAATGCGTCCGTGGTCACTATGGCCTTGGGCTGGTTGGGGGAAAAGGGACAACCCCATACAGTCTCTTCTGGCTTCATCTACCAAGATAAACCCTTTTTGCAGCGATTTGTTATCAAGACTGGATGAGACATGGGGTGCGTTAAAAGTGACCATTGCGACGTCAAGAGTCACTGAAGCAGCCTCATGTGATATTTCGCTAGGGGAACTAATGTTATTGTTGCTGCCATGGTTCCCAGAGCTTGTAGTACCAGATGAGCAGGAAATTTGTTTTGGGAAATGATCACTTGAACTTGCGATCTTAGCTTTAACAATCTGTGAAAAGGAAGGAAGGACACACAGGATACTGTATTTAATCTTGCTCTGATGAACTCGAGATCCTGCGTGGGAGTCAGTTGTGACTTTTCTTTGTTGACTAAAATACCTAGTATTTTGACAAGATGTAGAGCAAAGTCTATAGCGTAAAACAAGATGCCTGGAGGGAACGGTGAGGAGCCAGTCATCTAGCTATGGAAACACCCTGAATCCTTGTAGTCTCAAATGAGCTGCTACGACTGCCATGCATTTGGTGAACACCCTGGGGGCTGTGGTGAGACCAAACAGCAATGCTTGGAATTGGTAATGACTGGCTCCTAGCCGGAAATGGAGATATGTTCTGGAGCACTTGTCCATCTTTATGTGGTAATATGCTTCCTGAAGATCTATAGAACACATCCTGTCATCCTTCCCTAGAAAGGGAAAGATAGACTGAACTGTGACCATCTGGAATTTTGTCTGTCGTACAAATTTGTTCAATAGGCTGAGATCCAAGATTGGTCTCCAGTCCCCTATTATTTTTGGCACTAAAAAGAATCTTGAGTAGAATCTGGTTTCTATTTGGCCTGGTGGGTCTACTTGGATGACTCTTTTTTGAAGCAGCTTTTGAATCTCTACTGCTGCTAGATCCCTCTGACTGGGTGGAACATCAGGGATTCACTTTTGGGGTTTTGGCAAAAGACTGAAGGGAATATGGTAACCTCCGGTAATTATTTTCTGCACTCAGGTATTCAAGGTTACTGTAAACCAGGCTGAATGGTGCAGAGAAAATCTTCCCCCAGATGCCTCCAGAGGTAAAGAATTGAGCCTCCATTCAGGAGCGTTGACAGGGTTGTCCAGAAAAAGAATCTCTAGAGCCCTGGTTACGTGGACTCCCTCTGCCATGGGGGGGCATCTTCCAGAAGATCCCCCCTCTGCCCTGAGGGGAATACTCACGACGCATGTCCCACAAAGGCCCTTGGGTCTTCTTGAACCACATTTTTCCACTTCTCTGATACGTGGAGTAAGGTCGTTGTGGAGCGGAAAAACGAATGCCCACATCAGAAAGGATCTTTCCATCTTTTTTCACACCTGGCCGGTGTGTCTCTGACTTTCAGGCCAAACAAGAAAGTACCATCAACAGCAGGGTTGATAAAGGAAGACTTAAAGGGTTCTGCGTAATCACACAAGCGCATCCAGGCGTGATGCCTAATGGTAACGCCTGTACCCACTGTTCTAGATGTCCCTTTGGCTGTATGAGCAATAAGCCAAATGGACGAATTTGAAATAGACTCCAGGGTGGCAAGCTGAGATTCAGCCGTATCTTGAACCCCGTCAGATGCTGCTCCTGCAAGGGTGTCAGAAAGCTCAGTTATCAGATCCCTTTGGAGCCTAGTAAAATGTGCCAATAAGTTCAAGGACTGAATAGTAAAGGTCAGTGAAGCAAAGACCCGTTTCCCAAATTTGTCAATCATTCGGGACTCTTGGTTATGAGGCTGGACAGTAGGACTCTCCTCATTGAGTTCCTTCTTGGTGGTGGCCACCACCACCGCCATGGCATCCACTGCTAGACCCTTAGACCAATGGGCTGATTTTCTGGGGCAGAAGAAATCTTGTCTGGTCTCCAAGGAATAGGCACTATGGAGTCAGGAGCCTTCCACACTTGCTGAAAGATCAATTTAACTAGGTCGTCAGCAGGGGGGCAGCACCCAAGCAGTAGATGGACGGGCATGAAAAGCTTGCAAGAACAAAAATCCCTTGGATGATGGGTTTGAGGGCTTCGAATCACCCCTCTGTTTTAATACTTCCAGGATGTTTCCAAAGCAGACATCATCCGAGGGTGACCGTGGGGACCCTTCCCCTTCATAGTAATCTGTGTCTTCAGTGACAGACTCTTCTGGAGAATCTAGGTACTTCCTCTTGCATGTCCTTTTACGGGGTGGCTCTGAGGAGGACTCCAAAGAGGGGGGACCATGAACTGGGGTGTCTTGCAGCTTTTGTGCCCGCTGTCCAGACATAGCAGATTGTGACAGCTGTGAATCAGAGGAAATGAAAATATGGCACTCCGATGGGGATGGAGCCAGCTGAGAGCCTGTTAAGGCCAAAGTTCTCTCCATAATCTTGAAGGTAGGCCCGCCTGAAGAGGGAGCCTGGAACCAAAAAAGACAACCTCAGAACAGGGGTCACACCCCACTCCAACAAGCCTCCACCCAGAGTAGGAGCTGAGAGAGCGCTCAAAACTGCCATGGCCCTTAGAGCATTAGACAGCACCATGGAAATAACTGGACCGGTCCAAGGATCTCAGAACCAATAGCCAAACCTCGGTCCCAGGTGTGTGACAGATCCGAAGGAGACGAAGACCACAGAGTCGACTCCAGTACCAAGGTGAGGTCCACCATCGGCACAGAGGTAGCTGGCACTGGGAACGTCAAAGTGGGGGGCTCCAATCCCTGAAAGGAGGTTGAAGGAGGATAAACTGGATGAGTCCTTGGAGAATAAGCCTCTGCTCCAGGTGGGAGACAGGTTTGTGAAAGTGCATGAAGGCCTCTGGCTGCTAAAAGCTGGTCCAACAATCTGACTACATCCAATTCTGATAGACTCCTGGGGGAACGGATTGACATTCCTAAAGGGGACTCAGTCCTGTCCAGAAATGGGCTTGGTTGCTGTCCCAAAAATGGGTCCATTGAAGGGGAATATCTAGTCCTGGGGATAATTAATGGATCGACTTTATGCACCATAGGCTGCTGTATAGAAGGGGAAGGTGGAACCAAATGAGAGGATAGTGGTGGTTGTATAGAAACTATTGTCGGTGCCAAAGAAGTCGTCGGTGCTGAAGCAACGGTTAGTGCCGAAGTGGTTTCAGTTGGTTTGATGCTTGACAGTACCGATGTGGATTGTGTCATCTTTGGTCCCAATGATATTGTCACTTTCGGTACTTTGGCTTTCGGTTCCAAAGATACCGTCGGAACCTGCAGCTTTTGAGACTTTATTTCCTGTGCCATAGGGGAGGCCGGCACAGACTGACTTCTTTTCTTTATGTCAGGCTTCGGAGATTTTGAAGTCTCTGACTTAGATAGGGTTTCACCAAAGGGACACTTTAACAAGCCTTTTAAAATAAACTTATTGTACCTCTCTGCTAAAGTACAGGAGCTAAAGCCCTGACAAATGTTACAAGTTATGTCCAAATGAAGGCCACCCAGACAGTACACGCAAGAAAGATGCCCATCAGAATTGGGCATTTTTCTGCCACAGTCCTGACACAGCTTGAAACCAGATGTCCTCTTTTATTTTTCTGCCGTATCAAAAAATTAGTCAAGTGACTCACACACACCCATGTGCCCAAAAACAGGAAAGCAACAGAAAAAGTTGTATGATTTTTTTTTGGATATACCAACTATGGTATAGAAAATTACCCCAATGGGTAAAAGGATGAAAGGGGAGGAGGAGGATACCAACTATGGTATTTAAGACTACCAATGGTAAAAATGGAAGAGATGAGGCCTGTTACCAACGATGGTAATAAGAGTTACCGTAAAGGTAAAGGGAAGGCGGGTAGAAACAGGCAAAAAAAAAAAAGTCACACACACGAAAACTAGGTAGCAAAACTATCCAATAAAGTAAAAAGTAATCAAAAGTAATAAATATAGAGTCTTAATCCAATATTATTAGAAAAAATTTAATTTTTAAAGCACTTAGCTGAGAGCATTAGCTGACACATCCAATTTTCTACGTGGCAAACGAGATCTGAGGTAATGAGAAGACAGGCACTGTAGGTAGAGCCTTAGCTCAAGAATTTTTTGGTTGGCATGAACTATGTATAGCGGCCGAGTCAGTTCCGAGGTCAGAACCAAACCCATCAGTCAAGAATGAATGAAGATTGACAACATCAGATAAATAGTTCTTACTCATGGCTAAAGCTTCATGCAAAGATGTTAATACTTTTAGCCAGAAGTTAGGTACTGCATCTAGGCCTGGGTTTTTCCAATTAGATGCTTTTCCTCACTTTGTTTCAATCTTTTTGGCCATTACTTCATCCCATTTCAAATCATGTACATTTAAACTTATTCTTTCTTTTACTTCTATCCATTTAACATCTTTGTTATGTTTCACAGGATCTTTATAAATAATTCAAGATGTATATATCTCTTCTTTTTTTGCTGATCTTTCAATTCATTTTTACCCTGTTTCCCAATTCTCTATGAATCTTTTTTGGGGTCATCAATAAATTGCTTATTTTGTACTTTTCCTTTATACTTATCTGTGTACCTTCTAAGTTTTTCTGCCTGTGCTGATATTTTTAGTTTATTATTTGCGATAGTACGTGATAAATCCTGATTCGTTATAATACTGCACATTGATTTTATCACTTCTATCTTTCTGAGCATTTTTGTTGATCTCTTCCCTCTTCTATACTCTTCTAGCAGTGACACTTCTTGTCTTTATTGCTTTATAGATGTTATGTGATCCTATCTCGCCTACATTCTGACTGATGGGTTCGGAGCCGATCCCTCGGCTCCGACTCGGCACGCTTATGCCAAAGAGCGAAGTCTCTTATTGGCTGAGCTTACTATATCCCAGGATGCACCACTACCAGTCCCCCAGATCTCGTTTGCCGCTAACTAGCAAAGACGTGGTCTCGAGCTGGCTGAGCTAAGTAGTGTTTTTCACTAACTTTTTCTGTCAGGAATTTCCTATTTCTATAACAAAAAGCTGTTTTAACAGCTACTCCGTACTTTTTGTGTGTGACTGGTATTTTTTGTGAAGAAATTTGTGTGTGATTGTGTGTTTGTTCTGACTAGAGGCCCCCTTGAACTGAAGGGCTTTTCCCTGTCAGTCAATTTCTTGTCAAATCCTTAGGGTTTTTTTTAGGATCCCCTTTAGTTATTGTTTTTGTAGTTGTCAATCTTAATCGGCAACCGTAAGTTAATCATTGTAGTGACAGTCTTTAAAAAAAAAAAAAAAACAGAACAGTGTGTTTTTCTGTATAGAGTTTCTGAATTTGTTGCTATAATGTCTCAGGCTCCTAGGCCTTCGGGCTTTAAGAAGTGCACTAAGTGCAGCTTTAAAATGTCGATCACAGGTGACCACTCTCTCTGTGTATATTGTTTGGGCGCCAAACATTTGCAGGAGTCCTGCAGCATGTGTCACGCGTTTTCCTCGAGGGTCCTCCAAGAGAGGAAAAATAAACTTATTTTGAAAGGCCTTATAAAACCCTCCTTTGAAGAAGCTTTAGCGTCCTCTCCTTCTCCTGCTAAAAAGAAAAGGGCGTCGGCTCCGACCAGTCCGTCGGACCCGACCGCCAAAAGACATAGGCAGGCTTCTCCTTCGGCTCCACGGACTTGAGCCGAGGCGGAATGGTCTGCCTCGATGCCTCCAGTCTCGACTCCTCTGGGTTCGGAGCCGACGGCTGGGGCATCGAGAGGCGGGTCACCTTCATCGGCTCCACTGATCTCGGAGCCGATGAAGGTTGTCCGCTCAGACACTTCCTCCTCGGCGCCGAAGTCCTCTTCGGCACCGATGGAAATTGGCTTGTGCATTCCTTCGGCGCCGATAGTTATCGAGTCGCCTCGGAGCCGGTCCCCTAGTCCCTTGGAGCCGTTGGAGAGACCTACTCGAACCCGTTCGGTCTCCTCCAGGTCATCGAGGATGTCAGATTCGGACTTAGACAGGGTGCTCCAAAGACTGTTCCAGTCCCCAGTCTTTCAAAAATTTGTTTCGGCTCCAACCCAATTGGCTTCGGAGCTGATAGCCCACTCCATTGCCATTCCTCCTCCGACCGCTTCGGCTCCGTCGGAGCAGGTGCTGGTGGAGCCGGTGGAGATCCTAGGGTCGGCTCCGACCCTTACTCCAACCCCGGCCTTCGGGTCCGAGTTTAGTACACGGACTTCTTCGGCCGGACCCGGGGGTGACGTTTCGGGACCAATGCTGTCGGTTCCGAGCCTCCCTCTCGGGGCTTCGGCCGCGGGACTTCCGTCTGCTATCATGGCTCCGGGGACCGGACACTCCCAGGATTCTGGGGGTCCGGCTTTCAGAGCTATGAGGAGTGCCTTGGCCAAGTCTTCGGCCATCTCTACGGCTTTACCGGCACCTTCCCTGGGCATGGAGACTGGGTCTTTGGCAGTTCCCTGTCTCTAGGCAGCGGAGCCCCGGGCCTGAGGTTACCCCACGGGGTTCCCTCCTCCTGAGGGTTCTTGAGTTGTCTTTGGAAGAGGCCCCAAGGAAGAGATCGTGCAAGAGGAAGCACGTGGACTCCCCCGACGAGTCTCTTACATCGGACACTGATCTTGATGATGCGGAGGGGTCCCCAAAGTCGTCCTCGGATGATGTCTCATTTGCAGACATTCTAGAAATCCTTAAGTAACGAGGCGGCTGGAATTCCAAACCCCCCTCCGTTGATGAGTCAGTGTTTCTCAAGGCCTTCGGGGCTCAGCCCTCCGCCTCCTGGGTGTCTCCGCCCTTCGACGAGCTCCTGGATTTGGTTTGTCGGTGGGCGTGGGAACATCCAGATACTGTGGAACCAGTGCCTTCTCGCCCTAACAAATTTTTGTCTGCCCCACCCGAGAAGGAGTTCTTGATGAAAGGCGTGGCTGTAGATGCCATGGTGGTGGCATCTGCTACCCAGCAGGACGTGGCAGAGGCTTCAACGTCCGTCCATCCTCCTAATAAGGAGTCTAGGAGCATGGACCGATGCGGAAGCGCACCCTGACTTCAGCGGCCTTTACTCTGAGGTCCCTGAATTATTTGGCACATTTCACCAGACTACAGAGGGATCTGGTCAAGGAGCTTTCAGACTCCCTCTCAGGTAACCTACCTGAGCAGCTAGCCCAGTCAGTTAGCTCTCAGTTGGCTATCCTTACCTCGATTTCTAACTGGTCCATGAGGCTCATTTCATATGCGGCCGAAGGGGCAGGCAGAGCGGCAGGCACAGGCGTGGCTCTACGGAGACAAGCCTGGCTCCGTTTGTGTCATTTCGCGGAGGCCTTCAAGTCTTCCTTTGCCGACGCTCCCTTTGATGGGTCCTCTTTGTTTGGACCCAAGGTAAAAGACACTCTTACCCGCTGTGAGCAAGAGGGAAAGACTTTATCTGCCGTAGGAGCACGTTATTCCACTCCCTTTCGGCCTTATCCCAAGGCTAAAAGAGGAGGGAAGATGTGGTTCCGCAAATCACAGAAATTCTTTTCCCAACAGCAGGAAGATTCCCCTTCCAGAGGCAGAGGACAGGGAAATTATTCTGGGAGACGCCATCCCAGAGGCGGCAGAGGCCCCCGCAACAATGGAGACCGCGAGTCCTTTCATGGCTCTTCAGCCTCCCACACTCCATGAGGGATTGCCCGGCTGTGCTGCTCCGGAGCCAGTCGGGTGCCGTTTTGCCAAGCACCTAAAAGCCTGGGAGTCTATTACTCAGGACAGATGGGTGCTTCGGATTATTGCCGGAGGTTACACCATCCCCTTCACACACTCACCCCCACCGTCCAAAAAAATCCCGGACCCACCACCCAGTCAAAGGGAAATTGCAGCCGTAGAAGCTTCAAAGCTGCTAGAAAAAGGAGTCATCCAACCGGTCCCCACAGACCAGATCGGATCCGGAAACTACTCAAGGTTCTTTTTAGTGCCAAAAAAGACAGGGGACCTGAGACCCATTTTGGATCTCAGCAAACTAAACCAGTCCGTCACGAAGTCCAAATTCCGAATGGTCACTTTACAATCCATTCTCCCATTGTTGGAGAAAAATGTTTGGATGTGCTCCATAGATCTCAAGGACGCTTATTATCACATACCGATACATCAGGCGTCCAGGAGGTATCTGCGCTTCAGCCTGGGAGACAGTCATTTCCAATTTTGTGCTCTGCCCTTTGGTCTCACCACAGCCCCCAGGGTGTTCACCAAGTGTTTGGCAGTAGTGACTGCTCACCTGAGGAGTCTCGGATTCCAAGTGTTTCCCTATCTGGACGACTGGCTCCTGACTGCCACCACCAGGCATCTACTACTAGAGAACCTACAAGCCACCATCTCCCTGGGTGCTTCCCTGGGAATTACATTCAACTGGTCAAAGTCTGTCTTGCTGCCTTCTCAGCGCATAAGATTCATAGGAGCAGAGATAGACTCAAAATTGATGCGAATTTTCCTTCCTACCGAAAGGATACAAACATTACAAGGTCAAGTCCGAGCCCTGCTTCTGAGATCCAAAGCCCCAGCCAGGTTGGTCCTGCAACTTTTAGGTTCAATGTCTGCCACGGTTCTCCTAGTTCCGCTGGCAAGATTGCACATGAGGATTCTTCAGTGGCTGTTATCGACACAATGGTCCTTTCAGGATCTCCCCCTCAATCATCACATACTGATTACAGAAACGTGCAAACGGGACCTCCGCTGGTGGCTTCTGCCATCCAATCTGAATCAGGGAAGACCTTTTGTTATGCCCCCTCCGGTAGCCACCTTGACGACAGATGCCTCCCAGACGGGGTGGGGGGGCATTGTCTGGGCAGGTCAGTTCAGGGATCTTGGCTTCCAAATGAAACCTTTCTCCATATCAATGTGTTGGAAATGAGGGCTGTACTTCTGTCCCTACAAGCCCTCCACAACTTTCTCCCTCAAGGCATTATCGCTATCCACACAGACAACATGTCGGTGGTCTGGTATCTAAACAAACAAGGAGGGACCGGATCTTACCCCCTTTGCAGAGAGGCCATGAGGGTGTGGGAATGGGCAGTGGTTACCAACCACTTCCTGGTAGCGACCCACATTCCAGGAAAATCCAATGTATTGGCAGACAGACTGAGCAGGACTATTCTTTCTCCTCACGAGTGGTCCCTGAACGAAGCTGTAGCAGCTCAGATTTTCAAAAGATGGGGGACTCCGTGCTGCGACCTGTTTGCAACACCACAGAACACGAAGTGCAAAAGGTTTCTTTCCTTGACCCCGTGTCAAGGGGAAGCAGCTACGGATGCTCTAGTCCAACCTTGGCCAACAGGACTGCTTTACGCTTTCCCTCCGGTTCCACTCCTTCCCAAAGTCATCCAGAAAGCTTCCCAATTGGGGTCCACAATGATTCTAATTGCTCCGTACTGGCCTCGTCAGGTATGGTTCCCCTACCTACAGAAATATGCTCTGGACGGTCCTTGGTTTTTGGATCTAACCCCGGACCTTCTGATTCATCAGTCGGGACAACAGCACCAGTCCCTTCACACTTTGAAATTAGCAGCTTGGCTCCTCCACTTCCGACTTTAGTCAGAAATCACACCCTGGACCCTGAAGTTATTCACATTTTATCTTCAGCCCACAAACCCACCACTAAGAAATTGTATCACAGTAAGTGGAAGAGGTTTGCTATCTGGGCTCAACTCAGAGGCTTAGACCCTATTACTGCCCCGATACCAGAGGTCTTGAAATATTGAACATCCTTGTTTAATCAAGGATATTCAGTCTCTACTATTAAGGTCCAACTAGCAGCTATCTCCAAATTTCACGAATCCATAGACCCACCGTTGATGAGTAGCAGATTATGTAAAACTTTCATGAAAGGTGCTGTGCTTTTAAGACCCCCAGTTTTTCATCCTGCGCCTCCGTGGGATCTTGATTTGGTACTTAGTGCCTTAACATCTCCTCCCTTTGAACCGGCTGCTACATGTGAGTTGAAATATCTGTCTTGGAAAACTGCCTTCTTAATTGCAATTACCTCTGCAAGAAGAGTTTCAGAACTTCAAGCCCTATCTATCAAACCACCGTACTTGATTTTTCACAAGGATAGAGTATCACTTAGGCCTAACCCATCCTTTGTTCCAAAAGTTTGTTCTAATCTCTGTCTCCAACAATCTCTAGAACTACCAGTTTTCTTTCCAAAATTTTCAAACAAAGCGGAATACACCTTGCATAAGTTGGATGTTCACAGGCAATTGCGCTTCTATCTAGACAGGACTCAACAGATTCGAAAGACAGACCAATTGTTTGTGTCCTTTTCAGATAATAAACTGGGTAAAACCATCACTAAAGCGACTATTGCCAAATGGATTAGAGATTGCATAACTCAGGCTTATTCCTCTTCAAATAAGCAACTTACAACATCTGTCAAAGCTCACTCTACTAGAGCTATGGCTACCTCTATTGCATTTCATTCCAAGCTCGCTATTTCTGAGATTTGTGCTGCGGCTACTTGGTCCAACCCGCACACTTTCATTTCCCACTATAAATTGGATGTGGCATCTAAAGGGCGAGCATCATTTGGTTCCACGGTACTCAGGAGTGTTTTCCAGTGAGCCACCCACGATTCAGGTGCTAGGGACGCTGTCCCATCAGTCAGAATGTAGGCGAGATAGGATCACATAACATCTTTTAGTTATGTACTCACCATAACTTCAGATGTTTGGGATCCATCTCGCACATTCCTAATACCCACCCTCCTTCCCCCTGCCTTGGAGATCAGAAGAGATTGAACGGTTTTGAGTTCTACTGTTTTTATCTTGTTTCATCTGACGATGTTATATAAGCAGTGCGTGCATGTGTGTATGTATGCGGACAAACTAGATCTGGGGGACTGGTAGTGGTGCATCCTGGGATATAGTAAGCTCAGCCAATAAGAGACTTCGCTCTTTGGCATAAGCGTGCCGAGTCGGAGCCGAGGGATCGGCTCCGAACCCATCAGTCAGAATGTAGGCGAGATGGATCCCAAACATCTGAAGTTATGGTGAGTACATAACTAAAAGTTTTCTCTGTTCGATATTTCCATGATGGCATTCGCTTTCTCCCCGTCCTTTCCCTTACTACCCTGTGTTCTTGTGGTAGGACTTTACCTGTTATTAATTTGGCTCCACAGTAATGTATCCTATTTACTTCTGCTATATCACACGAATCTCTGCAGACAGCCCTAATTAATATGTTCATTTATTTTATCAGACTTCTAACTTTTGTGGTTTTATTGACCTTTTGCAACCTATTTCTTTCATAAATCTTAATATGTCTATCCAGCTCTATTACATCAAGTAACTCTTCTCTTAGATCATTTTCTTCTAAACTGATGGCACATTCTTTGCTAGCCATTCCTGCATGCATTCTGTAGAAAGTTTCAGAGCTTCTTCCTGTGCCACGTTCTCTTCAGTGTTATTCATTGCTCTTTCATATGGGAACTCACTGGCCTATCGCCCAACAGCATTGTTTGTATAGGAGATTATATAATTGTTTTTTTTTTTATTTCTCCAAATCTTTTGGGTTTCTAATACCATGACAGTAATGGACACCATTCCCAAGTCAAAGTATGATTAAAGTTCATGAAATTAGTATTGTTTCAGTCTTTGATGTCAGTCAGAATTGCTCTTTGCAGCACCCACAATGTGCCCAGTAATGGCTCCTTCTGCAATTCGTATGGAGTTACATGTATTGGTAACATATCTAAATACAATTGTAGATTCTTTTTTATAAGACCCATTGCTCTTACTACTATTGGAACTGTCTGGGTGTCTTCCTTCTCCATTGCTCTCGTTTTTGTTACAAATCTTGATATTTTATGACTTTGTGTCTCTCTGTACAAAAGACACTGTAGTCACTGGGTGTAGCAATTTCAATGGCCAATGTTACTCTTGTCTACTTTTCATGGACCACTATATCTGTTTTTCTCGCATCTATCTTTTGAACTGTTGGTAATGGGTGATCCCATGTGATATAGACTTCATAATTTTGTGTGATGCTTTGTGGCTCATGTTTCCAGTGTTTTTCAGCAACTTCAGTATTATAATTTTTGCACAATCTCCAGTGCAACAGTCTTGCCACATTATTATGCATTTCAGTATACAGTCCTTCTGTCATTAATATGTCACAACCAGCAATGAGGTGTGCAACTGTTTCCAATTCTGTTTTACAAAACCTAAATTTGTCTGTTTCTCCCATATGCTCAGTGGACTTTGGAAACCAACGTCTACGTAGTCCACTGTCTTGGGCCGCCAATATTAACCTTTCATCTTTTGGTTTGAATTCACCTCTCCTTAACCACTGCTGTATTCAATCCTGATCAACATGAGGTTGTTCCAGGAGTTTTCTATACTTGAAACTATATTTATGCATTTCCACATTTCTTGCCTTCACATCTTCATCTTATATTCTTTCTTTTGTTTTTTGGCACATTTAGTTCTTCTATCCATTTAGCTAAACCAATCTGTATCTCCTAGCTAATCCAAGTCCTTTTAAGGATGCTGAGTACATTTTATTTTCTGGCTAACAAAAGAGATTTCTAATAGAGTACAAATACAGGCAATTGAGGATCAGCCAATTCGAATACAGTTCAAAACTTCCTTGCAAGAATGATCTCCACATATCATTTACAGGCTTGGACACCAAAGCTAGCCAGGATTAACTGATTCCCAAGGAAACTGGAACATCACAATTCCTTCAATTTGTTTAGCTTAAAGTTGGGTTTAACAAGTACATGTTTCCAATCATGAGGAATCTCATCATACTTAAATGGCCTAGTGAATAACAGATAGAACCATACCATAAGTTCATGCTGACGAGTTCTTAGGTCATTATTACTAATTTCATCTCCTCACTGTGTTTTTTGGGTCCAGTTTGCATAGTTCTTTTTCAATATAATCTAATTTAATTTCAATACCTAAAGTTACTTGGATGTTACTAGCACAATACATCATCCCCTTTATAACTGTATTTTACGTATGTGTCAAAAAAAAAGTTATGTACTTACCATAACGTTCCAAGCGTGTTGTCCAGCTTGACCTTTATTCTCACTGATGGATCAGATCTGATGTATCAGATCCACCTTGGCCTTTCCAAAAGCTCGAGATCTTCAGCAAAGCTTGTGGGCATCCCTCCCGACCCATGATGCAGTTCTCTAATTTCCTCAGATCTTGTTTGCCCGTATTAACTCATATGAATAAAAAAGCTCTGTTAATATGAGTACATTCATAAAAGTATATATATAAATAGGCCAAGGCAGTATTTCTGAGGCTATGGAGATCTGCAAACCCAGTAACTAGTTGGTCTCCCAGGAGTATAGGAAGGGGCTATGGAGGGTGGGTTGTGAGAATAAAAGGTTGAGATGGCCAACACACATGGAGCATTATGGTAAGTACATAACTTCTTTATGTGTTGTTGTCAATCTATTCTCACTGATGGGACTGCATCCCAAGCAACCAGACTCTTGGGTGGCTCATGGGAGTATATTCCTCAGAACCATAGAACCAAAACAGGCTCTACTCCTAGCGGCCAAATCCACTTTGTAATGTGTAATAAAAGTATGAGGTTTTGCCCACGTAGCTGCAGCACAGATGTTATCCAATGGTAACCTTGCTTGGAAAGCTGTAGATGCAGCTATTGACCTGGTAGAATGAGCTTTAACAGGGGAATGGAAAAACTCTATTCTTAGAGATGTAGATGTAGGATATACAAAATGTGAGCCATCTAGATAAGGTAACTTTTGAAAATGGTTGACCTTTTCTAATGTCAGAGCAAGATATTCTGAAGTTTTCTGTAAGTAGAAACGTAACTGTCTATAAACGTCTAGAAGATGCAGTGAAAATTATCCCTTGTTTTTGAAATTTGGGAAGAAAACTGTTGGCTCAATAGACTGGTTAAGATTACTTTCTGACACAACTTTTGGAAGAAAGGAGGGATTAGTGCATAAAGAAAGTATGTCCTTATGAAAAACTAGGTATGGGAGCTTGACAAAGCTTGCAATTCTGAAACTCTTTAGCTGAAGTAATAGCCACTAAAAAGAGTGTTTTCCAAGACAGAAATTTCAAATCATATGTGGCCAAAGGTTCAAAGGAAGGACAAATAAGATTTGTTAAGATGAAATTCAGATCCCAGGGAGGAGTTGGATTTGTTTATGGAGGTCTTATCATTGTAGTGCCTTTCAAAAAGGCTTTACAAAGCCTGTGAGACATAATCGCAGCACAATTTTCTCCTACACGGAAATCTGAAATTGATGCCAGCTGAACTCTAATAGTGGAAGGAGCAGCTCCTTCATGAAAAACTTTCACTAAAAATTCTAGAATACAATGTACGGGCGCCGAAAAGAGATTTATCTGATTATCGCTGGCCCATGTTACAAATCTCTTCCATTTACTCTTTTACAATCTTTGTGCAGATGTTTTATGAAAGATAACAAAATATGTCTGACTGGAGAGGAAAGGAGAGGAAACCTGGCAATCAGGGGAATTGGAGCAGCCAAGCTGTCAGTTTGAGATTGTGTCGGCTGGGATCTACAATTCCTGACGTGTGAGTCAGAAGGTCTAGAGCAGGGTCCAGAATCCATAATTTGTTCACAAGATGAGGCTGAAGGAAGGGAAACCAAATCTGATGAGGCTAATAGGGGGCAATCAGGATTACTGTAGTCTCTAACAAACTTGCTTTCTGTATCAACTTGGGAATCAGAGGGATTGGGGGGAAAGCATAGAGGAGTCCTGGAGGCCAATCATGAACAAGTGCATCCCTTGGTCACTCCCCCATGGGAGGGATCAGTACAAAGTAGTTGCTGCATTTGGCATTGGCGGATGACGCAAAGAGATTGCAGCAAGGCTGGCCCCATTTCTGGAAAATCTCTTCTGCAACTTTCTGATTGAGGGACCTCTCATGTGACCATAATATGGCTCTGCTCAATTTGTCTGCAATCACGGATTTCCCCGGTATGTGTGTTGCAATCAGAAAATGGTTGAAGGCCATTGCCCTTTGCCAAACCCTTAGAGCTTCTTGACAAAGGGGGTAAGATCTGGTTCCTCCTTGTTTGTTTATGTACCAGACTATTGACATATTGTCTGACTAGACAGCTATCATTCCCAGAGGGAGAGTGTCCTGAAATGCTTGCAACACTAAGAGCACTGCTATCATCTCTATGATGTTTATTTGCAAATGAGCCTTGTGATCCTGCCATATGCCTTCACTGTCTTCCCAAGATAATGTCCCCCCACCCTATGTGGGAAGTGTCTGTGGTCACTGTGGCTTAGGGTTAAGGAGGAATGAAGGGATGACCTTGAGATATTAAGGGAGAGTGAATCCACCACTGGAGATCCTTTTTGCAGGAGTTAGTGAGGATTTTGTGCGACACTGGAAGATCTAGGATTGACCATTGTGCAGAAACTAACCAGTGAAGTATCCTCATATGCAGATGATCTAGGGGAATTAGTACGATAGACACTGCCATCTTCCCCAGTACCTGAAGAACTAGTTTTGCAGAGGGTTGTGTCTTGCTGTTTAATCATTCTACATGAAGGCGAAGGTCGCGGACCCTGTCTTGAGGGAGTCTTGCTATCAATGTAGTTGTATTTATTTCTTCTCCTATAAATATTAAATTTTGACATGGCTCTAGAGCAGAGTTGTCATAATTTATGGTAATGCCTAGGGAGGAACAAATCTGAAGAGCATACTCCCTGGCTTGTAGCAGAAGATGCCTGGTCGGGGTGGTTATGAGCCAGTTATCCAGATACAGAAACATCCAGAATCCTCGGCATCTCTGGTGAGCCATCACTACTGCCGTACATTTGTTGAACACTCTGGGGGCTGAAGTGAGGCCAAAGGGCAGAACTCGAAACTGGAAATAACTGACTCCTAACCAGAACTGCAAGTAACCTTCTGGAGCACTTTTCCATTCAAATGTGGTAGTACATATCCTGAAGGTCTATACAGCAAATCTAACTGTCTTGTTCCAGGAATGAAAGAATCAACTGCACTGTCACCATCCGGAACTTGGTCTTTTTGATGGATATGTTCAGACTGCTGAGGTCTAAAATGGGTCTCCAGTCCCCTGTTTTCTTTGGAACTAAAAATAATCTTGAGTAAGTTCCAGATCCTCTCTGGTCTGCGGGGATTTCTTGGATGACTCTTTTTATGAGCAACTTTTGAATCTCTAGTGTAGCTTGTTCCTTTTAACTGGGTGGAATGTCTGGAAGTGATTTGTTTTCAGGAGTGGGGAAGGAAAAAGAAACAATGTATCCTACTGATATTATGTCCTCCACCCATCTGTCATTTGTTATGTTTTGGCAGGTTTCGCAGAGCAGAGACAGACGGCCCCAAACTGCCTCCAAAGACAAGCAGTCAGGTGCTCCTTCAGGGGCGCTGGAAGGGTCTGACAAAAAAGATTCTCTGGACCCCTGATTCTTCAGGCCTCTCCTGCCCCGAGTGCAGCATTTTCCATTATTGTTCCACCCTCTGCCTCTGGGGGAACTTCCACCTTGTATGTCCTGGAAAAGCCTCTGTGATTTTTCTAAACCATATTTTCCCACTACCTCTCTGACCCTTAGGGAATGTTCTGGCCATCTGCTGCATATGAAATGAGTCTCATGGATGAGGTGATGACAGAACTGAGGATGGCGACCTGCGCATTGACTTTATCTGCCACCGTGTCAGCTACAGCTCCTTGGAGGGAGTCTGAAAGTTCCTTTAACAGGTCCCTCTGTAGTCTCATGAAATGGGTAAGGTAGTTCAGTGACCACAAGGTAAAGGTTGCTGATGAAAAGACAAGCTTCCCATACCTAGCCATGGTCCTGGAATCCTTATTCGGAGGATGGATAGAGGAAATGGTTTCAGACAGTTCCTTTTTTGTGGCCACCACCACAACCATGGCATCAACATCAACTGCTACATCATTTGTTAAAAAAGCTTTATCCTTTGGAGCTGTGATGTAGTTATTTGGCCTCCTAGGAGTAGGTTCTATAGAATCTGGGGTCTTCCAAGCCTTCCGAGAGATTATATCAATACACTCATTGGAAGGAGGGGTCACCCAAGAGGTTGAAGGGCGAGAATCAAAAGCCTTCAGGTATACAGTCTCCTTGGCTGAAGGGGAGGTGGACTGCCAGTCACCTCTCTGCTTTAAAACTTCCAAGATGTCTCCAAAAGAGACATCTTCAGGAGGTGACTGTGGGGACCCTTCTGCTTCATTGAGGTCATTATCAGACATGATGGACTCCTCTGGGGAGTCAAGATGCTTCCTCTCGCATGTCCTCTTCTGAGGGACTTCCTCAGTAGGGTACTCTGGGGAGGTTTCAGAAGAGGGTGGAGTCCCCTGAAGGACATCCTGAGGCCTGGGATCTCTGAAGTCGTGTGGACAGGTGTAAGAAGGCAAAGACACCTGCACAGAGGTGGAAGGAAGATCTGAGGAAGACTGTGTCTTGGACTGGGAAGTAGTCATCCACCCTCCTCATGACTTCAAAGGCAGTCCGCCCCTGCTCTGATGAGTTCCCCGGACCCGACAAAGGGGTTGTTGGAGCCGAATGAATCTCCAGAGGACACAAAGTACGAAGCTGAGGTAGGATCCCAAATCATCTGTGCTGAGGCCCCCAGAGGTAGGGCTGGATCTGGAGAAATCCAAGCTGGCTCCAAGGACCCAACAGGAGAGCGTCAGCTCCCAGAGGTCCCCTGCGCCAACTGAGCGGAAATGCTCAGGGCAGATACCAAATCCAAGGAGCCATGTCCCTGACCCAATACAGACACATGCTGGATGTCAGAATCTTCCAGCTCCAAAACCAAGGGATGGATCGCAGGAAGAGCAGGTGCCATAGGGGAAGACTATGTCCTTTGGGTTCAGATCCAATAATAACTTGGCCAAAGCAGGTGTCTTTAACAGCCTCTGCACCACCCTACCCACGTCTTCATCAAAGAGACTCCTGATCGACTGGGTAGTAAGTGTAGGAGATCTGGATCTTGTTAGGAAAAGAAAAGGGAGCTGATAAGGGATCAGCTCCAAGGAAGGAGATCAGCTCTGATATCGGAACTCAGAGGGCAAAGAAGACTTCCAAACCGAGGACTCAGATGATGTAGACTTTGGAAAGAAAGGTTCTGTTTGCTCTGACACAGTCTTGGATCCAGTAATTGCTGACTGCTCCGATTGTTCTGTTGGAGCAGACGGTTTAGGCTGTTTCTGTTTCAGCTCCAAAGATGATTTTGGAGCCAGAGAAGGACATTTCATTGATCTGTCAGATTTCTCTAATTTTGAAGAAGATGATGTGGGAGATATAGCCTTAGAAAATGGGGTTTATAACAACCCCTTTAAAATCAACTTGTTCTTGCTCTCCATGAGCACTCTCTGATTAAAGGCATGACAAATCAAACAGGATTATTGCAGATAAAGAGGCCCCTAGCAGTAAACACATAAGGCCTGCAAGTCTCTAAGGGGCATCTTCTTACCACATTGCTCACATTTTTTAAAGCCAAAAGGCTTCCCTTCTTTTTGATACATTCTAAACTACTAGGAAAGAATGGTACATACTCTCTAACACCAAAATATAAAACTAGTCCTCTAAATTTAAAGGACTCAGGAAAGAAGGAGGAAAACTTTTTTTTTAAATAATTGAAGGGAGAGAACAGGGTGGGGGGGTGTCCTCCAACTAAAACAGACATTATTTAGATGCCCTCTAACTTAAACAGATGCTAACCAGGGACACATAGGACCAAAGGCTCACTCTAGAGCTTAAAGGTAAGTAGAAGGGGGAGAAAGTAAAAACTCCCTCTAACTAAAACAGGGTAGATGTCCTCTAACTAAATCGGATGCTAAGAAAGAGCACTAAATAGAGAACAAACAGGAAAAACTACACTGAAACAGGCAGGTAAGGTAGGGATAGATATCTAAGAAGAAATATCTAACGTAAAACACGTTTAACTATAAAAGTAGAAATAGCAGTAAAGAATACACTTAGCCCAGAGCTTGCTAACAAACCTCCTCACAGAGCAGCAAACGCAATCTGAGGAAGTTAAGGTACTGCATTATGGGTAGGGAAGGATGCCAACGAACTTTGCTGAAGACCTCGAGCTTTTGGAAAGACCAAGATGGATCTGATACATCGGATCTGACCCATCAGTGAGAATAAAGGTGAGACTGACAACAACACATCTGGTGTTAAATGTGGAGCTTTTCTCTTCAGGCCTCTGCTGAAAAATAGTTTTATCCCAGTCAGACTGATAAACAAAGATAAGATTGATAGAGCCAAATGGTTTTGCATAAGATTTTGTTTATATAGCTATAATCTGTTGTATTTGATAATAAATTTTAGAACCTACACACAGTTTATTGATCTGTATGTTTTTACTCCTATCACATCTTATGAATCTATGACATGTTTTCCTATTATGGTCAGTACCATTATATATAATTTCTTCAAATTTTTTCTGATCTTGTTTTATACTATGTTTAATTTGTCTATCCAATTTGTTTATTTTGGCCTTCAAAGTTTTAGTTCAACCTCATTTACATTTCTTATATTTTTTATTGCTCATCTTAATCAAGTATCTTGTTCTTATAGAGATATATCTTCCTGATGTTGTGTGCCTAGATCATGATGCTAAACTTTTTCAGGTTTTGCATTTAAACAATTTCCCTTTCACAACTCACCACATTCCATTTGCAGTCTTTCACTGAATGTATCATTTCAATTAGTTTTGCGCAGTGACTGTTTTGATTCAATATAGTTATTAATCTTCTGTGCATTGGTTTAGATTTCAGTTTGGAAGAATCATCTTCCAGTAATTTAACCTTTATAATCCTATAAGCACTGCACATTAAATGTAGCAAAATTTAATATGAAAGAGCAATCATTTCCTAAGGAACACAAACAATGTCCAGTATGTTCTGTTCACTGGTAGGTTTGTTTACAATCTGTAGTAATTGTTCCTGAACAAATATTGCAAATAATTTCCTTACTAATGTTATGGAAGCAATATAATTCCAGTCATTTTTTTTTGGTAAATTTAAGTCCCCAGCTACTACTATTTTCCCTCCTGTGTTTTATGCAAGAAATGCATGAATTCCTCTAGATCATTAGCACATGACTTTGGAAGTCTATACACTTCAACAAATGTAATCTGTTCCAAGACTGCCTTTATTGTCACAGTTATGCAATTTACTGAACTGATGTCATCATCAAACATGTAATAATCACAGGTCTCATAAATAAGAAGTTATGTACTCACCATAACGTTCCATCTGAGTAGGTAAACTTCATTTGTCTGCAACCTTTGGGAATCGGATCCGACCTCGGATCCGAGCCGGAAATCTTTCATAGCTTAGATCCGAGCTCCTAGCTCCTCCCCTTCACCCATAATCCCCTGCAAACCCTGACTGACCTCAGATCAAGTTTGCCCATAACCAATAAGGCTGAGAAAGGAAACTAACAACCTTCCTTACAGGGCAGAATAAAACCTCTGGTCAAATAACATCCGAAGGTCAGGGGAAAGGAGGGTGGGACGGTTGCAGATAAATGAAGTTTACCTACTCAGATGGAATGTTATGGTGAGTACATAACATCTTAATCTGAAGTAGTTAACTTCATTTGATAGCAACCTTTGGGACAGAGTCCCCAACTACCTGGATCCTGGGCGGCCTTCATGGAAGGATGTTCCGGAGCAATGCAGAGCCAAAGGATGCTCTCCCTCTAGAGATAATATCCAATTTATAATGGTTGATGAAGGTATGAGGTGAAGCCCAAGCGGCTGCTGAACAAATATCATCCAGGGGTACTCTAGACCGAAAGGCAGCAGAAGTAGACATGGACCGAGTAGAGTGGGCATGGACTCCCTGAGGTGCGGGCCTGCCAGAACTTTCATAAGCCAAAAGGATGCATTGCGAAATCCACCTCGACAAGGTGACCTTCGACACAGATTTACCTAAGTTAAATTTGGCAAAGGAGACGAACAACTGGTCGGATTGTCTATGGCCAGCCGTTCTATGAATGTAAAAACGTAGCTGTCTATGCACATCTAAAGAATGTAGTTTGTATTCTCCTTTGTTCTGGTATTCAGGAAAGAAAACTGGCAGATTAATGGATTGGTTAATATTTGCCTCGGAAGCAATCTTAGGAAGGAATGAGGGATTGGTCCTGAGGTAAACCCTATCCTTGTGGAAGGTCAAGTAAGGTGGGTTTACACATAGGGCTTGAAGTTCAGAGACCCTCCTAGCTGAAGTAATAGTGACGAGAAAGGCTGTTTTCCATGACAAATGTTTGAGATCAGCTGAAGCTGCAGGTTCAAAGGGGGGAGCTGTCAAGGCCTGAAGTACTAAAGTCAAATCCCAGGGAGGCACTACTTCCTTTATTGGAGGTCTAAGTAGGAAGGTGCCCTTCAGAAAGGTCTTACATAACTTCGTGGTGATCAATGGACCCAGTTCATGTCCCACGTGGTAATGAGAGATAGCTGCTAGTTGAACTTTGACTGTGGAACAGCTAGCCCCCTGATGAAAAAGCCCTGAAAGGAAATCCAAAACGGCAGGCAACGGAGCTGTGAAAGGGTCCAGGTTCTGACGCTCCGCCCAAATAGCGAAACGTCTCCATTTACTACTATAGACTTTCCTAGTAGAAGGCTTGTGTGCTGCTACTAGGATAGCTTTAACTGGGGAGGAGATACCGGGAGTCCTAGCTATGAGTGGAACTGGAGCAACCAAGCCGTAAGCTTGAGATTGTCCAGGTTCGGGACTGGGAGGCCTAGGGGGTGGGAAATCAGATCCTGGAGGGGATCTAGAATCCAAGGTGGATTCACCAGATGAGACCAGAGGTAAGGGAACCAAGCTTGACAAGGCCAGAATGGGGCAATGAGGATCATTTTGCTCCCCAACTGACTGGCTTTCTGTAGAAGCTTCAGCATCAGAGGTAGAGGGAGGTAAGCATAGAGTAGACCGGGAGGCCAAGCATGCACCAGATCGTCTCTCGGGGATTCCCCGACGGGGGGAATTAGAGCGAAGTAACTGTTGCATTTCGTGTTTGAAGGAGAGGAGAAGAGATCGCAATAGAGTCGCCCCCCATATGGCAAATATCCACTTCGCTACCTCGGGATTGAGACACCACTCGTAAGAAGACAGTATTGTGCGACTGAGTTTGTCCGCTAGGATGTTGGACCGTCCCGGAATGTGCATTGCAATAAGAAAGCAGTTGGTGGAGATCACCCATTCCCACACTCTCATAGCTTCTCGACAGAGTGGGTAGGACCTGGTTCCCCCCTGTTTGTTGATGTACCAGACCACAGATATGTTGTCTGACTGAACTGCAACTGTTTCTGTAGGAAGAAGGCTCTGAAGTGCTTGCAACGACAACAGCACTGCCCTCATCTCTAGAACATTAATATGCAATGAGGTCTCTGTATCATTCCATGTGCCTTGGACCGTCCTGCCCGCATAATGCCCCCCCCCACCCGAGGCAAGAGGCATCCGTGGTCACCTTGGACGAGTGGAGGGGCCATGGAGAAAGAGCGTCCCACCTGGAGGTCCGGTGATTGCAACCACCATGCGAGAGCCCTTTTGCAAGCCTTGCTTAGGGGAATGGGGTGACTGAGAGGGTATCGACGGAAGGACCATTGGACTTGGAGAGTCCACTGCAAAACCCTCATGTTCAGGCGAGCCATGGGGAGTAGGGTAATTGCGGCCGCCATGGAGCCCTGCACCCTCAGGACCAATTCCGCCGGGGGAGCCGATGATAGTAAAATGGCCCGCACATGTAGCCTCAGGGTGTGAAGTCGCTCGGTGGTTAAGAAGGCTAGTAAGTTGTTGGTGTCTAATCTGGCCCCGATAAAGTCTATCACCTGAGTCGGGTTGAGAAAGGATTTGTCTGTGTTGACGGTGATCCCCAGCCGGGGAGCAAGGTGAAGAAAGTAATTCCTGGCTGAGCAGAGTAGATGCCTGAGCATTTCCATGATGTCTCTGAAGGAGACATCCTCGAGGGGTGAACTAGGGGAGCCTTCCCCTTCATCCAAATCTGTGTCACCAGTCAAGGACTCGAGGGAGTCCACGTGCCTCCTCTTGCACTTTCGCTTGTGAGGGACATCCTCAGGGGGGGCTGTCCGAGGACGTCTCACCAGCCATGTCCTGTTCCAAGGGAATGACCTGGGACATCAAAGCAGGCTGTCCCTGGGGCCGGGTGATGGAAGCCAGACCCAACAGAGAGGGAGTGCAGGATGGAGCCATAGCAAGGACCGGGGGCCTGGAAGCACTCGACAGTGCCCTCTCCGCCACATCGAAAGCCGAAGGAGAGCTGCTCTCTCTGGGATCCGAGAGCAGACCCTCGCTCGGATCCGATGGATGGATCGGGGCCAGCGCCGAAGCCATCGGATCCGACAGACCAGTGTGCTCCGACCTAGACAGAGTCAAAGACACACTGATTCCCTCGGATCCGACGCTCAGCCCATGGCTCCGAGAGCCCGGATCCGACAAAAATGGACCCGACAGGCTCGAGGGAAGAGTCGGCGCCGAAGTACCCGATACTGTAGGCGTTGACCCACCTCCGGCTCCAAGGCTGCTCGGCTCCGAACCCGGGAAGCGGGTTGGAGAAGGAGCTATCGGGGCAAAGAAAGGTGTCGAGCTCTCCCCCGGGGGGGGGGGGGGAGGCAGGAGCACTCCCATCTGCAGTTGGGCCTGGAGAAACCTTTGCATCATCCGGTCCAAATCTGCGTCAGAAAGGCTGCGAGTCGATCTCGATGAAGCCACCGAGGCTGGCCGGGAATGCCGCCTCGATGACCTCGACGGAGATCTGGTCTCCTCCTCCTCGGGGCCCGGTGAGAAGCACGGAGACCCGATCCAAGAAGGAGGAGACCTGGAAGCCCTGGAGGGAGAAGACCGCTTAGCCGGGGGGGACCGACGCGGAGGCCTCCGCCTGCCGCTTGTGGTGCTTCTCCTTCCTTTTTTCTTTCCTGGCCTCCATCTCCTCTGGAACTGCAGTGGGAGTTTGAGTCCCGACCGGAGGGAGAGAGGCAGGAGTGGCCGCCGCCGAAGCCGGGGAGGAGGACACAGAAGCTCCGGAGGCCGAAGCTGAATCTGGGGGCAAAAGTCCCGCTAGGATCAGCTTCGACCTCCGGTCCTTCAGTGCCCTGGGGTTGAATGCTGCGCAGATGGAACACCCAGAGGAAAGGTGTTCAACCCCAAGGCACCGCACACACCGAGTGTGGCCATCCGCTGGGGAGAGCTTATGGCCACACTCGGTGCACTTGGAAAAGATGGGTTTTGGGGCCTCAGACATATTTCATAGGTTCATAGGTTCATACTAGGCTATCTGCCCTAGGGCATTTATAAGCCTAGCCAGAGTGTGTTTGGCTTTCGCCACCCATTTTAAATTAAGTTTGCTATGCCTTTTTTTGAGGTTAGTATACTGTGCCTCTGTCTAACAGTGACACAGAAGTGATAGCCGGGGTAAACCTACGATCTCCCATCCACTCATTAGGATTCCTCTTGAAGAGAGTCAATGTGGGACTCTGCCAAACCTGGACTGGGATTTTATTCCAGAGTGAAGGGAGCCTCTGGGTTATGAATCTGTCCCTCCAGCATGTCCTATTTATTTCAGTGCTGAGGTTCAAGTCTCTCGAGCGCGTAGCTCGATGGAATTTGGATTTTCTGAGGTGCAGCATGTCCATTAATTCCGGGTTAGACATGGCTTTATACGTCAGGCACAGATCGCCTCTGAGCAGGCGGTATGCCACTGAGTAGAGCTGGAGTTTCTTTAACCGGGCAGCATATGGCATCTGTCTGAGCCCTTTGATCCTCTTGGTGAGGTACTTTTGGGGTCTTTCCAGTTGCTGCAGGTGTCTGGTAAGGTACATCCCAAAAGGGGCATTGTACTCAATTATGGGCCTGATGAGGGATGAGTAAAGAGGTACGATGACCTCCCCTGATCTAGATGTGAATCCCTTCATGATTAGCTGGGCTATATAAAATGTTTTTCTAACCACTTTGGCCACGTGGTTGTCAAATGAGAGATTGCTATCAACTTGGGTCCCCAGGTCCCTAATGACTTCTTCTGTACTTAATGGATTACCACCTATGTGGTAATTTGTGGGCACTTTGTTTTTGCCAAAGGGGATGACTATACACTTTTGGCGTTTAGCTTGAGGCCATGGCTCTGGCACCAGTTGTCTGTTTCTATGAGGCCCTTTTGGAGGATGCTTGTGTCAGCTGGAGATTCGATTATGGCGCCCAGTTTGCAGTCATCTGCGAACTTGGTCAGCCACAGTCCTTCCGTGTTGGCCTGTACCACCAAGAAATATATACCGAACAAGAGAGGTCCCAGGACTGAGCCTTGTGGGACGCCACTTGTAACTGGTTTGGAGTCTGACATGGCTCCAGCAATTCTAACCATGTGGGTTCTGTCCTTGAGCCAGTTTGCAACCCATCTAGTGACATAGGGGTTTATATTTAAGCTGGTGAGCTTATCTATAATGCCCGAGTGGGGTATTGTATCGAAGGCTTTTGCGAGGTCCAGGTAGGTTGCGTGGACCACCTTCCCCTCGTCAATGGCCTTGGTGACTGTTTCAAAGAAATCGACCAGGTTTAAGAGGCAGGATCTGCCCTTAACAAAGCCAAACTGGGTAGGATCCAGTGTCTGTAGGTCCCCAATATCTTTATTTATGAGGTCCATGATGATCCTTTCGATAGCTTTGCAGACCAAGCTAGTCAGGCTTATGGGGCGATAGTTTCCAGGATCCGTTGGGGCACCACCTTTGTGGAGAGGGACCACTGTTGCTGTACGCCACTCTTTGGGTACATATCCTGTAGTAAGGCTAAGATTGAACAGTAGTTTTATGTTTGGGTTTAGCTCTTCTTGGAGTTCATGTAGGACGCAGCCCGGGACACCATCTGGTCCCATTGATGCTGTGTTTTTTGCTTTGGAGAGGGCGGCTCTTACCTGAGCATCTGAGATGTCAGGGGGGCAGCACTCTGTTGGGATAGATATTTGCCCTTTTGGTGGGGAGAGAGGGGAGAAGTTTGCACTGAACCTGTCAGCTAGGATGTTGGCAATGTCTGTGGGCTCGGTGTATTTTTTGTCATTTTGGACTAATTCTGAGCATATCTGGGAATTCCCACCCAGGTTCCTAACATAACTAAAGAAAGCCTTGTGATTATCCTTAGTGTCCTGTGCAATTTTTCTCTCGAAGCTGGCCTTAGACGATTTTATGACTGCCCATAGTTTTTTGCTAATACTGATCAGAGATGCCTTCGCTTTTTGGGATTTTGCTCTATCATGTAGTAGCTTCCTCCTTCTATTGTATAGTTTGTTTATGGCTGGGGTCCACCAGACAGGACGTCTGCCTTTGGAGGATTGGGTCTTGGTTTTATTTGGGATTGCATGATCCATGCATTCCTGAAGGTGTTCATAGAATGCGTTTATAAAGGATTCTGCGGTCTGGGCCGTATTTTCCACAGGCCCGGAGGCTTTGAAGGATTTTGCCTCGGTTTTGAGGAGTGTGAAATTTGCTTTAGAAAAGTTTTTCACTGTGGTTTTCTGGGCAGGGGGTGGGGTCGGGATGTGAATATCCAGTGAGATTAGTTTATGGTCTGATCTTACCAGTGAGGGATACACTTCTGGTCTGGAGCATAGTGTCCCCATGTTGGTGATGATCAGGTCCAGCATGTTTTCCCCTCTTGTGGGTGTGGTAACAAGTTGTTCCATAGCATTTGAGTTTATAAATTCTAGGAACCTTTGGGCTAGGGTGTTGGAGCTAGAGTAATGCTCCCAGTCTATGTTTGGGTAGTTGAAGTCGCCCAATATAATGGTGTTTGGAGAGACCTTCATATTTTCCAGTATTCTCAGGAAGGCCAAGTGGGGTTCCTGTGTTTGGGAGGGTGGTCTATAGCAGGCTATAAATTGGAAGGCAGTTTTACCCACAGTTAGTTGCACATGGATAGTCTCTGATGCTTTGTGCTGTGCCACCAACCTGGAGGTGTGGGTATCTTTGACGAATATTGATACTCCCCCTCCTTTTGTGGTTCGGTCCAAGTTTTGGGGCCGAAAAGCATGGTATGAGGTATAACCTGGTAGTGCTGGGGTGCTCTTGGGAGCCTTGAACCAGGTTTCTGTTACTGCACAGATATCGATGTTCTCCATGTTAAGGAGAGTTTCGAAAAGTGCATCTTGAGGTTTAGACTTCTGGCGTTGAGTAGCATTACTCTTAGTTTCTTATCCCTTGTGATACCTATGGAGGTGGGTTTGTCTTTTGAGCCTTGCCTAAAAAAGGCACTATGGGGGTAGCAAGAGCCTTTGCCAATATCCGAAAGCCCAGGGTGACAGGTGCAAGCCGTCCCTAGCGAAGCATCGTGGCTTGTCGAGCATGTCATCCCAGGCTGACAGGTATTGGATCCCCTTTGAATGACACCAACACTTAAGCCAATTGTTGAAATTGATCATCTTGTCTTCATATTGTGGCATCATTCTTGGTGAGGGTAAGATGCTACTCAAGGTCAGGGTCATACCGGCCTGGGCTACATGCTCAGAGAGCTCCTCTATGTCTCTTTTCATGCAGTCCAGGGAGGTACATCTCAGGTCATTCACACCAGCATGGACAATGACCGAGTCATATTTGTACTTGCCTTGGAGTGACCTGAGTGCTTGTGTTATGTGGCGGATCCTAGCGCCTGACAGGCAGCTCACCGTGACCTTCTCCTTGTTCAGCCTGGTGAGCGGGACGTCAGTGTGCCTGACGATAGAGTCACCTATTACAAGTGTATCAGGTGTGTTGTTTAGCCTTAAGGGCTGTGACTGTTCGGCACACTGGCTTTGTGAGCTATGTGTTGCACGTGTTTTGTTTTGGGGTAGCGGTTGCTTGGGTGTCTGCTTTGGAGGTCTCTGCTGCTTAGGCAGATTTTTATTTAGAGCCTCCGAGTATGTTTTTGTGTGTTTATGTGTTTGGTTTGTTGTCGTGGTAGGTCTATGTGAGACTGGAATTGTAGTGAGTGTGGTTTCCTTCTCCTCCTGACTGGTTATGCCAGTACTGAGTTGAGAGAGCTTAGCCTCCAGTTTGGCTATATGGTTGCATCTCTCACATGTGTTGGAATTTGTTGGGAGGAGGAGAGGGTTGTCTGTGTACATGAGGCAGTTGTAACATTGCCTCAAGATTCCCAGATTCACCAGCTGGACCGGAGAGGAGATTGACAACTGACCTTTGGACATGCTAGAATAGTATTGGGAATTCCTTTATAATTGAAAAAAGGGCCAATGGGGAACAAGGTACTCAATGGGAGTTTGTGAGGGTGTAGTGCTTTTAATTTTTTAGAGCTGACTTATATAATTGCTTTAGTGAGCAAGTGCCAGGTAACTTAAATGCAATGTGTTACAGGTAACTTAAATGCAAAAACGACAAACAGTAACTTTCTTTCAAGTGAAACAAGGAAATAAGTACAGTAAGCAAAGTATTTAAAGAAAAATCCACTTGTTAGGCCCCAAACACACAACACAAAGAATGCTATGACCAGCGAAGGGGAAGGAGGGTAAGTTTAACTAAAAAGGAGTTATTAACTAGGATAGTTTTAGTCAAAAAAGGGAACCTGACCACACAACACTCACTCGACACTTAAGGGGATAATAAAAATTGAAAATCTCTCACAAAAACCCTACGACACTAGGAGCTCAAAAACCTAGCTGCTGGCAAGAAGCGCGGCAAACTAGATCTTGGGTCAGTCAGGGTTGGCAGGGGATTATGGGTGAAGGGGAGGAATCTAAGCTATGAAAGATTGCCGGCTCGGATCCGAGGTCGGATCCGATTCCCAAAGGTTGCTGACAAATGAAGTTAACTACTTCAGATCAAAAGTTACGCACTTATCATAACACTAGATCCATGTCTTCTTCCTTCTGTCTCATCCTTTTTATTATCACATCCAAGACCGGCACTTCAGAATCTTCAGCTCTGAAGTGACAAATCTCCACTTACTCTTCCATGATGCTGTGCAAGACTAAATGTACTCAGACTGAGTTTGCCTTACCATACCTGACCAGGTCTACATTATAACATCAAAGTCTTAAAACTTCGAATGTTATAATATAGAACCCATTCGATCAAAACACCAGAAAATTGAACAGTCAGAATAGCGAATTTTTTCCTAGGGAAAAAATTTGCTGTTCCGACAAACATACACACAACACAAGCACACCAAAATAAATAATCCACACACATGCACTTCACAAAACCCTACACTAAACCATACATACACTACTAGCTATCCCCTTACCTTAACCCAACCCTAACCCTAAGGTCCCTAATTATTGCACACTCACCTTACCAGCCATAAACAAAAATAAGAAGTTATGTACCTACCATAACGTTCCATGTTAGTTGTCTTCTTCTCGCCTTCTTTCTTGCTGGATGGGTTCGGAGCCGATCCTCGGCTCCGACTCGGCCAATACTAAACCTCGAGAGCTAATTCCACCGGCTCGAGGCTCCCCTATATCCCACAATGCTAGGCGGTAACTACTCAGATTTCGTTTGATAGCTATACCAAGCAACCCTAGTCTCCATAGAATGGAGTAGAGAAACCCACCTCAAAACAATCTGCGTAAAAAGTATCGCAAACCTCAGAAAGGATAAAAGAGGTGGAAGAATGTGTGGGAATGACGACTTCCATAGGAAGAACACAAACTGAATTCCTGTCGGTCTGTCCAGGCTTGGGGGAAGAAGGGTGGGACGCAAGAAAGAAGGCGAGAAGAAGACAACTAACATGGAACGTTATGGTAGGTACATAACTTCTTAATGTTAAGTTGTCAATCTCGCCTTCATTCTTGCTGGATGGGACCGCGTCCCTAGCACCTTATCCCGGGTGGCCTATCGGAACAGACTCTTGAGAACAGTGGAACCAAAATTGGCACGGCTTCTGGAAACCATGTCCAATTTGTAATGTGAAATGAATGTATGAGGAGAAGCCCAGGTGGCTGCTGCACAAATGGAATCTATTGGCAGCCTATTCTGAAAAGCTATGGATGTAGCTAATGCCCTAGTTGAATGAGCTCTAGGTCTTGAGGGTAGTTTTTGATGTCTGATCTCATAGATGAAGGTAATTGTAGAGGTGAGCCATCTAGAGAGGGATACTTTAGTAACTGGAAGGCCCAATTTCCCTTCCGCATATGACAGAAACAATTGATTAGATTTCCTGAATTGTTTAGTCCTGTCTAAGTAATATCTAAGTTGGCGATGAACATCCAAAAAATGTAGCTTTTGTTCCGACCTGTTTGAATAGTTAGGGAAAAAGACGGGGAGATCAATAATTTGGTTTAGGTTTATTTGAGAGGAAACTTTAGGCAAAAAGGATGGATTAGTATGGAGGGATACCCTATCTTTGTGAAACACTAAGTAAGGAGGACGACTGCACAGAGCATGGAGTTCAGATACCCTTCTCGCTGAAGTTATAGCTACCAGAAAAAGTGTCTTCCAAGAAAGCAACTTCAGAGAACATGAAGCCGGTTCAAGGGGAAGGATTAAAGATGCCAGAACCAAGTTCAAATCCCATTGAGGCGGGGGATCTTTGATTGGAGGTTTGAGAAGAAATACGTCCCTTAAAAAGGCTTTACAGAGTTTGTGAGCCATGATGCTAGACTCTGAAACACCAACATGAAAATTAGATATGGCAGACAATTGAACTCTAATGGTAGATGCAGATGATCCTAAATGAAAGAGTTCTGCTAGAAAGTCTAGAATAGACTGGATAGGTGCAGTAAAGGGATCTATGTTTTTGATGTTGCCCAAAAAGAGAAGAGTTTCCATTTGCTACTATAAATCTTCCGGGTAGAAGATTTATGAGAGGCTATCAAGATATCTCGGACCGAGCGAGATATTGAGGGAAGCCTGGCTAAGGTTGGAATCGGAGAAACCATGCTGTGAGGTTTAGAGAGGGCAGAGATTGGTGCAGCTGACCCAATTGGTGGGTTATCAGATCTGGTACTGGGTCCAGATGCCAAGGCTGCTCCAAAAGGTAACGATGAAGAAAAGGAAACCATATCTGTCGAGGCCAGTAAGGGGCAATGAGGATCATTGTCACTCTCAAGGCGACTGCTTTCTGAATTAGTTGAGATATCAGTGGAAAGGGGGGAAAGGCATATAGAAGTCCCCGGGGCCAATCGTGGACTAGAGCGTCTCTGGTGGGATGGCCTGGTAACGGGAAGAGAGTGAAGAAGTCGTGACACTTGCTGTTTTGGGGTGTAGCAAAAAGATCGCAGCAAGGCTGGCCCCATCTTAGGAATACTTCTTCTAGAACTGATTTCTTTAGAGACCACTCGTGGGGCATGAGAATTGCCCTGCTCAATTTGTCTGCAATAACGTTGGATTTCCCGGGAATGTGCGTTGCTATCAGAAAATGCTGAGAAGAGATCGCCCATTGCCAAAGTCTGAGTGCCTCTCGACATAAAGAGTATGATCTTGTTCCACCTTGTTTGTTGATGCACCACACTACGGACATGTTGTCCGTTTGAATTGCAATAGTCCCAGTGGGAAGAGAGTCGTGAAGGGCTTGCAACGCTAAAAGCACTGCTCTCATCTCTAAGACGTTTATGTGCAAGTGGCACTCGAAAGGTTGCCACGTGCCTTGGACTGTCCTGCCCTGATAATGCCCCCCCCACCCGATCAGGGAGGCGTCTGTTGTCAACGTGGCGACTGGGGGGGGGGGGAGTGAAGGGTCTTCCTCGGAGAAGTTGATGTGATGTGATCCACCAAGACAGTTGATTCTTGCATGATTGAGTTATCAATATGGTATGGGACATCGGGAGCTGTTGAAAGGACCATTGAGTAAACAGCATCCATTGGAGGATCCTCATGTGAAAGCGAGCTAAGAGGAGAAGGGGAATGCTGCTGCCATGAGTCCTAACACCTTCAAAACTAGTCTGGCTTTGACTTTGTTGCATTGTAAGAGATGGGAAACTTGGTTCCGAATGTCTGACACTCTCTGCTCTGTGAGTCTGGCTGAAAGATTGAGTGTGTCTAAGGTGGCGCCTATAAAGGTAATAGATTGACAAGGTGACAAGGCAGATTTTTCGAAATTTATCCAAATGCCTAGAGCTTGGCAAGATCAGATGGTGAAGTCCCTGGATAGAAGAAGCTGATGTCTGGTGGTGGTGGTAAGGAGCCAGTCGTCTAAATATGGAAACACCTGGAATCCTTGACGTCTCAAGTGAGCCGCGACCACTGCCATGCATTTGGTAAACACACGGGGGGCTATAGTGAGACCAAAGGGCAGGGCCCTGAACTGGTAGTGACTGGCTCCCAGCCTGAAGCGGAGATATCTCCTGGAGCGTCTGTTCATCTTGATGTGGTAGTACGCGTCCTGAAGATCTATCGAGCACATCCAATTGTCTTGACCCAAGAAGGGTAGAATGGACTGTAGCGTGACCATCCAGAATTTTGTTTTCCTGACATACTTGTTTAAGTAGCTGAGATCCAGTATGGGTCTCCAGTCCCGTTTTTTTTGGTACCAAAAAGAATTTGGAGTAGATTCTGGATCCTTGCTGGTCTGCCGGGACTGATTGGATAGCTCTTTTTGATAGCAGCTTTGAAATTTCTAATGCTGCTTGTTCCCTTAGACCGGGTGGAACGTCTGGAAGGGATCTTTTGGGTTGGGATGGGATGTGAATAAAGGGAATTTTGTAACCCTCGGATATGATCAACTGTACCCATTTGTCTTGAGTAAGGGAAAGCCAGGCTTTTGGGTACAGGGATAACCTTCCCTCGACTGCCTCCGAAGGTGGACAGCTGGGCAGCCCCTCAGGGATGCTGAAAGGGTTTGTCAGAAAACATTTCTCTGCTACCCTGGTTTTGTGGATCTCCTCTGCCTCTAGGGCGGCGTCTATTATTATTCCCTCCTCTGCCTCTAGAGGGGAATCGGCCTTGTGCGTCAGATGAGACTCCCTGGGATTGTTTGCGGAACCACATCTTTCCTCCCCTCTGACCTTTGGGATAGGGTCTAGAAGGGGTAGAAAAACGGACTCCTATGGCAGAGAGAGTCTTACCTTCTACCTCGCACCTGGTCAATGTATCCTTCACCTGTGGACCAAACAAGGATGATCCATCAAAGGGAGAATTGGTGAAGGACACCTTGAAAGGGTCCGCAAAGTTGCATAGCCGCATCCAGGTGTGACGTCATAAGGCAACACCTGTGCCTGCGGCTCTACTCGCCCCATCTGCAGCATATGAGACCAGCCACATGGAGGAGTTAATGATGGAATTCAGGGTTGCCAACTGGGAGTTCATTGTGTCTTTGAACCCCTCAGCTGTAGGATCCTTTATCAGTTCACCCATATCCTTGAGTAAATCTCCCTGGAGACGAGTGAAGTGGCATAAGTAATTCAGCGAACGCATTGAAAAGGTCGCTGATGAGAACATCCGCTTGCCGTACCTGTCCATGGTCCTAGATTCCTTATTAGGAGGATGGACAGGAACCGAAGGATCAGCTAACTCCTTCTTAGTGGCTGCAGCCACCACCATGGCATCAACAGGGACACCCTTGGATAAAAAATCTTTATCTCTAGGGGCAGTAATAAATTTAGATGGTCTCCTCGGGGTGGGTTACACTGAATCAGGAGCCGTCCAAGCCTTCCTTGCCACCACTTCCATAAGGGGGTCAAAGGGAGGGGACACCCAGGAGGTAGAAGGGCGAGAGCCAAACGCCTCAAGATACACTGACTCATCCTCCGAAGGGTTAAGGGCTGGCCAGTTACCCCTCTGTTTCAGGATCTCAAGGATGTCAGCAAAGGAGACATCCTCAGAGGGGGATCGAGGAGAACCTTCGGATTCCTCTAAGTCAGTGTCAGAGGTGATAGACTCAGGGGAGTCAATGTGCTTCCTCTTGCATTGCCTCTTCCTTGGGGGATCTCCTGCCGGGTCAGGAGAGGCCTCGGAAGAGGAGGAAATTCCCAATGGGGAAACTTGAGGAGTTGGCTCTCTGTGGTCTAAGACAAGGGGGTGAGTAGAAATCACCACAGGCACTGTAGATGGGGGGGCTGAAGGAGCCGACTGTGGGGCAGAACCTGGTTCCAGCACGCTCCGCATGACCTTGAAGGCACCCCTGTCAGGCAAGGCCAGAGGCCCCCGCTCCGAAGAGACAAGGACCTCCCCCGGCACTGACAGGGACGGCTCCAAAGCCGATGTCGGAGCTGAACTCACCAGTGCCGAAGCCCCGAGAGGGAGAGCGGGGTCGAACAAGGGTCCGATGCCACTCACCCTCTCGGAGCCGACGAGGGAAGCTCGGCGCCGAGATCCCTCCAAGGAGGAGATCGGAGCAGACGACGGAGCCGAAAGGGAAGGTATCGGATCCGACGCACCGACAGTCATGGCTCCGACAAGCCCTGGCTCCGAACTCAAAGGAGTCGAAGGAGGAATGTATTGGGGAACAGAAATAGCCACTGACTGGTGAGTCGGGCTATAAAGCATTTGGGCCAGTGCCTCGGACTTGAGAAGTCTACTCACTACCCTTTGCAAATCATGGTCAGATAACCTGGAAGACCGTGAGGGATGAGTTTTATGGCTCCGTTCAGAAAGAAGAGGGGATCCTGGCGCCGAATGCACGGAGCCGATAGAGGGGGATCTGGACCTCTTCCTAGACTGTGGCTCCGATAAGAGTATCGGAGCCAACGGAGTTTTATCAGGTAACAGTATGAGGCTTGGAAACATCGGCTCCGGCCGGAGCCGATGTCGAAGCTGACTTAATCTTTCCAGCAGTCGACTCTGAAACCAGAGCCGACTGTTTGGAAGTTTTGGAAGGCTTCCCCGACACAGACTGAGTCGGGGGGCCTTCAGGCTTTAATAAGCCCCGCAAGATTAATTTATTCTTGCGTTCCTGCAGGACTCTAGGGCTAAAACCATGACAAACAGCACAAGAGTCCTGCAGGTGCAAAGGTCCCAGGCAATACACACAAGAAGTGTGACCGTCTGTCAGAGACATTTTCTGACAGCACGAGTCACACTTCTTGAAGCCTGAGACCTTAGAGTCTTTTGACATCGTAAAAGGAGTGCCTGACAACAACACAAACACACTACAGACACACCCTCTACTGAAGAAATTATTTAATTATTAAGGCTAACACAAGCCACAAACACACACACACACACACACACACAAGCCCTTAACAGAAAAACAACTAATTTAGTCACACTAAAGGACTGGGGGAAGGGAGGGGCCGAAGGCCTACAAGATAAGGGAAGAAAGGGAATATAGACCCGAAAAACAGGGGTCGATTTATCTAAATATTTAATTAAACTAAAAAGGTTATGGTATGAAACAAAAAAAAGGGGGTTAAGAAATACCTAATATGGTAAAAACTCTAACTCACCTGCCTGAGCCGGTAGAAAAGCACCTCGTCAGCTATAGCGGCAAACGAGATCTGAGTAGTTACCGCCTAGCATTGTGGGATATAGGGGAGCCTCGAGCCGGTGGAATTAGCTCTCGAGCTTTAGTATTGGCCGAGTCGGAGCCAAGGATCGGCTCCGAACCCATCCAGCAAGAATGAAGGCGAGATTGACAACTTAACATCATGTGTTATTTGATTAAGCCAAGGGCCTTAATTCAGATATTCACCTATGCAAATGTAAGAGAAAACATATAAACTCTACATATATTATAATGTGTACACTTTTACAACCAATCCCCCATGTCAAGAGCCCAAGATTCCAGGCTATTAACTTAAACATGCTTTCATCCAGCCTTTCTTCTCTTTTTATACTGTAATGCCTGCATTTCTTAAAAAAGGGCACTTGTTTACTTTAGTATCTTCATCACATACAATAATAACTGAAAAATGTTTCACTATATAACATGCAATTTATATCATGAAAGGTTTTATACAAATACTGTTAAGAGCAGAAATTGCTTTACTTACAGTTACATTTTTTCCTTTTCCTTTTAGTGTACTTCCAAACATTAATGACATGGAGTGAAGAATATGCTTTTCAGTCTCCTACAAGTTTAGTAATGTCAACAAAGTCCAGCCTTTCCACTTTTTCTTATAAATGTGACTGATGATTTATAATCTCATATGTTTTCACTAATTTCAGTATACCTGCTCATCTCTATCTCCCAACCACAGACTCCGGTTCAAGTCCAAGGGTTTTTTTCTGACTCTCAAGTATTTTCCTTTGGAACACTGGAAAAGGCTTCATTGGCAAAGTCTCTCCATGAGCTTTACTATCACAAGAATGGGAAGCACAGACCCCTTACGTTTGTTATTTCATTTTTGGTTGGACAAACTTTTGTATTTCCTCCTTAGCTTGTTCTGCACCAAAAAATGACTTTGATCATCTAGGAAAAAATGTCCTGAAGACAGCTGGATACAGCAACTTGAATGTTATACCTACCCTTTGATATTCCCTGATTGCTGAGATAAATTTGCTTCTATTCTGCCTGGTGTGCAGTAAATAATCATTTTTTCCAAAAACACTCCACTGACTCCAGTTTTTAGTACTTTTCCCTTCTGCTCAGTTTTGTCAGGATCAACTCTTTCTGCTGGTATGATTGTATCTTTACAAATATTGGCTATGGCTGCTTACTCATGCCCAGGTTTACAGCACCCACATGATATGGCTTTTCAGTTATAAGTCCTGCTGTGGAATATCAGTCCAGTTGCTTATCTGTGTTTTTATAAAATTAATACAGCATGTTTCTTCCAGTTTTTCTGCTACAGAAGAAAATCTCATGTTTTCTTGCATTCGCTTTCCTTTAACATTACCATTTTTAAAACATCTCTTCTTGAGCAGTTTCATACTCAGTGAGCCTTTTCTTCATTTCAGTCTCTGATATTTGCGGTATTATCAGTTAATCTGAATAGCTGTTTAAAGCTTTTTCCATTTTTTTCCAGCCTTTTGTTATTTGAGTTGATATACTCCTTCAGTATTTATTTTAATCAGCTCTAAGCACATTTGATTTATTTTTCCTCTAGACACCTGGAAGCCATGTCTTGCACCAAAGCTGGAGGTTGAACTTCTTTTTCCTGAACAGCTGCAGAACTCCTAAACCTGGGGGTGGATAGCCAAGCTTCCCCAACTGTTTCAAGGGCACAGCAGTCATGCAAGTTTTCAAGAGTTCTGGAAGAGTTTGCTAGAAAAGGGTCTTCTAAAAGAATAAATTAAGTACTCACCATAGCATTCCATCTGTGCTGCCCTTTTTCATTCTTCCTCAACTCTTGGGTTTGGATCTGATCCTCAGATCTGACTTGGCAGCTTCTGCCAGCTCGTGGATTACTGAATCTCTGAAGCTCCTCCCTTACCCGTAATGCCCTGGTCTCCTAACATGCCTCATATCTTGCCTGCTGCCCTTTACATCCGTACAGCATTGTAGAAGAATAAGATAACATAATATAGAACTCAAACAAATGAACAACGGTTCCTCTAGCATCTTAAATCTTTCCAAGAGACAATAAGGAAAGGGGTTTATGGAAGGGAAGTTGAGGAAGAATGAAAATTGGCAACACAGATACTGTCATTTATCATTTGTTCCTTAACTCTTGGGACAGAGTCCCCAGCTACGTAAACCCAGGACGGACTGTAAGGAAGGATATTCCTGAGTACCATTGAGTCAGACTGTTCTTCCCCTAGAGACCTGATCCAATTTGTAATGAGCAATAAAGGTATGAAGATTAGTCCAAGTTGCAGCTGCACATATATCATCCAATGAAGATCTAGACAAAAAGGCTGAAGAAGTCAGCATAGACCTGGTGGAATGTGCCTTTGGTGGTTTGGGTAAAAGCATGCCCAATTTGTTATAAACAACAGTAATGCAATCAGTTAACCATTTGGCTAAAGTCTCTTCAGAAACTGGTTTGCCTAATTTTGAATCTGAAAAAGAAACAAACAATTGTTCTGATTTTCTAAAGTTTTTGGTTATGTGTAAATAAAACCATAATTGTCTGTGAACATCAATAGGTGCAACATATACTCTCCTTTATTTGAGAAATTTGAAAAGAAGACTGGAAGGTTGATAGTTTGATTTAAAAAAGTTATGTACTCACCATAATGTTCCAGCTGTGTTGTCGATTTTCATTCCTCCTTGAACGATGGGTTTGGATCCAAGGCATCGGATCTGACTTGGCTGCTTGTAAAAGCCCATGGCAATACAAAATTCTTTAGCTTCTTCCTTACCCATAATACATCCTCCTCATTACCTCAGATTTTGTTTGCAAGCACTAAGAAAGACGTACCCTTATAATTTATACAAATAAGGGTCCAATTTGAATGAAGAGAAAAGAGAGAGATACAGTCTCAGAGAGGAAAGGGCAATGCCACTTCTTGAGCTGGGAAAAGCATAAAATTGCAACCCAATTGTTATATCCTCTCTCTCGCTCTTCTAGAAGAAACCTAAAAAGGTTGGGGGTTGGTGGGAGGGGAGTCGAGGAGGAATGAAAATTGACAACACAGATAGAACATTATGGTGAGTACATAACTTTTTTATCTGATGCTGCCAATTTTCATTCTGTCCTCGACTGATGGGACAGAGTCCCCAGCTACTTAGAACCCTGGATGGATTCAAGGAAGAATATTTCTGAGCACCACTGAGCCAAAAGATGCTCTACCTCTGGATACCAGATCCAGTTTATCATGCAAAATAAAGGTGTGAGGAAAAGCCCAGGTTGCTGCTGAACAAATATCATCCATGGAAGACCTTGAGTGGAAAAATGAAGAGGTAGCTACAGCTCTGGTAAAATGAGCCCATACCTTGTACGGCAAGGCCATTCCTGTCTTATTATAAGTAAAGGAGATGTCATCGGTAAGCCATTTAGCTAAAGTGACTTTAGAAACAGGTGCGCCCAAATTTAATCCTGCAAATGATACAAACACATGATCAGTTGTTCTGATATCTTTTGCCCTGTGAAGATAGAAATGTAATTGTCTATTTACATCTAGCAGGTGTAGAAAATATTCTCCTTTGCTGGTATAATTTGGAATAAATACTGATTAATACACTGACTGAGTTGACATGTGATGCCACCTTGGGCAAAAAGGATGCATTAGTTCATAAGGAAACTTTATCCTTAAGGAAAATGAAATATGGAGGTTTCACCGACAATGCCTGAATTTCCTAAATTCATCTGGTGGAGGTGATGGCAACTAAAAATAAGGTCTTCCAAGCAAATATTTCAGGTCACAATCATGGGCAGACTCAAAAAGTGGTGGAATCAAGAACTGCAATACCAGATTCAGATCCCATGGTGGTGTGAGATCTTTAAAGAGAGATTTAAAAAGAATTGTGTTGCACAAAAAAGCTTTACATAGTTTATGAGAGGCTAGAGAGTGGTCATCAAATCCATTGTGGAAATTAGAAATTGCTACTAATTAAACTCTCACTGTTGAAGATCTAGCCGCCTTGTTAAAATGTTGTGTCAAGAACTCTAGCACATGACTAACTGGTGCTGAAAAAGGATCTAAATGCTTTTGGGTAGTCCAATGTACAAATCTTTTCCACTTACTAGCATACAGTTTCCTAGTGGATGGCTTAAGGGAAGATATCAAAATGTGATGCACAGGGGAACAGAGCATTGATCGTCTGGCTATCACTGGAATTGGAGAAACCAAGCTGTCAGCTTGAGGCTCAGAAAGTCTGGATGTGTCATGCCCAGCGGATGAGACAGGAGGTCTGGAACTGAGTCTAGAATCCAAGCTTGGTGAAGTAAATGAGGCCACAGGAAGGGAAACCAAATCTGTTGAAGCCAAAAAGGGGCAATGAGGATAATTCTGGTCTTCAACCTGGCAGTTCTCTGAAGGAAGTTTGGGATTAGAGGAATTAAGGGATATGCATAAAGTAATCTGGGGACCCAATTGTGGTGTGGAGCATCCCTTGGTGACTCCCCCTGTGGGGGGATCAACACAAAATAGCTGATACACTTGTTGTTTAAAGGGGATGCAAAGAGGTTGCAGTATGGCTGGTCCCATTTGTTGAAAATTAGCTTGCCACTTTCTGCTTGAGGGACCATTCATGAGGTAAGAGAATGAAACTGCTCAATTTGTCCTGAGAATGTGTGTTGCTAAGAGAAAATGGTTGGAAGATATTGCCCACTGCCACAGCCTTAGCCCTTCTTGACATAGGGGGCACAATCTGGTTATTCCTTGTTTGGTAATGTACCAAACCACTGACATATTGTCCATTTGAATACAATTGTTCCTGATGGGACAGCATCCTGAAAAACCTGCAACACTAAAAAGCACTGCTCTCAACTCTAGAATGTTGTTATGCAAATTGGCCTCTTCGGGGGACCACATGCCTTGGACTATCTTTTCCAGGTAATGCTCCCCCCACCCTAGATGGGAAGCATCAGTAGTCACTATGACCTTGGGCTGTGAGGGAATAAATGGATGATCCTGTAGTACCTGATCCAACTGGATCCCCCCACATCAGACTTTTTTTGCAAGAGTTAGTAATTTGTGCTGCAGCTGACAGGGATAGTTGAAGAATCGACCGCTGAGATGCCAGCATCCACTGGAGAATTCTTGTGTGAAACCTGGCTAGCGGAACAAGGGTTATCACTGCTGCCATTGATCCCAGAGCTTGCAGTACTAAGTGAGCTGAGATTCTGGTATTGCACAGTATTTTGTTGACTTGTGTCCTTAAAGTTTGAAGTCTGGAAATGAGAAGAGAGACTGTTGTAGACCTTGTGTCTAGCAGAACTCCTATGAATTCTAGAATTTAAGTTGGCTCTTGATTTGACTTCTTGAAATTTATGGTTATTCCTAAACTTGTGCAAGTGTGGATTACCCCTTCTTTTGCCATAATGAGTTGATGCCTGATCAGAGAGGTATTGAGCCAGTCATCTAAGTGTGGAAACACACGAAATCCCTGCAGTCTCAAGTAAGCTGCTACCACCGCTGCACATCTGGTGAACACCCTGGGGTCTGTGGTTAGGCCAAAGGGCAGTGCTCTGAACTGATAATGACTGGCTCCTAGCTGGAGAATAATAATATCCTAGGCCACCTACTTATTTTTATATGATAGTAACTATCCTGGAGATCTATTAAGCACATCCAGTCATCCTTTCCCAGAAACGGAAGACTGTACTGAACTGTGACTATCTTCAACTTTGTCTTTCAAACAAATCTGTTTTCATTTCTGAGATCCAGAATTGGTCTCCAGTCCCCTGTTTTCTTTGACACTAAAAAGAATCTTGAGTAAGTTCTGGATCCCCTCTGATCTGAGGAGACCTCTTGGATGACAATTTTGTCTAGTAACTTTTTGTATTTTTATGGCTGCTTAATCCCTCTGATTGGGTGGTACATCGGGGATTTTCTTGGAAGTTGGAGGAGAAAGGGAAAATGGAATTATATCTCTTCTGGATACAATCCTCTGTACTCAAGTATCTTTTGTTATCTCTAGCCAGGTTCTCTGGTGCAGGGACAAATGACTCCCGACTGCCTCTAGAGGGGGTAATGGGGCCTCAGTTCAGGAGCACTGGAAGGGTTTGCCAAAGAAAGAATCTCTGCACCTTTGATGTTGCAGGCCTCCTCTGCTGCAAGGGTGACACCTACCATTTGAGTTTCCCCCTCTGCCTCTAGGGGAAGACCCTCGACATGTGTCTTGGAAAGATCCTTGTGATTTCTTGAACCACATTTGTCCACCTCCCTGGTGATTTCTAGAGAAGAATCTTTGGGGGTGGGGTGTAGAAAAACGCTTGCCCATGGCAGAAAGGGTCTTTCCATCCTTATAACACCTGGATAATGTAACTTTTACTTTGGGGCCAAAAAGAGAGGTGCTGTCAAAAGCACCATTGATGAATATAGACTTAAAAGGCTCTGCAAAGTCACACAAGTGCATCCAGGCTTATCTCCTGATGGCTTTGCTTGAACTCACTGCCCTTGAGGTTCCTTCTGCCACATTGGAAATAAGACTCATGGACGAGTTTGATATCGATTGAAGTATCGCCAGCTATGAGGTGACTGAATCCTTCTCCTCCTCAAACACGGTTCCTGCAAGGGCATCCAAGAGTTCCTTTATCAGATCCCTTTGGAATCTGGTGAAATGTGCCAGGTAGTTCAGGGACCTCAAGGCAAAGGTCCTTGAAGCGTAGACATGCTTCCCAAATCTGTCTATGGCCCACAACTCCTTATTTTGGAGAGTGAATAGAGGAACTTTCATCAACTAGTCCCTTTCTGGTGGCTGCCACTATGACCATGGCATCAACAGGGGGGCTCTTGGACCAGAAATGTGTCTGTCTTCGGGAGAGGACATAATTTTATCAGGCTTCTTTGGTATGGGCTTAGTGAAGTCAGGCTCCTTCCACACCACAATGAGACTAAATCTAGGAGCTCGTTGACAGATGGAACCACCCAGGATGTAGACAGGTCAGTACCAAAAGCCTCAAGGAGCACTGATTCCTCTGGTGAAGGATATCTGGGCTTCCAGCCACCTCTCTTTAAGGATTTCAAGGATGTCTCCGAACGAGACATCCACAGGAGGTGACTGTGGGGATCCTTCTCCCTCCTCAAAATCCTTGTCTTCAGTGACAGATTCAGGGGAATATAGATGCTTCCACTTACATGCCATCTTCCGAGGGACCTCTTCAGTGGGATAATCTGGGGAGGTATCAGAAGAGGTAGAAATACTCAGTTGGGTATCCTGAGGTTTTGCTACTGGCTGCCCCTGTGGGAGTGTACGCTAAGAATCCTGATGCAGAGCAATGGATATTAAACTTGAGGGAATAGGACATGTCTTTGTCGTGGTAGCTGACAGGGCTCTCTCCAAGGTCCTAAAGGCTGACCCTCCTGGAGAGGGATTGAAACCCAGGTCTGAAAGGCAGGCTTTCTGATCCCTGGTCCCACCCTGCTCTGAGGAAAGCCACCTAGTAGCAGAAGTTGGAGCCAAACTAACTATTGCCGAAGCTCCGAGGTGCAAAGATGGCTCAGCAGCCTTCAAAGTCAATTGAAACACCTTGGATTCAACAGGGTAGAATTGACTCTGAGTGCTCTTTGGATCCAACAGTGCAGAGGTGCTCAGAGCAGGCTTCTGACCTGAGGATACAGCAATCTTCAGACCCCAAGGAAATGGGCTCAAATGACTTGGATCCAAGAGCTCCAAATCCACAGAAGGCGTCAGAGGAAGAAGAGTCAAAGGTGGAGTCTTAGATACAAGGGCTTCCTGACATGAAGGGTTAGGAGCCGAGCCAACCACTGGGAGGCTCTGTGCTTAAAGCATCTGTCTCAATACCCTCTCCACATATTCTCCTGTGAGACTCCTAGAAGAGCAAGAGGACTGCCTAGAGGAGAAGGTTCTCTTGATGGGACAGGCTCTACTGATGGGGAGTACCTTATCCTAGGTAGAATGCCCAAAAAGGTAAGAGGATCGGAGGTCTTTGGTGCCAATTAATCCATTTGAGGTCTTTGGAGACAATGAATCCTGTGTTTTCAGAGACCTCTGATCTGAAGAAGATGTTCAATCCAAAGACGTACTTTTTTCTTTCATCTGATCCGAGGGGGTCGGATCTGACAACTTAATTTTCTTAGGTGGATTCGAAGAAACTGTCAGGTCCAAAGAAGGCCTTTCTGAAATTTTCTCTGAGGTCCTTGACGAAACTGAAGAAGAACTCTCAGATGATTTAGGCAACTTTTTGGAAGATTCTCCAGAAATAGCATCACCAAAGGAGGAAGGTAGAAGTCCTTTTAAGATAAGTTTATTTTTGCACTCTATCAAAGAACAGAGGTTAAAGGCATGTCAGATCGCACAACTCTTGTAAGTGAAGGGGGCCAAGACAGTAGATGCAAAGAGTGTGTGCATCAGAAAAGGGAATCTTTTGGCCGCATTTCCTTCACTTCTTAAACCCTGCTGGAGTTTTTTCTTTTTCAGCCATGAGAGGAAAATAGTAACAACCGTATAGGAAGGACTGTAAATAATGCTACAGAAGATTTAAGCACAACAACAAATGAAAGGCAGAAAAACCTTAACTTTACATATATAACTTTTTTTTTTACTAGAAAGGTAGAAAAGGGGACTACCTGAAAAGGTAGTAAAGCTATTTAAAAATGTAGAAGGTAAGGGAGAAAAACAAGTGCAGACAGATACTAACAATAGTATCTAGAATACAGTAGTACAAAGACAGAAAGATTCAAGATAGCTAAAGAAGTTTAAGATAGCAAAAACTACAACAAAATGCACTTATCTATGTATCTATGTTGACAACTCAAGAGTGAAATAACCATGTCTTTCACCTAACAGCAGCAAATGAGATCTGTGGTAATGAGGATGATGCATTATAGTTAAGGGAGATGCTCGCGAGTTTTGGATTGCCATGAGCTTTTACAAGTGGCCGAGTTGGATCCAATTTCTCTGATCTGAACCCAGCAGTCAAGGATGGAATGAAAATTGACAACACCAGATTACTGGATTCTGATACCACCTTAGGAAGAAAGGAAGGAAGGATTGTTTCGTAAGGATACTCTATCCTTATGAAAGATCAAATAAGGAGGTTTAGAAGATAAGGTCTGTAATACTGATGCTCGTCTGGTAGAGGTAATAGATACCAGAAATATAGCTTTCCAGGCCAGAAATTTTAGCTCACATTAGCTGAAGGTTTAAATGGAAATTGGGTTAAAGTTTGTAAGCTTATGTTCAAATCCCAAGGAGGAGTGGGATCTTTAACTAAAGGTCTAAGTAGGAAGGTTCCTCTTAGAAAGGATCTTCAAAGCTTTGTGGATGCCAGAGATAAGTTATTTACTCCTATATGAAAACTGGAAATGGCAGCTAACTGTACTTTTACAGTAGAAGAGTTAGCTCTGTCATTAAAAACTGAGGCTAAACATTCCAGAACTTTAGGAATAGGAGCTGAAAGGGGATCTAAATTCTTTTTTTTTTTTTTTTTTTTTTTTTTTTGTGCCTAGATGACAAATCTTTTCCATTTGCTTTTATAAAGTTTCCTGGTGGAAGCTTTGTGGGATGATAAAAGAATGTGACAGACAGGGGAGGAGAGCCTGGGCTGCTAGCACACCATGGAACTGGAGAAAACATGTGATCAACTTTAGACCTGGAATGTCTTAATGAATTGGGTCTGTTGGGTAAAACAGTAGGTCTGGAGATGGAACCAGAGTCCATGGAGGGTGAAGAAGACAAGGCTAAAGAAAGATAAACCAAATCTTACAAGGCCAATAATGGGTATTGAGGATTACTGTACTCTTCAATTGAGATACTTTTTGAAGACATTTTGGGACTGGGGTAACAGGGATAGTCATAAAGATGACCAGCAGGCCAAGACCTGCTCAACTTGCCTGCATTCATACAGGTTTTCACCAGAATGTGCATTGCTATCAAAAACAGATTGGATGAGCTCACCCATTGCTACACTCATAGCATCTCGATAAAGAAGGTAAGATTTGGTTCCCCCTTGTTTGTTGACATACCAGACTACTGATATATTGTTCATTTGAACAGCAATTTTCCCAGCAGGGAGAGTGTCTTGAAAGATCTGCAACACTAGGAGGACAGTTCTCATTTCCAGGACATTTATGTGCATGTTGGTCTCTTCGGGGGACCCTATGCCTTGGACTGCCCCCCCCCGAAGTGCCCCCAACCCGATCAAGGAGGTGTCAGTGGTCATTATAGCTTGGGGTTGTTGGAGAACAAAGGGACAGCCTTTTAGCACTTGGGAGGAATTTATCCACTATGGGTGATAATTTTTGCAAGTTTCAGTTATTTTGATCTGACTGGACAATGGCTGACGAGGAATGGACCGCTGAATTTCAACTGTCCACTGAACGATTCTCACATAGCACCTTGCCAACAGTACCGGAATGATTGCCGCTGACATGGAACTCAAAGCTTTGAGGATCAGTCAAGCTGAGACAGAAGAATTTTGAATGATCTTTTTGACTTGCAATTGAATAGACTGAACCCTGGGCCAAGGAAAAGATGCCCTTTGAGTGACTACATTAAGTGAGCCCCCCTATCAATTCCAAAAACTGTGCTGGTTCCAGATAAGATTTGATGTGATTGATAGACATTCCTAGATGAGAGCACAACTGGAGTCCATAATTTCGGGCTAGAATCAGATGTTGCTGGAGCAGTAATGAGCCAGTTGTCCAGCTGTGGAAACATTTGGAATCCTTACAGCCTCAAGTGAGCTGTCACTATTGCCATACACTTGGTGATCACCCTGGGAGCTGTGGTGAGACCAAAGGCCAGAGCTTTGAATTAGTAATGACTGGCTTCAAGCCAGAAGCATTGATATCTCATGGATCACCTGGTCATTTTGATCGGATAGTAAGCATCCTGAAGATCTATTCAGCACATCCAATCATACTTGTGCAGAAAGGGTAGAATGGATTGAACTATAACCATCTGGAATTTTGTACACTGAACTGACTAATTCAGACTGCTAACATCTAGAATTGGTCTCCAGTCCCCTGTTTTCTTTGGCACTAAATTAATCTTGTGCAAGTCCCAGACACTCTCTGCTCTTGGGGGGACCTCTTGGATGACTCTTTTTTTTTCTAGCAGCTTGTTTATTTCTAGTGCTGCTGCTTCCCTCTGACTGGGTGGAACATCAAGGATTTTCTTTGAAACTAATGGGGGTGGACGGGAAAATGCTATGATATAAACTCTGGTTATTATCCTCTGCACCCATGAATCTATTGTAATTTCTAACCAGGCTCTCTGGTGCAGGGATAAATTACCCTTGACCACCTGCAGAGAGGAACATCAGGCCTCATTTCAAAAGCACTGATAGGACCTGTCAGAGAAAGTACCTATAGATCCTTAGTTTTGTGGACCTCCTCTGTCACGGGGATGGTGTCTTCCATTAGAGTTACCTCTCTGTCCCTGGGTGAACTGTCTCCATATGGATCTTGTAAGGGACCCTGTGATTTCTTGAACCACATTTTTCATTTGCCTCATTGATTCCTAGAGAAGGTTTGTTGAGAGGTCAAAATACACACGCCTACAGCAGACAGGGTTTTACCTTCCTGCTCACACCTTGGGGCTAAATAAAGAACTATATCAAAGAGAGCATTGATAAAGGAAGCTTTGAAGGATTCCACAAAGTCACACAAGCACATTCAGGCATGCCTTCTGATGGAAATTCCTGAACCCGCCACCCGTGAGATACCTTCTGTTGCATGGGAGATAAGCGTCATGGACAAATTGGAAATAGACAGAAGGTAACAGTGTTCTTTGCCTCACAGCATATGGTCCCAGCGAGGGATTTGACAAATTCTTTAATCAAATCCCTCTTGACTCTTGTGAAGTATGCAAATAGAGGAGTCAACAAGGAGTGGGAAGTACTAATAAGGGTCTCTGGACCCAATGGTGTCAGAGGTGGAAGGACTGCCATTTCAAATTGCATCGACAGGAGCTTCCTCATTATCTTGTCCACATTATGGCTTCAGTCAGACTTTTGGAAGAACGTGCCGAAGATGCTGTCGACAATGATCTCAAATGGTGATGCCTCGGAGATTGCTTCAAGAAGAGGGAAGAAAATCTAGAGGAAAGTGGATCCAGGGCCAACAGCAGTGATTGGATCTGAGGAGATTTTTCTGTTGTAATCTTTGGATCCAAAGGGGTTAGATCTGAAGTCTTAGATAATTTTCAAGGCACTTCAGAACATGGAGCCAAGAAAGTGGTTGGATCCAGTGAATGCTTCCTAGAGTCCTTTTTATCAAATTTCTTGGGGGTTTGAGCCCCAGATGATGTTGATGCAGATTTAAAGGGGAGCAAACCTCTAAGAAGTAATTTGTTTTTCCTATCTATATGGGCCCTAGGGTTAAAAGCCTTACAGATATTACAACTGGAGTCAAGATGTGTAGGGTCTAAACAACACACACATTTGGAATGCACATAAGACAAAGGTATTTTGTGGCCACAGGCCATACATTTCTTAAAACTGGAAGGTTTCACAGACATTATAGTATAGTAAGGGCAAACTACTTGAAGAGTGAAAGACTTTTTTAAGGAGGTAAGAAAGAGAAAGAAAAAAAATACCAACAATGGTCAAATTAGATGTACTAAAGTACGCTAAGAAAAAATACCAGTAATGGTAATTAAGAGTACACAAATAATTAAATGATTTACTGGAAAAAGGACAGAAGTGATATAAGGGCAGAACAACTATCAGGATATAGAACATATAATTATAAAGGTAAAATAAATTCTCATTCACAATACAAAAGCCGCTAAACTCAAGAGCAAAACAGTGGCCATGTCTGTATGACAAGGTGACAAACAAGATTTGAGGTATGTTAGGAGACTAGGGTATTTTACGAAATGGAGGAGCTTGAGAGTTCCAGTGATCCACAAGCTGGTAGAAGCAACTGAGTCAGCTCCAAGGACTGGATTTGAACCCAAGAGTTGAGGAATGAATGAAAACTGACAACATCAGATCCCTAATTCTGCAGACCACTCCTGCTTCTAGAGTGCATCAATTAAAGTTTCCCCCTCTGCCTTGAGAGTACCATCATCTGCAGTGTCATGAGAAAACTGTTGCTATTTGTGGAAAAAAAGCCTCCCCCTTTTGGATTCTTGAGAAGGTCCTCTGCAGGTTCGAAAAGTGAATCCCTCCAGCAGACAATGTCTTGCCATCCTGTTCTTTCCTGGTCAGTGTGTCAGCTTCTTGTCCAAGTAAAGTGGACCCATCAAATGGGGCATTAAAGAATAATGCCTTGAAGTAATCTGCAAAATTACACAGGTGTATCCAGGCAAGATAACAGACTACAATGCTGGTGCCAGCCACATGTGCCATGCCATTCACTGCATTTGAGACACAACAAATGGCGATAGTTGTGGATAATACACAGAATAATCCTTCAGTTATCACGAATTCCGAAGGGGACTTCTCTGTGTATAATTTTTCCTCAGTAAATGTTCACACTGATTTAGTGAATGTATTGGCGAAAGGTCTTACTTTTATACCGTCTAGGGGGTTGGATATTACCAACCACATAATAGATCTCAAAATGTATGTAAGGAAATTAAACTTACAGATATTATTAGGCAATATGAGTAGATTGCAACCAGATTATTATAGAATTTCTAGTATTTTCAACCCTCCACTGCATAATTTATTGTATACCTTCGAGAAAGTATGTGAATTAGATTTCAGATATTATAATACATGGAATAAGACAAAAATTATTGAAAAGCATTTAACTAGTTATGAACAGGAATGTATTAAATGTCTAAAACAGTTCAAGGTCAGAATTATGAAACCTGATAAGGGGGGTGGCTTAGTATTTATGGATCCAATTGATTATGAGAATAAAATTGAAGCACTGTTAACATCTGATTCATACACAAAATCTTCGATTAATGAATACAATCAAGCTAATCAGATAATTAAAATATATCTTAATGATTTATTCATCGAAGGTCGAATTGATGTGAACATGTTTAATTATATGATTATGCCAGCACCTATAGCACCTACGATATTTGGAGTCCCTAAAATTCATAAGAGTTTGAATAACCCCCCCTTAGACCAATTGTCGATGGTAGAAATTCTGCAACATATGCATGTGCAAAGGTAATTGATTTGTTACTTAAAAAATATGTATGTAGTGAAACAGGAATATGCAAGGACTCATGATCATTCTTGGAGAAAATAAATGAAATAGAATTTGATGATAAATATAATTTTCTTACAATTGATGTAAGAGATTTATATACTTCAATACCACAGGATCTGGGGATTGAGTGGGTGTCCCTTAATCTTAGGAAAAAGGGTGCCCCATTAATGGAAATATCATTGATAGAAGAATTACTGGATATTGTATTATCACATAATTATATTTATTTTAAAAACAATTTTTATCACCAAACAAAAGGAGTGGCAATGGGATCTCCGTGTGGCTCCAGTTTTGCCAATTTGGTAATGAATTATTGGGAACATAATTACATTTTCAATATAGAACATATAAAATCCCAGATAGCATATTTTACCCGATTTTTGGTTGACATTTTTATTTTGTTTAAAGGTGATAAAGATCAAGCCAAAATTATGGTAGATTATTTTAACCAGACTACAGAATTTCTGGAATTTACATACAATTTTCATGAAAAGGAAATAGCATATTTAGACATTTTATTGATCAAAAATAATGCTGAAAAGAAATTCGAGGCAAGGATTTATAGAAAACCTTCGTATTCTAATACATTTCTCCATTTCTCAAGCACGCACCCTTTCCGGCAGAAAAAGTCGGTGGTTAAAGGACAGCTTGTAAGGGCAGCACGCATGACAAGCAGAGAGGATGATTTTATTTCTGAATGTCATTTGATAAGACAAATGTTCACTAGGAGAGCATATCCTGATGCTCTCTTAGATGAAATCATAACTGAAGTGGTGGACAAAAGAAATGGAGGAATGTATAAACCTATTCTGGGTCAAAATGGAAGGGTTTATAACCTAATAGAAACGAATATTAGTCCTAGTCCAGAAACAAGTCAAATATCTTATGCTGATAACAACTTTAATAACACTAATGTTAATTTTGTCATCATGTTTAATATGGACTATAAATACATTAGGAATATAGTATGTAAAAACTGAAATATTATCACACAAGATAAGGACCTATTAGAAAAATTAGGATCAACTCCAAAATTTGTACTGAAAAGAGACAAGAATTTCAAAAATTTGTTTGAGAGTGTCCAAAACACACACATTAAATATAAAGGCATGCAACAGTGTCTTGGATGCCCTATTGTAAGTACATCCAAGTAGGATTATCAATAGTTATGGACAATAGGAGAGTATTATACAGTAAAGGAAAATACAACTGTAATTCTAAAATGGTTGTTTATTTAGCTAAATGCCAATATTGTCCCAAATATTATGTTGGCAAAACAAAACGAAGATTGAGGGAAAGAATATATGACCATTTATACAGTATTAAAAAAATGAGCCAGGATAATGCTTTAGCTAAACACATTCAAGAATGTCCTGGACATGAATTCAAGTTTTGGGTCTTAGACCAGGTCCCACAAAATATGAGGGGAGGGACAACTGAGTTGGAACTTGATAAATTAGAATTAGTATGGCAAATACGATTATATGCATATAATGACCCAGGTTTGAATCAGTGTGTTCAATTATGCCTATATTAAAAATGAAAAGTTTATGTAGGTAATCTATAGCATTAGATGAATGCGTGTTAACAAGGTATTATCACACTACTCAAGTATGCTTCTGCTGCTAAAGTTTTATGACTTCATGATTTTTAACTTTGTCTTATTTTAATACAGAAAATGTTTAAATATTAATATTCAATATTATATTATATATATGTTTAGTATACTAATCCAATGCTAAGAATTTAGTTATTCATAATAATGACTTGCATTTTAGATAACATGTAAAAATATCTGGTTTTGTTGTTTTTAAAAGACAATATAGCTTTAATTTTTGTAAATGATTACCATCTGATTAACTCTAATTAGTATTTAAATGATGGTAAATGTCGAATATTCCATCTGAAGAAGTTCATGGGTTTTAATTGAACGAAAGGCGCTTTATGGAATAAAGGTTGTAACACACAGCGAAGGTTACCAGTGGTTTGTTTGTTGGAATAGTTTTTCGTTTTGTTTTTCGTTTGTTCAAGGTTAGTAAGGATGGGAGCACCATAAAGAAGTGTGGGGAGGAGATAAGCAGTGGAAAGTGTAGCTTTAGTTGCACTGGTGAGAACGTTTTTGGCTCTATAAAGCATCCCTAGTTATTAATGACTTTTTCTTATGCAATTTTATACATGCAGGTCAATTTTAAGATGATCATCCACTATCATCCTAATAATTTGCCATGAGAAGTGACTTCAATGTTTGCATTATCAAGACAGAGGACTTTAAATTTTGTTTTTTCATGAGAGAGGGATTTGGGGTAAAAAGTACTGTTTTATATTTTTTACTAATTAAGCATGAGAACATGCGGTGGTGGTTCTGCGATAGCGTTGTCGCCTCACTGTAAGACGCTGTCCAGTTCGATTCCCAACTAGAGCGTCTTCTGTGTGGAGACATGCGTGAATGGGCGTACCTTCATTGAAGGTTGTGCATCAGGGCTGATAACTCGGCACGTAAAAATCAACTACCAATCTTTAGTGGACCGGAGTTCCGCTGTGGCGACCCCTAACTGAGAAAAACCGAAAGAAGACCAATTAAGCATGAGCTGTGAGTTACAAAGCCATGTTTCAGTCACTCTTAAAGCTTCCTGAGTAATTTTTTGTGGGTGTGCCGTGTTGTCAGATGTGCAAATGAAAGTGGATTCATCTGCGTACTGTATTAGGGGAGGCCTGTTGTATAGCTGTGTTTAGGGTGCTGGTGAGAATATTAAAGAGGAAGGGACCAAGGAGAGAGCCTTGTGATACACCGGTGGTCACTGGGAGGATTGGAGAGAGGGTGGAGTGCCATTTTACTGACTGACACCTAATGGACAAATAGCTTTTTAATCACAAAAGGATAGGCTGACAGTGACCTACTGAGGACTTCTGAAGTAGAAGTTTGCTGTAACAAACTGTGGCAATGGCTTTACACAAGTCTAGAAATGAGGAGACTTGTTTGTTGTTATTTATAGCTTTACTGACAATACCTATATAGGTTAGAAGTGCAGTGTTAGTACTATGGAAAGGAAAGAAGTAGGAGACAGGCGTTCTTCCTGCAGGAGATAGTTTAGCAATTGTTTTTGAATACATCTTTCAAGTATTTTGAAGAGGGGGGAACAAGGTTGCTATAGGTCTAAAGTTAGTAATGTCTGTTGAATTTCCTCCTTTGTGCAAAGAAATAATGTGTGACTTTTTCCAGAATGAGGGAATGTGGGATTCCTGGACTGACCTATTTATAAGGATAGAGACAAGACAAGCAATACTACTGGCTACTATTTTAAGGTACTCGCTTAGAAGGTCATCAGCTGGAGAACAGCATGGTTTGAGTTTATTTCAGAATAGCTTTATATAGGATAGGGGCACAAGTTTGAAGGTGAAAGTAGATGTGGTGATTCATGACTGCTGGGTAGGGTTAGGATTAGATGCTGGGGAATCCTTGGTTAGAGATGCTATACTATCTGTGAAATAAAACTTGAACTGTATTGCGGTTTCAAGTGATGAGTTATTGGGAGAGGGGTTAGGGCTGAATTTATGGCTGGGATGCAAGATTCCTTTAATCGCTGTCCAAAAATTTTTAGGGTTGCATTTATATTTATTCTGAAAACTATTATAATATATTTTCTTCATTAATTTGCTTTTTAGTATAACTGTGAAGTTTGTGAATTTTTCAAGATATCGTGGTGCTTTATAGTTCTGCCATTCTTTCCATGCTTTTTTTCTATCCTGCATTAGCATTCTACTCTTTTTGGATAGCCAAATTGCATTATTTGTTTTTAGTCTCTTCTTTCTAGGAGATGAAAGGTTATTTAGAATATTCAGTAAAGATGCATTGAATTTATTTACAACATCATCTAAGGGGAGGATTTTTAAGAAGTTCCAGTTAATAGATAATAGAGTAATAATGAACATTTCTGGGTTAAACTTGGAAAGGATGCATGTTGTTTTATAGACAAGTTGTTTAAGCAGATGTGAGACATTTGTATAGACTGGGACATGATCCCTGAGACAGCCAGACATTGTACCTGTGGTGGTGTATTAATTAGGGTCTGATACTAGCAGCCACTCTAATAAGGATTTTTCTTTCAAATAACTTTTTAATGAATATTTTCTCACATAAAAATACAAGTAGAGAGATAAACAAGATGTAATTGCGGTACAGTTGAATGTTATAGAATGTTTAACATGAGGAAGTTATTCAATAGATAATACACACTTTGCTAAATAACATTCAAAATAGCTAGGAATACAGTATTGAATAAACACAAGGAAATGGTTATGTTATATGTTAGTCATGGTAATATTATTTTAACATTTCACTTGTACATTATAGTGACAAATAAGAGCACACTTAGAAGTATAACACCAACCTAACACAAATAAATCAGTCTACTCTACTAAACCTTATATACATATTTACAAAAAATTGTTGCCTTAGTTAATGCTGTTACTACTCCCAACTAACAGATGTGTTTACTATCTTTGTTTTATTAGCATTTGTTTTGCAATTTATGATAATATATCAATTAATATGTTGCAGTAATTCTGATATGTTTGGTTCTTCTGATTTTAGGGTGCATAGTGTTATTATTATGTGATTAAATAAATTATTCTTGCTTTTGAATATATGCAGTACTGCTGTCTCCCATGGCAAAGTGAATTTTGAATAGCCTGATTTCTCTAAGTGTAATCATAGTAACCATCAGAGTTTATAAAATGTCCTGCAGCTCCAGAAGATGTTTAGGATATCTGCCTCTTTATTAGGACAGAAGGGACAGTAAGGTGATTTAGATAAATTGAATTTGTTTAGGTGTACAGGTGTATGGTATGCATTATTAAAAATCATGATCTGGGTGTATATTAATTTTTTTATACGGTGTCAGTTTCATAGTATTTCTAATAGCCGATTCCTTCTGATTGTCTGTTATGGTTTTACCTTTTCCTTCCCAAAACTTTGAGAAAAGTATTGTATTTTGATATTTAATTTTTGCTATTAATTTATATATATATTTGAGAGCATTTTCTTTTTATTTAAGAGCAATTTTTGAATTTGTTGTGATATTTTGACAACTACATTGATATCTTTGGTTATTATACTAAGTATAGGATTTGTTTAATTATCACTTTATAAGTATTGTTTGCTCTAAGTAGGTTTATTATATTATCCACTGAGAGGTTTTGTATTTGGTGGAAGTCCCATACTGTATACTTTATTAATGGGTATTTATCTAGGTTTACCATGGAGTTTGCTAATTTTATATCTTGGTTGTTATGTATTGGTTGTAGCAGAGTAATCGTGTCTTTAAGATTTATTGACATCAGTAATTTCTTGAAAATGTTCACAGCTACTAATTAAGATTTTTTGAATTTTTGTCTTAAGGATATCTTGATTTAAGAAGGGAATCGCTTTTGGGTTAACTTTAGATGTAATATTTTGGTGCAATAATTTAATCCATAGTGGATGCCATTCGTTGCCTATTGGGTCAATGTTTGCTATTTGCATGATACGACTAACATTAATAATTTCATAGTACAGTTGAAAATCAGGAAGGCTGAGACCTCCTTTTTCTTTTGATTGTATTAGTTTATTATAGCTAATTCTTGTACTTTTTGGGTACCATATGAATTTTGCTAGTTGAACTTTCAATCAGTCTAATAAGGAATTTGATGTCTTCCTATAATGTGTGAGGCTATTAATTAGTTGTGTGAAACCAAATAAGTTAATGCTAGATGTAGGGGAATTAGAGTTTATGTCCAACCAAATGATATTCACATGACCTAGTAGTCATTTTTCTTGCAGAATTGTTATGGATATCCAATGTAAAGTATCTTCCAGTATAGCTGTATTGTTGCCAGGTGGGACATAAAAACAGTAATATATATTGGTTTACAATTGTTTAATTTCAGAAAGGTAATAAGTTCTACTGAATTGAATTTTGGTATTTGTTTGTTGTAAGGGGAAATGTGGTAGTTGATGGGAAATATTAAAGCAATACCACCACCTTTCATCCTTAAAAGTCATTATGGGTGATATAATAGCCTGAAGGTGTAACTGAGATTGCATACTTGTTAAATGGCACGGCTCAACAAAGATAAAGCTTATCCAATTTGAATTAAATTGATACAAAGGCAACCCACTATCAAGGTTGATTAATTGCTCTATACAGTCTTAGAACAAACAGAAATATAACAACGTATGACACATACTGCACTGTGAAGCAAGTTGGTGATTGAGTGAAAGAGGAGACACCAGTAAGAGGATATTTAGCAATACATTCTACTACAGTGACCCCCCCAGGTCAAATTATAAAAGGCAGTAATCACTTTATAGTCAGTACAAAGCAAGTAACAGATTGGTACAAAGCTGGACAGATTTTCTTTCATTTTCTGAATATAGAAACCTGTCAAACAGGGAGACTAAGTAACTGGCTAACTCAAATCTAGCAACAAGCGAATCAAAGAACTTGAAACCCACCTCAACTATGCACAATATGGGGGATGCAGGTGTATGTTGCCACTGAGGCAGTGATGTATTAAAACATTTACTGTTACAGGTAAGCAGAACTTGGGTGACTGTACTATGTTCATCATTCCCACTGCCAGGAGTCCCTTTAGAACAGTCTTGCCTGCTCTGGACCTTAAAAAGGAACCCAGTTTGTAATACATTGTGAAGATATCAAGAGAGTACCAGGTTACTGCCTCTAGAATGCTTTTAGACACTAAAAGGATAAGGCCCTAGTTGAGTAAGACTTATCCTTGTCTAGAAGAGATTTACCATGGTGGGATTAACAGAAAACAATATCAGAGAACAACCATCATGCAATAGTTTGCTTAGAGACAGGTTGATCATTCTTAGCCCCCACTTACAAAGCAAACAACTGTTCAGCATTCATAAAGGACTTTGTTCTGTCAAGACAGTAACTGAGCTGCTTACATGCATCCAGTGTATGTAGAATCTTTTCTCCTTTGTCTTTTGGATCAAGACATAACACTAACTGATTGATGGTTAATTCAAGGTAAAGTCATAAACAACTTTAAGCAGGAAAGATTGATTAGTGCTTGACAAAACCCTGTCCTTGTGAAAAAAATAGATAATGCTCCTAGGTAGCTCCTAGGTTCCATGACTAATAGGAAAACAACCAAAACAACAAACTAAAACACTTTTGTCTAAATAAGACTTCTTCAGACTGTCACAAATTTCAAACCCAACACTTATAAAAAACAAAATCATTACATAATTAAAATAATCAACCAATCAGCAAGCTCAATTCCTTAATTTCCTTCTCTTAAGGAACACTTAAAAAATGTCTTTGTTATTAAGACCTGGAGGATGACTGGCATCTAATCTCAACTGCCATCAATATTCACACCAATCCAAGTCTTCCTCGGCATCAAACCTATTGTTAAAATCAGATATTTGTTGCAAAACCAAAAACTTAGGAACACCTTCACATTCAGTAGCATTAAAATGCTTACCCCATGCATTATTTAATTTTTTTTTCTCTATAGCATAAATATGCTCCTGAATTCTAAGAGACAATTCCCTTTTGGTCCGACCTACATAATAAGGGAGCACAAAGAACAGACTGATAAGTAAACTACAAATTTGGACCTACAAGTAAAATAACTTTTGCTAAAACATTTACCCCATTAATGATTAACTGTTCAGTAATAGTGTTACCTACCTTAACCTGTTCAAAAATAGTATTAATACTGCCTTTATCAAATCCCAACTAATCAAACTCAAACCTTGCTCTCCCTCTGTAGACAACCTACCCCCCACTTCCTTAAAATTGCTGCCAACTATATAGCCTATCCAGTCTCTATCCTCATTAATTGTTCCATTACAGAGTCTGTTGTCCCAGAATTATGGAAATCCTTTTACACAATCCCTCTATATAAAGGTGGTAGCTCCACCGACCCCTCAAACTATCATCCAATAGCTATACTATCCTCTCTTTCAAAAGTACTAGAAATATATGTTCATTCTCAGCTACTCAAACACCTGCTTAATAATCTCTTAATCCCCACCCAACACGACTTTAGACCCCACCACAGTACATCTACTGCTCTACTCTCTTTCACCCAAAACATATCTGTAGCCCGTGACAACAATATACGTCTTTCCTGTCTACTCCTTGATCTCTCAAAGGCTTTTGATACTGTCTCCCACTCTAAACTGTTAACTAAACTCTCTGACCTTCACCTCTCTGCCCATTCATTAGCCTGGTTCTCTAGTTATTTATCCAACAGACTACAATCTATATGCTGGCAAAATGTCACCTCTCCATTCCTGCCTGTCTACACTGGTGTTCCCCAAGGATCTATTTTGGGTCCCCTCTGGTTCAATATCTTCACTAACAGCTTACACTCTGCTACTAACCTCTCAACACTCTTACAATATGCTGACGACTCCACCCATGTTACCACTGCCCACAGTATTCCCGAACTCCTCTCTTACCCAAAACAGTTTCTCTTCCATTGAAACCTGCCTCACTGACAATCAACTAACCTTAAATCCTAAGAAAACTAAACTTCTACTTTTCCTTCCTAAAACTCTAGCACAACATAAATCCTCTTTCTCCATCACCTCTCTTAACAACACTATCTTCAGACCAGAATCACATACCAAATTACTTGGTGTCACCATCAATAATGAACTAAAATTTTATATATATATATATATATATATATATATATATATATATATATATATATATATATATATATATCTCAATCAATGCATAAAGAAACCCACCAGAACTTTGGCCTCCTGTACCGTAATTATAAATTTCTTTCTCTCTCCTCCAAATCCTACCTAGCTACATCTCTCCTCTTACCCTGTTTTCTGTACGCTGCTCTTGTCCTTACTAACCTCCAGTCATCTCTTCTCAACAAACTAGAACAAACCTATAATAAAATAGCTAAGTTTGCCTCCAATCTCCCATATAAATCCCATCACTGCCTTGCCCTTAAGTCTTTGCAATGGCCAGATTTCCCCAAACAACTGCTCCTTCCTCAACTACATATAACACACTCTACTATCTATAACCCCACCTCCTGCCCCTCTATCTCTAATATTGTAGCACTATACAACCCAAGATATCATCTTTGTGCATCTGACAAACAACTTCTGGACACCTACAAACCCACAAGAAATATTGGGAAGTCACCATACAAATACTTAGTAGCCTGCTCCTGGAACTCCCTCCCACATAATATAAGAAGTATCCCTCATAAGTCTCAGTTCAAACCTGAACTTAAACACTATCTTCTAAACACCTGGTCCTGTTCCTGTCAAACCTCAACTTGATACTAGCTACCCTCCTCCGAAATCTACTTTTCTTCTCTCATATCTTTCTCTTTCCCCTGCGTCTTTCTCCTCTCCGGAAAAGTAATACCTCTACACACCAACACCCTCTTTCTTCTGAATAATCCTTTGCAGCCACACTAACTTGGTGTTAATATATAGATTTACACTGAAACCTGTACAAAATTGTTAAATTCAATCATTTTACCCTGATGCATATTTTTTCTTGTTATTTGACATTTGTGAGATAGATTTTATTTCTTCTGATTTGGCATTTGTGATATAAATTTTTGTCTTGAATAATTGTAATTGCAACTGGAGCTTTTCTCCTAGGGTCTCCACTGAAAATGGGCCTTTGGCTCAGCTGGACCAACCTGGTTAACAAATTACAATAATTGACAATAAATAAATATGATTTACAGTCATAACATTTAAAAGTTCCCTTTTGATTCAAACTAAAACTAACACTTTTAAAATTTAACCTAGACTGAAAAATGTTCTTAAAACTTCTACCCCTTTTAGAAACAAAAATAGGGGCATCCCCTATCACACATTTGGTCTCACAGAAAATATTTAACAAGTTCCAACTGGTAGGAATGATAAATTTTATCTCCCAGAAAAAAAATGTGAACCGAGACATGACTGAAGAATCCAGTATATGAAATATTTATTGCCACTACAAACATAACATAAGCGCTTTCGCAGTTACTCTGCTTAATTGGATGTAGTTAAAATGCCACCAAATCATTCTTTAAATAGCACATTCAATTGACTTCTTAGCCAATGGCAAACTCATATACAATTTAAAGCACTAACACTCTGAATTCAAAAATAACAGCAACCAGTGTAAGAGTTATATGTTTAATGTTGCTGCAACTTGTGAATCCAGTCATGCAGTTTATTTAGCTTATTGTGTTATCTGTTTTAAATTTTATATAGGTAAAGCAGATAGGGTTTTTGGGAACAGGATCAGAGAACACCTTTATAACATTAATAATGGTATATCAACCAATGCTCTAGCTAAGCATGTTAAGGACACTGCAGCGTCACATACCTCTAAGTTTTTAGTTATTGGGAGAGTGTATGAAGACAAACGTGGGGGTGACATTAGGAATCTTACAGAGCAGTTAGAAGCTAGGTGGATTATTAAGTGGTGAATCTGGCCATGGTTTGAATGACAAAATCCCCCTTAAACCTATGCTTAAAGCCAGACCATTATTTAGACAGAGGTTTCATTTGTTTTTATATTATTATTTTTCATTAGTATAAAAAATAATAATATAAAAACAATTGAAACCTCTGTCTAAATAATGGTCTGGCTTTAAGCATAGGTTTAAGGGTTATTTAATAGGCCGTGGTGGTGCAGCGGTCAGCGTTGTTGCCTCACAGCAAGAGGTTCTCCCGTTCGATTCTCCGCTGGAGCGCCTTCTGTGTGGAGTCTGCATGTCCTCCTTGTGGTCAAGTGACGCTAAAGACATTCAGGTAGGTGCATGCGTGAATGGACGTGCCTTCTTTGAAGGCTGGGCATCGGGCTGGCAACTCGGCACTGTAAAAATCCACTGCCAATCATTAGCGGACGGGAGTTCCGCTGTGGTGACCCCTAACTGGGAAAAGCCGAAAGATTTTTTATACTATTATTTTCATATACTTTAAAAGTTTTACGTGAAGGTTGCATTGTGTATTTTATGATTTTTTATGTATTTCATATGTATATGTATGCATGCTTTTTTATGTGTGTGTATATATATATATATATATATATATATATATATATATATATATATATATATATATATATATTTAGGGTTGATTTTGCTGTCGTTTTTGAATTCAGAGTGTTAGTGCTTTAAATTGTATATGAGTTTGCCATTGGCTAAGAAGTCAATTGAATGTGCCATTTAAAGAATATTTTGGTGGCATTTTGACTACATCTGAATGAATCAGAATAACTGTGAAAGCACTTATATTGTGTTTGTTTTGGCAATAAATATTTTGTATACTGGATTCTCAGTCATGTCTCAGTTCACATTTTTTCTAGCAAGTATTTGCTGCTGTATTTTATTCGGTGGAATGGGAAGCTGGTGTTATTTGGTGTTTTTTTTTCTTCTTAATGTCTTTTATCTGTTTAGTATCAACTGAATACTGTAACAACATTCCCATATTATATTTATCAGCATTTTTATTTTTATTTACATTTTTGTCCTTACTTCTAATATTATTCTTCCTATCAGTACAGACATTTCTAAATTTTTCATCCAGTAAATAGCTGGGGTAACCTCTGGCTTTAAACTTACAGAATAAAGATTCAGCCTCATTTAAGAATGCTTGCTCATTGTCTGTCAAATCAGTAACCCTTAATAACTGCCCCTTTACAATATTATGTTTAATAAATGCAGAGTGCATGCTATTATACCCTAAGTAAGCATTACTTTGCACTTCTTTCTTGTATATCTTAGTCTTGGGTTTGTGAGAATCATTAAAGACTTCCACATCTAAAAACTGTAACGTAAGAAAATCAACATTGAAAGTGAATAAAAAAAACACACACAAATAGAATTGACATAAGTGAAAAAATATAACAATCTTTTTCACCCCTCCATACTAAAAAAAAAGGTAATCAATGAAACACCCATAATAAACTATATGTTTATAAAACTCACTTTTTATAATACATTTTTTCTCCCTTCCCATCATAAAGACATTTGTGTAGCTGGGTGCCATAGCTATGCCATTTATTTGTTGGGAAACAGCCCCATTAAATTTGAAAAAAATTATAAGAGAAAACTTTTAGTTATGTACTCACCATAACTTCAGATGTTTGGGATCCATCTCGCCTACATTCTGACTGATGGGTTCGGAGCCGATCCCTCGGCTCCAACTCGGCATGCTTATGCTATAGAGCGAGGCCTCTTATTGGCTGAGCTATCTTTATCCCAGGATGCACCACCGCTAATCCCCCAGATCTTGTTTGTCCGCATTCATGCACACATGCATAACCTGATTATATAACATTGTTAGATGTTTCAAGATGAAACAACAGGATTTGGACCTTCTGATATCCTCTGATCTCCAAGGAAGGGGGAAGGAGGGTGGGTTATTAGGAATGTAGGCGAGATGGATCCCAAACATCTGAAGTTATGGTGAGTACATAACTAAAAGATGTTATGTGAGCCTATCTCGCCTACATTCTGACTGATGGGACAGCGTCCCTAGCACCTAAATCCCGGGTGGCTCATTGGAAAACACTCCTGAGCACTGTGGAACCAAATGAAGCTCGTCCTCTAGATGCCACATCTAATTTGTAGTGAGAAATGAAAGTATGCGGGGAAGACCATGTAGCCGCAGCACAAATGTCACTAATAGCAAGCTTAGAATGAAATGCTACCGAAGTAGCCATAGCCCTTGTAGAATGAGCCTTGACAGTGGTGGAAAGCTCCTCGTTAGAAAAAATATAAGCTTGAGTAATACAGTCCCTGATCCATTTGGCAATAGTGACCTTTGTGACTGCGTTGCCCAATTTGTTTTCTGCAAAGGACACAAACAACTGATCTGTATTCCTTGATTGTTTGGTCCTATCCAAATAAAAACGTAACTGCCTATGGACATCTAGTGTGTGGAAAATAAATTCCGCTTCATTGGAGTATTTTGGGAAAAACACTGGGAGCTCTAATGACTGTTGTAAGCATAAAGTAGAGCAGACTTTAGGAACAAAAGAAGGATTTGGTCTGAGGGAAACTCTGTCTGGATGAAAAAACAAGTACGGAGGTTTTACTGACAAAGCTTGAAGTTCTGAAACCCTTCTGGCTGAAGTAATTGCCACTAGGAAAGCTGTCTTCCATGATAGAAACTTTAAATCACAGGTAGCTGCCGGTTCAAAGGGGGAAGAAGTCAAGGCACGTAATACTATATCGAGATCCCATGGAGGTGCAGGATGAGAAACTGGAGGTCTTAATAGAGCAGCACCTTTCAAGAAGGTCTTACACAACCTGTTGCTCATTAAAGGTGGGTCTATGGATTCATGAAAGTTAGAAATTGCTGCCAATTGTACTTTAATAGTAGAAACAGAAGAGCCTTGGTTGAAAAGAGAGGTTAGGAACTTGAGTACTTCTGCTACGGGAGTTGAAATGGGGTCCAGGCCCCGGAGTTGAGCCCATATAGCAAATCTTTTCCATTTGCTAGAATAAAGTTTCTTCGTAGTCGACTTGTGGGCTGAAGACAATATGCGCACTACCTCTGGGTCTAGTGCATGTCTCCTGACTATGGTTGGAAGAGGAGGAGCCAGGCCGTCAATCTTAATGTGTGTAGGGACTGGTGTAGTAGTCCCGACTGATGAGTCAGTAGATCTGGGATCTGGTCCAGGAACCATGGACCTTCCAGAGCATGTTTCCGAAGATAGGGAAACCAGACTTGACGAGGCCAGTAAGGAGCAATTAAGATCATCTTGCTCCCTAAGAGAGAAGCCTTCTGGATTACCTTGGGTAGGAGAGGAACTGGAGGGAAGGCATAAAGCAGGCCGGTGGGCCAAGGATGGACTAACGCGTCCATAGGGCTCTTCCCCAGAGCCGGGGATAGGGAGAAAAAATCCTTGCACTTCGCATTTAGAGGAGTTGCGAAGAGGTCGCAACAAGAAACTCCCCATTCGCTGAAAATCTGTCTTGTAATAGTTATGTTCAGAGACCACTCGTGAGGAGAGAGAATGGTCCTGCTCAACCTGTCGGCTACGACATTGGATTTGCCCGGTATGTGAGTTGCCACTAGGAAGCGGTTGGTTGAGATTGCCCATTCCCAGACCCTCATCGCTTCTCTGCAAAGAGGATAGGATCTGGTCCCTCCCTGCTTGTTCAGGTACCAGACAACTGACATGTTGTCCGTGTGAACAGCAATTACGCCCTGAGGGAGGTAACAGTGAAGGGCTTGAAGGGACAGGAGTACTGCTCTCATCTCTAGGATGTTGATGTGGAGAGAGGTCTCTTCCGGATGCCATTTGCCCTGGACTGACCTGCCCAGGGACTGCCCCCCCACCCCGTCTGGGAGGCGTCCGTGGTCAACGTGGCTGCCGGAGGAGGAAGAGCAAAGGGTCGTCCCTGATCCAAATTGGAAGACACTAGCCACCAGCGAAGGTCTCGTCTGCAAGATTCTGTGATCCATATTAGATGATTGAGAGGGAGTTCCTGAAAGGACCATTGAGTTGAGAGAAGCCACTGGAGGATTCTCATGTGTAACCTTGCCAAGGGAACTAGCAGAACTGTGGCAGACATCGATCCCAATAGTTGCAAGACCATTCTGGCTGGGGCTTTGGACTTGGGGAGTAGGGCTCGAACCTGATTTTGTATGATCTGAATTCTGTCTGCAGGTAGATAGACCCGCATCTGGTTTGAATCTATCTCTGCCCCTATGAATTTTATTCTTTGAGATGGCCGTAACACAGACTTTGGCCAATTGAAGTTGATTCCTAGGGAATTGCCCAGTGATGTTGTGGCTTGCAGGCTCTGTAGAAGTAGATGCTTGGAGGTGGCAGTTAGAAGCCAGTCGTCTAGGTACGGAAACACCTGGAATCCTAGACTCCTCAAGTGAGCAGTCACTACTGCCAAGCATTTGGTGAACACCCTGGGGGCTGTGGTGAGACCAAAGGGCAGCGCACGAAACTGAAAATGACTGCTTCCTAGGCTGAAGTGCAAGTGTCTCCTGGACGTTTGATGTATTTTGATATGGTAATACACGTCCTTGAGGTCTATGGAGCACATCCAAACACCTTTCTCCAACAACGGGAGAATGGTTTGTAAAGTGACCATTCGGAACTTGGACTTTTTGACTGAACGGTTGGGTTGCTTAGGTCCAAAATGGGCCTCAAGTCCCCGGTCTTTTTTGGCACTAAAAAGAATCTTGAGTAAGTCCCTAATCCGATCTGGTCTGCGGGGACCGGTTGGATGGCTCCTTTTTGCAGCAGTTTTGAAATTTCTATGGCTGCGGTATCCCGTTGACTGGGTGGCGGGTCCGGGATTCTTTTGGACTGAGGGGGGGGACAACAGAATGGGATGGAGTAACCTCCGGCGATAATTCGAAGCACCCATCGGTCCTGAGTGATCCTTTCCCAGGCCTTTAGGTGCTTCGAAAAACGACCCCTGACTGGCTCTGGAGCAGCACAGCCGGGCAATCCCTCAGGGACTATGAAAAGTTGAGGAGCCACGAAAGGACTCGCGGTCTCCAGTGTTGCGGGGGCCTCTGCCGCCTCTGGGACGGCGTCTTCCTGATGAATTTCCCCCTCCTCTGCCTCTGGAGGGGGAACCTTCCTGCTAAGAGGGGTAAGACTTCTGCGATCTCCGGAACCACATCTTCCCTCCTCTTTTAGCCTTGGAATAAGGCCGAAAGGGAGTGGAAAATCGTGCCCCTACGGCAGTCAGAGTCTTACCCTCCTGTTCACAACGGGTAAGTGTGTCTTTCACCTTGGGCCCAAACAGGGAGGACCCATCAAATGGGGCATCGGCGAATGAAGACTTGAAGGCCTCCGCAAAATGACACAGGCGAAGCCAGGCTTGTCTCCGTAGCGCAATGCCTGTACCCGATGCTCTACTCGCCCCCTCGGCCGCATACGAGATGAGCCTCATGGACGAGTTCGAGATGGATGACATCGTAGCCAGCTGAGATCCAACCGTCTGGGCCAGCTCCTCAGGCAGGTTACCTAAGAGGGTATCGGACAGCTCCTTAATCAGATCCCTCTGGAATCTCGTAAAGTGCGTTAGGTAGTTCAGAGACCTCAAAGTAAAGGCCGCTGAACTAAGGGTATGCTTGCCGTACCGATCCATGCTCCTAGACTCCTTATTAGGAGGATGGATGGACGTAGAAGCCTCTGCTACATCCTGCTGTGTAGCAGATGCCACCACCATAGCATCCACAGCCACACCTTTCGTGAGGAACTCTCTATCTGGGGGTGCTGAAAGAAATTTGTTTGGACGAGCGGGCACCGGTTCCACAGAGTCCGGGTGTTCCCACGCCCTTCGACAGATCAAATCCAAAAGCTCGTCGAAGGGCGGAGACACCCAGGAGGCGGAGGGCTGAGCCCCGAAGGCCTTCAGGAACACCGACTCATCAGCAGAGGGAGGTTTGGACTGCCAGCCGCCGTGTTGTTTTAGGGCTTCAAGGATGTCTGCAAAGGAGACATCATCCGAGGATGACTTGGGGGACCCCTCTGCATCATCGAGATCGGTGTCAGATGTCAAAGACTCGTCAGGGGAGTCAACGTGCTTCCTCTTACACATTTTCTTCCTGGGAGGTTCATCCGAAGAGGCTTCAGAAGGACCTCCAGGAGGGGGAGAAACCCCAGCGGGGGTAACCTGAGGCCCAGGGGCTCCGCTGTCTGCTGACAGGAGAACTGCCCACGACCCAGTCTCCAAGTGTAGGGAAGGAGCTGGGGAAACTGTGGAGGTGGCCAAAGAAGATTTGGCTAGAGCACTCCTCATAGCCCTGAAGGCGGGACCACCAGAATCCTGGGAAGGTCCCCCCTCCGTGGCCACGACAGTGGACGGTACTCCCGCCGCCGACGTACCAAGAGGGAGACTTGGGACCGAAGGTATCAATCCCGAAGCCTCCCCCCCAGGGCCGAAGGAAGAAGTCTGTGCACTGAACTCCGACCCAGGAGCCGGAGTCGGAGCAAGGGTCGGGCCTGACCCTAACACCTCCACTGGTTCCACCAACACTTGCTCCAACGGTGCCGAAGCTGTTGGAGGAGGAAGAACTGTAAGGGAGTGGACCATCGGCTCCGAAGCCAAATGGGCTGGAGCTGAAACCATCTTTTGGAACACCGGAGACTGGAAGAGTCGAAGGAGTACCCTGTCGATGTCCGAATCAGACATCCTGGAAGATCTCGAGGATACCGATCGGGCCCGAACCGATTTCTCCATCGGCTCCGAAGGGCTTGGGGACCGGCTCCGAAAGGACTCCACTATTATCGGCTCCGAGGAAGCCTTCACCGAAATTTCTCTCGGCGCCGATAAAGACTTCGGCTCCGAGGGGGAAGTGTCTGAGCCAATGACCCTTATCGGCTCCAATATCAGTGGAGCCGATGAGGATGACCCGCCTCGATGCTCCAGACCTCGGCTCCGAAACCAGAGGGGTCGAGGTAGGAGGCATCGAGGCAGACCGTTCCGACCTTGGCTCCGAAGTCCGTGGAGCCGATGGAGAAGTCTGCTTACCTTTTTTAGCCGTCGGTTCCGACTGACTGGTCGGAGCCGGCGCTTTCCTCTTCTTAGAAGGAGATGGAGAGGAAGATAAAGCCTCCTCGAAAGAAGGCTTGATTAATCCTCTAAGGATTAATTTGTTTTTCCTCTCCTGGAGGACTCGAGAGGAAAACGCATGGCACACACTGCAGGATTCCTGGAGATGTTTGGCGCCAAGACAATAGACGCACGAGGAGTGGTCGTCCGTAATGGACATTTTAAACCCACACCTCGTGCACTTCTTAAAACCGGATGGTTTATGTTCCTTAGACATAGTTGTAAAAACAGAAACAACAGTGAACTTTAAACAGCTTTAGGACACAGGTACAATAAGTATGTCCACACTCAAAAAATATATAGACTGAAACAAGAAACTTTTTTTTTTTTTTTTTTTTTTTTTTTTACACAGTAAAGAAAAAGAGAAGAAAGCAAGGAGGGTCAAGACCCTCTAACTCAAACGGGTACTTAACCCACACACAACCACTAAAGTAGTTAGAATAGGGGAAGGCCCCTCTGACTGAAAGGAACCTTCTCTGACAGGAAAATTAAAGCAAAATTGAATAAAACACCAAGAGACACACTCGTACACAAAAAATAGCCGTTAAAACAGCTTTTGGGTTGAAAAAGTGAAATTTTCTGACAGGAAAAGATACTATTAATATAGTACTTAGCCCAGCCAATGTTGAGACCACGTCCAAGCTCTGTAAGCGGCAAACGAGATCTGGGGGATTAGCGGTGGTGCATCCTGGGATAAAGATAGCTCAGCCAATAAGAGGCCTCGCTCTATAGCATAAGCGTGCCGAGTCGGAGCCGAGGGATCGGCTCCGAACCCATCAGTCAGAATGTAGGCGAGATAGGATCACATAACATCAATATCTAACATTTCCATAAGTAAAATTACAAAATCAGTAGAATAAAGATTATAATTCAACATTTCTATCACATATTCCATGCCTGTATCATTAGGAATTGCTATATACAAAGACTGAACATCCACTGTAACCAAAAAATCAGTATCCAAAATATATAACTTCTCAATAGCTTCTACAATAGCAAAAGTGTCTCTAATAAAAGATTAACTTTTCACTATTACTTTTTGCAAATATTTGTCTGCAAAAACAGCCATGGCTTCAGTTTTACCTCCTTCACTAATAACTATTGGCCTAAAAGGTGGATTATCCAAGGATGTGTGGACTTTAGGTAAGCCAAACAGCTTGCTCATTTTCAGGTTAGTTTTAGATAAAACACCAGCTGTGTTACTATAAATTCTCCCCTCACATAGCCATTCATAAATGAGAGAATCTATAAAGTTGAAACAAGATTCAATATACGAAAAACTTAACTTTTTATAAAAATGAATATCACGTAACATCTCAGTCATTTTATCAATATAAAACATTTTAAGAATTACCTTTATCAGCTTTCACAATTAAAATACTGTCATCCGTTTTCAAACTGCAAAAGTCTTATTTTCTTCCTTAGCCAAGTTAAAAAATCTAAACTGATTTTTTTTGCCAAAGCTTCACTTATTTGTCTTTCAGTAACTGAAAGAAACATCTCTAGCTCAGGCGTTAAGGGAGGATTGAAATTACTCAACTTTAAAACATCTTTATTACAATTACCAAAAGATGCTGAACTTTGTTGAAAAAAGATCTTCAAATTTAACTTTCTTACATAGTCATGTAAGCTATTAATAACATCACACAAGTCAGCCCTAGCTGATAGTACAAATGTCCAACCTTTGTGGAGAACCAATAAGTCAAAAAATCTAAACGTCTGTGAGACAGATTGACTATCTTAAACTGAGAGAAACAGTACCTTTTATTTTCTGTTGCTCTTTTCCAATCCTCTCCACTTCTGGTTGCTGTAACCTCTGGATTGTTTCCCCATTTTTCGTCTCGGAGGCATCACAGTCGCTGGCACCGAAACTACTTGGGACCACAAATGTTGGCCTGTCCCCATGTTTTGGTAAATGCCTATCGGCTGAAAAACCTGTTCTGTTTGACCATATGAAACTGCATCAATCTGATACCATTATTATCAGACATAACACTATAACTGGCTTTGTTAATATGCTTTTCAGATAGTCTTTCAGACCTTCTGACCTCTGTAGATGGAAATGCTAGCTCTTCCGGTTTCCTCTGAACTTCATTAGGATCACGTACTTCAGGTGTATGCAAAACACCTAACTCAGAATCCAAATAAGCACTCCCTTTTTCATAATCATTGCAATCCCTTTCAAATTTCTTCAACTTCCCTTTCTTAAGGATGTCGTTCACTTTAATCAACTTGTCCTGAATGAGACAAAACTTAGCATCAAAATTTTCAGTAGTGGTTAGCTCTTTCAACTGAAAAAAATTAAATTTAATATTCTCATTGAGCTCATGGACTTTATGCTTGTAATGGTCCAATACTCCATGCCAGTTTTCTGATTTAACTCAATCCACCTGCCCATTAATTCTTTGGGCAGGTCTTCACCAATCGGCATCTTGGTAATATGTATTCCCTTGGGCACCTCTTTAGTAGCAATACTACTCTCGAAAAACTAAATGTCTCACTGTAGTCTTTTTAATTTAATTAAGTATTTTTCTACTGTATGGAAGCATTCTGAAAGACTGGGTCCTTCTACTCTCTGAGAACACAAACTGGCATTAATAAATGGGTTATTTGGAGTGACAAAACAGTAATCAGGAAATCATCTCGTTGAACTCTAAAGACAGGCTCAGTATGAACAACAGGCAGAGTTGAAGGCACAAGCATGTCTCTGTTGCTTTCTTGGTTCAGCATAATGGAGCCATTGGGAGTATCATGGAGGGTAAACCCAGATGGTAAAACCATAAAGATGGAATCAGCTGTGTTGCTCACCTCCAAATAAAAACCACAAAAATACGAATAAAGTTAATCACAGAAAAAATGGATACACGGGTTGTAAAAAACTAAATACATACAAAACAAGCACACCAAAAAAATAATAAAACCGAATCCTTAAACTCAGTAAGTGTTTCATCTAAATAAGACTTCTTCAGACTAATTCACAAATTCAAACCCAAGACTTATAAAAAACAAAATCAGGGTACATACTATTATAGTCTAAATAAGCATTACTTTGCACTTCTTTCTTCTATATCTTAGTCTTAAGTTTGTGAGAATCTTTAAAGACTTCCACATCTAAAAACTGTAACTTAAGAGAATCAACACTGAAAGTGAATTAAAAAAAAAATAGAATTGACATAAGTGAAAAAAAATCTAACAAACAATCTTTTTCACCCCCTCCATATACTAAGATATACAAGATATCCAGGAAAGAAGTACAAAGTAATGATCATTTTGAGTATAATAGTATGCACCCTGCATTTACTAAACATAATATTGTAAAGGAGCAGTTATTAAGGGTTAGTGATTTCATAGACAATGAGCAAACGTTCTTAAATCAGGCTGAATCTTTATGCTATAAGTTTAAAGCCAGAGGTTACCCCAGCTATTTAGTGGATGAAAAACTGATAGGAAGAATAATATTATTAGAAGTAAGGACAAAAATGCTAATAAAAATAATAAAAATATAGATAAATATAATATGGGAATGTTGTCACAGTATCCGGTTGATGCTAAACAGATTATTACTACCAACTGAAACATGTTAAATATTTTCCCTGAGAACAAATGTGTGATAGGGGACGCCCCTATTTTCATTTCTTAAAGGGGTAGAAGTTTTAAGAAAATTTTTCAGTCTAGCTTAAATTTTAAAAGTTAGTTTTAGTTTGACTCAAAAATAAATGTTTAAGTGTTGACTGTAAATCATGTGCTTATATTAACACTAGTACTGAACACTTAATAATTAATGGGGTAAATATTTTAGCAAAAGGTTTTTTTTACTTGTAGATCTAAATCTGTAGTTTACTTATCAGGCTGTTCTTTGTGCCATGCTTATTATGTAAGTCAGACCAAAAGGGAATTGTCTCTTAGAATTCAGGGGCATATTTATACTATAGAGAAAAAAGATTTAAATAATGTATGGGGTAAGCATTTTAATGCTATTGAATGTAAAGGTGTTCCTAAGTTTTTGGTTTTGCAACAAATATCTGATTTTAACAATAGGTTTGATGCAGAGGAAGACATGGATTGGTGTGAATATTGCTGGCAGTTGAGATTAGATGCCAGTCATCCTCCAGGTTTTAATAACAAAGGCATTTTTAAAGTGTTCCTTAAGATAAGGAAATTAAGGCATTGAGCTTGCTGATTGGTTGATTATAGAAGTGTTGGGTTTGAAACTTGTGACTCCGTCTGAAGAAGTCTAATTTAGACGAAAGTGCTTACTGAGTTAAATAAAGGATTTGGTTTTATTATTTTTGGTGTAGTTGTTTTGTATGTATTTCATTTTTTTACAACCCGTGTATCCATTTTTTTTTTCTCAGAAACTAAAAAATGTACTGGACACTCTGCCAGAGAATACACAACTAAGTACAATTAACTGTTTATTAAAACAAATAATAAGCACTTAAGGGGCATTTTAAAGATAAAACTATGAGGTGCATGACTAAGTGTGGGGCATGCTCACAATGACCTTCCATTTTTGTGTGCAGTAGCCTTTCCATCAATAATATATCCATTTCAATCCCTGGAAAATTTAATTGCCATACAAAGGGGATTATTTATGCTGCAGTATGTCACCAGTGCAATAGTTTCTATATTAGTAAATCAGAATGTAAGCTTAGGGATCATATCTACGAACATAACTAGGAGATTAGAAAGGCTTAATCTACAAATGCACTCCACAAGCATATTCACCAATTTCCAGACCATCATTTCCTGTTTGCTATCATTGAGAAAGTAGAGGTCAGCCCAAGTGGTGGGCCATGGAAACTATTAATTGAAGAGATAGAGCTTTGGTGGCACATATTTTTGAATGCTTCATTCTCCCCGGGGCTTAATGATGTTATAGCTATACAGTACTCACTCAACAGGAAGGCATATGAAAAATAATAAACGTATATTTATTATCATCTGTTTGTATTTTTTAGTGTGAATGCATTAGCATTTGTGCATCATTTTGCTTATGTCCTGGCTTAAGTTAGTGATGAATAAGTTATTCTCAGTTTTACATCTTAAACACACTGTTTTAAATACATGTACTTGTCTTGACAACTGTTGCTTGAAATATAGACTTGCTTTGCTTGGATTGGTGTCAAGTGACAAGGAAGTGCAAATTTTGAATTATTCTGGTTTTATCTGAAGAAGTCTGTATGCTTTTAGACAAAAGCTCTTATTATTTGTTTTAATAAACAGCTCATCGTACTTGGTTGTGTATTCTCTGGCTGAGGTTCAAGTAAGTTTGTTTTGCTGCTAGGTTAGCTACCCTTGCGGGCCATTTTAAACATAGTCACGTTCCCTTTTATGTGCTCAAATTAACCTATTCCATTTGGTTAGAGAGTAGCCTCACCCATCCCATGATCAATATTTATATGTTAACCATAATGAGAATAAATAGAATCATACTGCAGGTCATTTAAGGGAGCCATGCATGGGATAAACCATTAACTGCTGCCTCTGTCCATTAGTAATACAGGCAGCAGTCCTCGGGTAAATTTTCTGTTTCCCCCATCCATAGATCCAAGTTACACTTGAATATGGCCAGGGATGAACTTTGTTTTATGTGGATGGGGAGTCTGTTCCAGAGCAGAGGTATCATCTGTGAGAACCATTCTGTCAGTACTGCAGAAGAGGTTTAGATCCATAGACAGCATATTTCTGATGCCATTTGACTTGCTGATGTGCAGTAAATCCATCAGTATTGAGTCAAAGGATACCTTGTATGCCAGACACAGGTCACCTCTTAGCAGTATGTAACACCATTGCCCTTTATACTACTAAATGGTTAGTATGTACTTAAACATAAAGGCAGTTCTTCACCATATCACACCTAAGAAATTCAGTTGTGTAAAGTACACTGCCAGCTATAGATTAGAACACAACAATATTGTGCTGTCAGTATCATTGATGTTACTGTCTTTTTTGAAGGTATTTCAGAGTATCATAATGGGCTGAGTTGGGGGGTACAATTTATTGCACCTGTGTTTGAAGAAGCAAGTAGAAAATAAGAAGTTATGTACTCACCATAACGTTCCATCTGAGTAGATAAACTTCATTTGGCAGCAACCTATGGGTCTTCGGATCCATATCGGATCCGAGCCGGCAGTTTCCAACAGGAGAGATCCGAGCTCCAAGCTCCTCCCCCTACCCATAATCCCCTGCCAACCCTACCTGACCTCAGATCTAGTTTGCCCAATGCAAAACCTGCACCAAATAGCCAGCCTATGGTTTGACCTCGATACAATCAGAAGAAAACATAGTAATATCAACATCTGAAGGTCAGGGGGAAGGAGGGGGGGGACGGTTGCTGCCAAATGAAGTTTATCTACTCAGATGGAATATTATGGTGAGTACATAACTTCTTAATCTGAAGTAGTTAACTTCATTTGGGCATCAACCTATGGGACAGAGTCCCCAGCTACCTAAATCTTGGGAGGTCCTCATGGAAGGATGTTCCGGAGCACAGCAGAGCCAAAGGATGCTCTCCCTCTGGAGACCAGGTCCAACTTATAATGATTTATAAAGGTATGAGATGAAGCCCAAGTGGCTGCCGAACAAATTTTATCCAATGAGACTCTAGAACGAAATGCAGCAGATGTGGAAATTGACCTAGTAGAATGGGTGTGGACTCCCTGGGGTGCGGGCCGGCCTGAACTTTCATATGCTAGTAGAATACACTGTGAAATCCACCTGGACAGTGTGACTTTTGAAACTGATTTTCCAAAATTAGATTTAGCAAAGGAAATAAATAGCTGGTCTGATTGCCTATGACCAGCTGTGTAAATAGAAACGTAGTTGTCTATGAACATCCAATGAGTGCAACTTGTATTCACCTTTGTTTTGGTAATTGGGAAAAAAGACAGGTAAATGAATAGTCTGATTGATATTTGATTTGGAAGCAATCTTAGGAAAAAAAGAGGGATTGGTCCTGAGGGATACCCTATCTTTGTGAAAGGTCAAACACGGTGGCTTGGCGGAAAGGGCTTGTAGCTCAGAGACCCCTCTGGCCGAAGTGATAGCGATAAGAAATGCTGTTTTCCAGGATAATAGTTTAAGATTCACTGAAGCTGCAGGCTCAAAGGGAAGAGCTGTCAAAGCCTGGAGCACAAGCGCTAAATCCCAAGGAAGGACTACATCCTTCACCGGGAGTCTCAATAGGAAGATACCCTTCAAAAAGGCCTTACACAATCTGGTAGAGATCAAAGGGCCTAGGTCACTCCCCACGTGATAATGCAAAATTGCTGCCAGCTGAACTCTGACCGTGGAAGAGCTGGCTCCTTGGTCAAAAAGTCCTGACAAAAAGTCTAACACCACAGGTAATGGAGCTGTAAAGGGGTCTAAGTTTTGTTGCTCCGCCCAAATAGAAAAACATTTCCATTTGCTATCATTAAGCCTTCTAGTAGACGGTTTGTGGGCCGCCACTAAGATAGCTTTGACCGGGGAAGAGATACAGGGTGTCCTAGCTAGAAGTGGAACTGGAGCAACCAAGCTGTGAGCTTCAGATTGTCCAGATTCGGGGTCAGAAGGTCTAACGGGTGCGAGATCAGATCCGGTATGGGATCCAGAAACCAGGGAAGATTCACTAGATGAGACCGTAGATAAGGGAACCAAGTCTGACGAGGCCAGAATGGGGCAATGAGGATTATTCTGCTCCCCAGCCGTCTGGCTTTCTGTAAGAACTTCAGCATTAGAGGAAGAGGAGGGTAAGCATACAGGAGACCGGGCGGCCAAGCATGTACAAGAGCGTCTCGGGGGGATTCCCCCAGTGGGGGGATTAGAGCGAAGTAATCGTTGCACATCGTGTTTGGGGGAGAGGCGAAAAGATCGCAACAAGGTTGACCCTATTTGGAGAATATTTGTTTCGCTACTTTGGGATTCAGAGACCACTCATACGGCGATAGAATCGTGCGACTCAGTCTGTCCACAAGGATGTTGGACTGTCCCGGAATGTGCGTCGCTATGAGAAAGTGGTTGGTGGAGATCGCCCATTCCCACACTCTCATGGCCTCTCGGCAAAGTGGATAGGACATGGTTCCCCCTTGTTTGTTGATATACCAGACTACCGACATGTTGTCCGTCTGGACTGCAATAGTCCCAACGGGAAGAAGGCTCTGGAGTGCTTGCAATGCCAACAGCACCGCCCTCATCTCTAGGACATTGTTATGCAGCGAGGTCTCCATGTGGTTCCACGTGCCTTGGACTGTCCTGCCTAGACAATGCCCCCCCCCATCCAAGGCGAGAGGCGTCTGTGGTCACCGTGGTTAGGGGAATGGGGCATAGCAAAGGGCTGACCTTTGAGGAGGTCCGGGGACTGGGGCCACCACAGAAGGGCCTTCCTGCAAACCCTGCTGAGGCGAATGGGATGGTTTAGAGGGTAATGCAGGAAGGACCATTGGACTTGGAGGGTCCACTGCAGGACCCTCATGTTCAAACGTGCCATGGGCAGCAGGTTGATGGCAGCCGCTATCGACCCTAGGGACCTCAGGACCAACGCTGCTGAGCTGGGGATTGAAGGATGGCCCACACACATGGAGTCTCAGAGTTTGAAGCCTGTCTGAAGTCAAGAGGGCTAGGAGCCGGCTTGTATCCAATCTGGCCCCGATGAAGTCTATGATTTGTGTCAGCAGAAGGGAAGATTTTCCTACATTGACTGTGATCCCCAGCCGGGGAGCTAGACAGAGAAAAGAGTCCCTGGCCGCGCAGAGTAGATGCCTTGTGGGGGCGGTCAGGAGCCAGTCGTCCAGGTAGGGGAAGACCTGAATTCCCTGGAGTCTCAGGTGGGCCGCTATCACTGACAAAACCTTGGTAAACACCCTGGGGGCTGTGGTGAGACCAAAGGGAAGGACCCTGAACTGGTAATGACTGGCTCCTAACCGGAAGTGAAGGAACCTCCTGGAGTGTCTGTCCATCAAGATGTGGTAGTACGCATCCTTGAGGTCTATAGAGCACATCCAGTCATTCTCCTGCAAGAGGGGGAGAATGGATTGAAGTATGACCATCCAGAACTTTTCCTTGGTTACTGACAGGTTCAAGAGGGATAGATCGAGGATTGGCCTTAAGTCCCCCGTCTTTTTTGGCACCAAGAAGAACCTGGAGTAAAAGCCCGATCCGGACTGGTCTGGGGGGACGTGCTGAATGGCTCTTTTTTCTTGCAGCTGCTGGATTTCCACAGCCGTGGCCTCCCTCTGATCGGGGTGGGACATCGGGGTGGAATCTGGGATTGCGAGGGGGATGAAGAAACGGAATTTGGTAACCTCTGGATATGATACGAAGCACCCAGCGATCTGTCGTGATGGACTCCCAAGCTGCCAGGTGCCTCGAATAGCACCCCCCGACTGCATCCAGAGTGGAGCAATCGGGTAACCCCTCAGGGTTGCTGCGTGGGTCAATCAGAGAATGATTCTCTGGACCCAAAACTCCTCGGACCCCCTCTGCCCCTAGGGCGGCGTCCACCCTGTCCTCCTCTGCCTCGGAAGGACTGGGTGTCCAAAGCGTCACGGGACTGTTGCGACTTCCAGGAACCACATCTTCTTCTGTCCCTTTTGGTTCTTGGAGAAGGACCTTTGGGGAGCAGAGAAGCAGAATCCGACGGCAGACAACGTCTTCCCGTCCTTCTCGTTCTGGACTAATGTTTCGTGTACGGTTTTGCCAAAGAGGGTAGAACCATTGAATGGGGCATTAGCTAAAGACGCCTTAAAGGGTTCCGCGAAATCACAGTGTTGGAGCCACGCCTGACACCTCATGATGACGCCCGCTCCGCAAGCTCTAGCGGCTCCCTCCGTAGCATGGGATAGTAGCCGCATAGAGGTATTGGAAATCGACCGAAGAGTGTCCATTTGGGCAGAGTACACCTGCTTGTCCTCCGCCGACATGGACTCTGGGGGCAACCCAGTGTACTCTTTGATAAGGTCTCACTGGAGCCGTATGACATGTGCCATGTAGTTCAGTGACCTTACTGAGAAGGTAGCTGAACTGAAGACTCGCTTCCCAAGGGGGTCCATCGCCTGAGACTCCTTGCTAGGAGGATGGACCGAGGGACTTTCTTGGGCCAGTTCCCTCTTGGTAGCTGCCGCCACCAACATGGTATCTACCGGGGATCCCTTACTCCAGTGCACTCTGTCGGAGGGGGGACTAAGGATCCTATCAGGTCTCTTCGGGACAGGCTCCACAGTGTCCGTCTCCTTCCACACCCTGGTAGTGATCAGGTCTACCAGGGGGTCGGCCGGAGGGGACACCCAAGAGGTAGATAGGCCTGCTTCAAATGCCTCCAGGAACACAGATTCATCCGAGGTAGGCTTTGGGGCGGACCACCCTCCTCTTATCCTGAGCATTTCCATGATGTCTCCGAAGGAGACGTCTTCGGGGGGTGATCTTGGGGTGCCTTCCCCTTCCTCCAAATCTGTGTCCTCAGTTAAGGACTCAGGGGAGTCCAAGTGCCTCCTTTTGCACTTGCGCTTGTGAGGGACCTCCTCGGGGGGGGGCTGTCCGAGGAGGCCTCATCAGGCTCATCATGTCCCAACAAGGGAACTACCTGGGACGTTAGAGCAGGCTGTCCCTGGGACCGGGTGATGGAAGCCGAAGCCAACTGAGAGGGAGTGTGGGGCGGAGCCATAGCTGTGGCCGGGGGCCTGGAATCCCTTGACAGAGCCCTCTCCACCACGTTGAAAGCCGAAGGAGAGCTGCTCTCTATGGGATCTGAGAGCAAACCCTCCCTCGGATCCGACGAGCGGATCGAGGTTGGAGCCGACACTAACAGATCCGACAGGCCAGTATGCTCCGACCTGGATGGAGCCGAAGGCAGACTGACACCCTCGGATCCGAAGCTCAGCTCTCGGCTCCGAGAACTCGGATCTGCCGAAAAGAGACCCGACAGACTTGAGGGCGCTGCCAGCGCCGAAGTACCCGATACTATCGGCGCCGTCACACCCCCGGCTTCAACACCGCTCGGCTCCGAGGACTCCAAACCCAGGAAGCGGGTTGGAGAAGGAGCGATTGGGGTGAAAAAAGGGGTCAAGCTCCCCCCTGGACGGGGGGGAGGCAAGAGCACTCCCATCTGCAGTTGGGCCTGGAGGAATCTCCTCATTATCCAGTCCAAATCTGCATCCATTAGGCTTCTAGTAGACCTAGAGGAGGCCACCGAGGCGGGACGGGAGTGCCGCCTCGATGACCTCGAGGGCGATCAGGCCTCCTCCTCCTCTGGTCCCGGTGAGAAGCAAGGCGACCGGAGCCGGGAAGGAGAAGGCTCGGAGGTCTTGGAGGGAGAAGCCCACTTAGCTGGCGGGGCCAATGAAGAAGCCTCGGCCCGCCGCTTATGGTGCTTCTCTCTTCGCTTCTCTTTTTTGGCTTTCCTATCCTCCTGGCCCAAGGTGGCAGGTTGGGTCCCGGCCAGGGGAAGGGAAGCAGTCGTGGGTACTGCCGCAGCTGCAACAGGCACCACGGGGGGGGGACCGGAGGTCGGAGCCAAGTCCGGGGACAGAAGTCCCGCCAGAATCAACTTCGACCTCCGGTCCTTAAGTGCCCTGGGGTTGAACGCCACGCAAATAGCGCATCCAGAGGAGAGGTGTTCAACCCCAAGACACAACACGCACCGAGTGTGGCCATCCACTGGGGATAGCTTATGGCCACACTCGGTACATTTAGAAAAAAATGTCTTTGGGGCCTCAGACATCACTGGAAAGGAGGACACACACACTAGGCCCCAACCACACACAGACACGCGCCCTAACGCTCTCACGAGGGGGGGGGGTAAGCTAAAATTAAAGAGAAAAACTGCAAGGGAACGCTAAACACACACACACACGACACTCTCTTTTTTTTTTTTTTACAGAAAAGGTAAGAAAAAGGGTTAAAATTCTCTCACAATTCTCGACTAACGCCTGGAACTCAAGGATCAAGCTGCTGGCTTCAACCGCGGCAAACTAGATCTGAGGTCAGGTAGGGTTGGCAGGGGATTATGGGTAGGGGGAGGAGCTTGGAGCTCAGATCTCTGCTGTTGGAAACTGCCGGCTCGAATCCGATATGGATCCGAAGATCCACAGGTCGATGCCCAAATGAAGTTAACTACTTCAGACTGAATAATATAGCATTTTCAGTGGCAACAGTGACTTTTATTGTTTCAATATTTGTGAAGCCTGAGGCAGCGAGCTTCTCACTGCATTTTCTACAACTGTGAACTTCTGTCACGGTTATTTTCAAGTCAGCAAATGCACTTTAGATTAAGGACATGTGCAATGCATAGAACAATCATGTTCTGGAAGGGCATTTTCTACTAATCTTCAGTGCAGCAAACAAACCAAAAATAAATAAAAATTAAGTAGTTATATGGTATCATCCTTATTTCAAGTCAGCAACGTATATTTAGTAGCTAAAGGTATCACAGTTTCTAAACTCAGAAATATGCCTCCCACTTAAATGGTAAATGTATTCTTCCACATTAGTATACAGATTTCAGGAAGTATATCAATGTCTCCTTTTATTAATTGGGAAGGGAAAAATTGTCTATACCTAGGGTAATTCAAGAGTAATCCAGGCTGCTTAAAGAGCCTAACCCTTCTTCTTCTTTCGGCTTTTCCCAGTTAGGGGTTGGCACAGCGGATCATCTTTCCACTCATGACTGGCAGTGGAGTTTAAATATGGAGTACTGTGACAAGTTTGAAAACTTTTAGTTATGTACTCACCATAACTTTAGATGTTTGGGATCCATCTCGCCTACATTCTGTACTTATGGGCTCGGAGCCGATCCCTCGGCTCCGACTCGGCACGCTATGCTATAGAGCGAGGCCTCTTATTGGCTGAGCTATTTCTTATCCCAGGATGCACCACCACTAATCCCCCAGATCTTGTTTGTCCGCATTCATGCACACATGCACAACTTGTTTATATAACATTGTTAGATGTTTCAAGATGAAACAACAGGATTCGGACCTTCTGATATCCTCAGATCTCCAAGGAAGGGGGAAGGAGGGTGGGTTATTAGGAATGTAGCGAGATGGATCCCAAACATCTAAAGTTATGGTGAGTACATAACTAAAAGATGTTATGTGATCCTATCTCGCCTACATTCTGTACTGATGGGACAGCGTCCCTAGCACCTAAATCCCGGGTGGCTCATTGGAAAACACTCCTGAGCACTGTGGAACCAAATGAAGCTCGTCCTCTAGATGCCACAGCCAATTTGTAGTGGGAAATGAAAGTGTGCGGGGAAGACCATGTAGCCGCAGCACAAATGTCACTAATGGCAAGCTTAGAATGAAATGCTATCGAAGTAGCCATAGCCCTTGTAGAATGAGCTTTGATAGAGGTGGTAAGCTCTTTGTTAGAATAAGAATAAGCTTGAGTAATACAGTCCCTGATCCATTTGGCAATAGTGACCTTTGTGACAGCTTTGCCCAATTTATTGTCTGCAAAGGATACAAACAACTGATCTGTTTTCCTTGTTTGTTTGGTCCTGTCTAAATAAAAATGTAACGGCCTGTGGACATCTAGTGTGTGGAATATGAATTCCGCTTTGTTAGAAAATTTTGGAAAAAAGACTGGAAGTTCTAACGATTGTTGTAAGCAGAAACTGGAACAAACTTTAGGGACAAAGGAAGGATTTGGCCTGAGAGATACTCTGTCTTTGTGAAAAACCAAGTACGGGGGTTTTACTGACAAAGCTTGAAGCTCTGAAACTCTTCTGGCAGAAGTAATCGCCACCAGAAAAGCAGTCTTCCATGATAGAAATTTTAGATCACATGTAGCTGCCGGTTCAAAGGGGGAGGAAGTTAAGGCGCGTAACACCACATCGAGATCCCATGGAGGTGCAGGATGAGAAATCGGAGGTCTTAACAAAGCAGCACTTTCAAGAAGGTCTTACACAATCTGTTGCTCATTAAAGGTGGGTTTATAGATTCGTGAAAATTGGAAATCGCTGCCAATTGGACCTTGATGGTAGAGACTGAAGAGCCTTGATTGAAAAGAGAAGTTAAAAATTTTAGTACTTCTGCCACGGGAATAGAGATGGGATCCAGGCCCCGGAGTTGAGCCCAAATAGCAAATCTTTTCCATTAGCTAGAATACAGTTTCTTAGTAGCAGACTTATGGGCCGAAGATAATATGTGTACAACCTCTGGATCCAATGTATGACTCCTGACTATAGTCGGAAGAGGAGGAGCCAAGCCGTCAATTTTAAGGTGTGCAGGGACTGGTGGAATAGTCCCGACTGATGAACCAAAAGGTCTGGGATCTGATCCAGGAACCATGGACCTTCCAGAGCATATTTCGAAGATAGGGAAACCATACTTGACGAGGCCAGTAAGGAGCAACTAAGATCATTTTGCTCCCCAAGAGAGATGCCTTTTGGATCACCCTGGGAAGGAGAGGAACTGGGGGGAAGGCATAAAGCAAGCTGGTGGGCCAAGGACGGGCTAGTGCGTCCATGGGGCTCTTCCCCGGAGCCGGGGTTAGGGAGAAGAATTTTTTGCACTTCGCATTTAGTGGAGTCGCGAAGAGGTTGCAACACGGAACTCCCCATCTGCTGAAAATCTGACTTGCAACTGTCATGTTCAGAGACCATTCATGAGGAGAGAGGATGGTTCTGCTCAGTCTGTCGGCTAATCACATTGGACTTGCCCGGGATATGAGTAGCCACTAGAAAGCGTTCGGTCGAGACTGCCCATTCCCAGACTCTCATGGCCTCTCTGCAAAGAGGATAGGATCTGGTCCCTCCCTGTTTGTTCAGGTACCAGACAACTGACATGTTGTCTGAGTGAACGGCAATTACGCCCTGAGGGAGGTAATCGTGAAGGGCTTGGAGGGACAGAAGCACCGCCCTCATTTCTAGGATGTTGATGTGAAGTAGGGTCTCTTCTGGGTGCCATTTGCCTTGGACTGACCTGCCCAGGGAATGCCCCCCCACCCCATCTGGGAGGCGTCCGTGGTCAAAGTGGCCGCAGGAGGAGGTGGAACAAAGGGTCGTCCCTGATTCAAATTGGAGGGCACTAGCCACCAGCGAAGGTCCCGTTTGCATGTTTCCGTGATCCATATGAGGTGACTGACAGGGAGTTCCTGAAAGGACCACTGAGCTGAAAGAAGCCACTGGAGAATTCTCATGTGCAACCTTGCTAAGGGGACTAGAAGAACCGTGGCGGACATGGATCCGAATAGCTGCAGGACCATTCTGGCTGGGGCTTTGGACCTGGGAAGTAAGGCTCGAACTTGAGTCTGTATGGTTTGAATTCTGTCTGTAGGTAGATAGACCCGCATTTGGTTTGAGTCTATCTCTACCCCTATGAATCTTACTCGTTGAGATGGCAGCAACACAGACTTTGGCCAATTGAAGGTGATTCCAAGGGAGTTGCCCAGTGATATAGTGGCTTGTAGGCTCCGCAGTAGTAGATGCTTGGTGGTGGCAGTTAGGAGCCAGTCGTCTAGATACGGAAACACCTGGAATCCTAGACTTCTCAGGTGAGCAGTCACGACTGCCAAGCACTTGTTGAACACCCTGGGGGCTGTGGTGAGACCAAAGGGCAGCGTGCGGAACTGAAAATGACTGCCTCCTAGGCTGAAGCGCAGATGTCTCCTGGACGCTTGATGTACCATGATATGGTAATAAGCGTCCTTGAGATCTATGGAGCACATCCAAACACCTTTCTCCAGCAATGGGAGAATGGTTTGTAGGGTGACCATTTGGAACTTGGACTTTCTGACTGAACGGTTTAGAATGCTGAGGTCCAAAATGGGCCTCAAGTCCCCGGTCTTTTTTGGCACCAAAAAGAATCTTGAGTAAGTCCCTAATCCGATCTGGTCTGCGGGGACTGGTTGGATGACTCCTTTTTGCAGCAGCTTTGAAACTTCTGAGGCTGCAGTATCCCGTTGACTGGGTGGCGGGTCAGGGATTTTTTTGGACTGAGGTGGGGAGTGAGAGAAAGGGATGGTGTAACCTCCGGCGATAATTCGAAGCACCCATCGGTCCTGAGTGATACCTTCCCAGGCTTTCAGGTGCTTCGAAAAACGACCCTCGACTGGCTCCGGAGCTGCACAGTCGGGCAATCCCTCAGGGACTGTGAAAGGCTGAAGAGCCACGAAAGGACTCGTGGTCTCCAGTGTTGCGAGAGCCTCTGCCGCCTCTGGGACGGCGTCTTCCGGAAGAATTTCCCCCTCCCCTGCCTCTGGAAGGGGGATCATCCTGCTGAGAGGGTAAGGCTTCTGAGATCTACGGAACCACATTTTCCCTCCTCTTTTAGCCTTGGGATAAGGCCGAAAGGGAGTGGAAAATCGTGCCCCTAGGGCAGTCAGAGTCTTACCATCCTGTTCGCAGCGGGTCAGTGTGTCCTTTACCTTGGGTCCAAACAGGGAGGACCCATCAAAGGGGGCGTCGGCAAAGGAAGACTTAAAGGCCTCCGCGAAATGACACAGGCGGAGCCAGGCTTGTCTCCGTAGAGCAATGCCTGTACCTGCTGCTCTACTCGCCCCTTCGGCCGCATAAGAAATGAGCCTCATGGACGAGTTTGAAATGGACGACAATGTAGCCAGCTGAGAGCCAGCCGTCTGGGCCAGCTCCTCAGGCAGGTTACCCAAGAGGGTATCGGAAAGCTCTTTAATCAGATCCCTCTGAAATCTAGTAAAGTGCGTAAGGTAGTTCAAGGACCTTAATGTAAAGGCCGCTGAACTTAGGGTGCGCTTTCCGTACCGATCCATGCTCCTAGACTCCTTATTAGGAGGATGGACGGACGTCGAAGCCTCTGCTACATCTTGCTGGGTAGCAGATGCCACCACCAAAGCATCTACAGCCACACCTTTGGTTAGAAATTCTTTTTCAGGGGGTGCCGAGAGGAACTTATTTGGACGAGCAGGCACCGGTTCCACAGAGTCTGGGTGTTCCCGCCGACAGATCAAATCCAAGAGCTCGTCGAAGGGCGGAGACACCCAGGAGGCGGAGGGCTGAGCCCCGAAGGCTTTAAGGAACACCGACTCATCAGCAGAAGGGGGTTTGGACTGCCAGCCGCCTCGTTGTTTAAGGGCTTCCAGGATGTCTGCAAAAGAGACATCATCCGAGGATGACTTAGGGGACCCCTCTGCATCATCGAGATCGGTGTCTGACGGCTCCGAAGGGGAAGAGTCTGAGCCGGTAACCCTCATCGGCTCCAATATCAGTGGAGCCGATGAAGGTGACCCGCCTCTCGATGCCCCAGTCCTCGGCTCCGAAACCAGAGGGGTCGAGGCTGGAGGCATCGAGGCAGACCGTTTCGCCCTCGGCTCCGAAGTCCGTGGAGCCGATGGAGAAGTCTGCCTAGGTTTTTTGGCAGTCGGTTCCGACTGACTGGTCGGAGCCGACGCGTTCTTCTTTTTAGAAGGAGAGGGTGACAAAGATAAAGCTTCCTCGAAGGATGGCTTGATTAACCCCTTAAGGATTAATTTGTTTTTCCTCTCCTGGAGGACCCTTGATGAAAATGCGTGACACACGCTACATGATTCTTGTAGGTGCTTGGCGCCTAAGCAGTAAACGCACGAGGAGTGGTCGTCCATTATGGACATCTTAAAACCACACCTCGTGCATTTTTTAAACCCGGAGGGTTTATGTTCTTTGGACATGACTAGTTATCTAAGATAACACGAAAAAAAACTAGCTAGAAGTTCAAAATATAAAGTTTTTTTTTTTTTTTTTTTTTTACACAATAACAAGTGCACAAGAAAAAAACACAGAAAGAGAGGGTCAAGACCCTCTAACTAAAACGGGTACTTGCCCCACTAATAAACGCTAGCCACAAATAACGCTAGAATAGCAAAAGGGGAAGGCCCCTCTAACTAAAACAGAAACCTTCCCTTAACAAAAAATAACAACTTTCTCAACAGAATCAGCAAATACACACACGTATCACAAAAAAAATAGCTGTTAAAACAGCTTTTGGGTTGAAAACTAGGAAATTCCTGACAGGAAAAGTCTAAATAAATTAGTACTTAGCCCAGCCAAGTTGAGACCACGTCTTAGCTTGTAAGCGGCAAACGAGATCTGGGGGATTAGTGGTGGTGCATCCTGGGATAAGAAATAGCTCAGCCAATAAGAGGCCTCGCTCTATAGCATAGCATGCCGAGTTGGAGCCAAGGGATCGGCTCCGACCCCATAAGTACAGAATGTAGGCGAGATAGGATCACATAACATCATCTGTTGCCACATCTCTGGAAGACTAGCACAGAGATCGAGTTTTAAGGTGGCAGTACTCTTACCATATTTGCTGATCAGTTGCACCATCTCTTTTATGACCCTGATTAACAAGGCAGGGATGTGAGGGGCTAGTTATAATTTGTCATTAATTTACGTGCTGACCACCTCCACATGAGGGCCACATCTGCTTTGAGCCTGTAAACATACTGTGCCTAGCAGCCTATACTGGATGAATCCTGTGCAGTGTGAGAGTAGATGCTAAGAGCTGTACCTAGAGAGAGGAAACAGTAAAGAAATGAAAATATTTCCCCATAAATTGCCAAGCCTTAAAAACATGGTGATAAAAAAATACCCTAACTGATTCAAAAGTCCAAAGAGGTGTGACGCCTTCAGTCTCTTACATGCATACATATTTATATTTCCATGTAAAGCAGGTATTGATCACCAAACACCAAGTTACACACCAACACAAACTAATTTATATAATGCAAGTTAAACTTGACAGAGCTTTCAGAAATATTCAGTTGATGTGTTATGCAGTTATTTTGTGCTCTCGTGCCAGTACCCTATCACACTGGGGTATAAAATTATTTGTGTGTGGAAGGGGTGTGTGTATGACAGATATCGCAAGTCTTTTTTTTAATTGGCATACAAGACCCCTCCCCATTAGTAGTTGCAGTAGTAGTAATAATAATAGTAATAATAATAATAATAATAATAATAATAATAATAATAATAATAAAAATATGTAGAAGAAAAAAACTAGTATATCTATGTACTAGCTTTGCTGAGTTTTGTCAGTAAACTGAATAAATGAATTTAAGGGAAAATACCTTCTAAGAAAGCAGTGCTCAAACTGAAGAAATGACTGCTTTAAGCATTTGGGATTAAGGTGGACCTTTAACGATAGCAATAAAGAAAATTACAGAAATGGTTTTATTTCATACACCTTGTGTTTAAATACACATCAACCTTGTGCTGTACAAAAATGAAAAAAAAAGGTATTGCATATGTAAGCAAAGTTTATGCTGCTGCTGCTACTCTCCTCCCTACAGTATAAGACAAACAAATGGAATACATTGGGTATGTCTCTTCTTAGGTAGGGGATGCTGCCTGAGAAAGGAGTCTTTGCTACTTCACCTTCCCAGTTATAGAAGGAGGTTTACAATATTTGTCGTGCTCAAGCCACAAATAAATATAATGAATTATCCCCAACACTCACCTGGAAAGAGAAGGACATCTAAGAAGTTTTCCAAGATCATGTTGAGAAAATCCTGCAGAAACTGATCTCTAAGCTGGAAATGCAGTGGGTCACTCGGAACAAAAGTACAATGGAAAAGAGTCTGGTTTACCAAGAAGCTCTTTGTGCTGTCCACTGCAATTAACACCAGTGATGCTTGCAGCTCATCATGTTCCCAGTTATAGAGCAACAGTGACTGAGTGTGTGTGTACTGTGCTACATGGCCCAAAAGGGGAACTTGCAGCTCAGAGACTTGCCTTACAGATGTCACAGCAATAAGTAAAACAGTCTTCCAGGTAATGGACCATAAATCAGTCTGAGAGGCAGGGTCCAAGGAGGTAAGGTCAATTTTTTAAGAACTAAGTTGAAATCCCAGGAAGGAGGAATATGCTTTCAAGGGGGTGCAACACTCTTTTCACAAACTGTGTAGCCACAAAAAAAAAAGTTGAAAGAGGAGCTGAGATGGCCACAAGATGCACTTTGACATAATCATATAACAAATCATCTCTAGGTAGCTCAAACAAATATTTCAAAACCAAAGGGGTAGAAACCCCTTTGAGACCTCATTTGTTTGGCTAGGCACCACTTACACAACTTCTTACATTTTTAAACGTAATATTTTCTTGTTGTTTTCTTACCTCCTTAACTACCTGCTGAACATCCTCATGAGACAAGTGCCTAAAAGTATGAAAACAGAATCATCCAGTCTGTCAGTTGCAAGTGAACTAAGATGGGGTGCACCATTCACCCTTGATGTTATTTGAGCAGATCCTGTCTATGAGAAAGCCTGTGGCAATTGCCTTTGGCAATTCTATTAAATGGGGGAACCATCTTTGTCTGGGCCAAAAGAGGGTTACTACAATGATTTTGATAATTTTTTCTGAATCTTTAGAAGTACCTTGGGAACCAGTGGAAAGGGAAGGAAACACATACAGGAACATTCCTGATCATGAGAATGATAAAACATCTGTCTTCCATGCATGGCTGCAAGAATGTCTTGAACAGAATTTTTTTAGTTGTTTGTTTGAAAGAAGGCAAACAGATCCACTTGAGGTGTTTCCCACATCTGGATCAAGTCCTAGAAGACCTCTGCATGGAGCTTCCACTTGTGAGGGTCTGTCTGGGATCTGCTTAGTCTGTCTGCCACTGTGTTTTGCTCTGATGGAGTGTATGAGACCTGAAGACTCAGAGAATGCCTGCTCCCAGGCCATCACTGCCAACAGGCATAGATGGTATGATCTTGTATCCCCATTGCTTTTGAAGTATCACATCACAGTAGTATTGTTTGTGACTAATGCTGACATCTCTTTTACATTTATATGCTGTGGTGTGCCTCAAGGACCCCACAAGCCTTGCACTTGAGCTCCCATGGACACTGGTCCCTATGCAAAAACTGAAGAGTCCATTTGAATAGATAGGACTAGGGTCTGGATGCAAAATATGAGTCCTCGATTCAGAGTCAGATGATCCCTCCATCACTGAAGCTCTTGTTTCACAAATCCCACTACAAGTTCCTGGAAATCCAAACGCTGAAGGTGCTGGGTCCATTAATTCTTCAAGTACCATTGAAATTTTCTCATGTGCAGTTTGGCTAGTGATATCATGAGGATTACTAATGCCATGAGGCCTAGAATTTTGAGGAACTCTTTTGATGAAGCCATGTCTATAACAGACAAATCCAAGAAAATGCTCTGTTAAGTCAGAACTTAGTCTTCTAGCGGGAAAGCTAACCTTTTTAATGTGTCTACCCAACATCCCAAGAAAACAATTTGTTGAGAGGGTGTAAGGAAGGACTTTTGAAAGTTTAATTTGAAATCCAGACGGGAAAGGAGAAATGTGACCTTGTCTAAGGACTCCAAGCACCTGAATACAGAATATGCACAACTCAGAAAGTCATCTAAATAAGGAAGATGTGAATGGTTAGGGTTCTTCAATGGGCAATAACTTGGAAAGACACTTTGTAAACACACAAGGTAAAGACAGCCCTAAGGGTAATGCAGACAACTGATAAGGTAAGTCAGACACAGCAAAACTCAAAAATGTCCTGAGATTGAGAGCAATAGGAATATAATAAGTGTCCTTGAGATGTAGAGTCACCAGGAAACAGTGGTCTGAAAACAATACTAGGACCAAGTGTAAGGTGAGCATTGTAAATTTAGGAAGTTTTACAAAATGTGTTTAAAAAGTACAAATCTAGGATGGGTCTCCAGAAGTGCTCCTATTTTTGGTACCAAACAGATTCTGGAGTAAAACTTTGCCTTTGTGCATCGCAGGCATTGGCTCCATGCCCCTTTATTTTTACCATGTGATAGAGCATTGGAGGAGACAGCTCAGTCTGGTCTGCTGGGAATGGGGGAATTCCCTTGAAAGGGAGAGGGTTTCCTATCCATTTCCAAGTGTATTCTCTCTGAATTATTCTTAGAACCCATTTGTCTGAGATTATTTGTGTCCAGGCTGAAGAGTTGAGAGAAAGCCTGAGGGAAGGAGGAAAAGAGAAAAGGATTTGGGGATGAGTGCTCTATGACACAGCACAGTCATTTCTTTGCAGGGGGTTCATAATTTTTTGGAAAGGAATCACTTTTGTTTAGTTTCGAAGAATTATCCTCCGCCTTTTCCTTTTGCCTCTCTGGCTTTTGTTTGGGTGGGAAATTTGTTTCCTCTGCCCCCTGAAGAAAGACATCTTGTTTGGGGAGAACCAACATACTAGATACCCCATGCATTAATTTGCTGCTATCATCCTACTGTTTGAGAATCTGTGTAACAGGGGGGTCAAACACCAATTCAGTTCTGAGCACGTAACCAAGACAGCTTAATACCTCAGGAGAAGCAGCATTTCTGGAGACTGTATCTGCACATTCAAGCACATCTCTCAAAGTATGTTTTGAAACCAAAGTCAATTTAGAAACTATTTCATACATATAAGACTTTTCCTCTGCAGGTAAGGAAGCAACATTGCCCAAACTGTATGCGCACTGTACAACAAATTTCCACATATAACCTTGATAATTAAACATTCTAAAGGCTAGATTACTAGAAAGAGACATCCTTTTGCCCTGAAAATCTAACTATTTTCCTCTTTATCAGGGGTTGTTGGATTAGATGAAGTCAAGCATTTTTTATTTGAGCAAGCAGCTGGACAGACTGCAGCTGAGCCAGCAGTCAAATGAGAAAAGAGACCTGTCATATCCGAGGAGACTCCATATTTTCTCTGAGCCATTTTAGGGACTGCTGAATTAAATACTAGTATCCTGCAACATCTCCCAAGGATGATAAGATAGTTGGAATAGACACACAATTGGGCATCTCATCTTCTATAAGATCATACACCCTGCCTATCTCTGAGGTAGTTCCTGACTGCTCCCAAACAAAAGCATTATTAAATCTAGCAATCAACTGAGAAAAAATGAACACTTGCTTGGACTTAAGCTTAGGTTCACTTTCCAAAGAATTACAGTGACTGGACTCAGTGTCAGCTACGAAATCACCATTGTCCTCATCGGATTTCTCATCATTCCCTGAAACATCTGAAACAGAAATGTTTGTAGCCAAACTAGTACTAGAGCCATGTTTGGGAACACAGCCACCAGAATTAGCTGTCTGCAGAACACTCTTAGTCAAGGAAACCACATCAGCCTTATAAACAGTTATAATCTGATTATCAGCTATATGATGGCACTCCTATTTCATTTTCTTCTGAACTTCACTGCTAGGTAAAATATCTCAGGATAGAGTATTATGTCTGGCAAGGTGTCTCTTACTCCATGCTACTCCTGCACCTAAAGGGTTTGATTCTCCCATACCTGCTCCAAGTACTGAACAGCTCTGGATGATGTCTAACCTCCATTTCATGCTGGCTGGAAAACATACACTAGAGAGAGATGGGGAAAAGGTACGTGGTCAGTGGGACAAGCACTGGCTCTGACAGAATCACTAACCATAGGCTGAGGGATATTTTTTGTTGTTTTTTTTTTTTTTCTATTTAGGTGCAAAAAGATTTGATTGGGGGTGAGGGTACCAGAGTTGGGATCTATCAACTCAGGGAGCGAACACCAGCCAGAATAATAAACTGACAATACTGGATTATCTATCACAAAAAGCACTTAAGATTTCTAGTAACAAGCAGGGACGTCGGGAGGCGTACGCACTGTACACACTTCAATACAGTGTTTGTGTGGAGGGGTAGCAGAAGGCAGGCACTAGGATCCAGGTGAAACCGCTTAAGTGGTGTCTTCTCCTTTAAGGAAAGGCATTCACGTGTTGCACGCATGCTAACGCGCATTAAAACTATTTAGCACTCTCGTGCGTAATTTGTTTTTTCAAATAACTTTTTATCTCGCGTGCAATAAAAACTTTTAGTTATGTACTCACCATAACTTCAGATGTTTGGGATCCATCTCGCCTACATTCTGACTGATGGGTTCGGAGCCGATCCCTCGGCTCCGACTCGGCACGCTTATGCCAAAGAGCGAAGTCTCTTATTGGCTGAGCTTACTATATCCCAGGATGCACCACTACCAGTCCCCCAGATCTAGTTTGTCCGCATACATGCACACACGCACGCACTGCTTATATAACATCGTCAGATGAAACAAGATAAAACAGTAGAACTCAAAACCGTTCAATCTCTTCTGATCTCCAAGGCCGGGGGAAGGAGGGTGGGTATTAGGAATGTAGGTGAGATGGATCCCAAACATCTGAAGTTATGGTGAGTACATAACTAAAAGATGTTATGTGATCCTATCTCGCCTACATTCTGACTGATGGGACAGCGTCCTAGCACCTGAATCCTGGGTGGCTCACTGGAAAACACTCCTGAGTACCGTGGAACCAAATGATGCTCGCCCTTTAGATGCCACATCCAATTTATAGTGGGAAATGAAAGTGTGCGGGTTGGACCAAGTAGCAGCACAAATCTCAGAAATAGCGAGCTTGGAATGAAAGGCGATAGAAGTAGCCATAGCTCTGGTAGAGTGAGCTTTGATAGATGTTGTAAGTTGCTTATTTGAAGAGGAATAAGCCTGAGTTATACAATCTCTAATCCATTTGGAGATAGTAGCTTTTGTGATGGTTTTACCCAATTTATTGTCTGAGAAGGACACAAACAACTGGTCTGATTCTGAAATTGCTGAGTCCTGTCTAGATAGAAGCGCAATTGCCTGTGAACATCCAATTTATGGAGAGTGTATTCTGCTTCGTTGGAGAATTTTGGAAAGAAAAGTGGTAGCTCTAGAGATTGTTGGAGACAGAGATTAGAACAAACCTTTGGGACAAAAGATGGGTTAGGCCTAAGTGATACTCTATCCTTGTGAAAAATCAAGTACGGTGGTTTGATAGATAGGGCTTGAAGCTCTGAAACTCTCCTTGCAGAGGTAATTGCAACTAAGAAGGCAGTTTTCCAAGACAGATATTTTAACTCACATGTAGCAGCCGGTTCGAAAGGGGAAGATGTTAAGGCACGAAGCACCAAATCAAGATCCCACGGAGGCGCAGGATGAAAAACTGGGGGTCTTAGCCCCACACCTTTAATGAAAGTTTTGCATAATCTGCTGCTCATCAACGGTGGATCCATGGATTCGTGAAATTTAGAGATAGCTGCCAGTTGGACTTTAATAGTAGAGACTGAAGATCCTTGATTAAACAAGGATGTTAAAAATTTCAAAACCTCTGGGATCGGGGCAGTGATAGGGTCTAAGCCCCTGAGTTGAGCCCAGATAGCAAACCTCTTCCACTTACTGAGGTACAATTTCTTAGTGGTGGGTTTGTGGGCCGAAGATAAAATGTGAATAACTTCCGGGTCTAAGGTGTGATTTCTGACTAAAGTCGGAAGTGGAGGAGCCAAGCTGTCAACTTCAAAGTGCGAAGGGACTGGTGTTGTCGTCCCGACTGATGAATTAGCAGATCCGGAGTTAGATCCAAAACCCAAGGATCGTCCACCGCATGTTTCTTCAGGTAGGGAAACCATACCTGACGAGGCCAGTGTGGAGCAATTAGTATCATTGTGGACCCCAATTGAGAAGCTTTCTGAATGACTTTGGGGAGAAGTGGAACCGAGGAAAGGCATAAAGTAGCCCTGTTGGCCAAGGTTGTGCTAGAGCATCCATAGCTGCCTCCCCCTGATGTGGAGTCAAGGAGAAGAACCTTTTGCACTTTGTGTTTTGTGGTGTTGCAAACAGGTCGCAGCACGGCGTCCCCCATCTTCTGAAAACCTGAGCTGCTACTGTTTCGCTCAGGGACCACTCGTGAGGAGAGAGAATTGTCCTGCTTAATCTGTCTGCCAATATATTGGATTTCCCTGGAATGTGGGTTGCTACCAAGAAATGGTTGGTAGCTACAGCCCATTCCCACACCCTCATGGCCTCTCTGCAAAGGGGGTAAGATCTGGTCCCTCCTTGTTTGTTTAGATACCAGACCACCGACATGTTGTCTGTGTGGATAGCGATAATGCCTTGAGGGAGAAACTTGTGGAGGGCCTGTAGGGACAGAAGTACAGCCCTCATCTCCAATACATTGATGTGGAGAAAAGTTTCGTCTGGAAGCCAGGAACCCTGAACTAACCTGCCCAGACAATGCCCCCCCCCACCCTGTCTGGGAGGCATCCGTCGTCAGGGTGGCCACCGGAGGGGGGATAACAAAAGGTCTTCCCTGATTCAGATTGGACGGCTGAAGCCACCAGCGGAGGTCCCGTTTGCACGTTTCTGTAATCATAATGGGGTGATTGAGGGGAAGATTCTGAAAGGACCATTGAGTCGATAATAGCCACTGAAGAATCCTCATGTGCAATCTTGCCAGAGGAACTAGGAGAACCGTGGCAGACATCGAACCTAGAAGTTGCAGGACCATCCTGGCTGGGGCTTTGGATCTTGAAAGCAGGGCTTGAACTTGACCTTGTAAAGTTTGAATCCTTTCGGTAGGAAGAAAGACGCGCATCGATTTTGAGTCTATCTCTGTTCCTATGAACCTTATGCGCTGAGAGGGCAGCAAGACAGACTTTGACCAATTGAATGTAATTCCCAGGGTAGCACCCAGGGAAATGGTGGCTTTGAGGTTGTCCATTAGTAGATGACTGGTGGTGGCAGTCAGGAGCCAGTCGTCCAGATAGGGAAACACTTGGAATCCAAGACTCCTCAGGTGAGCAGTTACTACTGCCAAACACTTGGTGAACACCCTGGGGCTGTGGTGAGACCAAAGGGCAGTGCACAAAATTGGAAATGACTGTCTCCCAGGCTGAAGCGCAGATACTTCCTGGACGCCCGATGTATCGGTATGTGATAATAGGCGTCTTTGAGATCTATGGAGCACATCCAAACATCCTTCTCCAACAATGGGAGAATGGATTGTAACGTGACCATTCGGAATTTGGATTTCGTGACGGATTGGTTTAGTCTGCTGAGATCCAATATTGGTCTCAGGTCCCCTGTCTTTTTTGGCACTAAAAAGAACCTTGAGTAATTTCCGGATCCGATCTGGTCTGTGGGGACCGGTTGGATGACTCCTTTTTCTAGCAGCTTTAACGCTTCTGCTGCTGCAATTTCCCTTTGACTGGGTGGTGGGTCCGGGATTTTTTTGGACGGTGGGGGTGAGTGTGTGAAGGGAATGGTGTAACCTCCGGCAATAATCCGAAGCACCCATCTGTCCTGAGTGATAGACTCCCAGGCTTTTAGGTGCTTGGCAAAACGGCACCCAACTGGCTCCGGAGCAGCACAGCCGGGCAATCCCTCATGAAGTGTGGGAGGCTGAAGAGCCACGAAAGGACTCACGGTCTCCAGAATTGCGGGGCCCTCTGCCGCCTCTGGGACGCGGTCTCCCAGAAAAATTTCCCCGTCCTCTGCCTCTGGAAGGGGAATCTTCCTGCTGTTGAGGAAAAACTTACGTGATTTGCGGAACCACATCTTCCCTCCTCCTTTAGCCTTGGGATAAGGCCGAAAGGGAGTGGAATAACGTGCACCTACGGCAGATAAAGTTTTTCCCTCTTGCTCACAGCGGGTAAGAGTGTCTTTAACCTTAGGTCCAAACAAAGAGGACCCATCAAAGGGAGCGCGAAGGAAGACTTGAAGGCCTCCAAAATGACATTAAACGGAGCCAGGCTTGTCTCCGTAGAGCCACGCCTGTGCCTGCGCTCTACCCGCCCTTCGGCCGCATATGAAATGAGCCTCATGGACGAGTTAGAAATTGAAGTAAGGATAGCCAACTGAGAGCTAACCGACTGGGCTAGCTGCTCAGGTAGGTTACCCGAGAGGGAATCTGACAGCTCCTTGACCAGATCCCTCTGTAGCCTGGTAAAATGTGCCAAATAATTCAGGGACCTTAAAGTAAAGGCCGCTGAAGTCAGGGTGCGCTTCCATCGTCCATGCTCCTAGACTCCTTATTAGGAGGATGGACGGACGTTGAAGCCTCTGCCACGTCCTGTTGTGTAGCAGATGCCACCACCATGGCATCTACAGCCACGCCTTTAGTCAGGAACTCCTTCTCGGGTGGGGCAGACAAAAATTTGTTAGGACGAGAAGGCACTGGTTCCACGGTATCTGGATGTTCCCACGCCTCCGACAAACCAAATCCAGGAGCTCGAAGGGCGGAGACACCCAGGAGGCGGAGGGCTGAGCCCCAAAGGCCTTGAGAAGCACTGACTCATCAGCAGAGGGGGGTTTGGATATCCAGCCGCCTCGTTGTTTGAGGATCTCTAAAATGTCTGCAAATGAGACATCATCCAAGGACGACTTCGGGGACCCCTCCGCATCATCGAGATCAGTGTCCGATGTAATAGACTCGGGGGAGTCCACGTGCTTCCTCTTGCACGATCTCTTCCTTGGGGCTCCTCTGAAGACAACTCAAGAACCCTCAGGAGGAGGGGAACCCCAGTGGGGTAACCTCAGGCCCAGGGGCTCCGCTGCCTAAGGACAGGGGAACTGCCAAAGACCCAGTCTCCACGCCCAGGGAAGGTGCCGGTAAAGCCGGAGAGATGGCCGAAGAAGACTTGGCTAAGGCACTCCTCATAGCTCTGAAAGCCGGACCCCAGAATCCTGGGAGTGTCCGGTCCCGAGCCATGATAGCAGACGGAAGTCCCGCAGCAAGCACCGAGAGGGAGGTTCGAACCGACAGCATAGGTCCCAAACGTCACCCCGGGTCCAGCCGAAGAAGTCCGTGTGCCAAACTCGGACCACAGCGGCCTCCCTCGAGTGAGGGTCAGAGCCGACCCTTAGACCTCCAACGGCTCCAACAGCACCTGCTCGACGGAGCCGGGTGGTCGGAGGAGGAATGGCAATGACATGGGCAGCTGTCGGCTCAAGCCAACTGGGTCGGAGCCGAAACAAATTTTTGAAAGACTGGGGACTGGAACAGTCTTTGGAGCACCCTGACTATGTCCGAATCTGACACCCTCGATGACCTAGAGGATACTGAACGGGTTCGAGATGGCCTCTCCAACGGCCCCAAGGGGCTAGGGGACCGCCCGAGGCAACTCGATGACTATCGGCGCCAAGGAATACCCAAACTAGTTTCCATCTGTGCCGAGGAGGACTTAGGCGCCGAGGAGGAAGTGTCTGAGCGACAACCTTCATCGGCTCCGAGACCAGTGGAGCCGACGAAGGTGACCCGCCTCTCGATGCACCAGCCATCGGCCCAAGCCAGAGGAGTCGAGACTGGTGGCATCGAGGCAGACCATTCGCCTCGGCCCAAGTCCTTGGAGCCAAGGTGAAGCCTGCCTATGTCTTTTGGCGGTCGGATCCGACGGACTGGTCGGAGCCGACGCCTTTCTTTAGCAGGAGAAGGAGAGGATGCTAAAGCTTCTTCAAAAGAGGGTTTTACAAGGCCTTTTAATATAAGCTTATTTTTCCTCCCTTGGAGGACCCTCGAGGAAAAAGCGTGACACACGCTGCAGGACTCCTGCAAATGTTTGGCGCCCAAACAATATACACACAGAGAATGGTCATCCGTGATAGACATCTTAAAGTTACATTTAGTGCACTTTTTGAAACCCGAAGGCCTAGGTGCTTGAGACATTATAAGCAGAAAATAAGTACTTTCTCACAGACAAACTTATTTTAATTCAAGATTAACTTGCCGTTCACACAAAAACCAAAATGAACAACAGTCAACCACCGTATAGGAAACAAAGAATAAATAAACCCTACGGTTGTTTTAAAAGGGAATTAACCGGTAGGAAGGCCCTATAGACCAAGGGAGCCTGTAACCAGACAAGTGTCAATCATACACAAATTTCCACAGAAAAAATTGTCAAACACACACACAACAACAGAGTAGCCGTTAAAACAGCTTTTTGTTTAGAAATTAGCAAATTCCTGACAGAAAGTTAGTGAAAAAACCAACTACTTAGCTCAGCCAGCTCGAGACCACGTCTTCGCTAGTTAGCGGCAAATGAGATCTGGGGGACTGGTAGTGGTGCATCCTGGGATATAGTAAGCTCAGCCAATAAGAGACTTCGCTCTTTGGCATAAGCGTGCCGAGTCGGAGCCGAGGGATCGGCTCCGAACCCATCAGTCAGAATGTAGGCGAGATAGGATCACATAACATCAGTTGTTCCGTTGAGAGAGAAGGTAAGTAAATTGTGTGTGCATGTGTGCGTGTGTATGTGTTTTATGTGTCTATATCATCATGCTGTTAGTGTAAATACTTTATTCATTCAATTCTGTCCAACCTGATCCAGAAAATGTGGTAGTGAGCACAGATGGAGGATGTTATGATGTTTATTTGTATGACCGAATGAGACATGCTGTTTATTGGGAGGAAGAGCCATCTGAAGTGAGATGGTGTACCTGGTTTTACAAGTGTGACACTGACAGTAAGTTTGCTTCATACACAGAAGATTTCAGTGAAAAATTAGAGGTATGTCATTGTTTGTTACTATGACAAGTTGTAGTAATCCTTATTGTGCATAATTACCTGTTTTGGGAAAAAAAGATTGGATTGCTGTGAGAACTGGTTCTTAAAACCATGACTACAGAAAATTTATGTTGAGTAAAGAAGATTGTTAGCAATAATTTTGTCATATTCCATAAAAACACATCTTGGTAGAAGACAGTTTTGGAGGAATTAGGAAAGTGTCATTAAGTAGTCATGCCTTTTTTTTTTTTTTTTGCAGTTTGTGTATTCGTTTGTAGAAATATGTAGTGTTGGAGAAAGAGTGTGGGATGTTTTGAGCAGTGGGAGAGTACAGAGTGGGGATGTTTGTGTTGTTGAGCAGTGGGAGAGTACAGAACTGGGGGGGGGGCTGTGTAGTAATCTGTTGGGAGATGCACTTGTAAAAGAAAACTACCCATAGCAAAAGTTTTTCATTTACATGCATTGTACATAGTTTTTTTTATAACAATTGTCATTCAGTCCAATATGACACAAAAGCAGAGTATTGTATTAAGTTAGATGTATATACGAAATAACGTTTGAATGCTGATATTGTGTTAAAGTCTGAAACCATTGTAGTGTTTCATGCATATGAGTGCAACAATTAGATGTGAAATATAAATATATAGGTAGGTGTCAGTCATTCCCTATTGCAATATTACCATCTTACCATTTTTTTTAATGATGCATAGGCAATTTATACTTCAAGGGCAACAAGGCACTGAATTTGTAGATGAAATACCAAAATGTGAAGTTGTTTGCCATTAGCAACCTCTTTATTAGTTACAGATCTCTTTAATGCAGAATTATCCGCATGATTTTTTTACTTCTGTATAGATTGTGCTTATTGAGTAATATTGGTGGATTGTAATGACAAACGTTTTAGTGGCCTTTTATGGTTGACATTTTCTGAAGTGGGTAGTTTTTCATTATTGGTTCATATATTTTGTTTCATTACTTAGTAGAAGAATGTTCATAACTACAAATTTCAAACACCATTCTACCAAATGGTACTGTATTATACAAGGAATGTAATTTAATAAATCAGGAAGGTGAATCAAAGAACACATGTGCATGGCCCTATATTTTGAAAACGGCTCAAAGGTAAACTTAATCCTCCACTGGCTAAATGTATTTTCTTTTAATGTGGGTTTTCATGTTGTTTCAATGAATGTGAGTTTCAAGGGCAAAGAGGTTTACTGCTCATGCTAAGTCTGTTTTCATTGTGAGACCGTATTGTTTGTTTAGCAAATGACTGTCAGTGTTTGTGTTATTTTATTTCAATATCTGTAATCATTGTAGAAGTAAATAAGAAAACAGGTTATTTGTGTCTTTATTTAAAATATCCATGATAATTCTTTCCATGGCCTTCCATACAAGACTAGTCAGACTTATGGTTTGTAGTTATCCAGGTCAGTTGAAGGCCAAACCTTGTGCTGAGGACTGACTGTTGCAGTCCTCCATTCACTAAGCATGAAACCCGTTAGGAGGCTAATGCTGAACAGTGATTTTGGAGCGCTTGATAGCTCATATTTCATGCTTTCCAAGAGGTATCCCAGGATATTATCAGGGCCCATTGAGGTAGTATTCTTTGCCTTGGAGAGTGCATTGAAGACTTGTTTGCTAATGATAGCCAGAAGAGTTATGGTCGAGGGTATCTCCTCAGAAGTATTGAGGGGAAGAATAAAGAAGTTATGTTCTTACCATAACGTTCCATGTTAGTTGTCTTCTTCTCGCCTTCTTCTTGCTGGATGGGTTCGGAGCCGACCTCGGCTCCGACTCGGCCACTCTAAAAGCTCGAGAGTTGGTTCCACCGGCTCGAGGCTCCCCTTATATCCCACAATGCTAGGCGTGAGTTACCTCAGATCTCGTTTGTAAGCTAGGCCCAGCCTATAGTAGTAATGGAATAATTAGTAACAAAGTCCACCTCTATAAATAAGGGAAAAAAGAAGGGTGACCTACATCCTGATCCAGGAAATATGCACAGCAGTGCATATACCTAAGTACAGAGGTGGTAGAAAGAGAGGTCACGATCACAACTCCTCTAGGTCTGTCCAGGCCAGGGGCAGGAGGGTGGGACGAAGAAGAAGGCGAGAAGAAGACAACTAACATGGAACGTTATGGTAAGAACATAACTTCTTTATGTTAAGTTGTCTATCTCGCCTTCATTCTTGCTGGATGGGACCGGCCCCTAGCACCTTGTCCCGGTGGCCTAACGGAACAGACTCCTGAGAACAGTGGAACCAAAGTTAGCTCTATGCCTAGAAGCTAAATCCAACTTATAATGAGAAATGAAAGTGTGAGGAGTAGCCCAAGTAGCCGCTGCACAAATGGTGTCAATAGGCAGTCTGTCTTGGAAGGCTAATGAAGTAGCCAAAGCTCTGGTAGAATGGGCCTTAGGTTTATTAGGCAGCTTTTGGTGTCTAATCTCATAAACAAGGGTAATCAGAGATGTAAGCCATCTAGATAATGATACCTTTGAAACTGAAAGTCCCTTTCTGCCTTCTGCATAGGAGATAAACAGTTGGTCAGATTTTCTGAATTGTTTTGTTCTATCCAAATAGTACCTCAACTGACGATGAACATCTAGCCAGTGTAATTTTTGTTCAGACCTATTGGAATATTCTGGAAAAAAGACAGGGAGGGCAATGCTTTGATTTAGATTTGACGTCGAGACTACCTTAGGCAAAAAGGACGGATTGGTTCGTAAGGATACCCTGTCCTTATGGAACAATAGATAAGGAGGTCGACAGCTGAGTGCATGAAGTTCTGAGACTCTTCTAGCTGAAGTAATAGCTACCAGAAAGAGAGTCTTCCATGATAGCAATTTTAAAGAACAGGAGGCTGCAGGTTCGAAGGGGGAAGAATCAAAGAAGTAAGAACTAAATTTAGGTCCCAAGGAGAAGGAGGATTTCTTATGGGAGGTCTGAGAAGAAAAACTCCTTTCAAAAAGGCTTTGCAAAGCTTGTGGGACATTAAGGCAGACTCAGAAATACCCACATGAAAGTTAGAGATAGCTGCCAATTGAACTTTAAGAGTAGAAGGGGATGAACCTGCATGGAAGAGTTCAGCTAGAAAATCAAGGACTATTTGGATGGAAGCAGTGAAAGGATCTATGTGCCTTCCTTGAGCCCAATATGTGAAGCGTTTCCACTTACTCAAATAAATCTTCCGAGTGGAAGATTTATGGGAAGCTATCAAAATATCTCGAACGGAGTGAGATAATTGAGGAAGCCTGGCTAAGGTTGGAACTGGAGGAACCAAGCAGTGAGGTTCAGAGAGGGAGGGAGCGATGTAACTGACCCGATTGATGGATCAAAAGATCTGGAACTAGGTCCAGATGCCACGGTCGCTCCAATAGAAATTGATGTAGAAAGGGGAACCACACCTGTCGAGGCCAGTAAGGAGCAATGAGGATCAATGAGGCCTTCTGAACGATAGCTTTCTGTATCACTTGAGAGATTAGTGGGAAGGGAGGAAATGCATACAGAAGTCCCCGGGACCAAACTTGGACTAGAGCGTCTCTGCTGGGTTGGCCTGGTAAAGGGAATAGAGTGAAAAATTCTCTGCACTTGCTGTTTTGGGGAGTAGCAAAAAGATCGCAGCAAGGCTGACCCCACTTGAGGAAAATTTCTCTCACAACAGAGTCTTTCAGAGACCACTCGTGAGGCATGAGAATAGCTCTGCTCAACTTGTCCGCAATTTGATTGGACTTCCCGGGATGTGCGTTGCTATCAGAAATCGCTGAGAAGAAATCGCCCATTGCCACAGTCTGAGTGCTTCTCGACACAGGGTATGACCTGGTTCCGCCTTGTTTGTTGATGTACCACACTACAGACATATTGTCTGTCTGGATTGCAATCATTCCCAAGGGAAGAGAGTCTTGAAGGGCTTGCAACGCTAAAAGCACTGCTCTCATCTCTAGAACATTTATGTGCAAGTGGCATTCGTTTGGTTGCCATGTGCCCTGGACCGTCCTGCCCTGATAATGCCCCCACCCGATCAGGGAGGCATCCGTTGTCAGTGTAGCAACCGGAGGGTGGAACAAAGGGTCTTCCCAACAAGAGCTGAGGGGAAGACATCCACCACATGAGATGATTTCTGCACTGCGTGATCATAATGGTGTGAGACATTGGAAGTTGCTGGTATGACCATTGTGTGAAGAGCATCCATTGAAGGATCCGCATGTGGAATCTGGCTAACGGAAGCAGAGGTATGGCCGCCATAATTCCCAACACCTTCAGAACTAACCTGGCTTTGATTCTGTTGTTGTTGAAAAGGAGTGAGACCAGTTTGTGAATGTCTGCTATTCTCTGATGTGTTAGTCTCGCAGACATGTCCACTGTGTCCAGATTTGCGCCTATGAAAGTAATAGCACGACAAGGCGACAAAACAGACTTTTCGCAATTTATTGAAATGCCTAACTTTTGACAAATGCGAAGGTGTAATCTCTGGCCACCAGAAGGAGATGCTTGGTGGGAGCTGTGAGGAGCCAGTCGTCCAAATATGGAAACACCTGGAATCCTTGTCGTCTCAGGTGAGAAGCTACCACTGCCATGCATTTGGTAAACACCGGGGCAGTGGTGAGACCAAAGGGCAGGGCCCTGAACTGAAAATGACTGGTTCCCAGCCTGAAGCGGAGGAATCTTCTGGAGCGTCTGTTCATTTTTATGTGATAGTACGCATCCTGAAGGTCTATAGAGCACATCCAGTTTCCTTTGCCCAAAAGGGGAAGGATGGATTGCAGCGTGACCATCCGAAATCTTGTTTTCTTGACTGATCTGTTCAAGATACTGAGATCCAAAATTGGTCTCCAGTCCCCTGTTTTCTTTGGAACTAAAAAGAACCTTGAGTAGATTCCGGATCCTTGCTGGTCTACTGGAACTGGCTGAATTGCTCTTTTTGCAAGCAGTTTTGAAATTTCCAAAACCGCTAGATCCCTTTGAGCGGGTGGAACATCTGGAAGGGATTTTTTTGATTGGTTTGGAATGCGAAGAAAGGGGATAGAATAGCCTTCGGAAATGACGGACTGTACCCATTTGTCTTGAGTCAGGGATAGCCAGGCTTCTGGGTACAGTGACAATCTTCCCCCGACTGCCTCCGAAGGTGGGCAGTCGGGCAACACCTCAGGGATGCTGAAAGGGCTTGTCAGAGAAGGCTTCCCGATTGCCCTGGTTCTGCGGACCCCCCCTGCCCCTAGGGCGACGTCTACCATTGTTATTCCCGCCTCTGCCTCTGGCGGGGAAACGACCCTGTGCGTCAGGCGAAGTCCCTTGAGATTGTTTACGGAACCACATCTTTCCACCTTTCTGGCCTTTGGGGTAAGGCCTAGAAGGAGTAGAAAAACGGACTCCAACGGCAGAAAGGGTCTTGCCATCAGTTTCGCACCTAGTCAAGGTTTCTTTCACTTGAGGACCAAAGAGAGATGATCCATCAAACGGGGAGTTAGTGAAAGACGTCTTGAAGGGGTCCGCAAAATTGCATAGCCGCATCCAGGCATGCCTACGTAAGGCCACACCTGTCCCTGCGGCCCTACTTGCTCCATCAGCCGCGTAAGAAAGAAGGCGCATGGAGGAGTTGGTTATGGAGTTAAGGGTAGCCAGCTGAGTGTTCATCTTATCTTGAAAACCCGCAGCTGTAGGGTCCTTTAACATTTCACTCGCTTTCTTTGATCAAGTCCCTTTGAAGACGAGTGAAATGGCATAGGTAGTTCAGCGAACGCATGGTAAATGTCGCTGACGAGAACATCCGCTTCCCGTACCTGTCCATGGACCTAGATTCCTTGTTAGGTGGATGGACAGGTACTGAAGGATCAGCTAGCTCCTTCTTAGTGGCAGCAGCTACCACCATAGCATCCACAGAGACTCCTTTTGTCAAGAACTGTTTGTCTGCTGGTGCCGTTATGAATTTGGAGGGTCTCCTGGGAGTGGGGTCCACTGAATCAGGAGCCGTCCATGCCTTTTTAGCAACCACCTGCATGAGGGGGTCAAAGGGGGGGGGACACCCAGGAGGTGGAAGGGCGAGAGCCAAACGCCTCAAGATACACAGATTCATCCTCCGAAGGGTTGAGAGCTGGCCAATTTCCCCTCTGTTTCAGGATCTCTAGAATGTCTGCAAATGAGACATCTTCAGAAGGGGAACGGGGGGAACCCTCAGAATCATCTAAATCTGTGTCAGATGTGATGGACTCAGGTGAGTCAATGTGTTTCCTCTTACATTTCCTCTTCCGAGGGGGCTCTTCTGCCAAATCAGGAGAGGCCTCGGAAGAGGATGAAATCCCCACAGGGGGTTCCTGAGGAGCTGGGTCTCTGCGGTCCGGGATGAGGGAGTGAGTCGACTTGACCTGAGGCACCGTGAGGGAGGGCGGACGGAGCCGACTGTGGAGTAGAGCCAGGCTCTAACACACTCCGCATGACCTCGAATGCACCCCTGTCAGGCAAAGCCAGAGGTCCCCGCTCCGAGAAGCTAAGAACCTCCCTCGGCACCGACAGTGATGGCTCGAGGTCGATGTCGGAGCCGAACTCACCAGCGCCGAAGCACCGAGAGGGAGAGGGGTCGGACAAGAGTCCGATGCCACTCACCCCTCGGAGCCGACGAGGGAAGTCCGGCGCCGAGATTCTTCCAAGGAAGAAATCGGAGCCGACGGAGCCGAAGACAATTGTATCGGCTCCGCCGCTATCACAGTCTCGGTTCCGACACGACCCGGCCCGAGCTCAAGAGAGTCGAAGGAGGAATATATTGATGGACAGGGGCAGGCATCGACTGATGAGTCGGGCTCTGAAGCATCTGGGCCAGTGCCTCGGACTTAAGAAGTCGACTCACTACCCTCTGAAGGTCATGATCCGACAGCCTCGATGACCTAGAGGAGTGAGATCTTTGGCTCTGTTCAGACAGCAGGGGAGATCCTGGAGCCGAATGAACGGAGCCAAGGGATGGTGACCTGGACCTCTTCCTAGTTGTCGGCCCGAAGGTCTGGTCAGAGCCGACACGGGAATTTCTAATACCTCGGCTCCAGCCGGAGCCGAGGGAACCACAGAAACTGTGGACTGAGACTCATCAGCTCCAGCCGGAGCCGATGTAGGCAGAGGTTTAGAAGCCTTAGGTCTCGGCTCAGTTGTCGGAGCCGAAGACCTAGATGCCTTGGAGGGCTTCCCTGAAGACACAGTAAGGGAATCCTCTGGCTTGAGTAAGCCTCTTAAAATTAACTTATTTTTTCTTTCCTGCAGGACCCTGGGGCTGAAGCCATGGCAAACAGCACAGGAGTCCTGCAGGTGCAAAGGTCCCAGACAGTAGACACAAGAAGTGTGAGCGTCTGTCAGAGACATTTTCTGACAGCACGCATCACACTTCTTGAATCCGGAGACCTTTGCTTCTTTAGACATCTCAAAGGTGTAATCACACACACAGTCACAAACACACTGATTACACCCTGTCTAGTTTAACTTAAAATAAAACAACTAGCTAGGTTTTTAAATTAAGAAAAAATAACACACACACCCTCCACTAGGGAAAGAAAAAGGCCTGTAGGCCCAGGGAAGAACTTAAAGTTCTTGTGGGGAAAAACAGGAATTTTTAAGAAAGGGGATAAGAATTCCTCTAAACTAAGGGAAATAAGTATAAATATTAAAATTAAAGGGGTTTTAATACACTAACTTTACAAGAAAGTCACTTACCAAGAACCGGTAGAAAACCAACACCTCGATCGCTGTAGCGGCAAACGAGATCTGAGGTAACTCACGCCTAGCATTGTGGGATATAAGGGGAGCCTCGAGCCGGTGGAACCAACTCTCGAGCTTTTAGAGTGGCCGAGTCGGAGCCGAGGTCGGCTCCGAACCCATCCAGCAAGAATGAAGGCGAGATAGACAACTTAACATGTAAGGTTTACTATTCCAAAAAGGCTTAGTATGAGTGTAGGCCATAGGGGTGAATAGCCATTGCCATGGGACCCATGCGGGTGGAAGGGAGGTAGTTGTGGCTCGTAGCTTGGGTGTTACCTAGGGAGAGCACTATATGTTGTACCTACAGACCACAACACTGTGGAGCATGTGCTGCCTAGAGCCTGCCAGTCCTTTAGTCAGCAGCACTAGTGGAGCTCTAATGAGCCACTACAAGGGTTAGGAGCTGCAAGGGGAAGAAGAGTAATCTGGGGGTGGGGGTGGGGGGGGCAAACTGATTGAGCTACCCTAGTGTAAATAGAAAGGTATTTTGTTTTTTGACTTAAAGAACTACCTTTGGAATGAAATGTTAATGCTGCTTCTTCATGTAAGTAAGTGCTACCCTGGCATAGACTTGCCAGTGATCTGTTCAGAGATCAGCATTGTGAAGGAGCATGGCTTGGTCAGCAGTGTTAATGTGGGTGTGGCTTGTTGAGGGGGCAGCAGTCTGGGAGATATGAGTACAAATTTGAAAATCCTGGCTACACCCCTGGTAACAAGTATGTCACCACTCAAACTGCCAAACTGTGCAATTACCACAAAAAAAAAAAAAAAGTTTGAAATGTGCTCAGAATTCTTTTACAACTGAAAGACGTTAAAGAATTTTCAGTACACAAAGTCCAAACACCAAAGCAACCAGTTGCTAAACCTGGCTTAGAATTAGCTCGACAGACTTTAACTATGTTAAACTGACACAAAATATTGTTTTACAGCAATTTAAATTATATTTTCTTGTCAGAAAAGGTAAAATCTCCACATTAAATTCAAACAAATTCATGTGTGATAAAATCACAATCCAGTGTTAAAAAACACACAAAGCAAAGTCATACATAGTGCTAAACAAAATCCAAGTTCTGTAATATTTTCCTGTCAAAAGATGACAGGAAAATAAAGCAGAGAAACAACAATAAAGACAAGCCTCTAGTGTCTAGCAATGCATATTCACACTGCATGTCTAACAAAAATACTGAAAGTTTTCACAGAAATATTAAAAACAAGCATTTGTCAAAGACAGAAGCCAAATAAATGCTGTTATAAGCAGAAATTCCAACTGGAATTACTGGAAACACTGACAGAAATAAAATATTATTATTTTTTTTTAAATAAGCATAAAATATAAAGAGAATAACAAATTGGATAATAAAATGACAGGAAGGGGTCCTCAAATAGGGCTTATCTGAGCCAGAAAAATTAGCAATGGATCCCGTGAAGAGTCAGAGGTCTTTCTTCTTTGAATAACAGAAAACGCCTGAACACTTAGATGTTCATCGTGTTTCACTGTTGCAGTCATGACTGTAGGGTTCTCCCCTGTCGGCAGGCAGTCCAGTGAAGACACTCGAACATCTACATTTATGGTAAGTGTACACAACTGTACTTTCTTGTGACAGCTGAAGGCTTTCCTCTCAGTATATGCTAAGCTAATCAGCTGTCACACAAAGAGAGAGAGGGGGGAGAGTCTGAGTTTTTGAAAGCTGTACTCGATTAGGCAGTGGGAATGCTGAACATATAGTGTTCCAGTTTTGAGCTCCTTTAAATATTTCCCCTCCCATAATGCTCCTGTCCTCTCTTCATCTCAGAATGAGTTTCCTGACCTAACCAAAAGCAGTGAGATAACAGACTAGACTGTAGAAGTGATTAAAATATGGTCCTACGAAATGACAATTTATAAGTGAAGAGGTGAGAAGGATGTCGTATCAGTCAGATGATGAAAGGATTCAGTGTTATAAAAAGTACATAGCTACTATACCCATTTGCCTAGTCCATCAGATCCGACTAATGGATCAGAATCCCTAACTTCTAAGGATCTTGGGTGGCATCATGGCAGCAGTCCTCTCAGGATGGTAGCTTCATAGAAGAGTCTAGGCCTTGAAATGATGTCTAATTTGTAGTGTTTGGCAAAGGTATGGAACACAGACCAAGCTGATGCAGCACAAATGTCATCAATAGGTGAGTTTCTGAAGTAGGCCACAAAAGTGGCTATGGACCTAGATGAATGAACTTTTGACCTGCTGGTTAATGACTGACTGCATAAGGAGTAAATAAACGACATGCAATTACAGAGCCATCTGGAGAAAGATACTTTAGAAACTTTAATTCCCAGTCTGTTTGCCCCAAAGAAAACTAAAAACTAAAAGCTGGGTGTCTTTCCTGACTGGTGTTGTTCTGTGAAGATAGAATTGCAGTTGTCTGTGTACATGTAGCGTATGGAGAATGAGAAGTTATGTTCTTACCATAACGTTCCATGTTAGTTGTATTCTTCTCGCCTTCTTTCTTGCTGGATGGGTTCGGAGCCGAACCTCGGCTCCGACTCGGCCTAATACTAAAGCTCAAGAGCTATTTTTACCGGCTCGAGGCTATGCTATGTCCCATAATGCTAGGCGTCATATACCCAGATCTCGTTTGATAGCTAACACTATGGACATATATGTCCCACCACAACAGAGAATAATCTACCTAATCATAGATACAAAAAAAGAGAAAGATATATCTATATATATATATATATATAAATATATATAAACCCCTCTAGAAAAGCTATCAAAAAAGAGGGAGCAAGGGAGCTAGCTGGGGAAATAACTGAGGTGGCAATAATTCTCACAAGGTATTCTAGATCTTCCCAGGCTAGGGGATGGAGAATGGAACGCAAGAAAGAAGGCAAGAAGAAGACAACTAACATGGAACGTTATGGTAAGAACATAACTTCTCAATGTTAAGTTGTCAATCTCGCCTTCATTCTTGCTGGATGGGACAGCGTCCCTAGCACCTAATCCTGGGTGGCTCAATGCAACAAACTCTTGAGTACCATGGAACCAAAATCAGCCCGACTTCTGGAGGCCATATCGAGATTATAATGAGAAATGAAGGTATGAGGAGACGCCCAAGTGGCCACTGCGCAAATGGAATCAATCGGCAATCTTGCCTGAAAGGCTATTGAAGAAGCTAAAGCTCTGGTTGAATGGGCTCTAGGCTTAGTAGGAAGTTCCCTGTTCCTCAACTGATAGACCAACATGATAAGACAGGACAACCACCTGGACAAAGTTATCTTAGAGACTGGTTGGCCTTGCTTCCCTTCCGCATAAGACAGGAAGAGCTGGTTTGATTTTCTCATCTGCTTAGTTCTATCCAGGTAGAAGTGTAATTGACGGTGAACGTCCAAACAATGTAACTTTCATTCACCTCTATTGGTGTAATTTTGGAAGAAGACCGGAAAATCTATGGTCTGATTCAGATTTTTCTCCGAGATAATTTTGGGTAAAAAGGACGGATTAGTCCTAAGTGACACTCTGTCTTTGTGAGGAGGGCGAACGCAAAGTGCTTGAAGTTCCGAGACCCTTCTTGCTGAGGTGATGGCTACTAAGAAGAGTGTTTTCCATGAGAGCAACTTCAACGAACAAGAAGCCGCCGGCTTAAAGGGAGGAAGAATTAAAGAAGACAGTACCAAATTTAAGTCCCACGGTGGGGGAGGGTCCTTAACCGGGGGCCTAAGTAAAAGGGTTCCTTTTAAAAAGGCTTTGCAAAGTTTGTGGGACATGATGCTAGTCTCTGACAAGCCAGCGTGGAAATTTGCAATAGCTGCCAGTTGAACTCTGATGGTGGCTGAGGAGGAGCCCAATCAAAAGAGTTCTGCTAGAAGCTCTAGAACTGTCTGGACAGGAGCCATAAAGGGGTCCACATGTTTTTTCCCTGTCCAGACAGAGAAACGCTTCCATTTGCTAGCATAAGTCTTTCTGGTAGTAGACGTGTGAGAAGCGAGGATGATATCGCGAACTGGTTGAGAGATAAGGGGAAGCCTGGCTAGGGTTGGAAGTGGAGTAACCAAGCTGTGAGGCTGACAGATCGAAGGGACTGATGCAGCCCGCCCGATTGATGGGTCAGAAGATCTGGCACTGGGTCCAGATGCCAGGGCTGCTCCAGTAGATGGCATTGCAGGAACGGAAACCAAATTTGTCGAGGCCAGTAAGGGGCAATGAGGATCATCCTGGCTCTCAAGGCAGTTGCTTTCTGGATTAATTGAGTAATCAAGGGAAAGGGGGGGGATGCATACAGAAGACCCCGGGGCCAATCGTGAACTAGAGTGTCTCTGGGGGGTAGACCTGGGAGAGGGAAGAGGGTGAAGAAGTCTGAGCACTTGCTGTTTACAGGTGTTGCAAAAAGGTCGCAGTAAGGCTGACCCCACTTTCTGAAAATTCTTTCCGCTACTGTCTGGTTGAGAGACCACTCGTGAGGCATGAGAATGGCTCTGCTCAGTCTGTCCGCTATGACGTTGGACTTCCCGGGAATATGCTTTGCTACCAGAAACCGTTGAGAAGAGATCGCCCATTGCCAAAGTCTGAGTGCTTCTCGACATAGGGGGTAGGATCTGGTTCCGCCCTGCTTGCTGAAGTACCACACTACAGACATATTGTCTTTTTGAATTGCAATAGTCCCGGTGGGTAGAGAGTCCTGAAGGGCCTGCAACGCTAAAAGTACCGCTCTCATTTCCAAGACATTTATGTGCAAGTGGTATTTGAAGAGTTGCCATGTGCCCTGGACTGTCCTGCCCCGAAAATGAACCCCCCCCCCCACCCGATCAGGGAGGCATCCATTGTCACAGTGGCAACAGGAGGAGGAAGGACCACAGGTCTGCCCTGGAGTACTTGAGGGGAGACCGTCCACCAAGAAAGGTGTCTTTTGCATGACTGAGTGATTAGAATGGTGTGTGACATGGGGAGCTGCTGAAAGGACCACTGGGAAAATAGCATCCACTGCAGGATCCGCATATGAAAACGCGCTAGGGGGAGTAAAGTGATTGCTGCTGCCATGAGACTTAGAAGTTATGTACCTACCATAACGTTCCATGTTAGTTGTCTTCTCTCGCCTTCTTTCTTGCTGGATGGGTTCAGAGCCGATCCTCGGCAACGACTCGGCACTTGCTAATCTTAAGAGTCACTTTTACCAGCTCGAGGCAGCCCCATATCCCATGATGCAAGGCGGTAAATACCCAGATCTCGTTTGGTACCTAGAGGGAAAACTACCTAGCATAAAAACTTTCCACTAAGGAAAGAAGAGCAATAAGCCTAAAAAAAGGCTGTAAGGGGAAACCAGATAACTAAAACTAGAACTAACTGGTGCCCAAAGAAACAAAATTTTCCAGAGTCAAGGGAGATCAAGGTTTGTCCAGGCAAGGGGGCAGGAGGGAGGGTCGCAAGAAAGAAGGCGAGAGAAGACAACTAACATGGAACGTTATGGTAGGTACATAACTTCTAAATGTTAAGTTGTCAATCTCGCCTTCATTCTTGCTGGATGGGACCGCGTCCCTAGCACCTCTATCCTGGGTGGCTCAATGGAACAGACTCTTGAGAACCATGGAACCAAAACTGGCTCTATCCCTGGAGGCCAAATCCAATTTGTAATGAGAAACAAAGGTATGAGGAGTGGCCCAAGTGGCTGCTGCACAAATAGTATCTAAGGGTAGCCTAGCCTGAAAGACTGTAGAAGTGGCTAGGCTTCTAGTGGAATGTGCCTTTGGTTTTGAGCACAGCTGTTTGCCCCTAAGTTGATAAATGTCAGAAATGGTGGAAGATAGCCATCTAGACAAGGTCACTTTGGAAACAGGGAGGCCTTTCTTATTTTCAGCATAAGAAAGAAAGAGCTGATCAGACTTCCTGAATTGTTTTGTTCTGTCCAAATAATATCTGAGTTGGCGGTGAACATCAAGATAATGTAATTTTTGTTCCGATCTGTTGGAATAATTAGGAAAAAATACAGGGAGAGCAATGGATTGGTTTAAATTTGTTTTTGAAGCAATCTTGGGCAAAAAGGATGGGTTAGTTCTCAAGGATACTCTGTCCTTGTGGAAGACCAAATATGGGGGACGAACAAAGAGGGCATGAAGTTCTGACACTCTCCTAGCCGAGGTAATAGCGACAAGGAAGAGTGTCTTCCACGAAAGAAACTTTAGTGAGCATGAAGCAGCTGGCTCAAAAGGAGGAAGAATTAAGGATGTCAGCACTAGATTTAGGTCCCATTGAGGAGGAGGACTCCTGACAGGAGGTTTGAGGAGAAAAACTCCTTTCAGAAAAGCTCTACAAAGCTTGTGGGACATAATGTTGTGATCTGCAAACCCGACATGAAAGTTTGAGATTGCAGCCAACTGAACTTTGACCGTGGAAGATGAAGAACCCGAGTGAAAGATTTCCGCTAGAAAATCCAAAACTGCATGAACAGGGGCAGTAAAGGGATCTATGTTCCTTGATTTCGCCCAAAGGGAGAAACGTTTCCACTTGCTAGAGTAAATCCTTCCAGTAGAGGATTTAAGGGAAGCCACTATGATATCCCTAACAGGGTTAGAGATCATAGGAAGCCTGGCTAGGGAAGGAAGTGGAGCAACCAAGCTGTGAGGTTGAGAGAAGGAAGGGATCGATGCAGCTGACCCGATTGGTGGATCAGAAGATCTGGCACTGGGTCCAGATGCCATGGCTGCACCAAAAGATGACGATGAAGGAACAGAAAGCAAATTTGTCGAGGCCAATACGGGGCAATGAGAATCATTTTGGCTCTCAAAACGGTAGCTTCCTGGAGTACCTGTGGTATCAATGGAAAGGGAGGAAAGGCATAAAGAAGTCCCTGGGGCCAATCTTGGGTAAGAGCGTCTCTGGGGGGATGGCCCGGAAGTTGGAAGAGAGAGAAGAAGGCTGGGCATTTGCTGTTTTGGGGAGTAGCAAAAAGATCGCAACATGGGCAGCCTCACTTCTGAAAAATCTCCTCCACTATAGATTGCTTGAGAGACCACTCGTGAGGCATGAGTATAGCTCTGATCAATCTGTCCGCTAAAAAGTTGGTTTTCCCAGGGATATGCGTTGCTACCAGAAAACGATGAGAGGAGATCGCCCATTGCCAAAGTCTGAGAGCCTTTCGACACAAGGGGTAGGACTTGGTTCCGCCCTGCTTGTTGATGTACCACACTACGGACATGTTGTCCGCGTGAACTGCAATTGTTCCCAAGGGAAGAAAGTCGTTGAGGGCTTGCAACATTAAAAGCACTGCTCTCATCTCTAGGACATTTATGTGCAGGTGGTATTCGAACGGTTGCCACGTCCCATGAACCATCCTGCCCTGATAATGACCCCCCCCACCCGATCAGGGAGGCGTCCGTAGTGACTGTGGCTACCGGGGTCGGGGAAACAAAGGGTCTGCCCTGATGGACCTGGGGAGAAGAAATCCACCAGGATAGGTGGTTTTTGCAAGTCTGTGTCACCAGAATCTGGTGACGCATGGGAAGCTGTTGGAAGGACCATTGGGTGAACAACATCCATTGAAGGAGACGCATATAAAAACGGGCCAAAGGAAGAAGAGTAATGGCAGCTGCCATGAGGCCCAATACTTTTAGGACCAGTCTGGCTTGCACCTTTTTGTTGGCAAGGATGATCCGCACATGGTTTTGGATATCTAGGATTCTCTGGCTTGTGAGGTTTGCTGACATCCGAACAGTGTCTAAATTTGCGCCTATAAAGGTAATAGACTGGCAGGGCAAAAAGGAGGATTTTTCGTAGTTGATCGAAATTCCTAATTGAGTGCAGAGATTTAGGGTGTAATCCCTGGCTTGGAGAAGTTGATGCCTGGTGGTGGCTGAGAGGAGCCAGTCGTCGAGATACGGAAACACCTGGAATCCTTGACGTCTCAGGTGAGCCGTGACCACTGCCATGCATTTGGTGAACACTCTGGGGGCTGTAGTGAGACCAAAGGGCAGGGCTCTGAATTGAAAATGACTGGACCCCAGCCGAAAGCGGAGAAACCTTCTGGAGCGTCTGTGGATTTTTATGTGATAGTACGCATCCTGAAGGTCTATAGAGCACATCCAGTTGTCTTTGTCCAGAAAGGGCAAAATCGATTGCAGTGTGACCATCCGAAATCTTGTCTTTTTCACAGACTTGTTGAGTCTGCTGAGGTCCAATATTGGTCTCCAATCTCCCGTCTTTTTGGGAACCAAAAAGAACCTTGAGTAGATTCCGGGCTCTGAATGGTCTGTTGGAACTGGCTGAATGGCCCTTTTTTGTAGAAGCTTTGATACTTCTAACTTTGCGATTTCCCTTAGACCGGGTGGAACATCTGGAAGGGAATTTTTGTGAGTAAAGGGACTTTCCTCGAAAGGAATCTTGTAACCCTCGGATATGATCGACTGTACCCATTTGTCTTGTGAAAGGGAAAGCCAGGCTTCTGGGTACAGCGATAATCTTCCCCTGACTGCCTCCAAGGATGGACAGTCGGGCAACACCTCAGGGATGCTGGAAGGGCTTGTCAGAGAGAGGCTCTCTGCTGCCCTGGTTTTGCGGACCCCCTCTGCCCCTAGGGCGGCGTCTATTATTATTACCCCCCTCTGCCTCTAGGGGTAAACTGACCACGTGTGTCTGGTGTGATTCCCTGAGATTTACGGAACCACATCTTTCCCCCCTTCTGTCCTTTAGGGTAAGGCCTAGAAGGGGTGGAAAAATGGACTCCTACGGCAGAAAGAGTCTTACCGTCTTGCTCACACCTGGTCAACGTATCCTTCACCTGAGGACCAAACAATGTTGACCCATCGAAGGGAGAGTTTGTGAAGGACGCCTTAAAGGGATCTGCAAAATTACAGAGCCGCATCCAGGACTGACGTCTAAGAGCCACTCCTGTCCCTGCAGCTCTACTCGCTCCATCTGCTGCATACGAAATCAGTCGCATGGAGGAGTTGGTTATGGAGTTAAGGATTCCTAGCTGAGAAGCAATCTTGTCCTGAGCCCCTGCAGCTGTAGGATCCTGTACTACTTCACCTAATTCTTTAAGGATGTCCCTTTGAAGTCTGGTGAAGTGACATAAATAATTCAGCGAACGCATGGCAAAGGTCGCTGAGGAAAACATCCACTTACCATACCTGTCCATGGTCCTAGAATCCTTGTTAGGAGGATGGACTGGTATGGAAGGATCTGCAAGTTCCTTCTTGGTGGCGGCCGCCACCACCATGGCATCAACAGGGACACCTTTTGTAAGAAATTGTTTCTCGGAAGGGGCTGCAATAAATTTAGAAGGCCTCCTGGGAACTGGTTCCATGGAATCAGGAGCTGCCAACGCCTTCCGAGCTATCACCTCCATGAGGGGGTCGAAAGGCAGAGACACCCAGGAGGTGGAGGGTCGAGATCCAAACGCCTATAGGTATACTGACTCATCCTCAGAGGGATTAATGGAGGGCCAGTTTCCCCTCTGTTTTAGGAGTTCTAGGATGTCTGAAAAAGAGACATCCTCAGAGGGGGATCTTGGGGACCCCTCCGACTCATCTAAGTCGGTATCCGAAGTTGTAGACTCAGGGGAGTCTAGGTGCTTCCTCTTACAGGTCCTCTTATGCAGAGGATCTCCTGACGGATCAGGAGAATCCTCGGAAGAGGGGGTTCTTCCCAGTGGGGAAACCTGAGGCGGTGGATCTCTCGGTCCGGGAGCAAGAGAGTGGGAAGAGATATCTACAGGCACCATAGAGGGAGGAGCTTAGGGGATAGACTGCTGACTGAGCCCAGGGGGCAGCACACTCCTCATCACCTCGAAGGCTCCCCTCCCAGGGAGATCCGAGAGACCCCGTTCCGAAGAAACAGGGGCTCCCAGGCCCACCGAAAGGGAAGGGTCCGAGGCAGATGTCGGGGCCGAGCTCACCAAGGCCGAAGCCCCGAGGGGAAGAGCAGGGTTGGACAAGGGTCTGATGCCACTCACCCCCCTCGGAGCAGACCAGGGAAGCCCGACCACCGGATCCCTCCAAGGAAGGTCTCGAGGAGGAGATAAGAGTAGAAGCTGAAGGAGCAGAAAGGGGTGGTATCTGCCCTGCAGCCGTAGCAGTGACTATTCCCATAGATTCCGGCTCCGAGCTCTGGAGGACAGTCGAAGGAGGAACTTGAAGAGGGTGTGGACTAGTAGTCGTCTGTTGAGACGGACTATGAAGCATTTGGGCTAGTGCCTGTGATTTTAACAATCTGCTTACCACTCTCTCCAAATCATGGTCTGAGAGCCTGGAAGACCTAGATGAACGGCTCCGATGGCTCCGCTCCGAAAGAAGAGGAGAGGTCGGAGCCGACAGTATCGGTTCCAAAGAGGGGGACCTGGACCGCTTCCTCGACGGAACCATCGGAGCCGAAGAACCCTCGGTTCCAGACGGAGCCGACAACTTATCGGCTCCAAGCCTGGTCAAAGATGTATCGGCTCCGGCCGGAGCCGATACAGGCAAGGAAATAATGGTATCCGAGCCGGCCGGCGCCGATACCGAAGCCTGAGACACATGGTGGTCGGATCCGGTTGGAGCCGACACCAATGTGGCAGATAAAGTATCGGCACCGATAGCCATCGGTTCCGAAGATTTAGTCAAAATAAGATCGGGTCCAGCCGGAGCCGATCTTGACTACAAAGGAGTCGGAGCCAGGGCCGAAGGCTTAGAAGCAGAAGCCTGGGCCTTGGAGGTCTTAGAGGGCTTGCCCGAAGCAGACTTGGCCGGGGAGCCCTCCGGTTTAAGTAATCCTCTTAGAATTAATTTATTTCTCCTTTCCTGCAGGACTCTCTGGCTGAAAGAGTGACAAATAGCACAGGAGTCCTGCAGGTGGAGAGGTCCCAGGCAATAGATACAAGAAGTGTGACCGTCTGTCAGAGACATCTTCTGACAGCACGAGTCACACTTTTTGAAGCCTGAGACCCTCTGTTCTTTGGACATAGTGAGTACACACACAACACACTACTCACACAGTCCCAGAATCAGAAAATTTAACTTAAAATGGGGAAAAAATAAACCACACACACACCCTGACAGGAAGGGATGGGAGGGGATTGAAGGCCCGACTAAATAATAAACAACTAGGGAAACAGTAAAACTAGAGCTAGAGACCCTACAACTATCTAAAAATGACAAATAATCTAACTAATATATGAGAGAAATTAGGAGTGGGGTGACTAAAATTTGTTTAACAAATTACTTACCAAGAGCTGGTAAAAGGAGTACCTCAAATAATAAAAGCAAAAAAGAAACCACCTTAGACTGGATTCTTACAAACTCTCCCCTACAAAACTACCAAACTGGCATCCTTCCAGATGACCTTAGCGATCACTTTCTTACCTATGTCATTAGAGCCAAAACTAGTCTAAACTTACCCACCTCTCATAAAACAATATATTCAAAAAAACAATTTAATCCTGAAAGATTTCTAACAGAACTTTCACAATACAACTGGACCCCTCTTAAACATCTCTCACTCAACAATGCTGTTGAACATTTCAACTCAGCATTCCTTGCTATCTTAAATCAACATGCCCCAAGTCGTATCATTAGAACAAAGACCAAAACAGCACCCTGGCTAACCTCTAATACCAAACAAAAAGTTATACTTAGAAATAAATCTTGGAAAAAATGCTCCTCCAAAATCCAACCGATCATCAAACCTTTAAAGAACTCAGAAACAAAACCAAAAAAGGTATCCTTTCAGATAAAAAGAATTATTACTTTGAACTTCAGCAATCAACCAAAAAAGAACCAAAAAATTTCTGGTCTACTATCAATAATCTACTTACCCCAGGCAAAGTAGTTACACCAAACCCACAAAACTTAGACCCGGATAACCCCTCTTTAATAGCCAATAACTTCAATACCTTCTTTACTACTTCCATACAAAATCTAGCTAACCACTTATCCCCTGATTCTTCCCAACTGCTCTTAAATAACATCGACAACTGCCTTCCTCCCCTGCAACTTCAACCCATACCTACCTTCTACATACAATCTCTTTTACAAAAACTTAAACCCACTACCCCTCTGCAGATAACCTTCCTGCTGAATTTCTTCAAGTAGCAGCCAAAGTTATCGCCTACCCTGTTTCCATCCTCATAAACAGATCCATAAAAGAAAGTACTTTTCCAGCAATCTGGAAGATATCACATATCATACCCTACACAAAGGAGGCAAATACACTGACCTTGCCAACTTACGTCCAATAGCTATTATCTCCACTAGCTAAAATCATGGAAAATGTATACACAAACAACTACTTAACCATCTCCTTCATAACAACCTACTAGCAAACACTCAACATGGATTTAGACCTTCACATAGTACTACCACTGCTCTACTTTCTTTTACCACCACCATCAACTGTAATCGTAACAACAACAAACTAACCTCTTCTCTTTTCCTAGACCTGTCAAAAGCCTTCGACATGGTCAACCATACACTTCTTCTACACATATTAAAATCCCTTGCTTTGGATTCCTCTTCCTTAACCTGGTTCTCATCTTATCTTGAAAACCGACAACAAGCAGTACTCTGGAAAAATTCTCTATCTACTTTACTACCTATCTGTTTAGGAGTACCACAAGGATCCATACTAGGCCCACTCTTATTCTCTATCTTTATTAATGACCTCCAATCATCTATCCAAAACACTACATGTATACAATATGCAGATGATTCTACCATTATTTGCACAGCTTCCACTCAATCTGAACTCCAGTCACTCACACAATCTACCTTTTCTACCGTCGAACACTGGTTCTCAAAAAGATGTCTTCTCCTCAATCCCAAGAAAACAAAACTACTACTTTTCTCACCTACCCACAAATCTTCTCAACTAAACTTCTCTATTACTGCACGTGATAATTCCCTCATCTCCCCAGACTCTACAACTAAACTGCTTGGTGTTACTATTGACAATAATCTTAGCTATGATTACCACATCAATAACACTATAAAAGCAGTTAATAAAAAATTGGTTCACTGTACAGAATCAAACCCTACCTTACACCAGAAGCACGGACCACCTTAGCACAATCACATCTTATCTCTACCCTACTGTATGCCTCCTCTATTTACACTAATCTCTCCAAAAGCAACCTGAAGAAACTTACTACATCCTACCACAATATAGCTCGCTTTGCCACAGCATCCCAGTATAGAACTCACCACTGTCTAAACTTAAAACACTTACACTGGTTGGAACTTCCTAACAAGATTATATATCAACAACTCTTAATAACACATAACATTCTATATCAACCATCTAAAACACCTGCTCTTAGTAACCTCTTAATCCCCTATAATAACTTGAAACAACTACGCTCTGCTGAAAAGCTTCAAGTCAACACAACTCGAATTACTAATTCTGCAGGTAACTGCCTTTTTTCCAACTCAGTAGGCAAAATATGGAATAACCTCCCCTCACACATTACCTCTATAGGCTCCTTTGATCTTTTTAAAAAACAACTTCTTGTACATCTTAACAACTTCTGGCTCTGCTCTTGTACCAATCCAGACTAATCAACCTTCTACCTTCTACTATCATACTTCCTTATTTCAAAACTGCAATCTTTCTCTGTGATCACAAACGACCTAATGACTGTTCTCAAAAAAAAAAAAAGAAAAAAAAAGAAAATTGTATATGCACTAATATGTATGAAATGACCTGAAGGGAGTGTAGTTTTAAAAAGAATGAATGCCTTTCTCAATACGTAGATAGCACTATATGTTTTCTATTTCTTGATCTAGACTATTAAGTATGCATGGTAACTCAATGTCTATGTCACAGGAACTTATTGTAAATGTTCAATTTCTATAACCTTGTTTTAATCTGTGGAGCTTTTCTCCCCGGGCCTCCACTGAAAATGGAAATTATCCAGCTGGACTAGCCCGGTCAACAAATGTAAAATAAATAAAATAAAATAAATAAAATCAGCGAAGCGGCAAATGAGATCTGGGTATTTACCGCCTTGCATCATGGGATATGGGGCTGCCTCGAGCTGGTAAAAGTGACTCTCGAGCTTAGCAAGTGCCGAGTCGGAGCCGAGGATCGGCTCCGAACCCATCCAGCAAGAATGAAGGCGAGATTGACAACTTAACATCAAGTATTTTTAGTACAAATCTGGCTTAGACTCTGCTCTCCTGTAATAGGATCTGAACATGGTTGCGAATGTCTGAAACTCTTTGTGTGGGTAGTTTTGCTGAGAGCTCCACTGTGTTTAAAACGGCGCCTATGAAGGTAATAGACTGACAAGGTGACAATGCAGACTTTTCGAAATTTATAGAGATACCTAGCGTGTTGCACGTTTGTACAGCATAATCTCTGGATTGGAGTAGTTGATGCCTGGTGGTGGCAGTAAGGAGACAGTCGTCTAAATATGGAAACACCTGGAATCCTTGTCATCTCAGGTGAGCCGCAACCACTGCCATGCATTTGGTAAACACCCTGGGGGCTGTGGTGAAGCCAAAGTGCAGGGCTCTGAATTGGTAGTGACTGGCTCCCAGCCGGAAGTGGAGAAACCTTCTAGAGCGCCTGTTCGTCTTGATAAGGTAGTACGCATCCTGAAGGTCTATAGAGCACATCCAATTGTCCTGACCCAGAAAGGGTAGAATGGACTGTAGCGTGACCATCCAGAACCTCGTTCTTTGAACCGACTTGTTCAGTCTGCTGAGACCCAAAATAGGTCTCCTGTCCCCTGTCTTTTTTGGTACCAAAAAGAACTTGGAGTAGATACTGGATCCTTGTTGGTCTGCTGGGACTGGCTGGATGGCCCTTTTTCTTAGCAGCTTTGAAATTTCTAGTGCTGCTACATCCCTCAGACCGGGTAGAACGTCTGGAAGGGGCCCTTTCAGCTGTTGTGGGGTGTGAATAAAGGGAATTCTGTAGCCCTCGGATATGATCGACCGTACCCATTTGTCTTGCGTGAGGGAATGCCAGGCTTCTGGGTACAGTGATAGTCTTCCCCCGACTGCCTCCGAAGGTGGACAGTCGGGCAGCTCCTCAGGGGTGCTGGAAGGGTTTGTCAGAGAAAGATTCTCTGCTACCATGATTCTGTGGACCCCCCCGCCCCTCGGGTGGCATCTAATATTGTTCCCTCCTCTGCCTTTGGGGGGAAGCTCACCACGTGCGTCAGGCAGTACTCCCTGAAATTTGCTGAACCACATTTTCCCACCTTTCTGACCCTTAGGGTATGGTCTAGAAGGGGTAGAAAAACAGACTCCTATGGCAGAGAGAGTCTTGCCTTCCTGCTCGCACCTGGTCAATGTATCCTTCACTTGAGGTCCAAACAAGGCAGAACCGTCAAAGGGGATGTTAGTGAAGGACGCCTTGAAGGGGTCGGCAAAGTTGCAAAGCCGCATCCAGGCGTGTCTCCTTAGAGCAACGCCCATGCCTGCAGCCCTACTCGCTCCATCGGCAACATAGGAAATGAGCCGCATGGAGGAGTTTACAATAGAGTTCAGGGTCCCTAGCTGGGAGTTGATCTTTTCCTGAGACCCCGCAGCTGATGGGTCCTGTAAGGTATCACCTAGTTCTTTGAGAAGGTCTCTCTGAAGGCGGGTGAAATGGCACAAATAATTCAGCGAACGCATGGCAAAGGTCGCTGAAGAAAACATCCGCTTGCCGTACCTATCCATAGTCCTAGATTCCTTATTAGGAGGATGGACAGGAACTGAAGGGTCAGCCAACTCCTTCTTAGTGGCCGCCGCCACCGCCATGGCATCAACGGGGATGCCCTTAGTGAGAAACTCCTTGTGCGAAGGGGCTGTAATAAATTTTGTGGGCCTCCGGGGAGTTGGTTCCATAGTATCCGGAGCCGTCCATGCCTTCCGAGCCACCACCTCCATGAGTGGGTCAAAAGGCGGGGACACCCAGGAGGTGGAAGGGTGAGAACCGAATGCGTCCAGGTACACCGACTCATCCTCGGAAGGGTTGAGGGCAGACCAGTTCCCCCTCTGTTTAAGGATCTCTAGGATGTCAGAAAATGAGACATCCTCAGAGGGGGACCTTGGGGACCCTTCAGAATCATCCAGGTCGGTGTCAGATGTCACTGACTCCGGGGAGTCCACATGCTTCCTCTTGCATGTCCTCTTCCAAGGGGGCTCCCCTGCGGGATCAGGGGAGGCCTCAGAAGAGGAGGATACGCCCAATGGGGTGACCTGGAGCACTGGTTCTCCACACCTGGGTTCGGGAAGGTAGGTAGAGGCCGAAGCAGGTACCATGGAAGGAGGGGCCGATGGGGCCGACCGTGGCACCGGTATAGGAGCCAGCATGCTCCTCATGACCTCAAAGGTGCCCCTATTAGGCAGAGAGGAGGGACCCAGCTCCGAAGAGATGAGAGCTCCTCCCGGCACTGAGAGGGACGGCTCCGAGGCCAATGTCAGGGCCGAGCTCACCTGCGCCGATGCTCCGAGAGGGAGAACAGGGTCGGACAATGGTCCAATGCCACTCGCCCCCTCGGAACCGATGAGGGAGTCCCAGCACCTGGATCCCTCCAAGGACGGAGCCAATGAAGGGATCGGAGCCGATGAAGGAACCGATAAGGGTGGAATCGGTTCCGACGCCCCCATTGTACCAACCCCGACGGCCTCCGTCTCCGAGCTCGAAGGAATAGTCAGAGGAGGAACTGGAGCAGGTGTTGGGGAAGCCACTGTCTGTTGAGATGGGCTATGCAATAACTGGGCGAGCGCCTGCAACTTCAAAAGCCTACTGACTACCCTCTCGAGGTTGTGGTCCAAAAGCCTGGAAGATCTAGAGGAGTGAGACCTATGGCTCCACTCCGACAGCAAAGGTGACTTCGGAGCCGACCTGACTGACTCCAATGAAGGAGATCAGGAGCGCTTTCGGCTTGGAGATGGCTCTGACGCCAAGGTCGGAGCCAACTAAGGCCTCAATGTATCGGTTCCGGCCGGAACCAACGAGGCAGAAGAAGGTCCACTCAGCGCCGGCTCCGGACATGGAGCCGCTGGTTTGGTGGCTTAGAAGGTTTTCCTGACAGAGGCTTGGTAGGAGAAACTTCGGGCTTCAATAAGCCCCTTAGGATGAGCTTATTTCTGCGCTCCTGCAGGACTCTTGGGCTAAAAGTATGACAGATGGAACAAGAGTCCTGCAGGTGCAGAGGGCCCAAACAATACACACAAGAAGTGTGACCGTCTGTCAGAGACATCTTCTGACAGCACGAGTCACACTTCTTGAATCCCGATATCTTGGTATCCTTAGACATGATACCACAGGAACGGGACAACAAAGTCTAAACAAGTATACAAACACACACACAACACTTGACAGACACTCTTAAATTTACTACAATAAAACAAAACAAAATTCCACACACACACCTACTGACAGGAACCTGTAAAAACCTACTGTACAAAACTACTATAAAAGGGGGGGGGTAAAGGCCTAACCACCTTAAGGGTGGAAAAGAGTAGAAAAACTATTAATAAAGGGAGGGAAGACTAGTCGGGAGACTACTAACACTACTAGAAAAGATCTAGGGAAAAAATATCAATCAAAAACTAACTATAAATATAAAAAATTTTAAATACGACCTGGAGCCGGTGAAAACGCAACCTCGTAGCTGAAGCGGCAAACGAGATCTGGGTATATGATGCCTAGCATTATGGGACATAGCATAGCCTCGAGCTGGTAAAAATAGCTCTCGAGCTTTAGCATTAGGCCAAGTCGGAGCCGAGGTTCGGCTCCGAACCCATCCAGCAAGAATGAAGGTGAGATTGACAACTTAACATTATACTCTCCTTTGTTGGAATGAGTTAGAAAGAACACTATCAAATGAACTGGATGATTTAAGTTAAAGTTGGATGCCACCTTCAGACTGAAGGATGGATTTGTGCAAATGAAATGCTATCCTTTTGAAAGACCAAATATGGGGAAACTTAGGATAAGTCCTATAACTCTGAAATTCTTCTGGCTGAAGTGATTGCAACCAAAAAAAAAACTTTTCAAGAAAGAAATTTCAATGGCTGATGATGATGCCAGCTCAAAGGGAGATTTGGTGAGAGCTTCTAAAACAAAATTAAGGTCTGAAGGGGGAACAGTCTCTCTCTCTGGAGGACGACGAAGTAAGGACCTTTTTACAAATGTCATACATTTGTGAAAACCCAAGGAATGAAAATCTACACCAACACAAAATTTAGCTATGACAGCTAACTGGGCTCTTTATGGTAGGAAAACTGGAGTCTGAGTCAAAGAAGGCTTCCTAATGTGAGGCCTCAGCAAGTTAGTTTCTGAATAAAACCCTGACATAAGAGAAGGGGGAAGGCATAAAGAACCCCAGTGTGCCACTGTCAGACTACAGCATCTCTCACTGACTGTCCCTTCGGGAGGGGGTCAGGGCACTAGGGCACTTGGTATTGGTGGGGAAGCAAAGAGGTCACACTAAAACCTACCCCAGTGGTCGAAATCTGCTGATACACTACTTGACTGAGAGACCACTAGTTTGACATTAAAATCAATCTGCTGAATTGGTCAGAAAGGCAGTTGATCCTTCCAGAAATATGCAGTGCTGTTAGAAAGTGGTGTAAAGAAATCACCCACTGCCACATTCTCATAGCTTCCTAGAATAGGAGGTCAGACCTCATTCCTCCCTGCTTGTTGAGGTACCAAACAACAGTCACATTGCCAGTTTGAATGGAAATCACTTTTGGATGCATATAGTTCTTATATCTTTGCAATGAACGGTGGACTGCTCTCATCTCTAGTATAGTGATGTGAAAATTGTCTTCCTATTGACTCCAAACACTTTGGACCATCCTTCCCTGAAAATGACCCCCCACCCCCAGTGAGGTGGGATCCATGGTTACAACTGCTGACAAGAATGGCACAAAGAATAGTCTTCTTGAAGAAAAGAGATGGGAAGTTAGCCATCACTGTAAATGATTTCTGCACTGATGAGTGATTAAGGCTGAGATGGAAGACAGATGAGGTTTGTGGCCATTGCTCTCTTAGGAGCCACTGAAGAATTCTCATGTGATATCTGGTGAAGTGTACCATAAGAGTGGGGCATGCCATGATACCCAGATAGGAGCCTTGAAATGTTTGCATGGAAGTCTTCAGGATTAGAATTCTCTCTGGTGGCATGGGCACAATGCATTTTGCTTTGTCTAGGTGGCATCCCATGAACTGAACTGACTGTAGGTTTGATTTTTCATAGTTTATGGCTTTAAGGAGAGACTATTATCACTATGGCTATGAGTAGTCAGTTGTCCAGGTAGGAAAATATGCAAATCCCTCCGAGATACAAATGGGCTGTGACAATGGCAGTGCACTTGGTGGACACCCATGGGGCTATAGTAAAAATTGAAAGGCAGGGCCCTATACTAGAAATGACTGGGACCCAAGATGAAGTGTAAGAATCTCCTGGATAATTTGGGAATCTTGATATGAAGGTAAGCATTCTGGAGATCTGTATAGCACATCCAGTTGTTTGCCTGAAGACAATGCAGAACGGTTTTCACCAAGATCACGGTGAAAGGGTCTTTACTACACATGCATTTAGGCTGCTGAAATCTAGAATTGGATAGAGATCCTTGTTTTTCTTAACAACCAAGTAGAACCCTGAAAAGAATTCTAACTCTCTTTGGTCTGGTGGGATCTCCTACATGGTTCTCTTATTCTAGAAGAGAATACATTTCTCACCCTGCATTTTTCTCTGATGGAGTGGAATGTCTGAAAGCAATAGACTCGATGATGGGAATTTATGGAAAATGTGAATAGTATAGCCTATAGATATTATCTCTAATACTAAAGAATCCAGTATGATGGCCATTCATGCAGGTGGGTAAACAGCAGATGACCCCCAACTGCCTCCAGGGAAGAGTAGTTGGGCAGCTAGCTCTTCAGGGATGACAAGGATGCCTATCAGAGAAAAGCACGCTATAGCCCTGGTTCTGCAGATGTCCATGACCTCTGGGTCTGCATCCATTGAAAGGGCCTTCTCTGTCATGACTGCCCTTGTCAGATGTGGAGTCAGAGGGCTGATGTGACGTTTTTATAAATTACAGGAATTTGGACCTTTTTGGTCCCTGTTGTAAGATCTTTGTGGCATCTCAAATTTTACACCTTCAGCAGGCAATGTCTTGCCATCTTGCTTGCACTGCTGCATCTGCTTTTTAACATAATGACAGAACAGAACAGAAAAGACCTGTCATATGCAGCACTGGTAAGGGGTGCTTTAAATTTGTCCTCAAAGTCACAAAGGCAAAGCCAGGCATAGCAACTCATTGAAATGCCTGTATTCACTGTAAGGGTTGCTCTATCAGCTGTATTGTGCAAGAGACACATGAAAGGTTTGTGATGTTTAGCATAGGGTCCAAAGTGGTTTTTAACTGTTTTCTGGAGTCCATGGTGGTAAACCTTTTCAAAAAGGCTAAAGCCCATTTTGCTATATTCCTCTGAAAGCTATTTATGTGGGTAGTGTAGTTCACAGCCCTAAGCAGGCAGGTACTGGAAGCATATGCCCACTTTCTCATTCTGTCCAGAGTTCTAGATTCTTTGTTGGGGGCTGGACAGTAGCTGTTTCATCTTTTACTTTATTCTTGGTTGCCACAGCCGCAGCCACAATAAAAGAGTCAACCAGAGGATCCTTGGCCCAAACCTGTTTTTCTTTGGGAAGTCTGACAATTTTGTATGGCTTGTGAGATATGGATTTTAAAGAATCTGATTCTTACCATGCTGTCTTGGTGGCCAGATCAACTAAGCAGTTAGCAGGACTTACCACACAAGACGTAGAAGGTGCCGAATGGTGGACTTCAAAAATAACTTCTTCATCCTGAGAGGATGGCTCTGTTAGCCAAGATCCCCTTTTGTCAAAAATGACATCTTCTAGAGGAGAAGAAGGGAACCCTCTTGATCATCTGAATCTGTATCCAAAGTGACAGACTCCATAGGGGAGTCAATCTGCCTCCTTTGCACATTATCTGGAACATCAGGAGGGGGTAAATCTGACTACAAAGAGTACTCTGATTGCATATGAGCATGATTTTTGAGGTTGTTCCCTCTGCTCTGACACTGACTGCATGAAGATACTGATACAAAGAAAGACAAATTTCATGGGATGCAGCTGATGCCAAAGAAGCTTGTAACTTTTTTCTCAAAGGAGAAGCTATAATCCTCCCCATAACCTTGAAGATTGACTGCACATCTGCCTGATACAAACAGCCCACATTGAGCACTGCAGCCACTGCACTAAAAGGCACAGTGGAAGACCACTTTTCAGATCGAATCCAGCAAAAAAGAAAAGAAGTTATGTACTCATCATAACATTCCATCTGTGTTGTCTATTTTCATTCAGCCTCAACGAATGGGTCTCGGATCAGAGGTCAGATCTGACTCGGCCATTACCTACAGCTCGTGGAAACCTTCAAGTTGTCAAGCTCTCCTCTACCCATAATGCATTACTGCCCTGTCACCTCAGATTACATCTATAGCTTTAGAGACTCTGATAGACCATGATATAGGTAGATATTCACATACATATATATATCTATATCTGTATCCACACACGTACTAGAGTTATCGCCTAATTAGAAAAGCATATTAGCCAATGTATGCGTTAAGGAGATCAGACCTCAATATCAAAAGACATATACTGTGCCCTCATGTATGCCCTGCCGAGGAAGGGCATCAATAAAATAAAAGGCTGGGGGTTGGAGGGAGGGGAGTTGAGACTGAATGAAAATAGAGAACATAGATGGAAAGTTATGGTGAGTACATAACTTCTTTATATGATGTTGTCAATTTTCATTCATCCTCAATGAATGGGACAGAGTTCCCAGATGCCTCAGCCTCTGGTGGACCCTAAGGAAGGACATGTCAGAGAATATTCAAGCCAAATGCAGACCTGCTCCTTGAGACCATATCCAATTTGTAGTGATAGATAAAGGTGTGCAGATTTGACCACATAGAAGCTGCACAAATGTAGTTCCTAGAAGCACTGGATTGGAAAACGATGCATGTCACTACAGATCTAGTAGAATAAGCCTTTACTGGCTTTTGTAGAGAAACATTCAATTTTGTATAAGCCAAGGTAATGCATTCTGTTATCCATTTGGCTATTGTCACCTTTTTAACAGGCTGGACCAATTTATGGTATGCAAAGGAGATAAAAAGCTGGTCTGACTTCCTAAAATCTTTAGTCCAATGTAAATAGTACTGTAATTATCTATGGACATCCAATGAATGGAGTAGGAACTCTCCTTTGTTATTGTAGTTTGGAAAAATACTGGTAGGTTGATGGCTTGATTAATACTGGATTCAGACACTACCTTCAGTAGAAAGGAAGCATTGGTACGTAAAGAAACTCTGTCCTTATGAAAGATGAGGTAAGGGGGTTTTGAGGACAACACTTGAATTTCTGAAACTCTTCTGGCTGAGGTTATAGCTATTAGAAAGGCAGTCTTCCAAGAAAGGATCTTCAAGTCACACCTGGCTGCTGGTTCAAACGGGGGTAAGTTAGAGCCTGGAGAACTAAAGGTATGTCCCAAAGAGAAATGGGATCTTTCAAGGGGGGTCTCAGTAGCAAAGTACCTTTTAGAAATACTTTACAAATTTTTGCTGAGGCTAAGAAAGAATCTGAAACTCCTACATGGAAATTTGAAATTGCTGCCAATTGTACCTTAATGGTAGATGCACTTGTCCTTTGTTAAACCGCTTCGCTAGGAATTGCAGAACTGCATAAGTAGGAACTGTAGAGGGTTTTATACCATTTTGCTCAGCCCAAGATAACAAACCTTTTTCACTAACTTTTGTACAACTTTCTAGTAGATGGTTTATGGAATGACAACAGAATAGACTGGGGAAGACCGCATAGATTGCCTGGCTGTTTAGAATTGGAGAAACCATGTGGTTAGTTTGAGATTTATGAGATCCAGATGGATCAATCCTGTCGGGTGAGATAGAAGGTCTGAAGTTGGATCCAGAATCCGTGGGGGTGACAGGAGGTGAGGCCACAGGTATAGGAACCCCACTTGTCAAGGCCAGCAAAGAGCAATGAGGATTACTCTGGTCTCGAGTCTGGATGACTTCTGTAAAAACTTGGGAATCAAGGGGGGTTGGGGATAGGTGTATAACAGACCAGGGGACCAATCATGGAGAACAGTGTCCCTTGATGACTCCCCTGCAGGGGGGATTAGGACAAAGAAGCTGCATTTGTTGTTCAAGGGAGACACAAATAGGTTGCAGCAGGGCTGGCCCCATCGATGAAAAATCATTTTCCTCTACTCAGTGGCTGAGAGACCACTTGCAAGGTAACAGAATGGACCTACTAAGTTTGTCTGATATCACGTTGGACTTCCCCGGAATGTGCGTCACTACCAGAAAGTGATTGGAGGCTATCTCCCATTCCCACACACTGAGAAACTTCTCGACATAGGGAATAAGACTTGATTCCTCTTTGTTTATTGATATACCAGACTACTGGCATGTTGTCCGTTTGGATTGCAATTGTTCCTAGAGGAAGGGAGCTTTGAAATGCTTGCAACACTAACAGCATTACTGTCATCTCAAAAAAGTTTATGTGCAAGTTGGCCTCTTTGGGGTACCAAGTGCCTTGAACTGTCTTTCCCAGTAATGCCTCCTCCACCTTATCTGGGAAGCGTTCATGGTCACTATGGCCTTGGGTTGGGCTGGGGTCAATAAGTGACCTTGCGGAGGGTGATCTGACTGAATCCAGCATGCAAGGTAGTCCTTGCAAGTTAGTGTTATCCTTATCTTTGAAGACATAGGGTGAGTAAGGTAGGACGATTGGGTTAGTAGCATCCACTGTAGCACTCTCATAAGGTACTTCACCAGGCGTACTAGATTAATAGCTGCCACCACTGTTTGGGATATACTTTTCTGAGGTGCAAGCCAGAGCCAGTGGTCTTTGGCTGACCACATTTGCAGATGACTGCAAGCTGGGCACTGTATTAAATTCCCCTAGTGATGTGAACATCCTCCAAGATGGCCTTACCCAAACTAATGACTGGTGACAGCAGCATGGCCTCAAAGTGAATGCCAAGAAATGCACCATTATCCCTTTTGGGGAAAATGGCGTCTCCACTAGTTATCACATTAATAACAATGTACTAAGCATGCGAGCAGTCACGAGGGACCTGGGCACCCAGGTTGATAGCAATCTGACTTTTGACCACCACATTGCCTCCATTTTACAGAAGGCTTTCTACATGGCCCACCTCGTAAGTAAAGGCATTTCATCCAGGAACAAGGAAGTCATAACATCCCTCTACTCCTCCCTTATCAGACCCATTATCGAGTACAGTTCCCCCTTCGGCATGTACCTTGCCAAGCACATGCAGCAGCTGGAGAGACCACAGAGGTTTCTGACCAGGAAAATCTAGGGTCTCGAACACCTGTCCTATACAGATAGGCTAAAAGCCCTGTCCTTCTACACAGTCTCATACAGACTTCTCAGAGGTGACCTGTATCAAGCATACAAGGCCCTCTCAGACCCATCCTTGATGGAGTTGCTGCATATCCAGAAGTCAAAATCCACTCAGGCAATCCACACACAGGGCCTAAACATGGTCTGTAACATTAATAGAACTTGCTGGCGGAATAGATTTGTGCCGCACAGAATCCCCCGTCTATGGAATAGACTCACTCTCCATGTTAAACAGAGTACCTCTCTACCCCTCTTTAAGAGGAACCTGGACGACTGGATGAGAAACAGAAAATACATCACTGGGATCCCACCTGTGTCCCTGCTGGACAGGGGAAACAGGTGCTGACTTTGTGGGAACATGAGCGAAATATTTGGCTAGGATTATAAGGGTCTCTGGGCCAATAGCTAGTATCATCCTATGAACCACTGAACTTAGGGCTTGTAACACTTTCATGACAGATATCTTTGAACTGCAAACAATCTTTCTGGTTTGGCTTCTGATGTTGTGAAGTCAAGGTAAGGAATGGTTGCAATCACAGATGACACGTCAAGGACTGCACCAATTAATTCTAGCCTTTGGGTGGATTGTAGCTGTGACTTTTGATGATTTATGGTGATTGCCAGGGATGAACAAGTCTGTAACACCTGATCTGTTGCTCGCACCAGTTGATGCCTGGTTGGGGCGATGATGAGTAGTCATCCAGATAAGGGAGCATTCAGATTCCTTGCAGTCTCAGGTGAGCTGCCACCACTTCCATGTATTTGGTAAATATCCTGGGGGCCATGGTGAGACCAAAGGGCAATGCTCTGAACTGGAAGTGACTGGCTCTCACTGGGAAGCGAAGGTACCTCCTGGATCATCTGTTCATATTTATGTGACACTAAGCATCCTAGAGGTCTGTCAAGCACATCCAATTGTCTTTGCTCAGAAAGGGTAGACTGGACTGTACCATGACCATCCAGAACTTGGTATGCACGACTGACTTGTTTAGCATGCTGAGATCTAAAATCAGTCTCCAGTCCACTGTTTTCTTTGGAACTAAAAAAATCTTGAGTAAGTACTGGATCTATCTGGTCTGGTGGGACCTATTGGACGACTCTTTTTCTCTAGCAACTGTATAGTTGCTGTTTTCCACTGACCGGGTGCAGCATCCGGGAACTTGTTTAATAACGGTGGCAGGAGGGAGAAGGGTGTACAATAACCTCTGGTAATAATCCTCTACACCCAGATATTGTCCGTTAAATTTAGCCAGGCTTTTTGGTGCAGAGAAAAACGTCCCCTGACTGCCTCCAGAGGATGGCAATCGGGCCTCCCTTCAGGAATGCTGATATGGTCTATCCAATAAAGTATCTCTGGACCTATTATTTGCAGGCCTCCTCTGCCTCGTGGGCATCTTCTATTACTGCCATTTCCCCCTCTGCTTCTAGGACAGCCAGCTCCACGTGTGTCAGTGAAGGGCCCCTAAAAATTTCTAAACCACATCTTATGACCCCCTCAATGATCCCTCAAAAAGGTTTGTTGGGGGGGGTTGAAAATTGTACTCCAATGGCAGATAGCATCTTCCCATCTTTCTCACACCTGGAAAGCATCTCTTTTACTGTAGGGCCAAACAGCAAAGATCTGTCAAATGGAGCAGTGACAAATGAAGACTTAAGAGGCTCCACAAAGTTGCACAGGCACATCCAGGCTTGTCTCCACATGGCTAAGCATGAACCCGCCACCTGTGTGGCACCCTCTGTTGCACTGGATAAAGGCACATGGATGAATGTACTACAGACTATAAGGTAGTCAACTGAGGGACCACAGAAGCCTGAACCTCCTCAGTAGTGATCCTTAACAACATGCTGGAAAGTTTCTTGAGTAAATCCCTTTGCTGCACCATGAAATGGGCCAGATAGTTCAGCGAATGGATAGCGAAAGTCACTGAAGTGTAGACCCGCTTCCCCAGTGTGTCCATCAACCTGGACTCTCTGTTGGGAGAATGGACAGTTGAACTGTCCTCAGTGAGTTCTTTCTTAGTGGCCTCTGCCACAACCATGGCATCCACCTTACCCCAGTACTGTCTTTCTACCAAGGGTGCCAAAACTTTGTCAGGTCTCTTTGGAATAGGCTCAAATGAATCCGGCTCCTTCCATGCCTTCTGACAAATCAAATCTACTAAATTGTTGGGAGGCATAGTCACCCAGGAGGAAGACAGGCCCAGCACCAACAACTTCCAGATATACCGACTCCTCAGAAGAAGGGTTGTGGGCAGACCAACCACCCTTTTGTTTCAGGAGCGCAAGGATGCCTCTGAAGCAGATTTCTTCAGGTGGTGGAATGGAAGGCCCCCCTCTACTTTATCAAAGTCAGTATTAGTGGTAAAAGACTCTTCAGGGTGAGTCCAGGTGTTTCCTCTTACACCATCTCTTCTGAGGGACTTCTTAGGTGGGATGGTCCGAAGAAGTATCTGAAGAGTTAGGAATCCCAAATTGGGTTGACTAGAAGCCATGGGCTTCCTGTCCCTGTGGGGTTAAGTGGTAAGAATCAAGTGGCAAATTCAGCTAGGTGAACAGGGGTGGATCTGAGGGGGAAGGACCACTCTGACATGAAGGTTCAGAGAAGACCCTCTGTACCACCTTGAAAGCAGACCTCCCTGGGGAGAAGGAAAGCAATGGAGCAGATGACAAGGCCCTCTGGTTTGCCGGTATTCCACCTCCCAGAGGTCAGCTGCCTGAGGAGGGAGCTGGAACCAAAATGTATAGTGCCGAAGCTCTGAGAGGGAGAGAAGGCTGCGAAAACATCAGAGTTGATCCAAACCCACCCCCAAATCCAAAGTGGAAGCCTCAGCTCCGGGAGCCGTCTGGATCCAAAAACATCAGAATGGAGGAACTCAAGGCCATTGTTGGATCTGAAGGGACTAACATCCTTGGATCTGACCCAGATGGACCTGGAATGCTCAGATCCAATAACTCTGAAACTAAAGGATCAGTCAGAGGAGGAGTGGAAACTGGACGAATTCCCAAATCCGATGGGGTAGGGACTAGCAGTGCACCCTTTTGAATCTGCTATGTGACAAGCTCTCTCATCATCCTTACCACATTTACTTTGGTAAGGCTTTAGTGGGATCGCGAGGACACAATAGAGGCAGGCCTAAAATGTCTCTCCAGGAAAGGGGAAGGTAGTCGAGATGGAGACGGGTCAATGGATGGGGAGTAAGATGTCCGAGGCAGACATATCGGATCTAAAGGCTCTGAATCAAATGCAGACTTTTTCTTCAGCACTGTTGTAAGAGTTCTCTTTGGATCCTCGACCTTTGAGGTAGCAGGTGAGGTTGGATCTGATTTCAGGACTTTTTTCTTCAGCTCAAAGGAGGATAGAACCTCGGCTGATCTGGACCTCTTGGAATGGTACTTATGCTTCAAAGTCGAAGGCTGATCGCTCTGTAACGTCTGTGAAAAGGAAGAGGGCAATAGACCTTTTAATATTAGTTTGTTCTTTTTTTCTGTGAGGGTCCAAGTATTGAAAAACCCATGTATTTCACATTCCTCATTTAGATGTTCTGGGCCCAAGCAATAGAGGCACAGTGAATGCCCATCCAGAAAGGACTCTTTATGCCCACACTTTTTACATTTTTGAAATCTTTTCTCTGTCATAATCGCTAAAAAGCAGAGAAAGAGAGAAACAGACACATGCATGCAGAACAGAATAAAGACCTACAGTAATGATAAAGGGGAGAAAAATATATATATATATATTTTTTTAAGAGTAAGAAAAAAATGGAAAGACCACAATGGCAGAGTCAAAAACAGAGATAACGATAATGCTATGCTAACAACACAGAAAGAATTGAAGAAAAAAATGTATTTAGCTTAAGGATACAGATGCTGAGACTAATGCGCATAAAGGAGCCATTGCAGAATCTTCTTGTGATGGCATGCAAACTGCACTATTAGAATTGACAATGCCATCAGATTCAACACTCTGAGAACTAAATACGCAGCTGGGGAGGGAGTCTGCAGTAGAATTTGCACTACCCACGTCAAGATTTAAATTCCATCCATTGCAAGGGAAACTATGGATAAGTGTAGTGCCCAGATGACAGTCTATGAAAATAATTTGCTAAGTTAGTTGAAGGTATGATTCCTAAAGATTTGTGGAGATTGTCAAGAAGTGTTACAGCAGTCAGAGCAAGTAATCCCTGGCCACTGTGAGACAGATATATGTATGTGCATATATATATATATATATATATATATATATATATATATATATATATATATATATATATATATAGATTCACTTCATAACACTGAAAGCTCAAAACACTGAAACTCAAAACGCTGAAAACACATATCACTGAGTTTAAACAACATAAATCATAGCACTTTCCATCAAGTGTAAGCAGGGGAGCAAGCCCCCCTGCGCCCCCCATACCCCACCCTGCTACTTATATATAGCAGCTCCAAGATTGCACTTCACTACACTAAGTGCAATCTTGGAGTTGATATATTTAAGTAGCAGGGGGTTGTGCGGGGCGCATCCCCCCACATGGGGGGTGCAGGGGGGCTTGCCCTGCTTACACTTGGTGGAAAGTGCTATGATTTATGTTGTTTAAACTCAGTATATGTATGATATGCGTTTTCAGTGTTTTGGGTTTCAGTGTTTTGGTCTTCTATATTATGAAGTTTTTTTCATTTTCAATGTTTTGAGTTTTCAATGTTATGAAGTGAACACACACACACACACACACACACATATATATATATATATATATATAAATATATATATATATATATATATATATATATATATATATATATATATATATATACATACATACATACAGAGAGGGAGAGAGACTCCCTTGAGGGAGCATCAAGGAAGATACTGAATTTCAGGAGATACAGATGAGCCGCTACGATAACCATGCATTTGGTAAACACCCTAGAGGCTGTGGTGAGACTAAAGGGCACGACTCAGAATTGGTAATGTCTGGCTTCTATCCAGAAGTGAAGGAACCTCCTTAACTATTTTGCAATCTTCACATGAAGGTAAGTATCTTGAAGGTCCAGCAAAATTACAGAGTCATTTGCCCTAAGACTGGGCAGGATCGATTGCACCATGACCAGTCTGACCTGGGTTTTCCATACGTATTTGTTTAGAAGGCTGAGGTCCAGTACAAGCCTGAGGTCTTGATTTTTTTGTTGTTTTTTGGAAATAAAAAGAATCTTGAATAAAATCCTGGCCCTCTCTTGCTCTATGGGACTTCCTAGATGGCTCTTTTAAAGAACAATGAAATGCTATTTTCTTCCGCTACTTTGGCCTTACTGGGTGGGATAGAGGCTGCGTCAGGTTTGGGGTGTCATGACAAATGGTACTTAATAACCTCTGGACATAACCCTTCCTTTGACACATTTGTCCTATATAATGGCCTGCCACACTGCTGGGTAAAGGGTAGATGACCTCTGAGTGTCTCCACATGGGAGCAGTTGGGCAACCCTTCATGAACATTGTGGTTGCTTGTTTGAGAAGGGCCTGCAATATCTCTGGTTCTGTGAATCTTCCCTGCCTCTGGGCCTGTGTCCATTAAAAGAGCCCACCTGTAACACAACAGCTCATGTCAGAAAATGCTTCATATTGTTGATGTCTAGACTTCCTTAACCAAAGTGAGTGTGTTCCCTTTTGGTTCCTACCATACACTCTTTGAGGGACCTTGAAAAACAGAGAATGTCTTGCCATCCTGCTCCCACTTCTGTATCTTTTCTTTAACTGATGGATGAGGTAACAAAGGTCCATTAAATGAGGAACTGGTGAAAGATGCCTTGAAGTGGTCTATGAAGTCACAGAGGCACAGCCATGCTGGCTCTGGCTACCATTGTTATTACATCCTCCGCACTGTACACGAGGTGCAAGAAGAGATTCATAATGTTGGATATGATCAACAAGGTCGCTTTTAATTTCTTCCTAGATTCAGATCTTATGGGGGCTTTCAGAGCAGTTACAGCCTGCTTATCTAAATCCCTCTGGAAGTGATTCATAAGAGTGGTGAAGTTCAGGGCTCTTATGGCAAAAGTGCCCAAAGCATTCTCCCACTTCCCCAGTCAATCCATTGCCCAGGAATCCTTGTGGGGTGGATGGACAGAAGCTGAAATATAGACCAGCTCTTTTTTGGTTGCTCCCACCACGAAAATGGACTCTACTTGGGGAGGGGGGGGACTTTACCCAGTATCACTTGCCCTTGGGAGGACTAAGGATCTTATCTGGCTTTCGTGGTACTGCCTCACATGTGTCTGGCTCCTGCCATAATATTATTGTTGCCAGGTCAATTAATTTGGCTGCTAGAGGGACCACCCAGGAAGCAGATAGGGTCAAACCGCAACCCTCAAAAAGCATCACCTCCTACTGAGGGGGGAGTCAGTGGGACACAATCCCCTTTGCCATATATATGTTCTAAGATCTCAAAACACAAGGCATCTTCAGGAGGGGAGTGGGGAGAACCCTCTCTATCATCAGAGTGGGTATCAGATCAGAGGAACACTAACTGGAAGTCTGTGTACTCCCTTATACATGCTGTCTTTTCTGGTACATCAGGGGAGGTATTACCTGACTCCTCAGAGGACTCTGTCTGCTGTGGAGCAGTAGTTATGGGGCCCAGAGGTCAACTTTGACCCAAGGATGACCAATGGGAGGAAGGAGAGAGGGAGTCAGAGTAATAAGGTGGAGTGGATTGCAAGGAGGCCTGTGTTTCTGTTCTCTGCAGAAATTAAATGATTCTCTACAAAACCTGAAAGGCTGGTCTGATCTCCAACAGATCTGAGGATGTTGCCCCAGCCACTGGATCGGTTCCCTCAAAGGAGAAGTGAACAGAGTTGAGGGTGGAGCTCTGGAGGCAGAAAAGTTAGATGGCCTACAGGAAAGGATCAGAATCAATGACTTGAAAGCTGAGTTCTCTGACACCACCAATGGAGCCATGTGTGACAGCTCTGGAGACAGTGGTAAAGTCTCATCCTTGAGTCCCCAACTCCGAGATTGCCTTGACTTCCATGGCATCAGGGTCATGTGCATCAGATCCAGTAAATCCAGAGTGAATGCTGGCTCTGAGGTAACAACCTTCTGGTGGAAGATCGTCCCTGAAACCTCCTGAGCCAAGAAGTGCACCAGGGAAACAGCTAGTGCAAGCATATGGCCTGAAATCAGTGCCTTTGTTGTAAAAGTGGAAAGTATGACTCCCATTTCAATATGGATCTTAAAAAGCTCCTCATCAGATTATCCGGGTCTGCTTCTGATGCGCTCTTGTATAATATGAAGAATGTCAGTGATGATGCAGAGGGAGGTTAAGAATATACTCCGTTGCATCTCTTTTTTCAGATGACACCCCTCCCCCCCCGGTTCCTGGTTGTTTGGGTGAAGTGTCTTTTACAAAAAACAGGCAATGGATCTAGAGGCAAAGTGTGTGTGCAGGTCTGAGCATTGGTAGATCTGTTCTCTGACCTTTCAGTGCTAAGAAAAGTCCTAAGGAGTATGAGGGTCTGTTTCTAGACTCTATATCCTTATGATTAGGAACTTTGTCAGCTTTTAGTTTTGGTTTGTTTTAGGGGAGTCTGTCTCTGAAAGCAACAGCTCTTTTAATCATCATCATCATTATCAACAACCCCCTTTTTCACATTTTTCTACATGGAGTTGGATTGTCATGTTCACTCTTGCCATCTCTCTCAATTCAATGCTACACTCATGCCTGAATGTCACATCTTTTCTCACACAATTCATCCACATCTTTGATAGATGCCCTCATTTCCTCTTATCTTCTTTGTGTATGTCCCAAATCTTCTTCACCAGATTGTCTTCTGCTTTTCAGCACATGTGCCCAAACCACAATAATCTGTTCTCTTTGATCTTTTCCACAATTGGAGCTTCTTTGGCTTCTGCTCCTTTGTCCTCATTTCTTCATCTATCCCACAGTGTACATCCTACCACCCTTCTCAGCCTAGCTTCCTTAACTGTTCTGCCTTCACTGCCCAAGTTTCTATACAATACAGTAATACTGGTCACACCACCTTACTTTTCAGCTTCTTTGGAATTCTTCTGTCATACACTACACCTGACACTCTATGCCAGTTGGCTGCAGCCCTTCTGATTCTAGCTTTGACCTCTTCATTCAGACTTTCCTTCTCATCAACCACCCCTCCCAGATACTTTGAAGCTATTAACCTGCTCCACTATCTTCCCTTCTTCCTCAATTCTCAGCTTCTTCCGAATTCCCAAATTTGCTGCCATTATCACTGTCTTATCGGTACTTAGTTTCATCCCATGTGCCTTTAGTATGCTTTGTAATGCCACATTATCTTCATAAGCAACTTTGTTATCTGTCCTCTCCGATGTGTTTACTAATGTAGTCCATCACCAGTATGAACAGCAGTGGGCTCAGAGTTGAACCCTGGTGCACACCCACTCCCACTGGTAACTCCTCTGTCAGACCAAAAAATGTTCATACTAGAGTCATTGGGTCCTTGTACATAGCCTGTACTGATTCTACCAGTGTTTCTGGGACTTTGAACCACAGCAATACTGCCCAAATCAGCTTTCTTGGGACCTTGTCATATGCTTTCTCCAGTACTAGGAATACCCAGATGGACTCTTTCCTCATCTCCAGCTTCTTCTTAATTATTGGTCTCAGTGTGAAAATCAGGTCAGTTGTGCTACATCCTGATCTGAATCTGAACTGCTCATCCCCCATCTTACTTTCTATTACTCTGCATATCCATTTATCAACTACCCTCTCCCGAATTTTCATGCAATGTGACAGGAGTTTGATACTGCTGTACTGCCCACAGTTGTGAATGTCTCCTTTGTTCTTGTACAATGGCATGAGTATGCTTATTCTCCAGTAATCTTGGATATGCCTTTCTCTCCACACTGCTAAGGGTACCCACACAGGAACCATTTCTTCCCTATCTCACCCAGCATCTTTTCCATATCTTCTGTGACCTCATCTGAGCCTGCTTCCTTCCATGACTTCATTTTCCTAAGTGCTATTTTTACTTCTTCAAGGGTGAGCTCCTCTTCTTCTGTCATCATAGGCTGTGTCTGGGGCAGTACAGCTTTTGAAGTGTTTTCTTCATTCAGAAGCTGCTGGAAGTATTCCTTCCATCTGCCTTTGATGTCCTGTGGTCTGGTGAGCAGGCTGTTGCTGGCATCCCTTATGAAGAGTGTCTGACTATTTTCTTTATCTTTCTGTCTTTGTCTTGCAACCTGATATAGTTTCTTTGTGCCACATACTGAGTCACTTTCCAGAAGGTGGTTGAGTGCCTTTAATGCCCTGTACTTTGCTACTGCAGCTCCTTTCTTAGCCAATCAGTACTCCTTCCTCGCTTGGGCCATCTTTTCTGTCTCCCACTTCTTCCTACACTCTCTTTCTTTTCATGACTTCCTGGAACTCTGCATTCCACTACCAGCTTTCCTTATGTACGTTATTTCCATACCTGGCTTGGCCACATATCGGCTCTGTAGTCCTCTTACATGCTGTTCTGAGGTGCTGCCATTCTTCTTCCACTCCACCTATTTCCTCCTCTTTTTGGGGTGCTAGAGCCCAGGGTAATTCCTTGAACTTTTGTACTTTTTCGCCAGTCAACCGCCAGGTCTTCAGTCTGGTCTCTGTTGACCTTGGAGCCCTCTCTAACCATTGCTTGCAGCTGATTGTGGCAACCAGTCGTTTATGCTGTGGGTCATTGTTTCAATGGGGATGACTTTGCAATCACTGATTCTATGCCAGTGCCTGTTTCACTGGGGATGACTTTGCAATCACCAGTTCTAGCCAGTGCCCTTTCCTTATTAAAACAAAGTCTGTCTGAGTTGCATGTTCATACTTCATAGGTAAGTACTAGGCTAGCTGTCCTTGCAGGCCATTTTAAGTTGGCCACTCTTGTATGTGATCTTGTGACTGTCTCTCTTTCAGAACCATGTGTTGGCTACTATCAAGCCATTTGCCAGACAGAAGAATAGAAAGGCCTATCCTTTATTCCTGTTGCCCCACTCATGTAGACCCAGGCAGTCCTCATATCCTGTTCTGTCTGTCCTGATATGTGCATTCAAATCACCCATTATCAACACCAATTCTTGTTGTCATGCCGTATTTAGTAGGTCCTGCAACTGCTGTATAAATGCACTCTTTTCCTCACTATCACAACCCTGCTATGGGGCATAGGCTGAGATCATGAATGCTTCCCTATCATTACACTGGAGTCTGACTGCCATGAGTTGGTCACTAATTCTGATGATATCCCTTACTGCCTTCTGAAGCATTCCCACACCATCTGTTGTCTGTCCTCCTCCTGAGCAGTAGAGTGTGGATCCTAAACCAAGTCTTTACTGCATCGCTCTTCTATCTTGTCTCTTGAAAGCATAGGGTATCCAGTCTCCTACATATCATCATGTCATCCACTTCCAAGCTCAGTCCTGTCAGTGAATCTACATTGACTGTACCAATTCTTAGTTTGTGTTTTTTGTTTTACGTCCAGCTTTCACTCAACTGAGCTATTCCATGTAATATATGCTGGGCAACTGGACACTGACCAGCCAGTAGCTTATTGGCCCATGCTTTATGGTGGGCACACACTGGCCAATACGGGCACATGCACCCCTCCCACTGTTAGCATGGGTCCCTGGTCGGAGTAGACCGGGTCTTCAACCCACTTATCACAGGCAAATACCCATGCCCATCTGGCAACATTAGTCAACAGGACCGAATCCCCTAGAGCCATATTTTACACCATCGAATGGCTAGTACTGCCATGGCACTGAGTTTGTGTTCCATGTTCTCCTATCTTGAAGATACTGCTCACCACAACAGATGCCCAAGACAGCTGGTCTATGCAACTCTTTCCCTTACAGGGCACCATGCAGAGTCTGTGCTGCTGCTGCCCACAACTCCATTCATTGGTGAATTTGAAATAGAAATACTCAGCATGTTTTTTGGAGGTGGGAAGAACCCCAGAGAGACACAGGGAGAACATGTAAACTCCAGACAGGCATTGCCTGGAGGTAAGGGTCGAACCTTGTACCTTGTGTATTGGAGGTGAAAACCTTAACCATTATGCCAACTGGTTTCATTTTTTTCTGTGTACCCTAAACAAATCTCTCACTCAACTGACAAATGTGGCACCCCTAAGCATGCAACACAGAGGTCATGTGCATCTTGGAGGGGGATTTTATGCCAGCACTTGGAGTATTTCTTATATCTTCTCTCCTGGTCTTTGTCCATCTAGTATGAACTTACTGTAACAACAACAACAATGCAACAATAACAAGATCAAGGTTGATATTAACTGGCACCAACACTACCTACCCTAGAAAACAACAATAAATCCAATAAGCTGTGAATATAAAAAACATTCTTATCAGAAAGTGCAAGTATCTGTATCTATCTCTGTAGCTACCTATCTCAACTCCTGGCAGTGGGAAGTCACCAGCTGAAAGAAAGGGAGAGAAAAGTGGCTAAAATCTAGAGGACTGACTAAGAAAGAACTACAGCAATATCTAAACTGAAGAAAATATTTTCTGGCAACAGCATGATGCTACCTCAGGTGCCTCAGTCTGCTCACTGGCCCAGAGCATGAGACAGAGACAGTAAAAGAGAGCAAAAGAAGATTAGGTAAACTCAACAGAGAAAGACAGACCCTGGAAGAACCTGACAGTGAGACAAGGGGAGCAACAATTGGCCCCAAAAAAGAGGGGTAAACTCTATGCCTACCTATACTCCCTCTAGTAATAAACTGAATCCCATCCTATCTTCTCACATATAACATTATCTCTGAGGCTGCATATAACCTCTCCTCCTCACTCCAGACATGGTGTGCCCATATCTACAGATAAAGATCCTTGAAATGTGCCTATTATACGTGGAGGTCAAGAAATTCTATTACCGTCCCCTAAATGGCCATCTTAGACAGCCACTGCAATGGATGACTGTTGAAATCCTCCACTCACATTCACAGCCAATTTGTAAAAGTCACATTCACCCTTCTGACACATCAACTACCTGAACTCCTACACAATCAAGAGTCTAGCAGGTGCACTGCAAGGAAATGCCATTAGGGAAATCACATTCATTGATCTTCAAGTTACATTGTTTCAGTGCTTCCATTTCGCATTATAATAATCTATCTACCCCTTAATAGGGAACACATTGCCAGCTCAGTTAATTTGTTTTAAAACACTAGCAACAATAACAGATGACCTCATGCAAAATTAGCCTCTTTTATGTTTCTTTTTCTTTAATTATCAAGGTAAAAACTATAGACCTTAGAACCTGAGCTCCTCTGTCATAAAAAATTATCTCACAGGTTCATAGATATACTAGGCCTTTATAAGCCTAGCCATGCATCCAACTCAGTTATGTCCCTATGTATCATGGGTGTTTATTAGGAGGGGATATGTTAGTTAGGAAGTTTCTAGAGGTTATGTGGATGGGGGTATGTTAGTTTGGCCATTACTGACTGCCTTTATCACAGACATAGGGGCCAGACCCAGGGTGAATTTCCAATTTCCCATCCACTGGTCAAGGTTACACAAACAGGGTTAGGGATGAACTCTGCTTCACATGGATGGGAAGCATGTTCCAAAGCATAGAGATCCTGTGAGATACATATCTGTTTCACCAACATCTCATTTATGTCACAAGCAAAATTTAAATCCTTTCATCTAGTGGTCCTGATGCTGTTGATTTTGCGGATGTGCAAAATGTCAATCACAGCTGGATCTGAAGATGCTTTGTATGCCAGGCATAGATTCCCTGTCTGTAACCTGTAGGATACAGAATATAGAGATGGGGCTTTAAGGCTGTCCATATAGGCCAATGTGTTTACTCCCTGGATTTTCCTGGTAAGGAACCCTTGTGGGCATTCCAACTGTTGCATATGTCTGGTTAGGTACATGCCAAAGGGGGCATTATACTCAGTGATGGGTCTGATAAGAGACAAATAAAGTGACACTATGACTTCCATGGACCTGGATGACATGTTCTTAGTTATAAGTTGTAAGTCTCTGTGAAAAAGAGAGGCTGGTTGTGCACAGATAACCACCTGCTGGTCAATACACACTCTTTAATAGAATATAGAAAAATATAACTCAGTTAATAAAGCAAGCAAAGTAAGTTTTTCAAAATGTGGAGCAGTAAAAAACTTGCCAAAGAACATCTGTGCAGAATTCACAAATGCAAACTCTACTCTCTAAATAGGGTGAGCTATGTCCCTTAAGCTGAAACATGAAGCTTTCAAGTATCAGTATTTAGTGAATGGTTGCAAGGACAAGCTTTCCTGCATAAGGGGATAGAGGGTTCACCCCACAGTAAAAAGATTTCAAAACTGCACTTTCATTGTCATTTAGGGAGTCATGTCATCATAAAGAACCATAACAGTCTTGTGCTATATACTAAATTAGATACAAATTAAACAAAAAATAATGTACCTCCTACTTTCTCCAAGGATGCCATTCACTTGGTTAAGAAACAATCTGCAGTCCTAGAAAAATACAAATATACAATTGTATTTTGCATCCAATTCAGAAGAAAAATAAGAAAACTCTTTTAAAACAAATACATGGTAAATTGCATGCTTACAGTTTCAAACTCACAATCCTGAATTCCTTTGAATGCATTTGCAACAAATTGCATAGAAAACCACTGGTCAGCCAGTACATTTCTTTGTTTTTCTGATGTCATTCTACAAAGAGCTTCTGTAATACCTACTTGCAGGTCATAATCTAAAAAAAGCAGGAAAAAAATCACAAGTAAAAACTGGATGTACTGAAGGTTTATAGTCCCATAAAACACCAGTTATTTGTCTTACTGTTCATTACTCTTTATGTTTACTGCAATATGTTCAAGAGGCATTTTCCAATATAACAGCCTCCTCAGAATAATATTATATACTCACCACTTTTGTGCCTACAGTTGAATGCACAGCTGCAGAGTGATGGGACTCATAAAACTCTGTGCAGCCAGCTTTGGTAGCTCAGAGGGATAAAACCTTAACAACTGCTCAGGCAGTTTGAGTTTGGTTACCAACCTGACTGAGCTAGCATGGGAGGATGGTCATGCCCATCCTACGGGATGAATGGGCTGGAGCAGAACACATTTAATCACAATTCCTCAAAAAAAAGTAGGTGTTACCGAATATATCCTGGGGGTAGGCTTTCAGCTCATCAAGCCACTGCATGGTGGTAGCCTTGATTAATGTGTGCCTAGAAGAGTGTACTTAAAAGTGGAGGGTACTATGAGCCCCTGCAGTGAAGGAAACTGCTTACCTTCCCTGCTCACAGAGTGGCTTTAGGTTATACAAAGACCTCTGCCAGGATGCCATTAAGGACATAAGCAACCTTCATGACTGTCTGTATACCGGCCCCTCTGGATAATGTACTGAGATATTTACTTAATGGGGGGATGATTCAGCCTGACTGAGGGAGACTTGATGATCAGAAAGTATGGGGGCAAAAATTACACAAGAAAAAAAAATTATACATGCTGTGCAATTATGGTAATCAGTTTGGGATTCATAAAGCTTTGTATTAGGTTCATAGGTAGGTACTAGGCTATCTGCCCTAGGGCATTTATAAGCCTAGCCAGAATGTGTTGGCTTTCGCCTCCCATTTGGATTTGATTAGATTCCTGAACCTCTGTCCAGCAGGGCCACAGAAGTGATCCCCGGAGTAAATTTATGATTTCCCATCCACTCGTCAAGATTTCTCTTGAAGAGGGTCAGTGAGGGGCTCTGCCTAACATGGATTGGGATTTTATTCCAGAACGAGGGAAGCCTCTAGGATATGAATCTATCCCTCCAGCTTGTCCTAATTATTGTTGTGCTGAGGTTTAAATCCCTGGAACGTGTAGCTCTAAGGGATTTGGTATTCTTGAGGTGGAGCATGTCCATTAATTCCGGGTTAGACATGGCCTTGCACGTCAGGCAGAGATCACCTCTGAGTAGGCGGTAAGCAACTGAGTAGAGCTGGAGTTTCTTTAGTCTAGCTGCATAGGGCATCTGTTTGAGGCCCACGATCCTCTTGGTGAGGTACGTATGAGGTCTTTCCAGCTGTTGCAGGTGACGGGTAAGGTACATCCCAAATAGGGCACTGTACTCTAATATGGGCCTGATGAGGGATGAGTAGAGGGGCACAATGACCTCTCCTGATCTAGATGTGAACCCTTTCGTGATTAGGTGGGCTACACAGAAGGTTTTTCTAACCACTTTGGCAATGTGATTATCAAAGGAGAGGTTGCTGTCTACTTGGGTCCCCAGATCCCTAATTATATCTTCCATACTTAGTGGATTACCATCTTAGTACGTGGGCACTTTTTTTTCCCCAAAGGGGATGACTATGCACTTTTTGGCATTTAGCTTGAGGCCATGGTTCTGACACCAGGTATTCGTCTCCGTAAGACCCTTCTGGAGGATGCCTGTGTCAGAGAGTTGATTATGGCTCCCAGTTTGTAATCATCTGTGAACTTGGTCAGCCATAGTCCTCCCGTGCTTGCCTGTACCTCAAAAAAGTATATACTGAGCAAGAGGGGTCCCAGGACTGAGCCCTGTGGGATGCCACTTGTAACCGGTTTGAAGTCGGACATGGCACCCGCAACTCTGACCATGTGAGTTCTATCCATGAGCCAGTTTGCAACCCATCTCGTGACATAGGGATTAATGTTCAAGCTGGTGAGCTTATCTATAATGCCAGAGTGGGGTATTGTGTCGAAAGCCCTTGCAAGGTCTAGGTAGGCTGTGTGGACTACCTTTCCCTCGTCTATGGCCTTGGTAACTGTTTCAAAGAAGTCTACTAGGTTTAAGAGGCAAGATCTGCCTTTAACAAAGCCAAATTGGGTAGGGTTCAGTGTCTGGAGGTTCCCAATGTCTTTGTTTATGAGATCCATGATGATGCGCTCCATAGCCTTGCAGACCAGACTAGTCAGGCTTATAGGGCGATAGTTCCCGGGGTCCGTTGTGGCGCCACCTTTGTGGAGCGGGATAACTGTTGCTGTATGCCATTCTTTGGGTACATATCCTGTAGTAAGGCTGAGTTTGAATAGTGAATTTATGTGAGGGTTTAATTCTTTTTGGATCTTGTGTAAGACACAGCCTGGGATACCATCCGGTCCCATTGATGCTGTGTTTTTGGCTTTGGAAAGGGCTGTTTTCACCTGTGTGGCTGTGATGTCTGGGGGTCTACATTCTTCTGGGATGGACACGGGCCCTTTTGGGGGTAAAGTTTGCAATGAATCGGTCAGCCAGGATGTTGGCAATGTCAGTGGGGTCAGTGTATTTTTTGCCATTTTGCACCAGCACAGAGCAGATCTGAAAGTTGCCTCCCAGATTTTTGACATAGCTAAAGAATGCTTTACGATTATCTTTAGAGTCTTTGGTGATTTTTCTTTCGAAGCTGGCCTTGGATGATTTTATGAGGGATCATAGTTTCTTGCTAATACTGATCAGGGATGGCTTCCCTTTTTTTGGATTTTGCTCTATCATGTAGTAGTTTCCTCACCCGCGGTAGTGGGGCTGTGGTAGCGTTGTCACCTCACAGCAAGACGTCCCGTTTGATTCTCAGCTAGAGCGTCTTCTGTGTGGAGGCATGCGTGAATGAGCGTGCCTTCATTGAAGGTTGTGCATCAGGGCTGGTAACTCGGCACGTAAAAATCCACTACCAAACATTAGCGGACTGGAGTTCCACTGTGGTGACCCCTAACCGGGGTAAGCCGAAAGACACAACAATGTAGTAGTTTCCTCCTTCTGTTGTATAGCTTATTTATGTCCGGGGTCCACCAGACTGGTGTCCTCTTTTTGGAGGAGTGAGTCTTGGTTTTACTTGGGATGCTCTATCCATGCATTCCTGTAGGTGCTCATAGAATGCATTTGTAAATGATACTGTGGTTTGGGCAGCATTTTCCATTAGCCCGGGAGCATTGAAACATTCCACCTCTGTCTTGAGAAGTGTGAAGTTTGCTTTTGAGAAATTTTTCACAGTGGTTTCCTTGGCTGGCGATGAGGTTGGGATGTGGATGTCTAGTGTGATTAGTTTATGGTCTGATCTTACCAACGAGGGATTTACCTCTGGTGTGGAACATTGAGCCCCCATGTTGGTAATGACCAGGTCCAATATGTTGTCACCTCTTGTGGGAGTGGTGACCAATTGTTCCAGGGTGTTAGAGTTTATAAATTCCAGGAAAGGTTGGGCAAGGGAGTTGGGACTTGAGTAGTTTTCCCAGTCAATGTTTGGGTAGTTGAAATCACCCAATATCATGGTGTTTGGCGAGACTTTCATATTCTCCAATGTTCTCAGGAATGCGGAGTGGGGGTCCTGAGACAAGGTGGGTGATCTGTAGCAAGCTACAAACTGAAAATCGGTTTTGCCTACTGTTAGTTGTACGTGGATGGTCTCTGAGGCCTCGTGCAGTGACACTAACCTGGAGGTGTAGGTATCCTTGATGACGATGGATACACCCCCGCCTTTTGTATTTCGGTCCGGGTTCTGGTTATAGCCTGGTAGTGCTGGGGTGCTCTCTGATAGCCTTGAACCAGGTTTCTGTTACTGCACAGATATCGATTTTCTCCATACTGAGAAGTGCCTCGAGTGTGTGCATTTTGAGGTTTAGACTTCTGGCATTGAGTAGCATTACCCACAGTTTTTTGTTTCTTGTGTTGTCTATGGAGGCGGGTTTGTCTTTTGAATCTTGCCTAAAAAAGGCACTATGGGGGTGGCAAGAGCCTTAGCCAGTATTCGAAAGCCCAGGGGTGACAGGTGCAAGCCGTCTCTAGCGAAGCAGCGTGGCTTGTAAAGCATGTCATCCCAGGCTGACAGACACTGGATCCCTTCTGAATGACACCAATAGTCTAGCCAATTGTTAAAATTGATCATTTTGTCTTTATACTGTGGCATCATTCGTGGTTAGGGCAAGATGCTACTCAGGGTCAGAGTCATGCCGGCCTGGGCTACATGATCAGAGAGCTCCTCTATGTCTCTTATCATGTAGTCCAGGGAGGTACGTCTCAGGTCATTCACACCAACATGGACAATGACAGAGTCATATTTGTACTTGCCTTGGAGTGACCTGAGTGCTTGTGTTATGTGGCGGATCCTGGCACCCGACAGGCAGCTTACAGTAACCTCCTCCTTGTTCAGTCTGGTGAGCGGGACGTCAGTGTGCCTGACAATAGTCTCCTATTACTAGTGTATTTGGTGTGTTATTTAGCCTTAAGGGCTGCGTTTTTGTGGCACACAGACTTTGTGAAGTATGTGATACGTGAATATTGTTTTGGGGTAGCGATTGCTTGGATGTCTGCTTTGGAGGTCTCTATTGCTTTGGCAGGTTTTTATTTAGAGCCTCCAAGTATGTCTTTGTGTGTTTATGTGTCCTGTTTGTTGGCGCAGATATGATTGGTCTATGTCAGACTGGTTTTGTGGTGCAAATGGTTCCCTTCTCCTCCTGACTGGCTGTTCCAGTCTTGGGTTGAGAGAGCTTCCCTCCAGTTTGGCTGTATAACTGCATCTCTCACATATATTTGAGTTTGTTGGAAGGAAGAGAGGGTTGTCTGTGTACATAAGGCAATTGTAACATTGCCTCAAGATTCCCAGATTCACCAGCTGGACTGGAGTGTAGATCTTAAACTGCCCTTTGGACATGCCTGAATAGTTTAATGAACTGTTTTATTGATTGTCCGGGTGGGACGAATAGGGAGCTTTTTACTTCTATATATTATAAGGGGGGGTGCAGTGCTAGCATTTGTTAGTGCTTTACTGAGAAATTTGAGCAAGTACTGGGCTGAAAAATGAAGGTTTAGTGCTTACCTTGAGAGTTGGACTAGTTCTAAGGGAAAAATTGAAGAGCAGACTTTTGTGGAGCCGGGAATAGTTTAAACCTGCGTAAATGCGGGTTTTAAAGCAGGGAGCTTGAAAGAGATAGGAATTGGCCCAAAACGGCTAATAACCTACTTGTTGCTGGGCTGAGACAACTCCTCCAGGGACAGATAGGCTGCTCAAAGCTCCCCACTCTCACTGGTGAACAGAGAAGCTTCCTCCTATCCAAGTAAGGATATGGGCAACTCAGGAACTGTACCACAGCCCAGAATTCAGCAAAACCTGAAATCTGGACTAATCTAGCTTAGAAAAGGCAGGAAACAAGAATATATATATATTTTTTTTGTTTGTTTTTTTACAGAACCAACAGTAACTTACACAAAAACACTGTAAATGCTATAAACAGACTAGCGCACTTGAGTGTGTAGCCTACAACAGTTAAACAATACAAAAACGACTAAAAAACTACTTATAGAAGTGCAAACAGTTAGAAAATAGCTTTTTGAAATCACAGGTATGCTAGAAAACTCGCTTTTCGGCGAGAAAATGCAGTCGCAGGTAGAAATGCAGAAAAAAAAATACTTAATCAGGTAAAGTCTCTCTTTTTGCCTCTCTGCTGCTTGCAACACTCTGCAGGACACCACGAGGAGCTGTGCTGAGTTGTTTACAGGCGCAAAACCACGCAAATGCCGGTTTTAAAGCAGGGAGCTTGAAAGAGATAGGAATTGACCCAAAACGGCCAATAAGCTACTTGTTGCTGGGCTGAGACCACTCCTCGAGGTTCAGATAGGCTGCTCAAAGCTCCCCACTCTCACTGGTGAACAGAGAAGCTTCCTCCTATCCAAGTAAGGATATGGGCAACTCAGGAACTGTACCACAGCCCAGAATTCAGCAAAACCTGAAATATGGACTATTCTAGCTTAGAAAAGGAGGGAAACAATAATATTTTTTTTTGTTTGTTTTTTAAGACTGGACCGCAAAGTGGTCACTTTTGAAGTCACCATCTCTCCTGACCCCTCCCCCTTGCTACGGTCAAACATAAAAATGTCTCCAGAGCTGATTACAACCTCCTGAGGGAAGGCATAAACAGTTTTACAGCCCCTTCCCTCCATAGGAACTGGCACAAATGTCCAAACCTACAGCAAAGTACTATGCAAGCTTTATATAGCTGCATGGAATCAGGAATACCTGGCAGGACAAAATCCTCCTCCTCAAGGAAGAGTAAACCTGTCTGGTCGACATCTGCAATAAATAAACTGTACAATCAAAGGAAAAAAATGCTGTCCAGGACCAAGAAGGAGCAGGTGCTAACTGGAAGTAATCTCTCCTTTGCCTGAACAAGAAAATTAGAGCACTAGTGAAATACTCCAAAGCAAACGTTGAGTCCAAACTAGCCACATCTGCTAAAGACAATCATAAAGCCTTCTTCACATATGCCCACAATCTCAAAGGAAGCACTAAGATTTGCTCAGAACTGGTGGTCAAGGACACCGCATACACAAATGCCATAAATATAGCCAACCTGCTAACAGACAGGTTCAGCGAAACCTTCACCCCTCTGTCTCCCCATCAGTAAATCAGGACATGCCCAGCATCTGACCCCCTCCCCTTATCTCTAGGGAGAAAGTTATCACTGCCCTCTCAAAGGCAAAAAATACAGCCTCCATGGGACCCGATAACATCCTAGGTTGCATCCTACATGAACTCAGGCAGGAACCTGCAGCACCATTAGGCACCCTATTCAACCAAAGCCTGAGTACCGGCTTCGTCCCAGCTGAGTGGCAGACAGCCACTTTCATCTCTTCGCACAAAGGTGGTGCATCCACCGATCCAGGAAATTAAAGACCTATCAGCCTAACTAGCCTGATCTTCCAGGCCATGGAATGGATTATCATGGACCTCATTAACAAGAACACTCGCAACCTCCAAACACTCGATCCCACACAGTTTTTTTAATCAAGGGGAGATCATGCCTGTTGAATTTGGTCAAATTCTTTGAGGCAGTCACCAAAGCCCTGGACAACGGGAAGATGGTGCACATCACCTATCTTGACCTGGCCAAAGTCTTCGATACTATTCCCCACTCAGGTATAACAGATAAACTCTCTCAACTAGGCATCAATCCATATGTTGCCAGATGGGTAGCAAACTGGCTCACTGATGGAACTGTCCTAGTAAAAACTGGGGAAGCCACCTTACGCAGTAGACACATAACGAGCGATGTACCCCAGGGATAGGTCTTGGGGCCTCTGTTGTTTGGGATATACATTTCTGAGGTGCAGGCCAAAACCAGTGGGCTATGGCTGACCAAGTATGCAGATGACTGCAAACTGGGCACGGTCATCATTTCCCCTAGTGATGTGGACATTTTCCAAGAGGGTCCCATCCAAACAAATGACTGGTACCAGAAACATGGCCTCAAACTGAATACCAAAAAATGCATCATCATCCCCTCTGGGGAGAGAGATGCCCCCCAAAAATTATCACATTAATAACAAGGTCTTAAGCACGCAATCAGTCATGAGGGACTTGGGCACCCAGATTGATAGCAAACTGACTTTTGACCACTATATTGCCTGCATTGCAAGGAAAGCTTTCTACATGGCCCACCTTATTAAGAAGGGTTTTTCATTCAGGGACAAGGAGGTCATAATATCCCTGTATTCTTCCCTTATAAGACCCATTATTGAGTACAACACCCTTTTCGTCATGTACCTCACAAAGCACATGCAGCAGCTGCAGAGATCACAGAGGCTCCTCACCAGGAACATCCAGGCCCTCAAACATCTACCCCACACAGATAGGCTAAAAGCCTTGTCCCACTACTCAGTCTCATACAGATTCCTCGAAGGTGACCTCTGTCTGGCATACAAAGCACTCTCAGACCCTGCCATGATGGGACTTTTGCATATCCACAAGTCAAGCTCCATTCGAGTAACCCGCACGCATGACCTCAACCTGGTCTGTGACATCAATAGACTTGTTGGCAGAACAAATTTGCATCCCAGAGACTCCCCCTTCTGTGGAATAGACTCCCTCTCCAAGTCAATTAGAGTACCTCATTAACACTTTTTAAGTGGAACCTGTATAACAGGATGGGGAACAAAAAATACACCCCTGGGATTCCACCTGTGTCCCTGCTAGACAGGGGCATCAAGTGCTGACTTGTCAGAACATAGGATAATTCTTGGCTAGGCTTGTAAGTGCCTCAGGGCCAATAGTCTAGAAACTTCCTATTAACCTACGAATACTACGGAAATAGAACTGCTTGATAAAAGTCACATAAGGTGTTAGGGAAGGGATATATATATATATATATATATATATATATATATATATATATACATATATATATATTTATATATATATATATATATATATATATATATATATATATATATATATATATATATATATATATATATATATATATATATATATATATATATATATATATATATATATATATATATATATATATATATATATATATATATATATATATATATATATATATACATATATATATATATATATATATATATATATATATATATATATATATATATATATATCTATCTATATATATATATATATATATATATATATATATATATATATATATATATATATATATATATATATATATATATATATATATATATATATATATATATATATATATATATATATATATATATATATATATATATATATAAAAATCTATATATCTATATCTATATATATATATATATATATATATATATATATATATATATATATATGTATATATGCTGCTAATGCCCAATAGGTCAGCATAGCACCCCATACACTGGTACAGAGTATTTGGCAGTACAGTACAAACTATTCCATACTAAGTACAGCTATATGCTGTACAAGCCATTGTGACTAACACTAATGCACAGGAAGGAATAAGGCTGTTCAGAAAGTTGTTGAACTGCACTGTATTCTTTACATATTCCTATACATTACTATATACGCTTGCATCTCACCCAGATTTCCCATTCTGTGACTGATGATACAAAAGTACAGAATCATTCTACCTTATGGACTTCCATTGTCTCATACTACTGTTGACAGACCTTACAAATGCCTGTGGGAGTGGTTATGTTCCTGCTGTGTTACAAAATTATCATTATATTCAGCAGCAACAGCGAATGTATAAAGGTGACTTTAAAAATGTAATCCTTGTGATATAATGATGTTGCTATGCTACAAGAACAGCAGATTTATAAAGAGGCATAATGAAAGAATGTTCAACTTTTATGTGTCTGCAACTTGTGCTCTTCAATATCGGCACAGTGGACTTTCTCCTTTTATTCAATTCTGTTACTAAAATCTAATATTGTTTCAGTAAAAAGCTTTGATGTACAGCACAACTGCCTTTGAACTGTCTCATCATCATTCTTCATGCAGTGCAGCACATGTAAATACGTACTGCTCACCAGCAGCTCACTTGGTGCCTAGTTACATATCTCTACTGCAGTCCCATTATTCATCATCCTCTGAGCCAGAAATTTTTCTCCATTCCTCACTGCAATTGCAATGTGTGGACAATTTGTATAAAGCTCACTTTCAGAGTTGTGTTAAACACAGTAGCATAGAAATAGCATTTTATAGCCCATGTATATGAATGAGTGTGAATGACCAAATCCAAGTACAGAGCTGCCTACATTATTAAAGAATACAAAAATATTGAAAAATGTGTTACTCAGTGGTATAAAGACATATGCAAACAGAAAAGGTACTCAAAAGAAGAATTCATCAATGCTTTATGTTGGCTTGTAATGGAACTGAGCTACAACATTAAGAAGTATGGAAGTGTAAGAAAACTTACCATAATAGCAGGAGTTTGAAGAGATCACTGCTTCAGTAACATAAGCTATGTGGGTTGCCCTGCAAAGATTCTAACCAGCCAGCCAGCTTTCAAAACTTTAGGGTACATTTCACATGCCATAGCCACTGCCCTGCATGAGGGAAGCAGGATAAAATCAATGGCCAGGGCAACACAACTTAGATATTTATTCCCTAAGAAGAAGAAGAAGAAGAAGGAGGAGCAAGTGACAGCCCTACCAAATAGTTTCCATACTAATAAAAATCCCACACCTTAGCATAAAAAATAGCAAAACTGGGGGGATGGAGGGAAGGAGGATATTGCTACTGCAGCAACGATCTATTCAAACATTTATTGTTATGGTCAGATTAATTACAATGATTTTACTTTACACATGTAAAATGGTCATCATTAGACTGCTGCTGCAGTAAACTAAGCTATATGAGACAAATACCAGAGTTTAGAAAGCAAGGCAGGAGGAAGATGGATCAGAGCCCAGACGTCACAGGAGAAGAGTCCTAGAAAAGCCTGTTCTGGACCTAGAAAAGCAGTCTAGTTTGTACTGTTTGGTAAAGGTGTGCATAGATGGAGGCATTGCTGTGTCTTATATATTTCAGTCTAAATCTTTCCAAAATGTGACACAACCCACTTAAAAATTGCTTGTCCCTTTTTCTTACCTTCACAGATCTGATCAACAATCCTGAAGATTTTTGCCCTATCAATGTAGTATCTGAGATGCCTGCTGACATCCAGAGTATGTCAAATTCTTTCTCCCTCATAAGTGGGAGATTAATAGCCGGATTAGTGTAAACTCTGAAATGACTTAGGGCTAAATGGAAGGATTTATTCTCAAAGTAACCCTATTATTGTGAAAAACGAGATACGGCTGACTCACAATAAGAACTTATAACTGACATTCTTCTTGCAGATGTCAGGGCAATAAGTAATACTGTTTTCCAAGATAGGAACTTCAAATCAGCCTTATGAGCAGTTTCAAAACGAAATAGCGCAGTTTTTTCCAGAACAAAATTGGTAGGTGGATATGTAAAACCTCTTTCAAAAACTGCTTCACTTGAAGTAGAAAGGGGGGATCTAAGGCCAGACAAGCAAATATACCCAAAAGATGAATCTTGATAAAAGATTAAGAGAGGTCAGATGATAATAACAAACAAATACTAAAGAATCACAGTAGTCTGATCCTGAAAATGGTCATAGTTCTTGGTTTGGCAACAACTAGAACATCTTTCCCACTTATCCATATATGATTTTCAAGTAGCATGTTTGTTTGTATTCTTTAATACCTGCTTCACATTCTCCAAAAAAAAAAGTGGCTAAAAGGTATTAAAATTCTATTATCTGGGCAGTCAGCTGGAGAAGTTGAAAGATGGGGGTGTATCAAACTACCCCTTTCCTGTCCTGTGAGAGCAAATACATTCTGTTTGGAAGCTTGTGGTAGTTGCTATTGGCCAATTTCAAAAGAAGGGAGGAAAGTGAAGACCTAACGAGGATAGTTTTACAGGATTAGAAATAAAAATACTTAAAAAACGTAATTTGTTGCAACAGGTTGCTTTTGTTGGAGTGAAATACCTTATAGTCTGGTCAGAAAGGAGCATAGCTAGTAAACCTGTGCCAGCCTTCGCCAGGTGTGTGCGTGTACTTGTATATAAATCAAATCTCAAAGTGTGCGTGTATCAGCTAATTAGGCAGGGATACAAAGTACTGGTTGATCAGAGTGGGTGCTGGAGGTTTTGGCTTGGACACAGCTGAGATCTCAACCCTATAGCTGTGCCATTTACAGGATTGCCAGGGTGGGGAGGAGTAAAGACCTGAAGGGGTATATTTTCATCAGTGTTACCTGCATACAACTGTCGGTCTTGACTGCAGCTAAACAGATCTACTTGAACAGTTTCCCACAGATGGATCAGTTTCTGGAAGTCCCACCCCAGGTTCAACTTCTATTTGTGGAGCTATGACCTAGTCCTCCTCAGCTTGTCTGCAACAATGTTTTACACTGATTGAATGTAGATATCCTGCAGGAACACAGTGAACTGAGTTGGTAGATCTCAGGTTACCACAGCTAGTCTAAAACAGAGGTAGGACCTGTTTTCCCCAGTTTGTTTATGTACCAAATCACTCTGATGTTGCCTGTGACAACAAGTAGGGAGGCTTGGAGTCCAAAGATGGTTCACAGATTTTACAGCATTTATTAGAGACTATCACTTCTTTAACATTGATGTGTTTTATTTTGTCTTGCCCGTGACAACAAGTAGGGAGGCTTGGAGTCCAAAGATGGTTCACAGATTTTACAGCATTTATTAGAGACTATCACTTCTTTAACATTGATGTGTTTTATTTTGTCTTGCTTTTTCCAGAGACCCTGTGCTTTCAAACCCATGGACATCACTCCTGAAGTTAAGTCTGACGCATTTGTTTTTATAGACTGAGTAAGATCTGGAAGAGAGAAAGTAAGACCTGGACTGAGAGACAACTGATTCATTTGCCATACTAATTCCCTTTTTCCTAGAATTTGAAATAAGAGAGGATGTCCAACTTATTTGACTAACTATGGAATCTTCCTCATATGAAGTCGCTCCAAAGGAATCATGAGAATAGTATATGCTTTGAAACCTACTATTCTGAGATATTCACGGTCAGATTCTTGACTCCAGATGGAAAACATAAGAAATTGCTCCTTGTAACATTTCACTTTGCCATGAGGAAGAAAAACCATCATGAGTTTCATCCAGAAGAAACACTATCCTTTGGGATGGAATGACAGAATATTTCTCCTAGTTCACTTGAAAACACTGGCTGAGGAAAAAATGCTTATTACCCAAGTTAGAGATTCTTGACAGTTAGTGAAGGAAGCAGGAAAAATCAGGCAATTATCGAAATATGGGAAATGTGAATGCTTTGCAATTTGCAATGAGCTGTTACAGGAGCCAGGCATGTTGTAAACACTCTTGGTGCTGTAAACAAACCAAAAGCTAAACATACAACTGAAAGTGCAAACTAGACACAGAAAAAATGAAAAAAAAAAAAGGCTACCATCCTTGATGACTGGAATGTGATTTCAAATCCAAAGTTACTAGAAAACTGAAAGGTGGAATGAGGGGTAACAGAGACTGCAGTTTGAATTATGTAATTTGAAAAGGAGGTTTAGAAATGAAATATCTACGAAAGGTCTCCAGGTTCTGTCTTACTTTGGCACAAGAAAGATTCTTGAATACAGTCCTTTCTATTTTTGATCAGAGGGAATATGCTCTACAGCCTTCCTGAGACAGCATGTGATCTAGTGTAGTTTGAGTTGGTGGATGTGAAGGAACCCTTTGAAATGGAGGAAGGGAATCACATTGCTTCTTGTAGCCTTTTTGAATGATTCCCAGTACCCAGTAAACTGTCTGACGTTATCTGGAATCACAAAGGAAAGTGAAGACCTATCTGGGATAGTTTTTACATGATTAGAAACAAAAAATAATTAAAAACATAACTTGTAACTAGTTGCTGTTTTTGGAGCTTATGTGGATGTAATACATTTTACAAAATTGCCAGGGTGGGGAGGAGAACACCTGAAAGGACATATTTTTCACTTTGTTTTCTTAGACTGTTCTTTTTCTTGGTTCTTTGAACTTTCCTGCCACTGTTTTTTTGAATTTTTATTTGCTTATATGTTGTTGGGATTGCTTTTTTTGTTCTGTGAAAGAGGAACCTAAACTGGAAGAAACGCCTTTATTATATTTTGGAAAAGAGGGTTGAAAAATCTGGGTAACTTCATGAATTAACTTTCTCCTTTCATTAAATCTTTTAAGGACCTCAGCAAAGGAAGGACAAATAATACTTTTTATGCAGGACAACAGTCAGGATCTCAGCTCTGACATCCTTTGGAAATTTCTGAGAATGTAGCCAGGCAAATCGTCTCATCACTGAGCCACTGGCAGCTGTTCTGGGCACATCATCAGCAGTGTCATAAGCACATTTTAAAAAGTGTTAGGTTAAGAAGATAGTATAGTAGAATTTAGAGGTACTTTAGCATCTGAAGAAGGGTGATTGGCAATTAACTTCCTTATATTGTCAGTAAGCCTGTAGAATTATAGAAATGCAAGACAAAAGAGAAGTTATGTACGTTCCATCTGTGTTGTCTATCTTCATTTAACCTTGACAGATGGGTTCAGTTCCAGTATCAGTACCGACTCAGCCATTACTACAGTTCGGTCCAGCCAAAAACTCTTGACCTTCACCCCTACCCACAATCCCTCTCTATTACCTCAAATCAAGTTTGCAGAAAAACATTTATATACAAATAAACAGATATACATACATACATACACACATATATATATATGTATATATATATATATATATATATATATATATATATATATATATACATACATACACATACATATATAAAAAGAAAGCCAGAAGAAAGCCATATATATAGTGTGCTTGAATAAGCATAATACTTCAAGATGTATGATCCACCCTGTCACACTGCCAGCCAAGCTAGCTGGAATTTTGGAAATAGTTATATGTCATTTGTGAATATCAGCAGGACGCAATTGCTTGTGTTACCACTACATCAGAACTGTATGTCATATTGCATAGACATGGGTGTTGAAGAGATATTTTTATGGACTACTGTAACAGTTTAGATATATATATTTTAATAGGAAATTAACATGCAAAATTTAATAGTTGAGATTAAAGTTACTTTATAGCTGGCCCATAAACAAGAGATGTTATCTCTCAGTTTCAGTGCAACAGGAGACACAATGTCTATAGTTAGAAGCTTTTTGTTTTATCTTGAAAGAGAAGTAATTGCTAGGATTGAGATGTGGAAGTGTTTTATTGCTTTATGACTTCCAGCAGCTGCACCGCTCTGAGCAGAAGTCTTTGTCTATGTATTTTCACAAAGAGATGTCAAATGCTACAATGGGAATTTAGCTTGGGAACTGAAAGTCAGGTGAGAAAAAAAAAAGTCATCCAAACTAACCCAGCAGTAATATTTGATATTAATTTAGGAACGCTCTCAGAGAGAGACTGGGCATTTTGTATTTTGTCTTTGACCTAACAAGAACATCCACTCATCACCACCTTCTGCACTTGCCTTGGTGTAGGTAAGTTTTTAGGGCATAGTAACTCTTTTAGATTCAAATGGGAATATAGTAAAGTACAGCTTATATGTTTTCTTAATTTATTTGAGACTGTCCTGCACTGTTGTTGTCAATATTTCCTGTGATTTTGAACTCTGAAGTTACTGTGTTGAATTACTGAGTACTGTCTTGTTCTTTTATTATTTATTATTAAATATATTTAAACATATCTTAGTGGCTGATATTTGTGAAATATAATTAAGCACTTAGAGTACTTGCATATCTATTTAGTGATACTGTACAGACCACTCCTAAATAACCTTGCTCTTGGTCAGACTACCATTTGGATAATAGTAAAATTACATAGTAGGATTGGAAACCCTTTGTTAAGATCCTAAAGTAGCTGATAAGAGTTGGCTGGTGGCAGATGGAACTACCTTATAGTCTGGTCAGAAAGGGGCATAGCTAGTAAACCTGTGCCAGCCTTCACCAGGTGTGTGCGTGTGCTTGTATATAAATCAAATCTCAAAGTGTGTGTGTATCAGCTACTTAGGCAGTGACACAAAGTATTGGTTGATCAGAGAGGGTGCTGGAGGTTTTGGCTTGGACTCTCAGCTGAGATCTCAACCCTATAGCTGTGCCAGTGGGGAGTCTTACTGGGGATGTGGAGAAAGAGGGAGAAACCAGCCCCAGACTGACTATGGTCTCTGTGTGCTATTAAGGGACATTGCACTTTAATATGTGTGTACTTGTCATCCTCCCAAGTGGACATCCCCCACTGGTGCTACTGGTGAGGATTGAGGCTCATTGATTACTGGACCATTGCAGGGGCATCACATATTAATTGCCTGGCAGTTATGGGATAGCCACATCACATATTGATTGGCTTGTAGTGGTGTGGATATTGAATTCCAGTAGCCTGAAAGCAGTGGTCACTAAGGGAGGTGTTTGTACTCAATCAGCCATGCAGTGAACAGTCAGAGTTTCATATCACAATTGTTTTATTTTTTCTGTTAGCTTAGTCAGGGACAGTAGGTAAGCATGTTAGCAGAGGAGTATGTCAAGCTGACAAGGAGCCGGTTGGCTGAGATGAGCCAGGCTAGAGACTGGTGCATGCTAATCTGACTAAAGCAGAAATGATTACAGCCTTAGGCAAAGTTGCATCACACTCCAGCAATCAGGAGGACAATCAGACTGGCCTTGGAGATGTACAACTCTCAGAAAATGGACCGTTCAACCTTTCCACAGAGGACTTAAAAATCTGTCTGGAGTTAAAGAAACTTGAGCTGGAGGTTAAGTGTTTGGAAATAGAAGCAGCACATAAACTGCGACGTCTGAGGAAAATGAGAAACTGTGACTTCTGGAAGCTGAGAAGAATGAGAGGCAGAGGCAACATGAAAAGGAGATGCTGACTCATCACTAGAGTCATGGAGGTAATGGGAAGGGAGTAACCAAACCCCAGAAGCAACAAAGGTCAGTAAATTTCTTCCACAATTTACAGAGGGTTTGAAATGTTAAGTAAACAGTATAATGTTGACCAAGGGCTCTGGTTACGGTTCCTAACCCCTTTACTCCATGGTAAAGCTGTAACTGCGATTTCTAAATTGTCTGATACTGATTGCTTAAACTATAATACAGTAAAAATGCCTTTTAGAATGCTTTAAGTTAACACTTGAAGCTTATAGGAAAGGTTTTGTGAGAACAGACACAAGGTAGATGAAAGTGTGTGTAAATATATTGCTGAACTAAGCACTTATTTTCATTGGTGGGTGAGTGGATGTCAGGTCACCACTTCTGAAGAGCTGGCAGACCTTTTGGTGAGGGAACAAGCCCTTAGCACTTTGCAAGAGGACATGTGAATCTGGTTAACTGACAAAATGTAATACTACAGATGAGTTGGGGAAGAGGGGAGACTTATACCTAGCAAGCAGGGCCTCAATGCACAGGAAAGGGACACCCAGTGCTGCTCATGGGTCTAAGGCAACCCATGGTGAGCAGTCCAGACTACCCCAACAGAGTCCACCAGTAGTAACGAAAGCCACTAGTCGAGGTACATGTCCAGGACCAAGGGTTAAATGTTTTACATGCGTCCAGTGGGGCCATGAAGCATATAGATGTCCATGTAAGCAAGGTGGGGAACAAAAGGTGGGACAGCCAGTAAGTGGGAATGTCAGAATGCCAGCAGTAAGTTGCCTTGAGATAACAATGGCACCAAACTACCACAAGAGGTTATATCCTATCTTAGTAAATGGGAAAGAAGTCATTGCTAATAGAGACACAGTTTCTGACCTAACCATTGTTAAGCCTGCATTGGTTAAAGAGGAGCACTACTTGCTTCGGCAGTCTATCCAGTCAGAGCTTTAAGAGGCATCCCATTCCAAATACCCTTGGCTAGAGTTCACCCTGACTGGGAGGGTGGCAAAGGAAGCCAGCAAGTAGGTTTGTTTGAGGATCTTCCTGCAGATGTCCTGATAGGGAATGATTTTTATAATGCAGTACCCTATGTGCATCCATTTACACGTAGTCTGGCTTGGAGACAAGCACGTGGGTCTGGTAGCCAGAGGGAGACCCAAACAGACCGCACACTTGCAGCCAATTCTGCTGAGGTGGTTACTTCATGGAGGGACCTACTCTCTAGCAGTGACACTGAAGGTGAGCCACAGCTGCTTGTGGATACTGATGGTCCCTTGGGCAGAGTGACTGCAAGGGCAGAGGTGAGTAGTAGTACCCACGCTGACAGTGAGGCACTGCTGTCAGAGAATGCCAGACTTCCTGTGGAAAGGGAGCTGGGAACAGAACAGAGTAGTTGGTAGTGCCTAGATCCTCCCATCTGGCAGTTCTAGCCACAGCCCATGATACTCCCTTTGCAGGTCATATGGACATAAAACGTACAAACAGATGTAAAATGCAGAACTTTTATTGGCCTGGGATTTTCAGAGATGTAGCAGGGTACTGCAGAACCTGTGAGCAGTGCCAAAAGGTAGGCAATGCGGGAGACAAGTTTGAAGCTCCTTTGACACCTTTGCCTGTAATTGAGGAGCCATTGAAGAGCATAGCTATGGATATCGTGGGGCCTCTGAGTACCCGAAGTGCCAAAGGGAAAATGTATATCCTAGTGGTAGCAGATTATGCTACCAGCAGTGGCCCTGTCTTCCACTGAGGCAGAAAAGGTGGAAAAAGCTTTGTTAGAGGTTTTCAGCAGGGTAGGTTTCCCAAAAGAAATGCTGATTGACAGAGGTGCCAATTTCCTGTCAAACCTGTTAGCTTGTCTGTGGAAGCACTGTGGGATGAAGCACCTAAAGACCACTCCCTATCATCCCCAGACTAATAGTTTTGTTGAGAGGTTAAACTCTACACTCAAGACGATGCTACGGGCATTTACAGACCAGTTTAAGAGGGACTGGGACAAATATTTGCCCCATCTGTTATTTGCTTACAGAAGGGTTCCCAGGAATCCACAGGTTTTTCACCCTTCAAGTTGCTGTATGGGTATAGGGTGAGGGGACCTCTAGATTTGATATGAGATGAGTGGGAGGGTGAGTGTGAATCCCACAAGGAGTTTGTTGTGGCATACGTCCTAAACCTCAGGACAAGGATAAGGGAACTCATGGGCTTGGCCCAGGAGAACCTGGCAGAAAACCAACTGCAGAAAAAGGTCTGGTATGACAGGAATGCTCGAGCTAGAGAGTATGCTGTAGGTCAGCAGGTAATGGTTCTCATTCCTGTCAGACACAACAAGCTGCAGGCAGCTTGGGAGGGACCCGTCAGAGTGGTAAGGAAGGTCAGTGATGTTAACTACATGGTAGAACTGCTAGGCAGGAGGCAGGGGCATAAATTGTACCATGTTAACATGATGAAACCTTACCATGATAGGGAGGCCCTTATGCTAAGTATTTGCAGAGGATGGCATTAGGAGGCTGAGGGGGATCTGGTGATTGATCTCTTCAGTGAGGCTTGGACTGACACCTCAGTGGAAGGGGTAATAATGTCCCAACAGCTGTCCCCTACCCAGGTTTGAGAAATCTGAGCAGTGTTACAGGAGTTTGGGGACATATTCACTGGGAAACCAGGGTGTTCCCACCAGATGCAACACCATGTGGACACAAGATTCCAAAGGCCTATTAAGCAGGCCCCTTATTGGCTGCCTGAGAGAGTCAACCAGACTCTGGGGGAGGAAATACAGGAAATGTTGGAACTAGGGGAAATCCAGGAGTCCAGCAGTCCCTGGGCCTCCCCAGTGGTGCTGGTACCAAAGAAGAATGGCAGCACCAGGTTAAGCATAGACTACAGGAAATGAAATGATGATACAGAGTCAAATGCTTACCCTACGCCTAGGACACAGAGGAAGCCCTAGAGCAGCTGAGTGACGCCAAGTATCTTACACCACTATTGATGGTACCAAGGTTTACTGGCAGGTGCCCTTGACTCCCAGTGCTATAGAGAGTTCAGCCTTTGTATCTCCTTTTGGCATGTATCAACTCAGAAAGATGCCCTCTGGGATAAAAAATGCCCCAGCAAATTTCCAGAGGCTAGTAGATTGTATCCTAGCAGGAGCAGGAGATTTTGCCCTTGCTTATCTAGATGATATTGTCATCTACAGCCATTCCTTGCAAGAGCACCTTCAGCATGTCAGGGAGGTGCTGGGCAGACTACAGAGGGCTGGGTTGACCATTAAGCCCAGCAAATGTCAGGTGGATATGGCAGAGGCCCCTTAACTGGGACATAGAGTGGGGAGTGGGAAGATCAGACCAGAACCTGCCAAAGTGGAAGCTATTCAGGCATGGCCTGCCCCTGTTACCAAAAAGTTGGTGATGCCATTTTTAGGGACAGCGGGGTACTACAGAAAGTTTGTCCCCAATTATAGTACCATAGCTACTCCCCTCACAGACCTGACAAAGAAAAACAGGCCAGATAAGGTAGTGTGGACCCTAGCATGTGAGCAGGCATTCCAGAAGCTTAAAGGAGCTTTGGAAGGAACCCTTTGTGTTAGCCAGTCCATATTACAGCAGATACGTTGTTGTGCAGTGGATGCTTGAAACCATGGGGAGGGGAATGTACTCAGCCAGGTCTCCTCGGAGGGAGAAGAGCACCCAGTGGTATATCTCAGTCATAGGCTCCAACCCAGAGAGGAATGCCCTGCAGATGTAGAAAAGGAATGTCCAGCTATAGCATGAGTGCTGCAGAAAATTCAGCCTTATCTGTATGAAAGGAAATTCACTGTAGTTACAGACCACAATCCCTTAACATGGCTACATTGAGACAGCCAACAAAATGCAAAATGCCAAGTTACTAACGTGGAGCCTAGGGTTGCAGGCATATGATATGCCAGTGCAGCACTGCAGTGAGGATAGCAATGCCAACGCAGATGGGCTCCAATGAGAGTAGGAGAAGTAAGGTAACGACAGTGGAGCATGCCCAAACCCTCCAGCAGAGGCACACCTCTCTTTCCTGTCTGCACCATAAAGCACAGGAGACACTAATCTAACTCAGATTTCCTGGGTCAGAGTCTAGTAGTTTTCCCTCCATGCCAGTTGCAAAACAAGTTCCAGTAAGTGTTTGTGCTGGAGGTTGCATTGGGAGTGCATCCCTGCTCTCTTCCATAAGCAGCATAAGCCTGCAGACATCCCATTTCCACAGAATTTCCATTTGTGTACTTTTCTCTGGTCCAAAACTGGGAAATAGGTGCATATTGTGTGCCTTTAGACTTGCACACTGCTCTGTACTTCCTGACAAAAATGGGAAGTATCAGGCGCATTAATCTTCTCCCTCATGTGTAAACTGCTAGTGACATCTTAGCCATTAGTCAAACTTGGGTCGCCCATCTCTTAATCATGACTTTACCACTCTGTGCCAACTCAGCTGTAGCAGATATTGTCATTTTTTTTTCATTAGCAAGGCCTATTCTGTTGTTAAAACTGCATCCTCCTGTGACTGAGAATAACTTGTGTACCTGAGTCAAATATGATATTTAATTTCACAGTATATTACAACTAATGCATGACACTTTTGTCAATAGTTTTTTAACAAGTCTTGCAAAATCTTTAGTTTTGGGCTAAATAGTTCCAGCTGCAGGTCAAGTTACAGCATCTTAGAAAAGTGGTAATCATTCTGAGACCATGACTATATAGCTTGCAAAGTCATTTTTTAACAGTATCTATAGGAAGGTATTATCAGATACAGCTATTTCTTATAGAAAATGCCCAAAGTGATGGCCATCATGCAGTTCCAAAACTGGCCACATGCTAAAGATTATTCATATCAATACATTCAACAAACATAAACTTGCTTGTGTCATCTGTTCATTTGGGTAAACCAAAAAACAAAGTATGTAATGTAAATTTATTTTTTGAAATAATTTTCAGAATTGTCTGACTTTGATAAAATATCATAATTATTCAGTAAAAAAAAGTTACACAGCCCACTTATCTTAAATTCTGGTCACAAAGGGCCTGGTTGATGGGTTGCTAACTGGCTTACTGACAGAACCCAGACTGTAAAAGCAGCAGACTCCGAATCCAGCTCCAGACAAGTGACAAGTGGAATACCTCAGGGTTCAGTCCTGGGACCACTCTTGTTTGGCATCTACTTCTCTGAAGTACAAGCCAACACTAAGGGACTCTGACTAACAAAGTTTGCAGATGACTGCAAACTGAGAGCCATTATAGAATCCCCAAATGATGTGGATATTCTACAAAAGAAAGAAATGTATAGTTATCCCGTTTGGAAAAAAAACATGTACCCATGAACTACCACATAGGTGGCAGGACACTAAACATCGAAAGTGTGATGAGAGACTTAGGGACACAAGTGAACAGTGGTCTCACTTTCGATAACCACATCGCCACAACAGTCAAGAAATCCTTCTATGTGGCACACCTCATCACTAAGAGCTTTTCATCCAGAAAAAAGAGGTCATTGTCCCATTGTACTCATCCCTCATTAGACCCATTATAGAGTATAATGCCCCATTTGGTATGTACCTCACAAGACATCTGCAACAGCTGGAAAGGCCACAGAAATACCTCACTAAAAGAATCACAGGCCTAAAGCAGATGCCATATGCTGACCGTCTAAAAAAACTCCAGCTATACTCTGTGGCATATTGTCTACTCAGAGGCGATCTCTGCTTAACATACAAGGCCATGTCAAACCCTGAGCTGTTGGACATGCTCCACTTAAAGAAATCCTAATCCCTCAGAGCCACACGCTCCAGGGATCTAAACCTTATCATCACAATGAGCAAAACATGCTGGAGGGACAGGTTCCTGACCCAGAGATTCCCCATACTTTGGAATAGACTGCCCATACATGTCAAGCAGAGTGCCTCATTGGCCCTCTTCAAAAGGAACCTTGATGATTGGATGGGAGATGGGAAATTCACCCCGGGGATCATGTCAGTCGCCCTGCTAGACTGGAGCCCAGAGAAGTAAATATTGTGGGAAGAAATTTCCAGGGAATTGTTATGGCTAGGCTTGCATAGGCCTTCGGGCCAATAGCCTAGTACCAACCTATGAACCTATGAACCTAAGACAGGGAATGGGGTGAGGTATTCCCAGATAGTCAACCCTCTCAAGCACAGTTTGTCAAGGGTCACTTGAAAAACTAGCTTGAGTTTTCGGGGGGAAGAAATGTCACACTGCCAGCCCAGCTAGCTGGATTTTTGTAGATAGTTATATGTCATTTGTGAATATCAGCAGTATGCAACTGCTTGTATTACCAGTATATTAGAATTGTATGTCATATTGTATAAACGTGGGTGCTGAAGAGATATTTTTATGCACTGGTGTAACCGTTTAGATATATACATATTAACAGGAGATTAACTTGCAAAACATAAGAATAGTTGAGGTTAAGTTACTTTATAGATGGGCCATAAAGAGAAGATGTTTTCTCTCAGTTTCAGTGCAACAAGAGACACAATGTTTAGAGCTAGAAGTTTCTTGTATCATCTTGAAAGAGAAGTATTTGCTAGGATTGAGATATGGGATTGTTTTATTGCTTTATGACTTCCAGCAGCTGCACAGCTCTGAGCAGAAGCCTTTGTTTATGTATTTTCACAAAGAGATGTCACATACTACAACTGGAGTTTAGCTTGGGAACTGAAAGTCAGATGATAAAAAGTGATGTCATCCAAGCTAACCCAGCAGTAACATTTGATATTAATTTAGGGGCCCTCTCAGAGAAAAACTGTGCATTTTGTCTTTGAGCTAGCATGAATATCCACTCATCACCACCTTCTGCACTTGCCTTGCTGTAAAGTAAGTTTTTAGGGAACAGTAACTCTTTTAGATTCAGACAGAAATATAGTAAAGTACAGCTTACATGTTTTCTTTATTTATTTGTGACCGTCCTGCAATGTTGTTTTAAATATTTGCTGTGATTTTGAAGTCTGAAGTTAGTGTGTTGAGTTATTGCTTATTGTCTTGTTCTTTTATTATTTATTATTAATTATATTTAAACCTATTTTTGTGGCTTATATTTGTGAGACATATTTACGCTCTTAGAGTACTTGCATATCTATTTGGTGACACTGTACAGGGCACTCCTAAATAGCCTTGCCCTTGGTCAGACTACCATTTGGATAATAATAACATTACACAGTAGGATTGCACACCCTTTGTTAAGGGCCTTGAGTAGCCTTGAGTAGCCAATAAGAGTTAGCTTGTGGCAGCTGGAACTACCTTTTAGTCTGGGCAGAAGGGGGCATAGCTAATAAACCTGTGCCAGCCTTCCCCAGGTGTATGTGCGTGCTTGTATATAAATCAAGTTTCAAAGTGTGTGTGTGTGTGTGTGTGTGTGTGTGGGTGTGTGTGTGTGTGTGTGTGTGTGTGTGTGTGTGTGTGTGTGTGTGTGTGTGTCAGCTACTTGGGCAGGGACACAAAGCACTGGTTGGACACAGAGGGTGCTGGGGGGGGTTAGCTTGGTCACTCAGCTGAGATCTTAACCCTATAGCTGTGCCAGTGGGGAGTCTTACTGGGGATCTGGAGACTGTGGCCTCTGTGTGCTCTTAAGCGAAATTGCACTCTACTGTGTGTATACTTGTCATCCTCCCAAATCTATGTCCCCCACTGGTGCTAGTGGTGAGGACTGAGGGTCCTTGATTACTGGTCCAGTGCTGGGATGTCATGCGCTTCGCCAAAGAAATCTTTGAGGGTGGGGGATGGTGGGAGAGAAGTCAAGGATAAATGAAGATAGACAACGCAGATGTAATGTTACGTTAAATACATACCTTGTTTATCTAATGTAAATCTTAATTTTATCCTTGACAGATGGGACAAAGTCCCCAGCTACCTGAGATCTCAGTGTACTGAAGGAAGGATAATCCAGAACCACATCTTCCCACTCTTCTGACCCTTGGGGTAAGGTCTAGAGGGAGTGGAAAAACTGACTCCCATGGCAGAGAGAGTCTTGCCTTCTTTCACCTGAGGCCCAAAGAGAAAGGAGCCATCAAAGGGAGTATTGGTGAAGGACGCTTGAACGGGTTCCGCAAACTGACACAGCCGCATCCAAGCATGTCTCCTGAGGGCCACACCTGTGCCAGCAGCTCTGCTCGCTCCATCAGCTGCATAGGAAATCAGCCTCATGGAGGAGTTGACTATGGAATTAGGAGTCGCCAGCTGGGAAGCTACTGTGGCTTGTACTCCCTCAGCTGTAGGATCTTGAAGGGCATCTCCAAGCTCTTTCAGGAGATCCCTTAGAAGACGAGTAAAATGACATAAATAGTTCAGGGATCTCATCGAGAAGGTCGCTGAAGCAAACATTTGCTTTCCGTATCTGTCCATCGTCCGAGACTCTTTGTTAGTGGGATAAACAGATGAAGAGGTTTCTGCTAAATCTTTCTTGCTGGCTGTTGCTACCACCATGCCATCAATGGGCACACCTTTGGAAAGGAATTGCTTATCCTGGGGGACTGTAATAAACTTGTTAGGTCTCCTCAGAGTTGGTTCTACAGTGTCTGGAGCTGACCAAGCCTTTCGAGCCACCACAGACATGAGTGGGTCGAAAGGAGGAGAAACCCAGGAGGTGGAAGGTCGGGAACCAAATGCGTCCAGGAATATAGACTCATCCTCGGTAGGGGCTAGGGAGTCCAGTTCCCCCTCTGCCTAAGCATTTAAAGGATGTACAAAAAGGAAACATCTTCAGAGGGGGACCTCTGGGACCCTTCCGATTCATCTAAGTCTGTATCCGAAGTGACAGACTCAAGGGAGTCAATGTGCTTCCTCTTGCACTTCTTTTTCCGAGGGGGCTCCTCTGAATGATCAGGGGAGGTCTTGGAAGAAGAGGGAACACCCAATGGCTTGTCCTGGAGCATTGGTTCCCTACGCCTGGGGTCTGGAGGAGGAGCAGAGGTTGGCACAGACACTACAGGGGACGGAGCTGGTAGTGGAGCTGTTTTGGGGGACAGCACACTCCGCATGACCTCGAAGGCATCCCAACCTCGAGGCAGAGAAAGCTCTGGTTCCGAAGAAATAGGAATCTTTCTCCGTGCCCAGGGCGACGGCTATGAGGCCGATGTTGGAGCCGAGCTCACCTGCACCGAAGCCCCAAGGGGGAGAACGAGGTCAGACAAGGGTCTGATGCCACTCCTCCCCTCGGAACCGACGAGAGAGTCCTGGCATCCAGATTCCTCGGTAGAAGGAACAATTGAGGTAATCGGAGGCGAAGTCGGAGCCGAAGGAGAGATGGTGATTGAAGCCGATGGTTCCACTACCCACACACCAACGAACTCTGGCTCTGAACTCAATGGAGTTGGAGGAGGAATGGAAATAGAGGCAGTTGGAGACGATACCTGTTGAAGTGGGCTGGATAGTAATTTAGCTAGTGCCTGGACTTAAGCAACCTACTTACTACTCTCTCCACATCATGATCCGAAAGCCTTTGCCTAACATACAAGGCCATGTCAAACCCAGATTTGATGAATATGCTTCACCTCAAAAAATCTAGATACATCAGAGCCACAAGGGCGGGAGACTTAAACCTCGACACGGCTATTAATAGGACGTGCTGGAGAGATAGATTCATCACCCAAAGACTCCCTATGCTGTGGAACAAAATCCCGGTACATGTGAGGCAGAGCACCTCGCTGGCCTTGTTCAAGAGAAATCTTGACCAATGGATGGGAGATCGCAGATATACCCCAGGAATTACCTCAGTGTCACTGCTCGACAGAGGCACAGCAAAATAATGGGTATAGTTCCCCATACTAAAGGGGTGGCGTAAGCCACAAAACAATGGGCTAGGCTTATAAATGCCCTCGGGCAGATAGCCTAGTATGAACCTATGAACCTATGAACCTAAGAATGGTGGCTATATTCACTTTGTAATAATGGTGACCGAGTGGATGGACTCTAAAGAAGGGGACCTCAGTCTCTTATGGCTCCGTGACGGCTCTGAAACATCTGATGGAGCCGATGGAGGAGTTGTCTTGTCGGTGCCAGCTGGAACCGACATACTTGGTTGTTCCAGTACAAGAGTCAGCACCGAAGATGGAGCTGACAGTTTGACAGATTTAGGGGATTTCACTGGCTGAGAACTCTTTGCTGGTGAATCCTGAGGCTTCAATAAACCCCGAAGGATTAATTTGTTTTTGCACTGCTGCAGGACCCTTGGACTAAAGGCGTGGCAAATAGAACAAGAGTCCTGCAGGTGAACACCGCCCAAACAATAAGGGGAAGTATGCACTAGTTTTAAGAAGTTTAAACAAAAATAAATATATAAATATACAAAAGTATACAAGCCTGAGCCAGAAACGACACACCTTGTAGCTGAAGCGGCAAACGAGATCTGGGTAGCTTTTGCTAGGCATCATGGGATAAGGGGTGGCCTCAAGCCAGTAAACAGCCCTCGAGCTATTGAAGATGGCTGAGTCGGAGCCGAGGATCGGCTCCGAACCCAAACAGCAAGAACGAAGGCAAGATAGACAACTTAACATTTACTGTTACTTCAATTCAAGTTTACCATCACTGATGTGCAGTAATCATGGGGTAATAAAGGTTAATTTGTTGCCAGGTAATTCTGCCAAACTGAAATCTAAACCAATGCACAGAAGGTTAATTACAGATTATATGGAAGCAAAACAGTCACTATGTAAAACTAACTGGAGTGAAGTGTTCGGTGGAAAACCTGCAGATGGAATGTGGAAAGTTTTGAAAGAGAAATTGAGTGCAAAAAAATAAAAAAAAACTGTTTAACATCAGGATCTAGGCATGCAACATCAGGGGGATATAGTTCCATAAGAACAAGAGATCTGATTAAGGTGAGAGACAAAAAATAGAAATGGAAGACGGGTAACTAACTACAAATTTGAAAATTGAAATAAACAAGCTGGACAAACAGATTAACCATAGTGTGAGACAAGATCAATAAAAATTTGAAGAAAATGTATATAAAGCTATTGAGCATGACTGGAAACCTTTTTATAGATACATAAGATGTGGGAGGAGTAAAGACACACAAACTGATAATTTGTGTGCAGATTCTAAAATGTATTCTCAGACACAACAGATTATAGATATATTTATAAAATCAGTTTGGATCCACAAAAGGGGTGATAAGTTCTCCTAGTAACATCCAGGTAATCCCAGATACTGGAATCAAATTAGATTATATTGAAAGAGAACTGCACAAACTGGATCCAAACAAAGCACAGTGAGGAGACGAAATTACTAACAATGACCTGAGAACACTTTAGCAAGAACGTACGATACCATTATATCTATTATTCACTAGGTTATATAAATATGGGGAGATTCCTCAAGATTGGAGATATGCACTTATTAAACCTATCTTCAAGGGAAGGGGAGTAGGACAAACCCAGAGTCATATAGAGCCTAAAGTCTACTTTTGTGTTGTGGAAAAATAATGGAGAAGGTAATATTAGAGAAGTTATTGTCAGAACTGGATAGGTTGGGATTTGAAAACATATATCACCATGCATATGTTGAGAACAGATCTATTACCACCTGTAACATGATGTTCTATAACAATATAATAACAGTTATGAATGAAAAATTGTGTTGGTGTTGTAATTTATATAGATTTAACTTCAGCATTTGACAGGGTCATATACAGAACACTGATCAATAAATTAGTACAACTAGGTTTTGATGTACTCTTGATAAAATGGATAGCTGCATGACTTACAGATAGGACATGGCATGTCATACAGCAACTGTACAGGTGAAATCCTTGGTTACAGTCAGAGTATTCCACAGGGCTCTGTCCTAGGCCCTTACTTGTTTAGATTGTATCTTTCAGACCTAAACTTTTTCATCTGAGGTGTTCTACTGTCTATATGCAGACGGCCTGAAATTGGGTACACTGATTACATGTGTTACAGATAAGGCATGTCCACAAAATAACTTGACTAAATTGACTATTTTGACTATTTGGGCACAGGAGAATAACATGCTGCTAAATACATAAAAAACTAACCATATGAGATTTGAGAGACATAAATTAAAAGGTGAATATTTAATACAGCACACAGTGATTGAATCTGTAGACTCATTTAAGGACCTGGGTTTATGGGTAGAATCAGCTATGAATTTTTTTTAATCATATCAACCAATTGGTTAATGATAGTTATAGAATTATAGGTTGTATAAAAAGATTTATAAAGTCTAGGAAATCAAAAATGAAGTCATTGTTTGTTAGTTACATCAGACCCAAACTTGAGTATGGAATAACAATATGGAAACCCTATAAGAAAACAAGCATGAGTAAACTGGAAAGAGTACAGTGGAAATATACCAATGGCATCCATGGATGTGAAAATTTAGTTATTATGAAAGACTAAAATATCTGAACTTGTACAGTGTCTCTTACAGAGATCTAAGAGGTGATCTTATTCAAATATATAGGGCATTTAGAGAAGACTACTTCTGGGAATTTTTCAGGTTATCAAAAAGTACTAGAGAATCTTCAAACAACCTATGTAGAAGATTCTATAGGAATGAGAAGTGCACTAATTAGTTCTCTGACAGAGCAGCTTATGCATGGAACAGGCTACCAAATTACATTACCGTCATTATGAGAGTCCAATCAAGAAAAAATGAAGTATAGATGAAAAAAAATATTTCAATGCATTGGCTGCATGACAGCTTACTTAATATCTAGATGGAAACAAAAAGGTTGTGAGGCATGAAAAAATAAATTACTTTTAAAATACATTACTGGATCGCCATTTAAAATCAAGTACAAGACAAACAAGCAGCACTCATCTCAAACCACTTTTTCTTGCACTGCAGTTCTAATTATAATTTATATTCAGCTTTATAAAAAGTACCAAGTAACATGCTGAAAGTAGCAATGATACCCCCCACTTGTAAAAATGTTTCTTATCCAAAAAAGACCTGCTGCCTGACAACTATCTACTTGTTTCATTGGGATAACATGATCAAAATAAAAAATGAACAGCGAACAAGAGACAAGCTCAAGATAACTTGCTTAAAGGATTACTGCACAGGTTATGGACCACACATGATAGATTGGCATTCTGTTTAGTTTATGGGTAAAGCCTGCAAAGATGACGGCAAGGCTCCAACAAAGGTAATGAGCTTCTTAAATTACTGTAATCCTGTCCTTTATTACAAATACTGTCATATGCATTTCAATACCCAAGGCTTATACATTATCTAGTTATGTAAGTTTTCTCTGCAAGGCAAGGCAAAACAAAAAGACTTTCAATGCTGGTAATTCTTTAACAGTAAGCTTACTTGCATCTTACAATCTCAGACAAGCTTACCTGATGGTCATGAAATCATTGATACTTAAACATAGAGCAACAGGCACTTTCTGAATAATAAGAAGCATAATCAACAGTATAAAAATATGACAGAAAACCAAAACATTCTGCAAAATCAAGCAAGACAGATGAATAGCCACTGTAGTACTTGTGTCTACCTTGGATGGGGGGGGGGGTACTCTGCACACTTACACTGCATAACTGCTCCTTGCCTTGCTTGGACACATCAAGAGTCACTACATGGGGGAGTGGGGGTGCAACAAGTATGTCACAACTTGAAATGTCTCTGGCTGACTGCAATGGCCCTGACACATTTGTCATACCTCTCAACCTCAGAGCAAGAAATCTGGACAAAGTCAGGCCCAAAATTAAGGACAATATTTAAATATTGTTCTTATAAACTTTATAATAGAATGGTCGTGCATTAGTATGAATTTTCTGAAGGGTATGGAATCTGAAACTGAAATGTCTGTCATTATTTTCTTACTTCAATCTTTAATGATTTGCCACTAATTTGCCAGAAAACCACAATTTAATGAAAAATGGACCAAAAATGTGATGCAAAAATATAAAATATCCACACAATACAGCTGGGAGCCTGTCAAAGAAGGGACACTCTTTAATATTAGCACTGTTAGCTTGAGCAGCTGACAAAATAAACAAATCTACATGTATTTCTGAAATAAAAGTAATCTATAACTCTGATTATTACAGTTATTTATTAATTGTAAACCCTCCATGTTTTCTTCCAAAATTGACATTTTGTGGAGGGATTAGAGGGAAAGCAATATTTTGAGCCACAATCGAGGAACAGTTGAGAGGTTTGGATATGCCCAATTCTATAAAGCAATTTGCACGTACCTTTCAACCTATTAACGCAGGAAATCTGGACAAGGCCAAATATACTGGGGAACATACAAACAGTACTAAAAATTGTTCTTGTATAAACTTAGTTGATAGAACAGGTCTTGCTTTAGCATGCATTTTTCTGAAGGTTGTGAAGTCTGAAACTCAACCTCTGTCATTATTTAGTGACTTAATTCCTAAATGATTTGCCAGAAAACCACAAATTTTATGAGGGACAAACCAAAAAGAAGAAGCAGAAATCTATTCATTCTGTGAAAATCTGGACAGTTGAGAGGTATAGTTCAGCTGAGCCAGGGCTGTCTGAGTTTGCCATCCTTCCCCTCACAAAATCATGGTCGAATGGAGCCACCCCCTGCAGCCATTCCAATGTCCCATTACTTGGCTATTTCACCCCATTTACCATAAACACTGCAATGTGCATACTGCTTTACTTCTACGATGATTTGGATTTTATTTGAAAGTTTTATTTTGTATTTTACAGCACAAACACTAAAACATCTGCTAAACAAAGCAATGCAGTCTCACAATGAAAATGAACTTAGCATTAAAACTCTGCCCTTGAAACTCACATTCATTGAAACAGCAGTGAAATCCACATTCAAAGAAAATGCATTTGGGTAGTATAAAGATTAACTTTGGGCTGTTTTCAAATGATAGGCCCCTTGCACACAAAGCACACAAAAACATACATGCGTTGTCTGATGCACCTTCCTGTATTAAATTATATTCCTTGTATAATACAGTACAGTTGTTAAAGGGTGTTTTATGAAAATTTTTCCAGTAAACAATGAAACAAATGCATGCACCAATAATAACAAAACTGCCCAATTGAGAACATTTCCATCATAAAAAAGTCTACTCAGACTTATACAATACACCAGTATCAGTAAATATGCAAAATCTCTGCAGAAGTAAGTCATCTAAATAATTCCACATTAAAGAGATATGTAACTAATGAAGAGGATGCTGCTAGCAAACAACTTCCCCTGAGGAATAAATTGCCTATATTACATTAAAAAAATGATAAGATAGTAATATTGCAATAGGAAATAGATGGCAAACTGATAACAGATTCATAGTTAGTATCTTCACCAGAGGACATTCTCTGTACAGCAGCATCCACCCCTTGTGGGAGTAGAACCCACAGCCTTCTGCATCAAATGCAAGTACACAACCTGTTGTGCTATTAACAATGCAAGCTGACTCAGCATAAGCAGCACTAAACTTCTCTTCCCCTGCAGCTCTCAGCTCCTTGTAAAATCTACTTAATACTCAACTGTATCTCAACTTCGCAGCACAAGAAATCTGGAAAAAGCCAACACTTATTGGGGGGAGGGGACAAAAGCCCAAAAACCAGGGACACATTAAACATTGCTTGTATAATCTTGGAAAGTTGGTAGCATAAAATGCTGTATTACCACCATACATTTAACTACCCAGTCTTGAACCCAGGTCCCTGTGCAAACCAGTCAAAGCAACATACCACTATGCCATATCAGCTGCTTTGTGAAAGAGAGGAAGACTGAAACTTAAATGGCTATCATTTAGTGAATTCAGTTCTCACCATAGCTGTCAATCTCTTAGCACAAAACACCTGGACAAACCCAGTAATGGGGGAATACAGCCCTCAAACATATTCAGTGAATTCAGTTCTTGTCATAGCTCTCAAACTTAGCACAAAAAAACTGGACAAAGCCAATAATGGGAGAATACAGTCCCAAAAGTAGGGACAATTTTCAAATATTTATCTTATAAACTTAGAAAATTGCTAGAATAAAAGGTTTTGTGTTACTACGAAACACAAAAGAGAAATAAACCAGTCCTGTTCAACTAAAAAATTACCACAATCGGACAGTAACTTAGCGCTTTCATCCACTTTATTTTTGTGAACTTCTTCAGAAATGAAACTGCCCTACCCTTGCTTCCTTTTATATAACTAATTTTCAATTAAATACAGGAAATGACATAATAACTATTCAACTTAAAATAAAAAATAAAGAATCCATTTAAATGCAAACAATTAATGAATAATAAATATATCTATTTACCATTGTAAAAATACCATATATGTAAATAAAAATAAAAATGTGTATGTATAAAATACTTTTCTATTAAATGTTTGGCAAATATTGTCATTTATATTTTAAAAAAACATTTGAAATTTATAGTTTTGTTTAAACCAGGTGCACTATCTGCACCTAGGTATAGTTGCCAAAAAGCTTCCTTACACTCTAATGTGTTATTTAAATCTCCATTAAAGGGCACTTTTTCCAATCTATCTAACACAAAAAATACAAACTTTTTGAAATCGGTTCATGATAGTGCATGTCTGGCTAAAGAATTAGTTTTATCTTTCTTTTTTATCGCTAGATTATGTTCATAGATGCTGCATTTTAAATTTCTTATCGTTTTTCCAATGTAGTAACTTTCACAAGACACACATGTAGCAATATATACTACATGTTCACTGTTACAATTGTAATAATCTTTAGCCCAAAAAGTAGTGTTAGAATGACTGAGAGTCACAAATGAAGAATTAGTTAAAACCTACACTGTTTGCAATTCTGACATGCAAAAGTGCCCTTCTTGTTGCATCTTAACCTAGTTACACTAGTGGATGTGTTATTTCCAGATTCTAACATAATTTTGATGTTAGTTATTTTCTTGTATGTGAATATGGGTACCAATCCCAAAGTAGTCACTAGTTCTTTGTTTCCTAAAATAACCTTCCAGTTGTTTTCTATATTTTTGATATGCCACATTTCATTCACTATTGGAAGTGGAAAAGCACTCACATAACTATTTATGTTTTGTGTTGCATTTTAGTGTCCCCTAATGTAACTTGTTTCACTGGACCCTCTAAAATATCTGTAGAATGTAAAATAAGTGATGCCACCCCACTTCTTAGTGACAAAAAGTCTTTTTCTATCTTTTTTATCCAATCTAAATCATAACCTCTGGAAACAAAAAGTTCTCTAAGGAACTGAACTTCTTCCTTATATGTGTCATCATCTGATGTCAATCTACTCAATCTAATGATCTGTCCTTTGATGACTCCCCTCTTCATATGCTGCAGATGTAAACTATCTTTGTGCAGGTATTGATTAGCGAACACTGGTTTCCTATAGATTCTACTCACAAAACTTTTTTTCTCTGTATCAGTGTTTATGTGTAAGTCCAAATAATCTATAAAATTCCCAAACCCACTAATCTTATACTCCAGAAAATCTGTTGTACCATTGAGATATTTGACCAAGTCCACAAATTCCTCATAACTTCCTTTCCAAATGAAAAACAAATCATCTATGTATCTGTAGTAAATTTGTACCTTGTCGAAACTTGGATGTTGTTACATTCCCAATTCGCCATAACCAGATTTGCAAAGGATGGTGCCACCCTTGCCCCCATACCTACACCAGCTGTTTGTTTGTAAAAAGCACCATTAAATTTAACGAAATTGATGTTTAACACCAAATCCATCATGTTACAAACAGTATTGATTTTTTTCTCATGTAAAATTAGTGTAATTGGTTAGATATTCTGTAAGGTATTCAATACCCACTTCTTGTTCAATTGATGTGTATAGGGACCTGACATCTAAAGTTCCAAAATAAATTTCTTCATTTCCTATTTTATAATTTCTCAAAATTTCTAATAGATGCCACGAATCCCTAAGATAATATCTTGATTTCTGAACAACTGGATTTAGAATGTGATCTAACCAAACTGAAATGTTTTCAGTTTTTTAATTTTTAGCCAAAATAATCGGTCTAAAGGGAGGATTCTTTTGGTCTGTTTGTATCTTGGGAATATCAAAAAATGTAGCTATCTTTGGATGTTCTACTTGCACAAAGTTGCAATTCTCATTATCAATTTCTCCCTGACTTAACATATCAAATAGTGTCACATCCAAATTTATTGTAACTCTTATTTATTTCTCCACAACTAACAAGCTTGTAAACCATGCTGTCGTCTAGCATTACTTCCAATGCACTGTCATAATCTTTTGTGTTCATAATCACAATTTTTCCATCTTTGCTCTCATTGTTCGAATATCATTTCAGTTTGGTTAGATCACATTCTAAATCCAGTTGTTCAGAAATCAATATATTATCTTAGGGATTCGTGGCATCTATTGGAAATTTTGAGAGATTATAAAATAGGAAATGAAGAAATTTATTTTGGAACTTTAGATGTCAGGTCCCTATACACATCAATTGAACAAGAAGTGGGTATTAAATATCTAACCAATTACACTAATTTTACAGGAGAAAAAAATCAATACTGTTTGTAACATGATGGATTTGGTGTTAAACAATTTCTTTAAATTTAATGGTGCTTTTTACAAACAAACATCTGGTGTAGCTATGAGGGCAAGGGTGGCACCATCCTTTGCAAATCTGGTTATGGCGAATTGGGAATGTAAATTTTTACAACAACATCCAAGTTTTGACAAGGTAAAAATTTACTGCAGATACACAGATGATTTGTTTTTCATTTGGAAAGGAAGTTATGAGGAATTTGTGGACTTGGTCAAAGATCTCAATGGTACAACAGATTTTCTGGAGTTTAAGATTAGTGGATTTGGGAATTTTATAGATTATTTGGATTTACACATACACATTGATAAAGAGAAAAAAAGTTTTGTGAGTAGAATCTATAGGAAACCAGTGTAATCAATACCTGCACAAAGATAGTTTACATCCGCAGCATATGAAGAGGGGAGTCAAAGGACAGGTCATTAGATTGAGTAGATTGACATCAGATGATGACACATATAAGGAAGAAGTTAATTTCCTTAGAGGACTTTTTGTTTCCAGAGGTTATGATTTAGATTGGATAAAAAAGATAGAAAAAGAAGTTTTGTCACTAAGAAGTGGGGTGGCATCACCTATTTCACATTCTACAGATATTTTAGAGGGTCCAGTGAAACAAGTTACATTAGGGGACACTAAAAATGCAACACAAAACATAACAAAGAGTTATATGAGTGCATTTCCACTTCCAATAGTGAACGAAATGTGGCATATCAAAATTATTATAGAAAACAACTGGAAGGTTATTTTAGGAAACAAAGAACTAGTGACCACATTGGGGTTGGTACCCAGATTCACATACAAGAAAATAACTAACATCAAAATTATGTTAGAATCTGGAAATAACACATCCACTAGTGTAACTAGGTTAAGATGCAACAAGAAGGGCACTTTTGCATGTCAGAATTGCAAACAGTGTAGGTTTGTAACTAATTCTACATTTGTGATTCTCAGTCATTCTAACACTACTTTTTGGGCTAAAGATTATTACAATTGTAAAAGTGAACATGTAGTATATATTGCTACGTGTGTCTTGTGAAAGTTACTACATTGGAAAAACGATAAGAAATTTAAAACAAAGAATCTATGAACATAATCTAGCAATAAAAAAGAAATATAAAACTAATTCTTTAGCTAGACATGCACTATCATGTTCCGGTTTCAAAAAGTTTGTATTTTTTGTGTTAGATAGATTGAAAAAAGTGCCCTTTAATGGCGTTTTAAATAACACACTAGAGTGTAAGAAAGATTTTTGGCAGCTATACCTAGGTGCAGATAGTGCACCTGGTTTAAACGAAACTATAAATTTCAAATGTTTTTTAAAATATAAATGACAATATTTGTCAAACATTTAATAGAAAAGTATTTTATACATACACATTTTTATTTTTATTTACATATATGGTATTTTTATAATGGTAAATAGATATATTTATTATTCATTAGTTGTTTGCATTTAAATGGATTCTTTATTTTTTATTTTAATTTGAATGGTTATTATGTCATTTCCTGTATTTAATTGAAAATTAGTAATATAAAAGGAAGCAAGGGTAGGGCAGTTTCATTTCTGAAGTTCACAAATAAAAAGTGGATGAAAGCGCTAAGTTACTGTCCGATTATGGTCATTTTTTAGTTGAACAGGACTGGTTTTTTTTCTCTTTTTGTGTTTCATGGTGGATGTAAAGGCATTTTGGATTTAGTTTTGTGTTACTATGTACTTTCTGAAGACTATGAAGTCTGAAATTCAAATGCCTGTCAATTTTATTTATTTAACATTTGTTAACCAGGAAAGTCTGACAGAACAAAAAACAATTGTCAGAAGAGCTCCAGGGAGAAATACTGCAGACACATGTCTTTGCAACATGGGAGGACACCAGAGCAAACCCACACAAACACAGGGAGGAGATGCAGACTCCACACAGAAGGCACCCCACCCAAGAATCAAACCAGAAAACCTCTAGCTGTGAGGCAACAATGCTACCACTGCAACAAACACAGGGAGGGCATGCAGATTCCATACAGAAGGCACTCTAGTCAAGGATCAAACCTGAGAGCTTGCAGCTGTGTGTCAACAATGCTACCACTACACCATCAAATATTGCAAATTTATGTATTCAGAAACCACCGATGTTATGAGGAACAGAACAAAATATGAGGCTCTTTTCAAACATAACAAATGTGTTGAAAGAGTTCATTCCTTTTGATATCAGAAACAAATGCAGTATAAAGGCAATAGCAGAATGTCTATTTCTGCTGGTTATAATTTAGTGACAGTTTACACTGCTGATATTAACACTGAATCAGGCAGATCAAGGACATCAAACAGCGAGCTAATCTGTTATTTGTGCAAAACACCAAAATCAGATTCACAATTGCTTTCTGGGGAAAATATTCAGTTTGCTTTAGAAGAAATAAATTAAACACACATACCTGCATGCACCACACACACACAAACACATGTACAGTCTTTCCTTACCAGAATGGTATATATCACTTCTTTTTTAATGCACTCTATAATGATACTTTGATTAGTTAGTTACTCGGATTGATAAGAACCAGTAAATCCACAGTAGAAGAATATTACAAATGGTTATATTGGCTGCATTTTTCGTCAGAATTGTGGAAATAAATGCAATCAGATGCAAACAAATATATCTTATACTTCACCTGAGCAAATTTCTAATTTATAGCCAGAATTCTTTCATAAACTATGGTGTGTTTGCAAAATATTTTTTAAGTGCTACATATGTACTCCAATTATGATTACATATACACGTTTGTGTAATAGAATAATAATTACCCTGCCAAAAGGAGCAGTCCATAGTTCTTAAGTATAAGTACCCTGCAATGGCATATATGTAAAATAAATCTCAAAGGCTACACAGCTTGCTTGGGTTTGCACAGGATGCATTTGTTACTAATTACATGTTTGCACATGTGCAATAATACACACACACACACACACACACACACACACACACACACACACACACACACACACACACACACACACACACACACCCTTGTTGTACCTGCCAGTGATCCTGTTCAATTCCTTGTACCTGTCTCACCAGAACAATCAATAAATGAAGTCAACGGTCCCTGCAGCAGAATTCCCACAAAGTAATAAATCCACAAGTAAATGAAGTCAACGGTCCCTGCAGGGAAGTCTCACCAAGTAAATAGCCAATCTCTAAAGTCAACTGCAGCAGAATCCCGCAAGAGCACGTCCTTGCCTGTGGACGTCACAGTCCAATCCCCTTCCAGTCTATGCAGTTTCAACTGCATAGACTTCTGGATATTTCAAGTGAAAAATGTTGATATTTCAATCCAGACTGCTGGTGAGACAGTCTGGATTCTGTGAGCATGCTCCAGACTGTCTCACCAACAGTCTGAGTATCGGGGAAACGTGCGAATGTGCATGCGCAATGTCCAGGACTCACATTTTTTTTGTTGTTAGTTATTTCTTTTATTTCATTTAGTTATTTTCTTTTTTTGTTTTAATTTCATTTTATTTATTTGTTTTATAGCTGGGAGGGCTGCAATCCTGCAGACCAATAGCAGGAGCTGCACCTGACTGGCAGGCTAGAAGGGCATTAATGCACGTGCTTGAAATATTTGTATTTATGTATGTACACTCCTTTGATTGCTGACTTATCTCTCCATTTAGATCCCCTTACTTTTATACAAGTGTAAATTTGCCTATGCCACAAGTGATAAGTCAATAAAGGTGTTAGAAAAAGACTGCAATCTTGTCAGTCTGGATAGTGATCACAAGTTTAGATGAGCAGTCTTGAAAAGTCCACAATGGTAGGACTATGTACATGCAGAAACACCCAGAATATATTGTATGGTGGCCAACTCAGTCTCCAAGGTCTTAGAAGATGCCTATGACATAGAAAATTATGAAAATAAGTCTTCATGAAGTTTAGTCAAAAGTGCCATATAGTTTAGCACATGCAGGGCAAAGGTAGCTAAAACATGTGTGTGCTTCCCGAAACTGTCCTATGCTCATGAGTCACTCTTTGGGGGAGAATGGAGGCACTCTCTTTAGAGATTTCTTATTTTGTGGCTGAAGCAATGACAATGGCATCAACCGTGGGACCCTTGCTCCAGAATTACCTATCCTTTGACAATACTAAAACTTTATTGCGATTATATAGTATGGGCTCCACAAAATCAGGTTCAGTCCATGCCCTCTGGGACACAAGGTTGACAATAACATCCAGAAGTGGTGATACCCAAGATATGGATGGGCCTGCATCAAAGGCTTCGAGAAAGACAGACTCCTCCAAGGAAGGATTTTCAGTGTGGTCTAACCCCCCCCCCCATTGATCATAGGTGTGTACTAGGCTAATGGCTCTGGAGCCTTCACAAGCCTAGGCCATAGGATTACCCTGACATCATGCCACCCAACCTTAGTTCCCAGTGCCTTTGCCAAGAAAAGCCACTGGAGTGATCCCTGGGGTGAATTTTCTATTTCCCATCCACTCATCAAGATTTCTCTTGAAGAGGGCCAGAGGGGTGCTCTGCTTGACATGTATTGGAAGTCTACTCCATAGCATGGGCAGTCTCTGGGTTATGAATCTGTCCCTCCAGCATGTTCTGTTGATTGTGGTAATGAGGTTGAGGTCTTTGGAGAGTGTGGTGCGGAGGGATTGGGATTACTTTAGATGTAGCATTTCTAACAGAGCTGGTTCAGACATGGCTTTGTAAATCAATTTAGAGAGCACCTCTAAGTAGGCAATATGACACAGAGAATAGCTGGAGTTTTTTGAGTCTGTCCATATAGAACAAATGTTGAAGGCCTAGGATCCTCTTTATGAGGTACTTTTGCAGCCTCTCCAGTTGTTGCAGGTGTTTAGTGTGGTACATGTCAGATGGGGCACTGTACTCAATGACTGGCCTAATGAAGGAAGAGTAGAGGAAGACAATGACCTCTTTCTTCCTAGATACAAAACCCTTAGTAATAAGATGTGCCACATAGAAGGGCTTTCTGACCACAGTGGTAATGTGGTGGTCAAAAGAGAGGTTGCTGTCAACCTGTGTTCCCAGATCTCTCCAGTTGTTTGGGTTTTTTCCAAAGGAGATGATGACACATTTTTTGGTTGTTGTAGGTGTTTAGTGTGGTACATGTCAGATGGGCACTGTACTCAATGACTGGCCTAATGAAGGAAGAGTAGAGGAAGACAATGACCTCTTTCTTCCTAGATACAAAACCCTTAGTAATGAGATGTGCCACATAGAAGGGCTTTCTGACTACAGTGGCAATGTGGTGGCCAAAAGAGAGGTTGCTGTCAACCTGTGTTCCCAGATCTCTTATAATGCCTTCTGTGTTCAGTGGACTATCATCAATATGGTAATTCATGGGAACTGGGTTTTTCCCAAAGGAGATGATGACACATTTTTTGGCACTGAGCTTAAGGCCATGGTTCTGACACCAGTCGTTGGTCTCAGTGAGGCCTTTCTGTAGGATGTCAACATCACTTGAGTTAATAATCGCTCCCAACTTGCAATCATCTGCAGACTTTGTCAGTCAGAGTCCCTTGGTGTTAGCCTGGATGTCTGAGAAGTAGATACCAAACAGGAGAAGACCCAGGACATAACTATGTGGGACTCCACTTGTGACTGGTCGGCAGTCTAATTTGGAGTCAGCTACTTTCACATTGTGGGTTCAACCTGTGAGCCAGTTTGCAACCCACTTAGTGATATAGGGGTTGGTGCCTAGTTTAGTGAGTTTTTCTCTGATTTCTGAGTGGGGAATGGTATCAAAGGCCTTGGCCAGATCAAGGTAGGCTGTATGAACCACCTTGCCTTCATCCACAACTCTGGTGACTGACTGACTCAAAGGAGTTGATCAAGTTAAGCAGGCATGATCTACCCCTCACAAAACCAAACTGTGTGGGATATAGAGTTTGGTGAGTCCCTATATCCTTGTTTATTAGGTCCATGATGATGCATTCCATAGCTTTGCATATCAGACTCGTCAGGCTAATGGGGCAATAGTTCCCAGGGACAGTAGTCGCTCCTCCTCCTTTGTGGAGAGGGATGACTGTAGCAGTGCGCAAGTTGGTAGGGACAAAGCCTGAGGTGAGGCTGTGACTAAACAGGTCACACAGATGAGGTGCCACTTCACTGTGTAGTTCATGTAGAACACAACCAGGGATGTCAGGTTCCATAGAAGCTGTATTCTTGGCCTTGGACAGTGCTGTTTTAACCTGTGCAGCAGTAATACTGGGTGCCTGGCAATCTACTGGTATTGTGACTGGTCCTTTGGGGGGGGGTAAAGTTGGCACTGATACTGTCGGCCAGTATATCGGCAATATCTGTTTGCTCGGTATAGGAGGTACCATTGTGCAGTAGCTCAGAGCAAATCTGGGTATTGCCATGGAGATTCTTGACATAACTATAGAAGGCCTTGTGGTTGTCTTTACTATCTGCTGCAATTCTGTTTTCATAGCTAGCTTTAGAGGATTTGAGGAAGGATGTCGACTTTTTGTTGTGGCTCAGAAGGGAGTTTTTCCAGTCTTGGGACTTCACCTTATTCCGCATCAGTTTCCTCCTTCTGTTGAAGAGTTTGTTTATGGCAGAGGACCACCAGACTGGCTTCCTTTTTTGGAGGAGAGCGTCTTGGTTCTATTGGGTATGGCAAGATCCATAGATTTGTGTACGTGTTCATACAGTGCATTGGTGTATGATTCAGCGGTCATGCAACTATTCTCCATTTGCATGGGTGCCATGAAGTTAGCCAGCTCTGTTTTTAAGGGCCCAAAGTTAGCTTTGGAAATGTTTTTCATGGTGCCTACCTTTGCAGGTGGGGTGGGAGGGATGTGAATTTCCAAGGTGATTAGTTTGTGGTTGGATCTAACCAGGGAGGAGTTGACTACTGCTGTAGAGCAACGGTCGCCCATGTTAGTAATGACCAGGTCAAGGATGTTGCCACCTCTAGTGGGGGTAAGAACAATCTGTGTGAAGTAAAAACATAATTGTCTATGAACATCCAGAAGATGCAATGAATATTCCCCTTTATTTTGGAAGTTTGGGAAGAAAACTGTCAGCTCAATAGATTGATTGTGGTTACTTTCCAACACGACTTTGGGTAGGAATGAGGGACTGGTCCGTAAAGAAACTCTGTCCTTATGAAATACCAGGTATGATGGCTTGACAGATAAAGCTTGTAATTCCAAAACTCTCCTTGCTGAAGTAATAGCCACCAAGAGGACTGTTTTCCAGGAGAGATACTTCAATTCATAGGCAGCAGATGGCTCGAAGGGAGGACAGATAATGTTTGACAATACAAAATTCAGATCCCAAGGTAGTGTCGGGTTTCTGTATGGAGGCCTTATCATTGTAGTTCCTTTCAAGAATGCCTTACAAAGTAGTCTGCTTGATATGATTCCAGAACCATTTTCTCCTATATGTAAATTTAAAATTGCTGCCAAATGAACTCTAATAGTGGCTGCAGCAGCACCCTTGTTGAAAAGTTATGCCAAAAATTCTAGAATGGAATGTATGGGTGCGGTGGAAGTTTTGCTATCACTGTAGTTATGTTTATCTCTGCTCCTATGAAGACCAAGCTCTGACATGGCTCTAGAGCAGATTTTTTGTAATTTATGGTAATATCTAGGGAGGAACAGAGTTGTAGAGTATAGTCCCTGGCTTGTAGCAAGAGATGCCTGGTCAGGGTGGTTATGAGTCAGTCGTCTAGATACAGAAACACCCAGAATCCTTGGCACCTCAGGTGAGCCGCCACTACTGCCATGCATTTTTTGAACACTGGGGGCTGTAGTGAGGCCAAAGAGCAGAGCTCGAAACAGGAAGCAGCTTGTTCCTAGCTGGAAGTGCAAGTGCCTTCTGGATCGCCTTTCCATTTGAATATGATAGTATGCATCCTGAAGGTCTAGAGAGCACATCCAACTGTCTTTTTCTAAGAATGGAAGTATCAGCTGCAGTGTCACCATCCAGAACTTGGTCTTTTTCACAGATGTGTTCAGATTGCTGAGATTCAAGATGGGTCACCAATCCCCTGTTTTCTTTGGAACTAAAAAGAACCTTGAGCAAGTTCAGAATCCTCTCTGGTCTGCAGGGATGGCTCTTGGATGAATTTTTCTTAGCAACTTTTGAATTTCTAAGGTTGCTTGTTCTTTCTGACTGGGTGGAACTGATTTGCTTGCAGGAGTGGGGAAGGAGAAGAGAATAATATAGCCCCTGGATATTATGCCCTGCACTCATTTGTCATTTGTTATATTTTGCCAGGTTTTGTGGTGAAGAGACAATCGCTCTCCCCGACTGCCTCCAGAGGCAAGCAATCAGGCACTCCTTCAGGAGCACTGAAAGGGCCTACCAAAGAAAGATTCTCTGGAGCCTTGATTCTGCAGGCTTCCCCTATTGTGAGGGTGGCATCTTCCATTACTGTTCCCCTCTCTGCCTCTAAGAGAACCTTCACCCTGTGTGCCCTGGAAAGACCTTTGTAATTTTCTGAACCACATATTCCCGCTACCTCTCTGACCTTTGGGAAAGGGTCTGGTAGGTGTGGAAAAACAGACTCCAATGGCAGACAAGGTCTTGCCTTCCTGTTCACACCTGGTAAGCATTTCTTTTACTTTAGGTCCAAAAAAAGAAGAGCCACCAAAAGGGCATTAATGAAGGAAAACTTGAAGGGCTCAGCGAAATCGCAAAGGTTCATCCAGGCCTGCCATCTAAGAGGAATTCCTGAACCCACAGCCTTACTCATTCCATCTGCTGCATAAGATATGAGTCTCATGGAAGAGTTTACGACTGAACTGAGAGTGGCGAGCTGAGCGGAGACTTTATCTGCCAACACGTCACCTACAGCTTCTTGCAGGGAGTATGAAGGCTCCTTCAAAATATCCCTCTGTAATCTAGTATAGTGGGTCAAGAAGTTCAGCCACCGGAAGGCAAAGGTTGCTGACAAAAAGACGTGCTTCCCATACCTATCCATGGTCCTGGAATCCATATTCAGAGGATGGATAGAGGAACTGGTCTCAGATAGTTACTTTTTAGTGGCCGCTGCCATGACCATGGCATCAACTGCAACACCTTTAGTTAAGTGCTTGTCCTTAGGGGCAGTAATGTACTTATCTGGCCTCCTAGGAGTTGGCTCTATGGAATGTGGGGTCTCCCAAGCCTTCTGAGAGATTAAATCAATAAGCTCATCAGAAGGAGGCGTCACCCAAGAGGTTGAGGGGTGAGATCCGAAAGTATACTGACTCCTTAGCTGAAGGGGATGTGGACTGCCAGTCACCTCTCTGCTTTAAATTTTCTAGGATGTCTCCAAAAGAGACATCTTCAGGAGGTGACCATGGCAACAATTCTGCATCATTGAGGTCAGTATCAGATGTGATCGACTCCTCTGGGGAGTTGAGATGCTTCCTCTTGCATGTCCTCTTATGAGGGATCTCCTCAGTGGGTAGTCTGGAAATGTTTCAGAAGGGGGGGGGTCCCTTGTTGGACATCCCAAGGCCTGGGGTCAGATCTCTGTGGGCCTGTGGAGAGAGTATATGACAAGGCAAAGGCACCTGCAGAGAACTGGAAGATCCAAAATAGACTGGGTCTGAGAATGGAATGCAGTCAAAACCCTCCTCATGACCTCAAAGGCAGTCTGACTCTGCTCTGAAGAACACCCTGGATCCAACAGAAGGGTTGTCAGAGCCGGAGGAATATATGGGGCAGAAGGCAGGAGCTTCTAGGCAGAGGTAGGAGCTGAACTTACCTAAGCCGAAGCCCCAAGAGGCAGGGTCAGATCCAGAGAGATCCAAACCAGCTCAGTGGACCCGTCTGGGGAGTGGCAGTTCCTAGAGGTCTCCTAGGAAACACTCAGGGCAGACATCGGATCTAAGCAACCTATGGGTCCAGGATCTGAAACAGACATAAGCTGGACATCAGAATCTTCCAGCTCTGAAACCAGGGGACAGATCGGAGGAAGAGCAGGCACCGGTGGGGAGGACTTCATCGGATTCCTTTGGCTTCAGATCCAGTGACAACTTAGCCAAGGCTGGTGTCTTTAGAAGCCTCTACACTACCTTAGCCACATCATTATCATCAGACAAACTCCTAGCAGACCACGTGGAAAGGGTTGGAGACCTTGATCTAGTCAAAAAGAGAGATGGGAGCTGAGAAGGTATTGGTTCCAATGAAGGGAAATGGCTCTGATATCTAAATTCAGTGGGAGTCATAGAGGTCTGAGCCAAGGGTTGCAGCTGCTCTGATAAACTCTTGGATCTGGAAAGGACTGTCTGCTCTGAGGGTTCTGTTGGAGCAGACAGTTTTGGAGCGTTTTGCTTTGGCTACGAGGAAGACTTTGGCGCCGAAGAAGAATGTTTTAGTGATTTGTCAGATCTTTCAGATTTGTCATCCAAGAAGCAACGCACATTCCAAGGAAATCCAATGCAACTGTAGGCAAATTAACTCCTCTAACTTAAACGGACGTTAGTAGATGTCCTCTAACTTAAACGGATGGTAATAGGGGAAAGCAAAGGGAATCAACACTCACTCTCTACAGACAAAAATATGGGTAAGGATATGTAGAAAAGGCAGGAAAACTATACCAAATTAGCATCTACCTAACAGTACAAAAGGTTAAGTTTAAAAAAGGGATTTTAATAATAGAAAGAAAGCACTTAGCCCACAGCTTGCTTCAGAACCATGTCCTTCGCAGAGTGGCAAACAAGATCAGAGGAAGTTAGGGAGTTGCATTATGGGTAAGGGAGAATGCCCACAAGCTTTGCTGTAGGCCTTGAGCTTTTGTAACAGGCCAAGATGGATCTGATGGATCAGATCTGACCCATCAGTGAGATAAAGGCAAGATTGACAACATGAACAAAATTGCCTTTTGGTAGTTTCACACCATAAGCTCCATACTCCTAGAAAAGCACATATTCTGTATAAAAAACAGATGTCCAAGCAAATAAAATGACATGCAGAACTTTAATAAATACAGGTTAAGCGCTTTTATCCCTACTACAAACTTGGGACTTCTTCAGAACAATGTCATACCCAAGTCACTTGCTTAAATACTTAAAAATTACTTAATCGGCTATTAAGTAAAGCAATTTAAGATGCCAATTAAAATGAATCTTGTTGTTACCTTTATATTTTCTTAAAGGCCAAAGTACCCTGCTTATCTTTACACACAGAAAAATATTCTTTTATACAATATCAAGTACAAGCTTAGATATACATACATAAAAAAACATATAAGCACATATTATATAAAAATGCATTATGTAGCAAATTATGCAAGATAAAAATTCCATCACAATAATGCAGCTAAAAATGCAGTTAAATAATTGAATTAAATAATTTAGAAATTCAAAGCTGTCTTCTTTAAAACAGGTGAAATAGAAACCAAGTCGTTAATACCCAGTGGTAAGTAGGATTTTAACATGCAATGACATCATAAACAACTGGAAACCAAAGTGTCAATAGGTCACTGCATCCTGATTTGAAGAGCAACCCAAAGCCTATACAAAAAAACAAAGGTATAATCCAAGTATCAACATTCCAGGTAGTGGATTTTCTCCTCATGTGCAGATTAGAACATGTGAATGTGTCAGTAACTTTTCCCAATACCTCAAAGGAATACTGCAGGCATTTCAAAATGTAGTGAGATAACTCCTGGATAATATCCACTACCCATTCCTTAAATTCCTCTCTTTTTAACAGGTCCTTGTGGAAGCACCTGTGTCTCCTCTTGACTTCATTACCCTGCATTTTTATCTTAGTAATTATTGGCATGATCTGAAATAGTTATTCTGTGTGTGTCAAAGCTCTCAATTAAATGTACATGTTCCTGTGAAATATAATTTCTGTCTAGCCTAGCCCAGTTATTGTACCTTGGGAATAGTACATGTATTCTCTGAGTTACTACTACTGAATTCACATCTATCATACTAAATATCTTCATAAACATCTTCAGAAATCTACCCTCTTTTGTTATATTTTCCTTTCTAGGCCCTCCAGATATATTCTTGTTGTTGAAAATCAAATTCTAGTCTCCAAATATAAAAAGAAGTTATGTCTTACCATCACGTTCCATCTGTGTTGTAGATCTTTATTAATTCATTACTAATAGGATTTCGGTTCCGTCCTCGGAACCGACATGGCCGGTTCCAAGCTTGCACCAGCCAAAAACTCTTAGCTAAGACCTACCCATAATGCCCCTCTCATAGTCTCTTCAGATCGAGTTTGCCCATCCTTTTATTACAGAGATAATAAAGGAGACAGTAGAAGGCTCTGTCTGAGCAAATACCTTAACCAGGAGATCCTAAAGTCCACCAGGAGTCCAGGCAGGGGGAAGGAGGGCAGGAAGTAATGAATGAATAAAGATCTACAACACAGATAGAATGTTATGGTAAGATATAACTTCTTTATCTGATGTTGTAAATCTTTATTCATTCCTTAATGATAGGACAGAGTTCCCAGCTACTTGAGTCCTGGGTGGCCCAAAGGAAGGATATTCCTGAACACCATAGAACCAAAAGATGCTCGTCCCCTGGAGGCCAAATTCAATTTGTAATGATTGATAAAGGTATGAGGTCTTGCCCAAGTGGCTGCTGTGCAGATATCATCCATAGAGGCTCTGGAATGAAAAGCCACAGAAGTAGCCATCGATCTAGTGGAATGAGCCTTTATTCTGGAAGGTAAAAACTTTTAGTTATGTACTTACCATAACGATAGATGTATGTGATCCATCTCGCCTACATTCATAACTGACGGGGCTCGGAGCAGAGAGTTGGCTCCAACTCGGCCACTATAACTAGCACGAAGTCTCTCATTGGCTGGGCTAACCCTGTATCCCATGATGCATCACGCCCAAACCCCCAGATCTTGTTTGCCCCAATATTATCTTCCCACATACACCACACCACAAGGATATATATGTAAGAGGAGAGAAAAAATAATATCCTCAGAGAAATCAGAATACAAGTTTCCTCCAAGTTCAACAGGTAGGGGGAAGGAGGGCGGGTACGTAAGAATGTAGGCGAGATGGATCACATACATCTATCGTTATGGTAAGTACATAACTAAAAGATGTAATGTGATCCTATCTCGCCTACATTCATTACTGACGGGACAGCGTCCCTAGCACCTAAATCCAGGGAGGCTCACTGGAAAACACTCCTGAGCACTGTGGAACCAAAGGAAGCCCGACCTCTAGAGGTCACGTCCAGTTTGTAATGAGAAATAAAGGTATGTGGAGAAGTCCAAGTAGCCGCTGCACATATCTCATCTATGGATAGTCTAGCATGAAAGGCCACTGAAGTTGACATAGCCCTGGTAGAATGCGCCTTAACTGGAAAGGGAAGATCCTTACCCACTAATGCATAAATAAATGAGATGCAGTCTCTAATCCACTTAGCTATGGTGCCCTTAGTTACAGATCTGCCAATTCTATTGTCCGAAAAGGACACAAACAACTGATCTGATTTCCTCTCCTGTTGTGTCCTATTTAAATAAAACCTCAGTTGTCTATGCACATCCAACTGGTGAAATTTGTATTCCGCTTTGTTGGAAAACCGTGGAAAAAAGACTGGAAGCTCAATAGACTGGTGGAGACAAAGGGCAAAAGAGACCTTAGGGAGAAAAGAAGGATTAAGTCTCAGAGATACTCTGTCCTTATGAAAAATTAAATAAGGAGGCTTAACAGAAAGGGCTTGAAGCTCCGATACCCTTCTGGCTGAAGTTATGGCTACCAAAAAGGCAGTCTTCCATGACAAAAATTTCAATTCGCAGGAGGCTGCCGGCTCAAAGGGAGAAGATGTTAAACCTCTGAGCACCACATCTAAATCCCATGGCAAGACGAGTTGCGAAACCGGAGAGCGAAGCAACCAGGCTCCTTTCAGAAAGGCTTTACACAGCTTATGACCCATGAGGGAAGGCTCATGTGCAACATGATAATTGGAGATTACTGCCAACTGAACCTTTATAGTGGAGGCAGCCGAGCCCTGTTTAAAAAGTGTTGCTAAGAAATCTAACACCGCCGACACAGGGGTTGTAAGGGGATCAAGATCACGTTGCTGAGCCCAAATTGCAAATCTCTTCCATTTACTAGAGTATATTTTCCTAGTAGAAGACTTGTGGGAGGAAGACAGAATATGTACTACTTCCGGGGTAAAGATATGCTGTCTGACTAAGGTCAGAAGTGGAGAAGCCAGGCAGCGAGCTTGAAAGTTCGTAGGGATGGATGGAGCTGTCCTGACTGATGAGTCAATAGGTCTAGAGCTGGGTCCAGAATCCAAGGACCATCCACCGCATACTTCCGAAGGAAGGGGAACCAAACTTGATGGGGCCAGTGTGGTGCGATCAAAATCATCTTGCTTCCCAAGCAGGTAGCCTTCTGAATCACTCTTGGTAGAAGAGGGACCGGCGGGAAGGCATAGAGCAGACCGGAGGGCCAATTGTGGACTATAGCATCCCTGGGTGACTCCCCCTGTGGGGGGATCAGAGTGAAAAAATTGCTGCACTTCGCATTCAGGAGGCTGGTAAAGACGTCACAGCAGGGAAGGCTCCACCTGGAGAAGATCTGAGCAGCCACTCGGTCGTTCAGGGACCACTCATGAGGCATCAGAATAGCTCTGCTCAGCCTGTCTGCTATTACATTGGACTTCCCCGGAATGTGCATTGCCACTAGAAAGCGCTAGGAAGCGATCGCCCAATTCCACACTCTCATGGCCTCCCTGCAAAGGGGGTAGGACTTGGTTCCTCCCTTCTTGTTCAGATACCAGACAACCGACATATTGTCGGAAAGAATCGCAATAGTTCCTCTGGGAAGAGAGCTGTGAAGTGCCTGCAACGCTAGAAGCACCACTCTCATCTCCATTGATATGCAAGTGAACCTCGTGGTCTTGCCACGTACCTTGGACCGTCTCGCCCAGATTATGCCCCCCCACCCTATCTGGGAGGCATCCATGGTTACTGTGGCAATAGGGGACGGGGGGCTCAAGGGTCTCCCTTGATTCAGGTTGGACGAGAGAAGCCACCAACGCAGATCCTACCGGTATCTCTCCGTGATGAGAATCAGATGGGACAAGGGACATTCCTGATATGACCACTGGGCCGAAAGGAGCCACTGAAGTATTCGCATGTGTAACCTGGCTAGCGGAACTAGGAGAATGGTAGCCGCCATTGATCCCAACAACTGAAGAACCATCCTGGCTTGGGCTTTTTCCTGGGGTAGTAAAGCCAGTACTTGGGCCTGTAACACTTTTATTCTCTCTGCCGGTAGGAAAGCTCGCATCTCTACAGAGTCTAGCTCTGCGCCGAAAAAGGCAACATGCTGTGATGGCAGAAATATAGATTTTGCCCAGTTGAATGAAATCCCTAGAAGATGGTCCAATTTGACAGTAGCTCTCGTGGCTTGAACAAGTAGATGCCTGGTGGGGGCGGTGAGGAGCCAGTCATCTAGATAAGGAAACACCTGGAATCCTAGACGTCTCAGGTGAGCTGTCACCACTGCCAGACACTTGGTGAACACCCTGGGGGCTGTGGTGAGACCACAGGGCAGGGCCCGGAATTGAAAATGACTGGCTCCCAGCCGGAAGTGTAAATGATTCCTGGAAGCCTTGTTTATCTTGGTGTGATAATAGGCATCCTTGAGATCAATGGAGCACATCCATACTCCTTTTTCCAGTAATGGGAAAATGGATTGCAAAGTGACCATTTGGAACTTGGACTTCTTTACAAAGCGGTTTAGACGGCTGAAATCCTGAATGGGTCTCAAGTCCCCTGTTCTTTTTGGCACCAAAAATAACCTTGAGTAAGTTCCTAATCCGATCTGGTCTGTGGGGACTGGTTGGATGACTCCTTTTTCTAGCAGCTTTGAGACCTCTATTGCTGCCTGATCCCATTGACTGGGTGGAACGTCCGGGATTTTCCTTGATGGCGGGGGGGGGGGGGGAGATGACTAAAGGGAATGGTGTAACCTCCGGTGATGATACGAAGCACCCATCGATCCTGAGTGATGGACTCCCAGGCCTGAAGATGCTCCGAAAAATGACCCCTGACTGGCTCCGGAGACGCACAGTCAGGTAAATCCTCAGGGACGTTGGTAGGAGGAACCACGAAAGGACTCACGGTCTCCTGTATTGCGGGGGCCTCCACCGCCTCTAGGGCGATGCCTTCCATTAAAATTCCCTCCTCCTCTGCCCCTGGAGGGGGGGTCACTTTGATGGGCAGGGGAAGACTTTTGAGACTTTTTGAACCACATTTTCCCTCCCCTCTGAGCCTTGGGATAAGGTCTAGAGGGAAGTAAAAAATAGGCCCTAACGGCAGACAAAGTCTTACCCTCCTGCTCACATCTAGTGAGGGTGTCATTCATTTTGGGTCCAAAAAGGGAGGACCCGTCGAATGGGGCGTCCGTGAAAGAAGACTTGAAAGGCTCTGCAAAATGACACAAGTGCATCCAATCTTGCCTTCTGAGGGCTACGCCTGAACTCGCTGCTCTACCCACCCCCTCGGCTGCATAAGATATGAGCCTCATGGATGAGTTGACGATGGAAGAAAGGGTAGACAGCTGGGCATTAACAGACTGGGCCAACGCCTTAGGCAAGTTACCCAACAGGGTATCTCTCAACTCCTTTATGAGATCCCTTTGGAGCCGCGTAAAATGACACAAGTAATTCAGTGACCGCAAGGTAAAGGTCGCTGAAGACAGGGTACGCTTCCCATACCTATCCATACTCCTAGACTCCTTATTAGGAGGATGGATGGAAGTAGAAGCCTCTGCCACGTCCTGCTGAGTGGCAGACGCCACCACCATAGCATCCACAGGTACTCCCTTGGTCAAAAATTCTTTTCCAGGAGGCGCAGATAAGAACTTATTGGGGTGGCTAGGAACTGGCTCCACAGAGTCAGGGTGTTCCCACACCCTTCGACAAATAAGATCCAATAATTCATCGAAGGGTGGAGACACCCAGGAGGTGGAAGGCTGGGCTCCGAAGGCCTTGAGGAAGACCGACTCCTCCTCAGAAGGGTTTTTGGATGGCCAGTCGCCCTGCTGTCTCAAGATCTCCCGGATATCGGAGAACAAGACATTTATTTATTTATTTATTTTATTTTACATTTGTTAACCGGGCTAGTCTGGCTGGATACATGTCCATTTTCAGCAGAGGCCCGAGGAGAAAAGCTCCACTAAAATACTATAATTTTACAGTTTAAAAAAGATACAGTTAGTAAAAATATTAAATGAAAAAAAAAAATAGCAATAACAATCAATCAAACAGTAACACAAGCAAAGTCCTAGCAAAAAGAAAAGTAAGGTAAAATAGATTGTACAGTATTGCTGGGCTTGAGTGGACTAATATAAGTGTGTATTCTACAGAGGGTGAGGAGGAAAGCTCATTTATCATACAAGAGAGTTTACAATTTAATGGGCACACTAGAAAGGGAGAGAAACAAAGCTTGGGTAAAAGCAAGATGGAATTAAGTATACAAGTTAGTTGCGAGAGCAAGTAGTGTATAAGTTATCAGTCAGGATTTGTGCAAGGGCATAGCCAGTGATTTTGTAAGTGATTTCTAATCTGTTTTTTGAATAGGTAACAGGAGGCTAGTGAGGTCAGTCCAGTGGGAAGTTTGTTCCATTGTGATCCGCTAGTGTTAGCAAATAAGGAGTCTCCTGCTTTATTGTGGGATTTTATAGTAGCTACTAGGAGTTTGTTGGCTGAACGAAGTGAAGTGAGATTTGTATAAGGTGTGATAAGATTGTTAAGTATAGGTATGTTGGAGGGGTAATGTAGAATTTTAAAAGTGAGGACTAATTGTTGCAGGAGTATAAGATGTGGAAGTTCTAGCCAGTTGAGTTTCTTTAAGTTATGACAGTGATGAGTACGGAATGGAGAGCTGGTAGCAAATCTGGCAATGCTATGGTAAGCTAAGTTAAGTTTCTGAAGGTTAGCTTTAGAAATGTTAATAAAGGAGGAGGAGGCATACAGTAGTGTGGAGATGAGGTGAGTTTGGGCAAGAGTTACTCGGGATGTGGCGGTAAGAAAGGGCTTAAGTCTGTAAAGGGCTCCTATCTTTTTATTTACTGTCTTGATAGTTAAATCAATGTGATAGTCAAAGTTAAGCTGATTGTCTATGGTGACACCTAGCAGCTTTGTGCTATAGTCGGGTTTGATGATAGTGCCATTGCTGGACACAATGGAAAAGGTGATTGGGATAGATTTAAGGGTTGGGGTGAAGAGTAGAAGTTTGGTTTTCTTGGGATTAAGGAGGAGACAGATATGTTGAAACCATTTTTCTGCTGCTGTGAATACCAATTGGGTAGAGGAGTGAAGTTCAGCAGGGGATGAAGCAGAGCAGATGAGAGTGGAATCATCAGCATATTGTATACAGGTGGATTTAGGGAGGGAGGTGGGTAGGTTGTTAATAAATATAGAAAAGTAGGGGACCTAAGATGGACCCTTGAGGGACGCCTATTGTAACTGGGAGTAGAGAAGATAGATGGCTGTCCCATAGGACTGCTTGTTTTCGATTTGTCAAGTAAGAATCAAACCATTGTAGTGCTAGTGGGTCAAGTGACAGGGATTCTAGAGTGTGGAGTAGAAGTTGATGGTTAACCATATCAAATGCCTTGATAGGTCTAAGAAAAGTGCGGAGCAGAACAGGTTGTTGTTTCGATGTTTGTTTATAGTGTCAGTGAAGGAGAGAAGGGCAGTAGATGTACTGTGGTAGGGCCTAAACCCATGTTGTGAGTCTACAAGTAAGTTGTTACTCAAGAGATGTTGTAAGAGTTGCTGGTGTATGCAGCGTTCCATTATTTTGGATAGAGGGGATAGAAGGGCAATAGGCCGAAAGTTTGAGAGTTCGTTAGAATTACCTCCTTTGTGAAGGGAATGATGTGGGAGATTTTCCAACAGGAGGGGAGTTTGGATTCAGTTATTGTTCTATTTATTAAGATGGAGATTGGATATGCAAGTTCAGTTGCAGCTAGTTGAAGATATTCTGCTGGTAGTTTGTCGGCTGAAGGGGTGCAAGGTTTAAGTTTAGATAATAATTTGTGTATATAGGTAGTGGAGACAGTATGGAATTTTAGTATGGGGGTGCTGTTAGGGGTAGTGGGTTTTGGGAGGGATATGGGGGGTGTCATGGTGTTAGCCAGAGAGGTGACTGTTTGAGAGAAGAAGTCATTGAAAGTGTTGGCTATTATGTTGGGTTGGCTTTGAGCTAGACCCTTCTACATCATTGAGGTCGGTGTCCGAGGTGACAGACTCATCTGGGTAGTCTACGTGCTTCCTCTTACACAACTTCTTCCTGGGAGGCTCCTCAGGCACGGACTCTGAAGGGCCCTCAGAAAGCAGGGGACCACACATGGAGGTATCCTCAGGCCTAGGAGCCCTGCTGTCCAGAGATAGGGGGCACCAGCAGCTCTAATCGCAGCATCTGGGTAAGGAGTTGCCGATTCAGGTGACGTCACTATGGACTTGGCCAGCATGCTCCTCATAGCCTCAAAGGCAGGTCCACCAGAATCGGACGAAAAACCCACCTCTGAGACCATGACCGGAGTCGGAGTACCCCTAGCCGAAGCACCAACAGGGAGACTCGGAGCCGAAGCCTGAAGCCCCAGTGTATCCGAGTACCGAAACCTGTAGAAGGGATGGAAAAGGTTGGAGCCGAGGTCGGATCCGAAAGACTAGCAGGAGGTTTTGGAGCCAACCCAAGAACCTCACTCGATTCGACAGACTCCGGCTCCGACGACACCGAGGTTGTCGGAGGAGGAAGAAACGGAACTGATATAGTGGCTGGCTCCGGAGCCAACTGGGCTGGAGCTGAAAATAATTTAGTTAGCACTGGAGACTGGAGGAGCCTCTGGACCACCCTATCCACATCCGAATCCGACAGCCTGGAGGACTTGGAGGAGACAGAAGGGGGTCGAGAAACCTTCTCTGTCAGAACCGAGATAAGACTGGGGGATCGGCTCCGAATCGGCTCCAAAAGGATCGGAGCCGAAGCAGGCTCGAGAGCCACCGCATCCTCCTTCGGCGCCGATGACCGTGGAGTTGAAGAAACGACCCCGAAACAGACAAGACTTCCTGCGGCTCTGAGACCAGTGGAGCCGAGGAAGGAGACATAGCCTTGGAGAGTACCTCTTGCGGCTCCGAGACCAGTGGAGCCGAGGAAGGAGATATAGCCTTTAACCTTTTCTCCGGAGGCTCCGAAGAACTAGTTGGATCCGGAGACTTCATTTTTGACTTGGACCTGGATTTCTCTGAAGGGAGAGAAGACGATAAAGTTTCCTCAAAGGAGGGTTTAATCAAACCCTTAAGGATAAGTTTATTTTTTCTCTCCTGTAAAACCCTGGAAAAGAAGGCATGACAAACACTGCAGGATTCCTGCAAGTGTATGGCCCCAAGCCAATAAACACAGATGGCATGGCCATCAGTCAACGACATTTTGTACGCACATTTGGCGCATTTTTTAAAGCCAGATGGCTTATGCTCTTTTTGTTCCTTACCAGACATAAGGAAAAAACAACCGCACACTCAGCAACACAAGGAGGGAGGGTGGAAAGGGCTCTAATGTAAATGTCCGAACACTAAGACACAAGAAACGCCTGACACTAAGACACAAGATAGGGCAAAGGCCCTTTAACTCAAAAGGGCCTTGCCCACCAAACAGAAGGATACTACACAACCAACAACAAAAAGGCCGCAATCAGTCACAAACAATGGAAAAAACAGACAATGTAGCTATTAAAATAGCTTTTTGGTATAAAACTCGAGCAAACAGCTATAAGTTCAAAAAAAGAGAGGGTACTTAGCCACAGCCAAGTCGAGACCACGTCATTACTCTAGGAGCGGCAAACGAGATCTGGGGGTTTGGGCATGATGCATCCTGGGATACAGGGTTAGCCCAGCCATTGAGAAACTTCGTGCTAGTTATAGTGGCCGAGTCAGAGCCGACTCTCGGCTCCGAGCCCCGTCAGTAATGAATGTAGGCGAGATAGGATCACATTACATCGGTTTATTCTGGTGGTAGATAAAGGTAATGATGTTTCTAAGCCAGAAGGATAGAGTCACTTTGGAGACAGGTTTACCCAATCTGGGTCCCGCAAAGGCCACAAACAATTCTGAAAGATTTAGTTCTGTCCAAATAAAAGCGAAGCTGCCTATGAACATCAAGGGTAGGCAAAATATACTCCCCTCTGTTTGAATACTGAGGGAAGAAAACCGGCAGGTCAGTAGATTGGTTAATTGAAAATCGAGAAATGACCTTGGGCAAGAAGGATGGGTCAGTACATAGGGACACTCTATCCCTGTGGCAATTCAAGTAAGGTCTCTTGACACTCAAGGCCTGCAACTCAGATACTCTTCTCACTGAGGTAAGGGCTAGTAGAAATAGTCTTCCAAGACAAAAAATTTATATCACATGAATTAGAAGGTTCGAAAGGAGGGCTCGTTAAGTACCAAAGTCAAGTCCCAAGGCTCTATGGGGGGGTTGATAGAAGGTTTAACATGTAATACTCCTTTCAAGAAAGTTTTGCACAGATGGTGTTACATAACAGAAGAATTATCGAATCCATTGTGAAAATTTGTGATAGCTGCTAAATGTACAGTAATTGTCAATGCTGAAGCTCCTGCATGTAGAAGAGTAGTCAGGTACTTAGGATTTTCTGAACAGGCATAGAGAAATGGTCTATGTTCCGATCTTTGGCCCATGTACAGAACCTAGCCCACTTACTAGAACAAATTTTCCTGGTGGAAGGTTTGTGTGAAGCCAGAAGAATCTCATGGACAGGAGATGAAATATCAGGCAGCCTGGAAATCAGTGGAAGTGGCGGAACCAAGCTGTGAGCTTGAGGCTATGGAGATAGGGGTGAATCAATTCCTGAGGGTGAGATAGCAGAGATTGGGATTGATCTAGGATCCACGGGCTGTGAATCAGATGAGGCCATAGGAAAGGAAACCAGACTTGATGTGGCCAATAAGGGACAATGAGGATTACTTTGCTTCTCAACCTTCAAGCTTTCTGGAGGAATTTCGGGATGAGGGGAAACAGGGGAAAGGGATACAGCAGACCCGGGGGCCAACTGTACGTCAGAGCATTCCTTGGTGAGTCCTCCTGAGGGGGGATCAGGGCAAAGTAGCTTCTGCATTTGTTGTTTAGAGGGGAAGCAAAGAGGTCGCAGCAAGGCCTGCCCCAATGGCGGAAGATCCGATCTGCTATTACAGGACTGAGGGACCACTCGTGAGGCATCAGGATGTTCGTGCTTAGTTTATCCACAATAAGGTTGGAACTCCCGGGAATGTGAGTTGCTATAAGAAAGCGGTTGGAAGCTATCACCCAGTGCCAAATTCTTATGGCTTCCCGACACAGAGGGTAAGACCTGGTTCCGCCTTGTTTGTTTATATACTAGACGACTGACATGTTGTCCGATTAAAATGCAATGGTCCCGGAAGGGATGAATGTATGGAACACTTGCAACGCTAAAAGAACTGCCCTCAATTCCAGGACATTTATGTGCAAACTGGCCACCATGGGGGACCAGGTGCCTTGGACTGTCTTTCCATGGAAATGCCCCCCTCCCCCCTAGCAGGAAAGAGTCCATGGTTAGCATGGCCCTGGGCTGGGGGAGGCAGAATGGTCGACACCAAAGATTTGATTCTCCATAAAGCCCAAAAAAATGTTAAAGTCCTTATTGTGAAGGCTGTTTGCAATACAAGCTGTAACACTGAAATTGAAATCCACTTGCACGTATAAAGCCACACTGAAGTCGGAAAAAAGTGTGGCTTTATACGTGCAAGTGGATTTCAATTTCAGTGTTACAGCTTGTATTGCAAACAGCCTTCACAATAAGGACTTTAACATTTTTTGGGGCTTTACGGTGCTTGTCCGGACTGCTTTTGTGCATTTTACTGGTTTCCGTTTGTCTGCTTTAAAAGATTTGATTCTGGCTTCATCCACCAAAGCATTTCTTTCTTGCAAAGAGGTGTAAGGCGTACCAAGTGGTCGAGGGGATGGGTTAAGATTGACCATTGTGATGAAAAGAGCCACTGTACTAGTCTCATGTGCAATCTCGCCAATGGAACTAAGGTAATTGTTGCTGCCATAGAGCCCAGAAGTTGAAGTACAAGGCATGCTGGTACAAAGGTTTGTGGGAGGAGTACTTGAACTTGACTTCTTATTTTTGGGAACCTGTGAAGAGGAAGGGAAGCTTGACAGGATGTTGTGTCGAAGATAGCTGCAATAAATTCATGTTTTTATTGGAGACATTTGAGATCTGTCTTTGTTGATCATAATCCCTAAGTAAAGAGCAAGGCCTTGAGTGTAAGAGAGGCTGTGGATGAGAAGATTCCTGGTCGAGGCGGTAAGCAGCCAATAATCTAGATACGGAAACACCTGGAATCCTTGTAGTTGAAGATGAGCTACTACAACTGCCATACATTTGGTGAACACTCGGGGGGCTGTGAGAGACTGAATGGCAGTACCCTGAACTGGTAGTGACTGGCTCCCAGCTGGAAGGGGAGAAATCTCCAGGAGCACTGGCCCATCTTTATGTGGTAATACATGACCTGGAGATCTATAGAGCACATCCAGTTGTCCTTCCCTAGAAAGGGGAGGATGGACTCTACCGTGACCATCCAGAATTTTTCAGGTTTTATAATTTTTTCAATAGGCTGAGATCCAGGATTGGTCTCCAGTCACCTGTCTTTTTTGGAACTAAAAAGAACCTCGAGTAAAAGCCGGATCCTCTCTGGTCTTGTGGGAATGGCTGGATGACTCTTTTTTCCTAGCAGCTTTTCAATTTCTAAGGCTGCTACCTCCCTCTGATTTGGGTGGAACATTGGGGATTCGTTTGACGGGTCTGGGAGTAAGATCAAATAAGATACGGTAGCCTCGGGATATTATTCTCTACACCCATACATCGGTAGTAATAAATTGCCAGGCTGATAGGTGCAGAGAAAAACAACCCCCGACTGCTTCCAAAGGAAAGCAATCAGGCCGCTGCTTAGGAGCGCTGGAAGGGTCGGCTGGAGAAGAAATCTCTAGTGCCCTGATTACGCAGACCCCCTCTGCCCAGAAAAAGGTGCATCCTCGAGATGAGTTGCTCCTTCTGCCCTGGGGGGATTGCTCACCACAAGTGTCACAGAGAGATCCTTGGGACTTTTTGAACCACAATTTCGCTCCCCTCTGGTTCCTGGAATAGGATCTCTGGGAAGTGGAAAAACGTATGCCCAGATCAGACAAGGTCTTTCCATCTTTCTCACTTTGTGATAGTGTGTCTCGTACTTTGAGACCAAAGAGTGAAGATTCGTTGACAGACGTGTTGACGAAGGAAGATTTAAAGGGGTCTGCGAAATCACACAAATGCATCCAAGCATGGCGTCTCATGATGATGGCTGATGCGGCTGCTCGAGCTGCTGCCTCATTGGTGTGAGATATCAATCTCATTGAGGAGTTCGAGATACATTCCAGGGTAGCTAGCTATCTCATCAGGCAGTACCCTACCAAAGAGGTAGACATTTCAGAAATTAGGTCTCTTTGGAGGCGAGTGAAGTGTGCCAGATAGTTCAGTGACCGGATGGCAAAGGTCACTGAAGTGTAGATCCGCTTCCCCAGTCTGTCCATGGCCCGTGACTCCCTGTTTGGGGATGAACAGTGGAACTATCTTCTGCTAGTTCCCTCTTGGTGGCCGCTGTCATGACCATGGAATCAACTACCAACTGTTTGAACTAAGTGGGCTGGTCTTCGGGGGTGGATAAAATTTTGTCCGGCCTCTGGGGGACAGGTTCTATGTTGTCCAGGGCCTTCTAGGCAGGCTGCACGATCAACTTTACAAGCTCATCCACAGGTGGGGTCACCCAGGAAGCAGATGGCCGGGCACAGAAGGCCTGCAAGAACACAGATTCCTCCGAAGGGCTAGAGGACTTCCAGTCTCCCCTCTGCCTGAGGATTTTGAGAATGTCTCCAAATGAGACGTCTTTTGAGGGAGACCATGGAGACCCTTCTCCCTCATCGCAGTCGGTGTCCTCAGTGATAGATTCCTCAGAGGAATCAAGGTGCTTACTCTTGCACCGTTTCTTCTGGGGTTGATCCCCAGTGGGATCTTCTGAGGAGGACTTCAAAGAAAGGGTTCCCTTCAAGGGAAGGTCTTGTGGCTCCCGTGCCTGGGATCCTACAGTAGAGGGTTAGGACAGCTGCACGTTAGAGGGGGGTTCTGGTGTCGATGCCATTGGTGCTGACAGTGAGCCTGTTGAGGCAAGGACCCTCTCCATCACCTGGAAAGCAGTCCCATCTGAGGATAGATGGGAGCCCAGAACCGAGAAGGACAACCTTGGGACCGGGGTCACACCCCGCCCTGAGGAGCCTACCTCCAAGTGAGGAGCTCTGAGAGAACTGGCAGCTGTCGGTGGAGCCATGGACATAGACAGTGCCCGCGAAAAAATAGGTGCCAAACTAGGATCCACAGAGCTGACAGCCCAAGCACTGCTCCGAGAGTGCACTGGTTCCAACAGAGCGATGTGCCAAGGGTTTTTGGTGCCGACAGGGGAATCTTCGCAGTTGGAGCTGAGACAGTATGCACCGGAGTGATCATTGGTACCGAAGTCTCGGGAGCCTGGGAAAAGGCCGGAGTAGGATATACTGGTGAGTGTGCTGTGAAAGGTTCCGTTCCAAAGGGGACAGAAGGTCTAGCAGGGGTGGGCATTCCTCTAACTGCCAGAAGCTGGTCCACAACCCGCACTACATCTTGTTCTGAAAGGCTCCTGGTGGATCTATAAGAGGCTACCGAAGGAGGGTCAGGTCTTTCAAGAAAGGGGATAAATTGGTGCCCCAAAAAAGGGTCATAAGTTGGAGAATTTCTGGTTTTGGGAAGGTGTTCAATCTTTGGAACCGATGGGGTCATAGTCTGTGGAGCTGTATAAGCTATCGGCACTGTGGCCGGGGATGATGCTGAAGTGGGTATGGTTGTCAAAGCCAGTGTCAGAACCAAGGACAGCACCGAAGTCGATTGTGCCAAAGCTGGTACAGTAACAGAAGTCACCGAGGGAGAAGACACAGAGCCTGGTGCTGAGGTTCTCTGTTCCGAAGGTGCCGGAGAAGCTCGGTGTCGACTCTGTTCCAAATCTGATGGAGATGTAGGAACTGAGTGACTCCATTTCTCTTTGTGGTTTTTAGTCTTAGGAGGTGGCGAGACCGCCATCCCAAAAAGAGCCTCCAAAAATGGCGTTTTCATTAAACTTTTCAAAATCAGTTTGTTTTTGCACTCAGCTAGAGTGCGATTACTGAAACTGGAGCAGATGTCACATGAAATATTTATATGGTCAACGCCCAAACAATAAATGCACCGAGCATGACTGTCTGAGTTGGGCATCTTACGTCCATACTTATCACACTGCTTAAACCCCAATTTAGCTTTTTTCGACATAATGACACTAATCTGTGCCAACAAAAAAGGGTCAAGAAAAGGAAACAACAACAACATAAAAGTGAAAAGATTTTCTTTCTTTTTCTTTTTTTTAAATATATATACAAGGAAAGAGAAGAGTACCGACAATGGTACCTAGAAATAATACAAGTGGTAAAAGGAGGGCCTACCAAAGGCAGGAGAGAGGGACAGTACCAATGATGATATGAGGGTAACTACCAAAGGTAGAGGGTAGAAAGTAGAAGAAGTATACAAGGCGAGAGGAGAAATTAGCGAGAACTGACTAAAAAAATAAAGTTTTGAGAGAAATTACACAAAATTATACAAATTTTACACTTAGCTTTGAGAGAGAAAGGCTTAGCACATCTGATGAGGAATGTGGCAAAGGAGATCTGGTGAGACTATGAGAGGGGCATTGTGGGTAGGTCTTAGCTGAGTGTTTTTGGCTGACACAAGCTTGGAAACGGCTGTGTCGGTTCCGAGGAGGGAACTGAAGTCCTATCAGTAAGGAATGAATAAAGATTTACACCAGATGTAATGTTTCCTGCCGAAAGCTGATTATTTCTTCCAAATGTTCCATAATAGCAGTTCTAGATGGAATATAAATTCATGCCAGCATAACCATCATCCCTTTCCAATAGCCCCCTACTACCAAAAATCTGATATCATTATCATTTTTTTCTTCAAGCGTAGGCTGAAAAACAGTGATAAAATGAACCAATAAATGTAGCACAGAAGTATTAAAAAGTACTGAGACAGTAACAGCAACAGCAAAAAAATACTTATATCAGCTTTGTAGGTCTAGATGGTTTTATAAGCAATCCAAGTCTTGTAGTCACAGGTGTCCAAGCCAGGCACAGGGAAGCTCTGATTAAATGAGCACAATCTCACAAAAATGTCATTCTTCTATACCAGCAGGATGAAAGACTTTAAAACAGTTAATCCCTCAGGCCATTCAGATAAAACACAATAAACCTTAAGCCAGCAGCTTCCCACTTGGATGGGTTGAATTCAGCTCTGCTCCCACCAGAGTGCAAAAGACCCCTCCAAATGTAAATTAAAAAGAAGTTATGTACTTACCATAACGTTCCATGTGAGTTGTACATCTCGCGTTTTTGTTCTTACAAATGGGTTCGGTCGGCCGCTTTCCAAGCTGAAACTGTCAGAGAAGCTCGAGACCTAGTGGATATCCCATGATTCCCTGCTGTAACTCCCCCAGATCTAGCAAGCTGCAATGCAGGAAACCAAGGAAAGGTACCAACCCCCTGAATCATTAATTCCAGCATAAAACAGGAATAGAGGAAGGAGGCAACCTGCCCAAGGATAGGCTGATCTAAAAAATGACCAAACTGACCAAACTGACCTCCCTGCTAAGGCAACCATCACTTTCCATGGAGGGGGATGTGGGGAGGGATTGTAAGAACAAAAAGGCGAGATGTACAACTCACATGGAACATTATGGTAAGTACATAACTTCTTTATGTGAAGTTGTACTATCTTGCCGTTTTGTTCCTACAAACGGGTAGCGTCCCAAGCACCCTAATCCTGGGTGGCTCATGGGAGAACATTCCTGAGCACAGTGGAACCAAAGGAGGCCCTGTCTCTGGAAGCCCTGTCCACTTTATAGTGAGTGATGAACATGTGAGGCTTAGACCATGTGGCAGCTGCACAGATAACATCTAAAGGCAAACAGGCAGCATACGCCAAGGATGTAGACACTGCCCGGGTAGAATGGGCTTTACCGTCAGAGGACAATGACTGATTGGTAGATGCGTAAACAAATTTGATACAGTTAGCCAGCCATCTGGATAAAGTGGTTTTTGAAACTGCATATCCCTTCCTGTTATCAGTGATCGAAACAAACAGCTGTTCAGTCTGTCTGAAATCCTTAGTACGGTCAAGGTAGAACCTTAGCTGCCGGTGCACGTCAAGCTTATGCAACATATATTCTAGTTTGTTGGTGTGATGTCTGAAGAAGGTAGGAAGTTCGATGGATTGATTTATGTTGCTCTCTGAGCACACTTTGGGAAGGAAAGTGGGGTTAGTCCTAAGAGAAACTCTGCCTGGGTGAAAAATTAAATATGGTGGTCTGGAGGACAATGCCTGCAGTTCAGACACTCTACGTGCGGAAGTAATGGCTACCAAGAAAATAGTCTTCCACGATAGGAATTTCTGATGGCATGAAGAGGATGGTTCGAACAGGGAAAGCATCAATTGTGATAATATGAGATTTAAATTCCAGGGAGAAATAGGGTGTCTAACCGGTGGTCTGAGGTGATGGGTTCCTTTTAGAAGCACTTTACAAAGCCTATGCGCCATAATGTTAGATCCATCACATCCTAAATGAAAGTTTGAGATAGCAGCCAATTGTACTCTTATGGTGGCAGCTGCTGAGCCCTTACTGAACAATGAGGATAAAAACTCCAGAATGATATGAAGTGGTGCCACAAATGGATCAATGTTGTAGCGAGCAACCCAATGTATGAATTGTTTCCACTTACTATTGTACAATTTCCTGGTAGACAGTTTGTGAGAAGAAACTATGATATGCTGGACGGCAGGGGACAAATCTGTAGACCTGGCTAAAGTGGGAATTGGAGCAGCCAAGCTGTCAGATTTAGGGAGAGAAGGGAAGGATGAAGAACTCCCGATGAATGGGTCAGCAGGTCCAGCACTGGGTCCAGGATCCACTGTTCTTCCAGTTGATATTTCTGCAGAAAGGGGAACCAAATTTGTCAAGGCCAATATAACTGTCCTTCCTAGCTTTCTGAATAATTCTGGGAATTAAGGGGATCGGTGGAAAGGCATAAAGGAGACCCGGGGGCCAATCGTGCATGAATGTGTCCCTTGGTTTGTTCCCCAGTGGGGGATAAAGGGCAAAGTAGCTGCTGCATTTGGCATTCATTGGGGATACAAACAGGTCACAGCAAGGCTGGCCCCATCGGAGGAAGATCTGTTTTAGAGACCACTCATGAGGCAGCAGCATAGCCCTGCGTAAACTGTCATCTATCACGTTGGAAGATCCCGGGATGTGCATTGTGTCAGAAAGCTTCCGGTGGATACAGCCCACTGCCATATTCTCAGGGCCTCGCGGCATAGGAGATAGGACTTGGTTCCCCCTTGTTTGTTGATATACCAGACTACCGACATGTTGTCCATCTGGATGGCAATCGTACCTAGAGGTAGAGAGTTGTGAAAGTGCTGCAACACTAGGAACACTGCTCTCATCTCCAGGACGTTGATATGCAAATGAGTCTCCATAACCGACCAAGTGCCTTGGATAGTGTTTCCCTGAAAAAGCCCCCCCCCCCCCCACCCTATCAGGGAAGCATCCGTGGTCACTGTGGCTGCGGGTTGGGGAAGAACAAAGGGATGACCGATTGTCACATGGTCGCTGATTAACCACCAAGTGAGATTTTTCTTGCAAATAGTTGTCAATCAAATCTCGTATGATAAAGGTAGACTCTGGTAGGACCATTGAGCGAAAAGTAGCCATTGTAATATCCACATGTGCATTCAGCCTAAGGGAACTGCTATCAAGGCCGCTGCCATTGTGCCCAAAAGTTGTAGTATCTGTGACGCCGGTGCTTTGTCGAAAACTAGAAGGCTGGATAACTGATCCCTCAATGAGACAATTCTGGATTGAGGCAACTTGATTTTTTCGTTGATGGTGTCTATTTCTGCTCCTAAGAAGGTAATATGCTGCGAGGGCAATAATGCAGATTTCTCGAAATTTAGAGTGATACCTAAACGAGAACAAAGATGTATTAAGTAATCTCTTGTCCGCAGAAGTTGATACTTGGTGGTGGCGGTAAGGAGCCAGTCGTCCAGATATGGAAACACTCGGAATCCTAGTCATCTCAGATGAGCCGTAACCACCGCCATGCATTTGGTGAACACCCTGGGAGCTGTGGTGAGACCAAGGGGCAGGGCTCTGAACTGGTAATGACTGGCTCCCAGCCGAAAATGCAGATGATCTCTGGATGCTCTGTCCATTTTGATATGGTAGTATGCATCCTTGAGATCTATAGAGCACATCCACTCCCCCTTTGACAAAAAAGGGAGGCTTGATTGCAGCGTGACCATCCAGAACTTTTCCTTCTTTACAAAGGCATTGAGCCTGCTGAGGTCTAGAATGGGCCTCCAGTCCCCCGTCTTCTTTTGCACTAAAAAAAACCTTGAGTTAGTTCCGAATCCTCTTTGGTCTGCCGTGACTGGCTGGATGACTCTTTTGTCTAGAAGATTTTGAATCTCTATCTCCGCTAGTCTTCTCAGATTGTGTGGAGCGTCTGGACTTTTTGCAAATACAGGGGGATTTTTTATAAAGGGAATATGGTAACCTCTGGTAATGATGCTTTTCACCCAGGAATCTGTTGTGATGTTTAGCCAGGCATTTGGGTGTAAAGCTAAGCGACCCGCGACTGTCTCCAGAGTAGAACAGCCGGGCTTCCCTTCAGGAACGCTGATAGGGTTTGCCAGAGAACTGGTCCCTGTCACCCTGGTTTTGCGGACCACCTCTGCTGATTGGACAGCGTCTTCCATTTTGACCTCTTCCTCTGCCACTGGAGGAGGTATCTGTAGGTGTGTTTTGGAAAGCTTCCTGAGGTTTCCAGAACCACATTTTCCCACTTCATTGCCCTTTGGGTTACAGACAAATGGTTGGAGTGGAAAAACGGACTCCGACGGCAGATAGAGTCTTTCCTTCTTGCTCACACCTCATAAGTGTCTCCTTAACTTTTGGACCAAACAAGGCCGATCCGTCAAAAGGGGTGTTTACAAATGAAGACTTAAAGGCTTCCACGAAGGAGCACAGGCGCATCCAGCATTGTCTCCTAAGAGCTATCGCTGAACCCGCCACTCTATTTGAACCTTCGGCAGCATATGAAATGAGCCGCATGGATGAGTTGACTATGGAATTTAGGGTGTTGAGTTGTGCATTCACCTTGTCAGAGATTGCATCAGCTACATTACCCTGAACAGTGTCTCCTAGTTCTTTGAGGAGATCTCGTTGAAGACATGTGAAATGAGTTAGGTAGTTTAGCGATCTCATGGAAAATGTCGCCGAACTGAAAATGCGTTTTCCATATCTGTCCATAGTCCTGGAATCTTTATTAGGAGGATGGACAGTAGAAGAAGACTCCGACATCTCTTTCTTAGTGGCTGCCACCACCACCATAGTATCTACCGGAACTCCTTTTGTCAAGAAGGACTTGTCTGATGGTGCAGTAATGAACTTATTAGGCCTCCAAGGGACTGGTTCCATGGTGTCAGGAGACTCCCACCCTTCGAGCAACTAGTTCCATTAGTTCATCAAAGGGCGGAGTAATGCAAGAGGTGGATGGTTGAGATCCAAAGGCCTTCAGGAGAACCGACTCATCCTCAGTAGGGGCAAGGGACTGCCAATCCCTTCTCTGTTTCAGGATTTCTAAAATGTCTGAAAATGAGACATCTTCCGAGGGGGAGCGTGGGGACCCTTCTTATTCCTCCAAGTCGGTATCTGATGTAAGAGATTTCTGAGGGGAATCTAAGTTCCTCCTCTTGCACAGTTTCTTCCTAGGCACTTCCTCGGTGGGAGCTTCCGGAGAAGTATCTAGGGAGGAGGGGTCACCCAAAGGGGATTCCTGAGGCCCTGGATCTCGACGCTTAGAAAGGATCTGAGGAGAAGAGGCAGAACGAGGCCCTTTGGTAAGAGGTGAAGACAGATCCGAGGAAGTAGTGGTCTTAGCAGACAAAACCTTCCTCATGGCATCGAAGGCGCTATAATCCCGATTCGAAGGATCGATCGGCTCTGAAGAGATTGGTCGATCGCTCCGAACCGATGCTCCAAACCAGAGGACGGGGCCAAGGACATCTGCGCCAAAGCACCGAACGGTAGAGTTGGAACGGAAGTGTCGGTTTGACTCTCATGACCGGAGTCGACGAGTGACTGTCGGTCCCGAGGTTCTTCCGTCGGTACCGAAGAAACCAAGGTTGATGGAGCTGAGGGAAGAGGATCGAACCTCAGCTCCATAGGTTCTACTAGCATCGGTTCCATCAGTACCGGCTCCGAAGAGTCGATGGGTATCGGAGGAGGATGAATGGAGGAAACAAGAGGCAAATTCGGCTCCAAAGTCACTTGACTCAAAGCAGATAACATTTTGGCAAGGGCCGGGATCTCCAATAACCTTTTCACCACTCGATTCAGATCCACATCAGATAATTTGGAGGAGTGTGAAGAGTGATGGGTCGAAGGAGCCAAAGAATGCACCGACTGGAGGATAGGTGATTAGGGTGCATCAAATATCGGCTCCACCACCAGAGATCGAACAGGCGGATCGATACTCGGTCCCGAGGTCTGTGGAAATGATATTCGAATCACGCCAGAGGTACTCGGAGCTGGAGACTTAGGCTCCGAAGATCCTCTAGAAGACGTAGACCCCTTTGATGTCTTAGAAGAGAGGTCAGCTTTTTCAAGAGAGGCCTGAAAATCCGGTTTTAGAAGCCCACTATCTACCAACTTCCTTCTTCTTTCTAGCAGAACTCTAGCACTGAAGGAGTGGCAGATAGAGCAGACCTCTTGCAAATGTACAGAGCCAAGACAATATACACATGTGTTGTGGTTGTCAGTAATGGACATCTGTCCACAACCACATCTCTTAAAACCTGACTTTTATTTTTCGGACATACTAAAGTCCCACAAAAAAACACAACAAATAACCTTAAGTATTCTACTATATATACAAAAGAGAAACACCGATTAAACAATCCTAAGATATTATAAATCTTAACTACTTGAAAAACACTCCACAGCACACTTGACTAAAATATGTATATATTAATGTAATGACAGAGCCCTGTCAACTACTAAGGAGAAAAAAAACCCTTCAACTACTAAATTACTATAAGAAATCTACTCTACCAAACGAACTAATTTAACACTATCGAAAAAGGATAAAATCTTAAACTACAAAAAATATTTAAATAAGAAAAGTTTTCACTGGCCCGAGCTTCACTCTTGAGAGCTTGCGATCGTTGCAGCGGCAAACTAAATCCAGGGAGTTACAGCAGGGAATCATGGGATATCCACTAGGTCTCGAGCTTCTCTGAGAGTTTCAGCTTTGAAAGTGGCCGACTCGGAGCCGAGGGATCGGCTCCGAACCCGTTTGTAAGAACAAAACGGCGAGATAGTACAACTTCCCATCTGGTTTTGAAGTGCAGTAACTTTTAGTTATGTACTCACCATAACTTCAGATGTTTGGGATCCATCTCGCCTACATTCTGTACTGATGGGTTCGGAGCCGATCCCTCGGCTTCGACTCGGCACGCTTATGCTATAGAGCGAGGCCTCTTATTGGCTGAGCTATCTTTATCCCAGGATGCACCACCACTAATCCCCCAGATCTTGTTTGTCCGCATTCATGCACACATGCACAACTTGTTTATATAACATTGTTAGATGTTTCAAGATGAAACAACAGGATTCGGACCTTCTGATATCCTCTGATCTACAAGGAAGGGGGAAGGAGGGTGGGTTATTAGGAATGTAGGCGAGATGGATCCCAAACATCTGAAGTTATGGTGAGTACATAACTAAAAGATGTTATGTGATCCTATCTCGCCTACATTCTGTACTGATGGGACAGCGTCCCTAGCACCTAAATCCCGGGTGGCTCATTGGAAAACACTCCTGAGCACTGTGGAACCAAATGAAGCTCGTCCTCTAGATGCCACATCTAATTTGTAGTGGGAAATGAAGGTGTGCGGGAAGACCATGTAGCCGCAGCACAAATGTCACTAATAGCAAGCTTAGAATGAAATGCTATCGAAGTAGCCATAGCCCTTGTAGAATGAGCCTTGACAGAGGTGGTAAGCTCTTTGTTAGAATAAAAATAAGCTTGAGTAATACAGTCCCTGATCCATTTGGCAATAGTGACCTTTGTGACAGCTTTGCCCAATTTGTTATCTGCAAAGGATACAAACAATTGATCTGTTTTCCTTGTTTGTTTGGTCCTGTCTAAATAAAAACGTAACTGTCTGTGGACGTCTAGAGTGTGGAATATGAACTCCGCTTTGTTAGAGTATTTTGGGAAAAAAACTGGAAGCTCTAACGATTGTTGTAAGCAGAAACTAGAACAAATTTTAGGGACAAAGGAAGGATTTGGCCTGAGGGATACTCTATCTTTGTGAAAAACCAAGTGCGGGGTTTTACAGACAAAGCTTGAAGCTCTGAAACTCTTCTGGCAGAAGTAATCGCCACCAGAAAGGCTGTCTTCCATGATAGGAACTTTATATCACATGTAGCTGCCGGTTCAAAGGGGTAAGAAGTCAAGGCGCGTAACACTATATCGAGATCCCATGGAGGTGCAGGATGAGAAATCGGAGGTGTTAATAGAGCAGCACCTTTCAAGAAGGTCTTACACAATCTGTTGCTCATTAAAGGTGGGTCTATGGATTCATGAAAATTAGAGATTGCTGCCAATTGTACCTTGATGGTAGAAACTGAAGAGCCTTGATTGAAAAGAGAAGTCAAAAACTTTAGTACCTCTGCTACGGGAATAGAAATGGGGTCCAGGCCCCGGAGTTGAGCCCAAATAGCAAATCTTTTCCATTTGCTAGAATACAGTTTCTTATTATACCATGATCCCCCCAAAACGTGCACGCTGATTGGCCAGCGTGCCCGTTTTAAATCGAGTTATACTAATGGAAAAAGGTCCGGTCGCCCGGACTTTTTTCCATTAGTATAACTCGTTTTTTTAAAACACTGTCTCGCTATGTTAAATGGGTTTAACATAGCGAGACAGCTTTAAAATAAGCAACAGAGATCTCCGTTGCTTATTTTAAAGCTGTCTCGCTATGTTAAACCCATTTAACATAAAGAGACAGTGTTTTAAAGCAACGGAGAAAGCAAGATCTCCGTTGCTTTAGTTTCGCTATGTTAAATGAGTTTAACATAGCGAGACAGTTTTAAAATAAGCAACGGAGATGTCCGTTGCTTATTTTAAAACTGTCTCGCTATGTTAAACTCATTTAACATAGTGAAACACTAAAAAAAAACCAAAGGAGATCTTGCTTTCTCCGTTGCTTTTGCCCACAGCTCTGATGTACTGCGCAGGCGCGCAGTACATCAGAACTGCCGCGGATGCCAGACATCTGCGGAAGGGCAGTAAACAGGAATTATACTATGCCATTATTTAAGAAAAGTAATAGTTTCTTTTCTTAAATAATGTCATGGTATAATAGCAATAACCCACTTCTGGGTGTGGGTAATGCTAAATTTACCCACGATTGGCTTTGTTTGGTCCAGGGGGTGAAGCCATCGGAACCAAACCACGCCAACCGTGGGTAAATTTAGCATTACCCACACCCAGGCGTGGGTTATTGCTATAGTAGTCGACTTATGGGCCGAAGATAATATATGTACAACATCTGGATCCAATGTATGACTCCTGACTATCGTCGGAAGAGGAGGAGCCAAGCCGTCAATTTTAAGGTGTGTAGGGACTGGTGGAATAGTCCCGACTGGTGAACAAGTAGGTCTGGGATCTGATCCAGGAACCATGGACCTTCCAGAGCATGTCTCCAAAGATAGGGGAACCACACTTGACGAGGCCAGTAAGGAGCAATTAAGATCATTTTGCTCCCCAAGAGAGATGCCTTTTGAATCACTCTGGGAAGGACAGGAACTGGAGGGAAGGCATAAAGCAAGCCGGTGGGCCACGGATGGACTAATGCGTCCATAGGGCCCTTCCCCGGAGCCGGGGTTAGGGAGAAGAACTCTTTGCACTTTGCATTCAGAGGAGTCGCGAAGAGATCGCAACACAGAACTCCCCATTCACTGAAAATCTGACTTGCAACTGTCATATTCAGAGACCATTCGTGAGGAGAGAGAATGGTCCTGCTCAATCTGTCGGCTATCACATTGGACTTGCCCGGTATGTGAGTAGCCACTAGGAAGCGTTTGGTGGAGACTGCCTATTCCCAAACCCTCATGACCTCCCTGCAAAGAGGATAGGATCTGGTCCCTCCCTGTTTGTTCAGGTACCAAACAACTGACATGTTGTCTGAGTGAACGGCAATCACGCCTTGAGGGAGATAATCGTGGAGGGCTTGAAGGGACAGAAGTACTGCTCTCATTTCCAAGATGTTGATATGAAGCAAAATCTCTTCCGGATGCCATTTTCCTTGGACTGACCTGCCCAGGGAATGCCCCCCACCCCGTCTGGGAGGCGTCCGTGGTCAAAGTGGCCGCCGGAGGAGGTAGAACAAAGGGTCGTCCCTGATCCAAGTTGGAGGGCACTAGCCACCAGCGAAGGTCCCGTCTGCAAGATTCCGTGATCCATACAAGGTGGTTGAGGGGGAGTTCCTGAAAGGACCACTGAGCTGAGAGGAGCCATTGGAGAATCCTCATGTGCAACCTTGCCAAGGGAACTAGTAGAACCGTGGTGGACATGGATCCCAATAGCTGCAGGACCATTCTGGCTGGGGCTTTGGACCTGGGAAGTAAGGCTCGAACTTGATTTTGTATGGTTTGAATTCTGTCTGTAGGTAGACAGACCCGCATTTGGTTTGAGTCTATCTCTACCCCTATGAATCTTATTCGTTGAGATGGCCGCAACACAGACTTTGGCCAATTGAAGGTGATTCCAAGGGAATTGCCCAGTGATATAGTGTCTTGTAGACTCCGCAGAAGTAGATGCTTGGAGGTGGCAGTTAGGAGCCAGTCGTCTAGATACAGAAACACCTGGAATCCTAGACTTCTCAGGTGAGCAGTCACTACTGCCAAGCACTTGCTGAACACCCTGGGGGCTGTGGTGAGACCAAAGGGCAGTGCACGGAACTGAAAATGACTGCCTCCTAGGCTGAAGCGCAGATGTCTCCTGGACGCTTGATGTACCATGATATGATAATACGCGTCCTTGAGATCTATGGAGCACATCCAAACACCTTTCTCCAGCAATGGGAGAATGGTTTGTAGAGTGACCATTCGGAACTTGGACTTTCTGACTGAACGGTTTAGGATGCTGAGGTCCAAAATGGGCCTCAAGTCCCCGGTCTTTTGGCACCAAAAGAATCTTGAGTAAGTCCCTAATCCGATCTGGTCTGCGGGGACCGGTTGGATGACTCCTTTTTGCAGCAGCTTTGAAATTTCTGAGGCTGCGGTATCCTGTTGACTGGGTGGCGGGTCCGGGATTTTTTTGGACTGGGGGGGGGGTGAGAGAATGGGATGGAGTAACCTCCGGTGATAATCCGAAGCACCCATCGGTCCTGAGTGATCCCTTCCCAGGCCTTCAGGTGCTTCGAGAAATGACCCCCGACTGGCTCCGGAGCAGCACAGCCGGGCAGTCCCTCAGGGACTATGAAAGGCTGAAGAGCCACGAAAGGACTCGCGGTCTCCAGTGTTGTGAGGGCCTCTGCCGCCTCTGGGATGGCGTCTTCCGGATGAATTTCCCCCTCCTCTGCCTCTGGAGGGGGAACCTTCCTGCTGAGAGGGGTAAGGCTTCTGAGATCTACGGAACCACATTTTCCCTCCTCTTTTAGCCTTGGGATAAGGCCGAAAGGGAGTGGAAAATCGTGCCCCTACGGCAGTCAGAGTCTTACCTTCCTGTTCACAGCGGGTTAGTGTGTCTTTTACCTTGGGTCCAAACAGGAGGACCCATCAAAGGGGGGTGCGTCGGCAAATGAAGACTTAAAGGCCTCCGCGAAATGACACAGGCGGAGCCAGGCTTGTCTCCGTAGAGCAATGCCTGTACCCGCCGCTCTACTCGCCCCTTCGGCCGCATACGAAATGAGCCTCATGGATGAGTTCGAAATGGACGACATTGTAGCCAGCTGAGAGCCAACCGTCTGGGCCATCTCCTCAGGCAGGTTACCCAAGAGGGTATCGGATAGCTCCTTAATCAGATCCCTCTGAAATCTCGTAAAGTGCGTCAGGTAGTTCAAGGACCTCAGTGTAAAGGCCGCTGAACTAAGGGTGCGCTTTCCGTACCGATCCATGCTCCTAGACTCCTTATTAGGAGGATGGACGGATGTAGAAGCCTCTGCTACATCTTGCTGGGTAGCAGATGCCACCACCAAAGCATCTACAGCCACACATTTAGTAAGGAACTCTCTATCAGGGGGCGCCGAGAGAAATTTGTTCGGACGAGCGGGCACCGGTTCCACAGAGTCTGGGTGTTCCCACGCCCTTCGACAGATCAAATCCAAGAGCTCGTCGAAGGGCGGAGACACCCAGGAGGCGGAGGGCTGAGCCCCGAAGGCCTTCAGGAACACCGACTCATCAGCAGAGGGAGGTTTGGACTGCCAGCCGCCTCACTGTTTTAGGGCTTCCAGGATGTCTGCAAAGGAGACATCATCCGAGGACGACTTGGGGGACCCTTCTGCATCATCGAGATCAGTGTCAGATGTCAGAGACTCATCAGGGGAGTCAACATGCTTCCTCTTGCACGATCTCTTCCTGGGAGGTTCTTCCGAAGAGGCTTCAGAAGGACCTCCAGGAGGGGGAGAAACCCCAGCGGGGGTAACCTGAGGCCCAGGGGCTCCGCTGTCTAAGGACAGGGGGACTGCCAATGACCCAGTCTCCAAATGTAGGGAAGGAGCTGGGGAAACCGCGGAGGTAGCCAAGGAAGATTTGGCTAAAGCACTCCTCATAGCCCTGAAGGCGCGACCACCAGAATCCTGGGAGGGTCCCACCTCCGTGGCTACGACAGTGGACGGTACTCCCGCCGCCGACGCACCAAGAGGGAGACTTGGGACCGAAAGCATCAATCCCGAAGCCTCCCCCCCAGGGCCGAAGGAAGAAGTCCGTGTACTGAACTCCGACCCAAGAGCCGGAGTTGGAGCAAGGGTCGGGCCCGACCCTAACACCTCCACAGATTCCACCAGCACCGGCTCCAACGGTGCCGAAGCTGTTGGAGGAGGAACCACAGCAGGGGAGTGGACCATCGGCTCCGAAGCCAAATGGGCTGGAGCCGAAACTAGCTTTTGGAACACCGGAGACTGGAAGAGTCAAAGGAGCACCCTGTCGATGTCCGAATCAGACATCTTGGATGGCCTAGAGGATACCGATCGGGCCCGAACCGATTTCTCCATCGGCTCCGAAGGGCTCGGGGACCGGCTCCGAAAGGACTCAACAACTATCGGCTCCGAGGAAGATTTCAAGGAAACTTCCCTCGGTGCCGATAAGGACTTCGGCTCCGAGGGGGAAGAGTCTGAGCCGGTAACCCTGATCGGCTCCAATATCAGTTGAGCCGATGAGGGTGACCCGCCTCTCGATGCCCCAGACCTCGGCTCCGAAACCAGAGGGGTCGAGGCTGGAGGCATCGAGGCAGACCGTTCCGACCTCGGCTCCGAAGTCCATGGAGCCGATGGAGAAGTCTGCTTGGATTTTTTAGCAGTCGGTTCCGACTGACTGGTCGGAGCCGATGCTTTCTTCTTTTTAGAAGGAGACGGAGAGGAAGACAACGCCTCCTCGAAGGAAGGCTTGATTAATCCCTTGAGGATTAATTTGTTTTTCCTCTCCTGGAGGACTCTTGAAGAGAACGCGTGGCACACACTGCACGACTCTTGCAAATGCTTAGCACCTAAGCAATAGATGCACGAGGCGTGGTCGTCCGTTATGGACATTTTGAAACCACACCTCGTGCATTTCTTAAACCCGGAGGGTTTGTGCTCTTTCGACATAACCAAGTCAAAACACAGTTATCTACGACTAGAAAAATGGTTTGACACACAAGAAAAAATATATCACTAGTTTAGTGTTAAATTTTTAAACTAAAGCCCTTTTTTTTTTTTTTTTTTTAAAAGAAGACAAACTTTACACAAAGAAAAAGAGATAAAGAGGGTCAAGACCCTCTAACTTAAACGGGTACTTGACCCACACACAACAACTAAGGTAGTAGAAACTACAGGGGAAGGCCCCTCTAACTTAAACGGGAACCTTCCCTGACAGGAAATAACACGAAATCCTCAACTAAAATTACCAAAACACACTCGTATACAAAGAATAGCTGTTAAAACAGCTTTTGGATTTAAATGAAGCAAAATACTGACAGGAAAAAGCCTAAATAAATAGTACTTAGCCCAGCCAAGTTGAGACCACATCTAAGCTCTGTAAGTGGCAAACGAGATCTGGGGGATTAGTGGTGGTGCATCCTGGGATAAAGATAGCTCAGCCAATAAGAGGCCTCGCTCTATAGCATAAGCGTGCCGAGTCGGAGCCGAGGGATCGGCTCCGAACCCATCAGTACAGAATGTAGGCGAGATAGGATCACATAACATCAAATGTTTTACAGAATTCCTGCTGTATCAGGAACCCTTGGTAATAAGTCCACTAGCCCTGAGAAATGTCCAACAAAATACAGAACAAATTATAACAAAATAATATTATGGTTTTGTTTCATTTACAATACCCATACATTATGTGATATACACTAAGAATTTTCATGTATTACAAGAAAGGATATGGGTAGTGTTATTAAAACATTATATTTTAATATACATATACATATTTAATATGTGTTTAATTCAATGTATTTGTATTTCATTTTATTTTTACTTTTACTTTTATTTATTTTATGTGTGTATATATATATACTTGAAGTGATATTTACTTCAATACAATTGTAGTATAAAACTTGGTTAACAGCTTAATTGAATTTTAAGTAATTAATTAGGGTGTGACTTGTGTATTTAAGTGGGGTAGTAACTACAATGTGTATTCTGAAGAAGTTCGTCTTATCGGACGAAACCCGGGTTAATTCGTGTTGTGCTTGTATTCTTTTCACAATAAATCATCCATTATTGCTGTGGAATTTGTATTATCTTTTTTCCAGCGTGAAATCACATCGTTAGTGAGTTTGCTGTGGCATTACCCGGCTGCCTGAACTCCTTGGTCTTTTTTATTACAAGTTCATTTTGTTCTTTGGAAAAATACAGAACAAAGTGCACAACATAAGAGAATATTTTGGAAGACTCAGGAGAACTTTGGCAAACTCAGAGCAGCTTTTTCAGTACACGGGTGGTTATGGAATATGAGAATGCTGTTAAAAAACCTAAGTGCAGTACAGTAACAAACAGATGGTGTTTCTTTAATATGTGCAGGCTGAAAAACAGTGATACATTCAACCATATCAATAAATGCAGCACACAGAAGTGTTATATAGTACTGAGACAGTAACAGCAACTGCAAAAATAAATAAATAAATAACTGTATCAGCTTTGGAGGCCCAGATGGTTTTAGAAGCAATCCAAGTCTTGTAGTCAAAAGTGCCCAAGCTAATCACATGGAAGGCTTTTGAGTTTCCTTTGCACTCTGCTGGCTGTATTTTGTCATTTTGCTACCTCATTTTGCCGATTTTGCTGTATTTTTCTGCACTTTAAACATGCTGTTCTGTTACTTTAAGTAGCTAGTACATAGCATAAACTAAACAGGAGATCTGCTGACTCTAGACTGTATTGTTACACTTGAGAACTATTCCAGCCATCTTACCATTAGGAAGGCCCTACCTCCACTCTTGTGGCAGCAGTGTGTAGTCTGAGCCTAATATGAGTTGGAGATTACTGGAGGAAAGGACATTGTGCACTTTCTCATTGGTAGTTTAACTTAAAAGTGTTTAATTTCACCTGTATTAAAGTCTCGCATTTGCACATAACTACATACCACTCAATGGGGTGTTGGTGCCCTGTATAGATGGAAATGCCCTAAAAGACAGCTTTCTCCTAGACATGTTAGTGAACCTTCCCAAGCTTCTCTGCTGCACCGAGAGAAACTCAGTTGTGCACTAAGAAGCATTTCCATAATTTTCACCCCTAGCCTTCAATAGAATAAGCCCCTTTGTTAATCCTAGAGAAAAATCTGGTCAAAGTAGCCCACTCCTCAATAGCAGTTATGGTAAAAACCTGCCACAATGGATGATCAGTTTCCAACCATTTCTCCAGCCAGCCTGATTGACATGGCCATCCTGAGGCAATATAGTAATTGCCTCATGTATACTGACAAACACTTACTCCTAATACAAACAAATACAATATGTGAGAGATGCAATTACACTATGAATTTAGAATAAATTCTCTCACATACCAACAAACCAGCTTGATATCAAGCAGGTTGTCAGCACACACACATCACCTCTCATATATAACAAAGTCACAAAGCATAAACCCACATATGTGGAGGTACTCACTGTAAGTCTACCAAAAGATCAGAGTCCTCCCAAGCGCAAACCACTTGCATACAATGCAAAACAAACAGAATCCACTACACATAACACACATATTTGCGTCTCAGCACATAAGCCCATATGGCAAAACACCTCAAAACCAAATGTCCTGATCACAGGCGACTCCATAGTGAGATGCACAGATGTCCCCCACCAGGCTGGACTAGGAGAAAGTTACGGTCAGCTGGCTGTGAGGTGCCAGGATCCATCAAATCATGCATGCACTCAAGTCACTCAACAACAATTACCGCTATGACTCTGTCATAGTACATGCTGGGTTGAATGACTTGAAATGTACCTCTCTGGACTATATGAAGACAGACATGACTGAAGTCTCAGATTATATGCCCAGGCAGGTATGTCTTTAACCCTAAGCAGCATTATACCTTCAACTAGGATGATGCCACAATATAGCCAAAAAATGATTGACTTCAACAATTGGCTTAGCTTCTGGTATCAGTCCAGGGGGATCCAGTATCTGTCAGCCTGAGAAGACATGGCTGACAGACCACGCGACTTTTCCAGAGATAGTCTTTACCTGTCTCCTCTAGGCATTCAGATACTGTCAAAGGCACTTGCCTCCCCCATAGTGCCTTTTTTAGGCAATGTCAAAACAACAAAATTTCCAACGTAAAAAAAATCCACTGGAGACAAACTCAAGGTTATGCTGCTTAATGCTAGGAATCTAAACAGGAAACTGCACTCCCTGGAAGCACTCCTCACCTTGGAAGATACTGACATCTGTGCAGTCACTGAGATATGGTTCAAGTCCACAGAAAACACCCAGGCTGTGCAAGGCTACAATGCATTCCACACGTTCAGATCCCAAAACAAGAGTGAAAGAACCAAATGTGGAAGTGTATTGATCTTCATTAAAGCCAAAAATAACTCAAGACTGGTTAAACAATATGACTCTCTTGAGCTACTTCAGGTCCAACTAACTATAGGTAAAGCACCCTTCCACATTATTGATAGTTACAAGTCCCCCACCTTGACCAAGAGAAGCACACCACCTACCACTATACAGGCAAACACTTTGGTCATGGGCGATTTCAACTATCCTTCCATCGACTGGGTGACATACATGAGCACAAATATGCTTGCCCTGAAGTTCCTGGACTTTGTCGATACAAATGTCCTGGAACAGCTAGTCTGCACCCCCACAAGGAGCTCAAATGTCCTAGACTTAGTACTCACCAACATGGAAGGTCACTGTATTACCCCCTGTGAGTTTCCCTCCTTGGTAAGGTCAGACCATAAATCTGTCTCGTTTGAAGTAACAATCAGACCTGACACCCCACAGGAGCAAAAAAACTGAAAAATGTCTCCCAAGCAAACTACAGCCTACTAGGCGATGATATAAAATTTTCAAACCCCATGCTAACATAGCCAACAATGACGCCTATGCAGAGGAGTACACATATGCCCTGTATAACCACTTAAACAATGTATAGACTTGGCTGTACCTGACCAGATTAAAACCAGATCCTCCCAAAAAAACCAGGCCGTCCTGGTGGACTTCAAGAATAAATACGTTATATAACAAAAAGAAGAAACTGATGTCTAAGAAAAAGAGTGAAGTTACTCAGCAGAAGAAGAATACACTCCACAGCTGGAACAAGCACATTAGATATCTTATAAACTCGTCTAAAGATAGTTATGAAGCTAAATTAGCATCTCTAGCTAAGGGTAATCATAAGGCATTCTTCAGCTACGTCCGAAATCTAAAAGGGAATGCCCGACTATATGCCAAACTTACAGTGGAAAGTACCTCTTTTAATGAATCTGAGGAAATTGTCAACTTGCTAGCTGACAGATTTTGTAAAACCATTGCCCCTGTCCCCACTAGCTATACCCCAAAGCATAACTGCCAACAGTCATCTACCTAGTATCTCCAAAGAGAAGGTCATATCTGCACTCTCCAAGGCCAAAAAATACAGCATCTATGGGACCAGACAACATCTCAGGCTGCTTACCAAACAATCAAAAACAAGACCTAGAGGAACAACTTGGCATTCTCTTTAACCTCAAGCTGAGCACTGTCTTTGCTCCAGCACAGTGAAGAATAACAATAGCAATCCCCTTGTACAAAGGGGGCCCATCAACCAACCCTGGGAACTACAGATGCATAAGCCTAACCAGCCTTATCTTTAAGGCCATGGAAAGAATCATTATGGACCTTATCAACAAGGACATACTTGACCTTCAAACTCTTGACCCAACCCACTTTGGCTTTCTTTTGCATACACCTCACCAGACACCTGTAGCAACTGGAGAGACCACAGAGGTTTCTCACCAAGAAAACTCAGGGCCTCCAAAACACAAGATACATGGAAAAACTGAAAGCCCTGTCACTGTACTCTGTATCCTAAAGGCTGCTGAGAGGTGACTTGTGTCTCGCCTACAGAACAGTTTGGAAATGCTGCACATCAGCAAATCAAATGAGACAAGAATCATTTGCTCCAAAGATCTCAACCTAGCCTGTGACATTAACTGAACATGCTGGAGAGACAGCTATATCTCCCAGAGATTGCTGCTCCTCTGAAATAAGCTCCCAAATCAGAAACAGAGCTCTTCAATAACTCTATTCAAGTGCAACCTAGACAATAGGATGGGAAATTGTAAATTCACCCCAGAGATGGCACCTATATCCCACATGAACAGGGACAGTTGTTGCTGATCATAGACTCACTCTGTGAATAATGACCATCTAACCAAGGTCAATTAGGCAACACAGGTATAACACAGCTAGGCCTGTAAAGGCCCTACGGCCATTAGCATAGTAACCTCCTATGAACCTATGAACTACTGGAGTTCCTCTAGCAATTAATAAAAGTACTTCTCTTTTCCTTTGAGCCTGATATTCTGCAAAGTATCCATCCTGAAATCCCTTCTTTATGGAATTCACATGCTCAGTTCTTTTCAGATGTATGTCCTGTAGCATTGCTATTTGCTCTCTGCATTCTTAATATAATTCCTTTTGTCCATTCTTTTCAGTCCATTCGCATTCCAAGATAATATGGAAAGTGTCACCATTATGGTAAGAAGTCATTATTCCCACATATTACACGTGGCAGCTTTTTTAAATGTCTATTTCCAGCTTTTATGATACATGCACCCATTAATGTTTGGCAGGTTAATACCTCATACACTTTTTCTTATCATCAACATTAGAACCTATGTTACATTTTAAAAGATTTTTTTGTTTTAATAAAGAACCCTCACATACACATAAAAAACCCACACCCCAGTATACCATCATAACTTGTCAACTTAATATAACCTGTTAATACAAACATACATAACTAGCTACTTCTTCAAATAATGAAATTTAACCCTCCTAATTGGAACATTTGAGCCAAATACACAGCTGCTAACACAGAACCTAATTAACCAAAAACTGAGGTTATCCACACTAAAAGATATATGTTATTGTCTATGTTTCTACTAACAATAATTGTTGTCTGTTCTTTTTTTTTATCTTTACCCTCCAAGGGAAAACAACTTGCATGCTTTCAGAAACATGTATTCGCTTATTGACCTATTATCAACTTGTCTCCATGGAAACATGAGGAAAAAAAAAGAAAAAATGTAGTCCTGTGCCACAGCCCGAAAGACAAACTGAACCATTTATTGCTAAAGGAAAACTGTTTATTATATTTGGTGTTCTCATATCTACTTGCTTCCACTAAAAATGTATTAGGTTAAGCCAAGGGTCTTAACCCAGACATTCATGTAGGCAAAAGTAAGAGAAAACATATCAGTTCTACAGATTTTATGATCTGCGTACTTTTATACCCCATCCTCCACCTCAACAATCAAAATTACAGCATGTTACATAAATATGTTTTGTCTAGCTTTTCTTCTCTTTTTGCAATGTGATGCCTGCATTTCTTAATAACAAAAAAGAAGAAAAAAAGAGAAAAGGAGGAAGAAGAAAAAAAGGTATATGTTTACTTTAGTAACGTTATCACATAAAACTAAAATAGAAATATTAAGAACATACATTGTTTCCTTCTTCTTCCCTCCTCTCAGAGTCCTTCCAAACATTAATGACATGAAGTGAGGCAAATACTTTTCAGTTCCCAACAAGTTTAACAAAGTCAAGAAACGTACACTCTCTACATATCCTTATACAGACATATTTCCAATGTAGTTTATGCTTCGTGGTTTCACATTTATTCACTTATTTCTGTGTTGCTGATCTTCTTCCTGTTCACCTCCATCTCTCAACTCCAGATTCTGGATGAGTTCCAAATTACTCCCAGTTCTTCCTCTTGTGCTTTTCTGTCTTTCAAGCATTTTCCTTTGGAAGGTGTAAAAAGTTGGGTCTATGTTCAGCTACTGAATTTAAAAAAAAGCAAACTGAGAAACACTAAAAGGAAAACAGCAAACGGGGCAATCAGTGAACTAAAGCAGCATAAGAAAAAAACTATATTGAATGGCCATAGTTGGCCAACAACCAGGAAGTAACATGACACATAAGGTAAGTGAATGGAAACCTTTTACATTTTCTTTCCCTTTTCCCCACTGTAATTCAATCTCAGAGTTGGTATATATAGTTAGGGGGGGGGTGGCACAGACCCTCACACTGGGTTGGTGTGGTTGGTTGTCTGTGCGATGTTAGCTAACTATAGCCATTTGATGTCATTTTTTTCAATGATTTTGTAGTTTGCTGATTGTCGTATGCACTGTTTATCTTTTGGTGTTTCACGGTTCACTTTTTTTAAAATTCAGTAGTCAAACAAAATCAAAAAAGTTTCAGTGGCAAAGTCTCTACATGTCCAAGAATGCTTGATGGCTCTCTTTTTGTTGGACAGATTTTTGCATTTCCTCTTTAGCCTGTTCTGCATCAAAGAATGACTTTGATCCTCCAGGAAAAAAATTCTGCTGACAGCTGGATACAGCAGTCTGAATCTCATACTTACTTCTCTACATTCCCTGAATACTGGAATAAATTTCTCTTTTGCCTGCTGTACAGTGAATATTCATTTTCCACAAATAATCTACTGTCTTTAACTTTTAGTAGGTTGCCCTTCTGCCACAGTTTGTCAAGATATACTCTTTCTGTTGGTTTGAGTGCACCTTTACTAATACTGTTAATGGCTGCTTTCTCATGGCCAGGTTTGCAGCATATATTTGCTGTGCACTTTCAATTAACAAATCCTGCTGTGGAATACCAGTTCAGTTGCTTATTTGTGCCTTTATAAAACTAAAACTGTCTGTTCCTTCTACCTTCTCTACTACAGCAAAAATATAATATTTCCCCTGTGTGATCTGTCCTCTAGTTCTACAATTTTTTGAAACATCTCTTCTTGAGCAGTCTGATATTCAGCCAGATTTTTCTTCATTTTGACCTCTGATTGTTGCAGTTTTACCAGCTCATCTGAATATCTTATTTATAGCTTCTTCCATTTTTCCAGTCTTTTATTTGAGTTGATACACTCCTTCAGTGTTTCATTTATTTAGATCAGCTCTTAGCATAGTTGACTAATTTTTTCATCTAGATTACTGAAAATGATGTCTTGCACCAAAGCTGGAGCTTGAACTGTTTTTTGTTGAGCAGGTACAGGATTCTACCCAGTCAATGATATCTTGTCACCTTTTCTAGTTGATTTTCTTTCAAGATGTCTCATTTTCTTTGCTGGCATCCACGCAGTGTACTTACTAGTCAGTAACTGAATTTTACTCAAGTTGACAATATCACTTGCTGTTGTTTCTCAGTTTCTGTTTTCACACCGAAAGAGCTGAAGTTAAGCTGTTGATCAGTGTTCAGACATGATGGAAATCACCAAAACAGAAGAGGTGTTTAGTGATAAGAACATCCCTGATGGATAAAAATATTACATAATCCTTCATCTACCCCATTAAATTAATAATCAAGTAAAAGTCAGTACCTTTAATCTTTGATTCTCCTACTGAAACCAAGCAATAACAGAGCTTCCTTAACATAATATGGCCACTTCTTTACAAAGGATTCTGGCTATTGCCCTTTTCTCCTATGGTTGTGGACATTTCCCCACTGGACTTATGGACTTATATAGACCTTCATTTGCATCACTTATTTTCTTTCTTTGAGCATAGGAGTACTGAAGGTTCATCTCACTTTTTTACTAGTTTGAGCATCTCACTGGATACATGCTATGTAAATTTTTTGCCTTGCTTATAAAAGGAAATGACTATTACTATTTTAAGCACTAATTTTAAATAATGCCTACATGCCCTGTCTAGAACTAGAAATGATACGAATTACATCAAAAATTGACCAGAAAATACTTTTTATTCAAGAAACTCATTCTGATGTAAATATTCACAATAATCTACTTGAAAATATAATAAAATACTTGGTTAATAATTATGGTACTAATTCTTCAGTTGGAGTACCTATATTACTTAAAACAACTTTTAACTGCATTGTCAGTGACATGTTTTTTGGCTTAAAAGGTATTGCTGTTTCTGTTTATATAAAGTATGATGTTTTAGCAAGCTGCATTTGTATCTGCTTATGGTCTTTTCAATAACTATCAGAATGTTCTTGATAGTATTGCAGATGCTTTTCAATCCTTACATTGCTTCACAGTAATACCAGGGGTGATTGAAATGCTATCTTATATGACAGCTTAGATATATCTGTATTACCTGTTTTTTCATCTTATCAGATTTGGCAAGGTAAACAATTAAAATATTATTCAGCAAGAAAATGTAGTTGATATTAGGGTGCATATTATAATCCTCTATTAAATTCATATATACATATTTCTTGTAAGGAAAAACTGTTCTAAAATAGATATCTTTTTGGTTTCATCAGATTTAATTCAGAAATCTAAGATAAATATTCTGATATTATGACTTTTACAAATCATTTTGTTATTAATGTAATTATCTTAATGTTACAAAGACTGCAAATAAAAAGTTGTAAGCTGACTGCTTTAATACCGAAGGAATATGTAATTCAGTAAAAACAGAAACATGTAACACTTGGATATCTCATCAGTATTCCACTGCCCCTTTACACATTAAATGGGTTACCTTTAAAGCTTTCATTTTTGGGATAATTTTTAAATCCTTTATGTTGCAGAAGAAACATTTAAATAAGAATGTTGATCAACTGAAGGATAAAAATGAAGTATTCACAAAACCAATTCCTGTAAATTATATTTAGCATATTCATATCTCGTACAAAGCTATTAATAAAAAACGACCATTAGACTATCAAATGCAGTTGATTAAGGACAGAATTCTTCTGGACAAAATTTCTTATTATTTCACAAGGTGGGTAGAACCTTAGTTGCACAGCACCACAAACAACATCACAAAAACATAATCAGGGTATTAAAAAATAAAGAGGGGATTAAAGTTAACAAACAAAACATTTAAGAAATCTTAGTAGATTATTTTAATATTCTTAATAATACACACTGGAGTCAGAACATTAAAAAATAAATGAATGAAATGAAGATACACCAAAGTACAACAAACAAACACCATGCACTCTTATTACCTTACAAGTTATTAAAGAAAGTATAACGGCATTAAAAAAGCATAAAGGACCCAGTCCAGATGGTTTTGTTGCTGAATTTGACATAACCTGTAGTGAAGAACTAGCACCTATTCTATTTCAATTGACTTGGTTATTAACTTTACCCAACTAGCTTCCCCTTGCTTCCATGAACTTAGCAGAAAATGTGTTCATTCATAAAGAAAGCAAAAAAAAAAAAAGAAGTTATGTGCTTACCATAATGTTCCATCTGTATTGCTGTTTTTCATTTCACCTCACATATGGGTTCGGATCCAATCCGTCAGATCAGACTTGGCCATTAGAATAACTCTTGGCAACCAAAATTTTATTTATTTTACATTTGTTGATCGGGAGTGTCCGACTGAACTATTGCCCTTTTTCAGCGGAGGCCCGGGGTGAAAATCTCCAACAATGTACAATACGATAAAAATATCAATAGAGGTATATTGGTAGTTACAAATTATATACAGATTTTTGACAGGTAAAGTAGTACTCTAAAACAAAAGGATAATATTAATAAAGTAAAGTAAGTTATATGTTTTATCATAAAAACTTTAACAATAAAAGGTTGAGTAAGCCAAATATAGCAGATGTTTAGAAGGTTACACAAAAAGTACAGGGAGCAGAGTAAAGCAGAAGCTTTGGAGTTTACATAGAAAGCTTAGTGTGTAAGTAGTTCATGCTAAGTATTATAAATTAATTTGACAGTACTAAAAGGTAGGTAGTCGCCAGGGAGGGTGTGTACAATGACAGAACCAGTGTTTATTAAAGTGGTCTTTTGTTGCCAGCTTAAATTGTTTGGGGTGAGTCAGGGTCCTTATCTCTAGGGGGAGTTTGTTCCATGCAACTGAGGGATGGTAGCTATATAAATTGCACCCCGTTTTGGATTTGGGTTTATACATTTTTAATAGGTCTTGGGTTGAGCTTCGGAGAAGCCTGGAGGGGGAGTAGTGAGAAATGAGGGGAGACAGACTTGGGCAGAAATCAGGCTGATATAGAATGGAGTGTATAATTTCGATTTGGGATTGTGGGAACAGGTGAGCCAGTTCAGATATTTTAGGGAGAGATAGTGGTGAGATTTATATGCTTGTTGAGCTGTGAATCTAGCTATCTTGTGGCAGGTACATTCTAATTTGGTAAGAAGGGAGGAGTTCAGATTTGTGAGTATTTGAGAACAATACGTTAAGCAAGGTAAAAGGTAGGCATGGGTAAGAGAAATCCTCGCTTGGATAGTAAGGAATTTATTGTTTCTGTACAGGAGTCCGAGCATTTGGTGGGTTTTTTTTTTTTGATACAATTGTTAATATGCAGATTGAATTTTAGTTGGTCATCAATGGTAATGCCAAACAGTTTTGTGCTTGTTTTGACTTCTATAGGAGTATTATTTAGGGACCTTATGGAGAAGGAAAGTTTAATGTCTGTTGACAGAATAAAAAAATCAATAACTGTAAATGGACCTTAAACAATAACTTACTCCTCAAAGCTGAATTGATACAAGAGATATCACATATCTTAACAGAACTTGATACTAGCCTAATGGGTACTGATATTCCATATAACATTCAATGGGCGGCCTGTAAGGCAAATATTAGGGGAGTATTAATCCAAAAATTTTCCTTCTTCAAAAAAGTGGGAAAAGAAAAAGAAAGCTAGTTAGTTACTGAACTTAAAGAATTAGAAGAAAAACATCAGAAATGCCAGAGCCCTGATCTGGAACAACGAATCAACATAATACAAAAATAATTATTTAGCCTACATCAGCAAGATTAATCTCTACAAGAATTAAAATACATAACCAAATATTCTGAGTGGACACAAGTTCTGTCAAGAACTCTGGCAAGAATAATTGATAATAGACAGGAAGCTTCTAGGATAACTTTACTTGAATATAAAGACAAAATATTCAAGTCAGACTTGCAAATTATAGAACTTTTTCAACAAATATAGACAGAAATGTATGGAACAAATATAAAGCAGACTTCTAATTTAGAAAAGGAAAAGTTCCTAAAAAATCTTTCATTTCCAAAAATAAATGAAAACCAAGAAACACTTCTTATTGCGCCTTTTAAGTGACAGGAAATAAATAGAAGTTATGTCCTTACCATAACGTTCCATGTGGAGTGTTCATCTCGCCTTTGTTCTTACACATGGGTTCGGAGCCGATCCTCGGCTCCGTGCCGGCCTCTTGCAAGCTCTGCATCGAGAAGAAGCTCGAGACAATCTAATACCCACAATCCCCCTCTGCCTTTACCTCAGATCTAGTTTGCAAGCAAACCAATCTACCTAATAGCACATTCATGCTTATACACATATGTATAGGAAGAATTACAGAAAAACTATATATATATATCTAAACAGACACATATATATATATATATATATATATATATATGCCAACTATGTACACAGTATGTAACAGTAGCAGAATGCTCCTGGCCAGGCATCAAAGAACGTTCTTCCTAAGGGTGGGAGGGTGGGACTGTAAGAACAAAGGCGAGATGAACACTCCACATGGAACGTTATGGTAAGGACATAACTTCTATATGTGATAGTGTTCAATCTCGCCGTTTGTTCTTACACATGGGTAGCGCCCCTAGCTCCTTGATCCTGAGGAACTCACGGGAGGACGTTCTTGAGCACAGTGGAACCAAAGGTTGCCCTGTCCCTAGAAACCTTGTCTACTTTATAATGAGAAATAAATGTATGTGGCTTAGACCAAGTAGCAGCCGCACAAATAGCGTCTAGAGGTAGGCGAGCTGCATGAGCCAAAGACGTAGACACTGACCTAGTGGAATGTCCTTTGGGTTTGTGTAGAAGGGGTTGATTTGAAGAATCGTAGACATAGATTATACAATCCGTTAACCATTTAGAAAGAGTTCTTTTGGTAACTGCAAGTCCTTTCCTGCTATCAGCAAAAGCCACAAAGAGTTGATCTGTTTTTCTATGATCTTTTGTTCTATCCAAGTAAAATCTTAGCTGTCTGTGAACATCCAATTTGTGTAACATATACTCCATTTTGTTGGAGTGTTTTTTGAAGAAAGTGGGTAATTCAATGGACTGATTAATATTGTTAATAGAACACACTTTAGGGAGGAAGGATGAATTGGTTCGAAGAGAAACTCTGTCAGAGTGAAAAATCAAATAAGGGTGCTTGATGGAGAGAGCCTGAAGTTCAGATACTCGTCTAGCAGAAGTAATGGCTACCAGAAAGAGAGTTTTCCAGGACAAAAATTTTAATGGGCAAGAAGAGGCGGGTTCAAAAGGGGACAACATTAATTTAGATAACAATAAATTCAGACTCCAAGGTGACATCGGAGATCTGACCGGTGGTCTAATATGAAAAACTCCTTTTAAAAAGGCTTTACAAAGTCTGTGAGCCATAACAGGAGCTCCACATTCTTCCACATGGAAATTCGAAATGGCAGCCAATTGAACTCTTAGAGTAGCAGGAGAAGCACCCTGATGAAATAAGTCCGTTAAGAACTCTAATATCTTATTCAAAGGAGCTATAAAGGGATCCACATGGTGTGTATTGGCCCAGAATACAAATCGCTTCCATTTGCTAGTATATGTTTTAGTAGTGGAAGCTTTATGCGAAGCCACCAATATATCCTGGACTGCTGGTGACAAAAGATCAGACCTGGCTAAGTTGGGAATTGGAGCAGCCAAGCTGCCAGATGGAGTGACCGGAGCGCAGGATGGGGAACCCCTGACGAGTGAGTCACTAGATCTGGCTCTGGGTCCAGAATCCAGGGTCTCCGAATGCAGTGTATCTTCAGGAAGGGAAACCAAATTTGACGAGGCCAGAATGGAGCAATGAGGATTATCGTCCTGTGAAGGTTCCTGGCTTTCTGGAGAAACTTTGATATCAGAGGAAATGGAGGAAATGCGTACAGGAGTCCCGGGGCCAATCAGAAACCAGTGCGTCCCTGGGGACTTCCCCTGGAGGGGGTAATAGGGCAAAGTAGCTCCTGCATTTGGCATTCATTGGAGACGCAAACAGGTCGCAGGAAGGCTGGCCCCACGTGAAAAAAATCCTTTTCGCCACTGACTGTTTTAGAGACCACTCGTGCGGTAACAGAATTGCTCTGCTCAGCCTGTCGGCTATGACGTTGGATGACCCCGGGATGTGCGTTGCTATTAGAAAGCGACCGTGGACTCCGCCCACTGCCAAATTCTCATGGCCTCTCTGCATAGTTGATAGGACTTGGTTCCCCCTTGTTTGTTTATGTACCAGACTACAGACATGTTGTCCGTCTGAACTGCAATAGTCCCTAGAGGAAGAAGGGGAGCAAAGTGTTGCAACGCTAGAAACACTGCCCTCAACTCTAGAACATTGATGTGCAGATTGTACTCCAAATTGGTCCATTCGCCTTGGACTGTCTGTCCCTGAAAGATGCCCCCCCACCCTATCAGGGAAGCGTCCGTGGTCACCGTAACTGTGGGCATGGGTAGCACAAACGGCCTCCCCTTGGAAAGGTTGCACGTTTGAAGCCACCACTTTAGATCTGTTTTGCAAGTCTTTGTTATAAGAATCTCGTGTGTTAGAGGTAGTTGTTGAAACGACCATTGAGCAAACAGTAGCCATTGTAGGACTCTCATGTGCAGCCTTCCCAGGGGAATTGCAATAAGGGAGGCTGACATGAGGCCCAACACCTTCAGTACTAGTTTTGCAGGAGATTTCCTTGACAAGAGTAGAAGACGTATGTGAGTCTGCAGTGATAATATCCTTTCTGGGGGAAGCCTCAGAATCAATTGACGTGTGTTTAACTCTGCTCCTATGAACAAGATATTTTGTGATGGCTGAAGTAAGGATTTTCCGAAGTTTACGGAGATCCCTAGGTGAACACACAGTTGAAGAACAAAGTCTCTGGCCTGCAGTAGTTGATGCCGGGTGGTGGCCGAAAGGAGCCAGTCGTCCAGATACGGAAACACCTGGAATCCCTGGCGTCTCAAGTGAGACGCTACCACTGCCATGCATTTGGTAAAGACCCTGGGGGCTGAGGTCAGACCAAAGGGCAGGGCTCGAAATTGAAAGTGACTGGCTCCCAGCCGGAAGCGCAAATGATCTCTGGATGCCCTGGCCATTTTGATGTGGTAGTATGCATCCTCTAGATCTATTGAGCACATCCACTCGTCCTTCTGTAAGAATGGAAGGATCGATTGAAGCGTGACCATTCGGAACTTTTCTTTCTTGACAAAAGTATTGAGGTAGCTTAGGTCTAGAATGGGCCTCCAGTCCCCTGTTTTCTTTGGAACTAAAAAGAACCTTGAGTAAGTCCCGAATCCTTGCTGGTCTGCTGGGACTGGCTGGATGACTCTTTTTTTCTAGCAGCTTTGAAATTTCTAAAGCTGCTGGCTCTCGCAGATGGGGCGGTACATCTGGGAGTCTTTTCTTTGGGATGGGATGGGATAGGAAGGGTATGTTGTAACCTCTGGTAACTACGCTTTTTACCCACTTGTCTGTAGTTATATTTTGCCAGGCCTGAGGGTATAAAGCTAAGCGACCCCCGACTGCCTCCAGAGCAGGACAGTCGGGCCTCCTCTCAGGAGTGCTGGAAAGGTTTACCAGGGAGTGTTTCCCTGCCACCTTGATGTTGCGGACCCCCTCTGCCGCCAGGGCGGCGTCTTCCACCTCTGCCCCCTCCTCTGCCTCTAGAGGGGGAATCACCCTGTGTGCCTGAGAAAGACCCTTGGGGTTTTGAAACCACATTTTCCCACCGCGTTGCCCTTTGGGGTACGGTCTGGTTGGGGTGGAAAAACGGACTCCGACAGCAGACAGAGTCTTTCCCTCTTGTTCACACCGGGTAAGGGTCTCCTTTACCTTGGGGCCAAAAGAGTGGCACCGTCAAATGGGGCGTTTGTAAAGGAAGACTTGAAGGCTTCCGCAAAGGAGCATAGGCGCATCCAGGATTGTCTACGAAGAGCAATCGCTGAAGCTGCTGCCCTACTCGAACCTTCGGCTGCGTAGGAAATCAGCCTCATGGACGAGTTAACAATCGATGTTAGGGTATTAAGTTGCGCTGTCACTTTCTCTGAGACAGCTGCATCTGTAGCACCCTGGAGGGTATCTCCCAACTCTTTGACTAGATCCCTCTGCAGACGTGTAAAATGTGTTAAATAGTTCAGGGACCGCATGGAAAAAGCCGCTGAACTAAAAATGCGCTTCCCATATCTATCCATCGTCCTAGAATCTTTATTAGGCGGATGGACAGACGAAGAAGACTCCGACATCTCCTTTTTCGTGGCTGCTGCCACCACCATAGCGTCTACTGGAACTCCTTTTGTAAGGTAGGACTTATCCTGTGGTGCTGTGATATATTTGTTAGGTTTCCTCGGAACAGGTTCCACTGTGTCAGGAGCCTCCCACGCCCTTCGAGCAATTAGTTCCATTAATTCGTCGAA